>NC_089690.1:15535909-16187045 GCF_031753505.1 Anomalospiza imberbis | reverse complement strand
GCAGCATTTGTCATGCCAGCCACATGTGGCTGGCAGATTTCATGTGATGAAATCTGGCAGAAAATACATGCAAAGCTTAGAGGTGTGAGGCAACCTGCTGTACCTTGAGGTCCTGGCAGGCCCATGACACCTCTGAGTCCAGGTGGTCCTGGTAAGCCTGGGACACATGGTGAGCCAGGGAAGCCCGGACAGCCTGGTGCTCCTACATCACCTTCTGGGCCTCTAAAACCTTTGGCACCTGGAAATCCTGGGGTACCAGGTTGTCCTGGAAAAAAAAATTGTTAGTTCCATTACTCACTGTCCCTCAAAATTCCTAGTTTTAAATTTGAAATGTACATGTTCAGTTACTATAGTATTTTATTTATCCTCTAGTTTTTGAATAGTTTGTGAAAAGTAATGCTTTTCTGCAATTTAGAATTGGCTGTTGTGGAGAACTTATTTCTTTAAGGAACAAATACAAATTCAACCCTCATCTATAGGTACAGAAGAGTTTCTGATGTGTAGGAGCAGAATGGGAGTAGCTCACTGGTCTGCTCCAGATGCACAGCACTGGCTCAGTTCTGTAGGTGATCCCTGCACTGAAGGATGGGTGCATCTGCTTAGGGCCAGGCAAAAGGAACACCTGTAAAAGGAAACAGCAATATTCTCTATGGGGTGGGAAGGATGTGGTGCTGTGGAGACATCACTGCAGCAAATAGCAAAATGTAAATGTAAAAACAGGGAGTACTGTTAATAGTCACCATTACGGGTCTGAGTGAGAGGAAGTTTTCTCTGAAGCAGGAGCACCTTTGCTCAGATTTTGTCCTTTGAACATGTAGAAGTGTTTCACAGAAACTGGCCCATACCTTGAAGTCCAGGAATGCCTGGATTACCCCTTGCTCCCTGTGCACCAGGGGGTCCTGGCAGTCCCCTGTTGCCTGGGATTCCTGGAGGGCCATATGTGGTGTCACCTGGAAGACCTTTCTGACCATCTGTGCCAGGTGGACCTGGGAGGCCATTTTTGCCATCAATGGTAGATCCTCTTTCACCTTCATCACCAGGATCACCAGCTGTGCCTCGAAAGCCTGTTGATATTATTTTTAAATTCAAATAAAGCTTAATTCAGGAGGTGTTCAGGGCTTTTTGTTTTGCTTCCCACCCCCCTGCCCCCCCCAAACTGTGGAATATTTTAGTCCAAATTTAGCCAGATTTAAATTGTCACCTTGCAAAGAAGAATAACATCATAAATTAAATTTCGTGTTTATTATTTATAGCTAATGATACATGAGGATTGGAGGAGGTAATTCCTGTGGGAAGTGACAGGGGTTTTCTTTGGGGCAGCATCGGTCTTGAGTACTGTCACTCCTGTCTGGTTCAGTGCTCTCTGGACACTGAACTATTCATTTCAATTCAATTCTACTTTACCCTACCCTACCTTTCTCTGCATCACAACTTGACCGGCAGCTCTCCCAAATTAGGGAAAGCACAATTCACCTTCTGGCCCAGGGATTCCTGCTCCTGGCCTTCCTCGATGGCCTTTTTGCCCATCAAAGCCATTTGGTCCAGGATGCCCAGGGAGTCCTTTTAAACCCTTTTGTCCTGCAAATAAAAAGGAAATACATAAAAAGGCTGTCAGAGCACTAAAATGTGTGATCTAAGGATTTTATCTTTATTCCACGCAAATTCACATACCTTGAATACAAGCTCTTTCATCTGCTTCTAACACTTTAGGCAAGAGCCACTAGCCACTGCCCAAGTCATAAACAAATGCATGTCTAAATGAACATGTTCCCTATTCCATTAACAGCAGACTGCAAATCACCAGTGTCAATTAGGAAAAAGTATTTCCTACAACATTTTAATGTTACAGGCCATGAACAGTGTTAACCTAGTGAATGACAGGTGTCAGCTCAAGTCCTTATACTTTCCTCTGCTATACCCTGCTTCTGGAATGGTGCAGATGAGCTCAGTACATTCATGTCTGTATTAAGTTTTGCTCCCACCCACAAAACTGATGTCAGGGAGCTGTGTTATACAGCTTGAAAATCCACTCTCTCCATTTCTTCTTAATTTGCTTGGATATTTCAAATGTCTTGGAGGCGATCACATCAGTTCCTGGGTGAGTTCTTTGAATTTAAATTGAATAAATTGAAGTAATGGTCATAAGTATTGAGATTTTAGGGCTCAATTTCAAGTTGCCATGAGCAATACAGTTTTAGAAATTACAGACTTGCAGCATATCTTTGCCTTGCACATCTCTTTCTCCTGGTATCCAGATGTACATAATCTAGGCCTTACCCAACTTCAGCCATATTTTACAGACTCTCTCATGCATTTTCATTGAGGCAGGACAGAGTTTGAAGCTACCTTGATTTAATTATATCCATGGAGCCTGCCTGCACACCTTCTGATGGTGCAAACTGCAGCTGTCTGGCCCTTGATTCTATTAGAGAATATATTCTTGTTTATTTGCAGTTTTACATTTAGAAACATGTATTTTGTTGAAAAACTAGAATAGTGTAGCTTTTTAGGATAGCCTCTTTTCTTTAATTAGCAACTTAAAACTCCACTTCAGTATAAATCAAAAATTCTTCTATGCATAAACATACCTTGAACACCTTTAAAACCCGGGGGACCTGGATTTCCAGGATATGGTGATGTAATGCAGACAGTTTCACCTGAAGCAAGAGAGAGAAGAAACTGGCCTGTTTGACTTTAGATTAACTGGAGTCTGAACACTTACTGTAATATTTCTGGGGAACTACCCAACCACATGTGCAAATGGGCAGTGACTGTTTATGCACATTGTTATTTCCATATTACTGAAGTTTTGATGGGGAATCTTAAAATATATTTTTCTTGATACTTCCTATGGAACATTGGTGATATTTCAAATTGCTGTAATACAGTTGTATTTTTTAAAGACAAAGTTTTTTAAAATTGTCATGGCAATTTGTTTTACAGTCCCTATTGCAAGAAAGAAATAATATTTTCTTTTTAATTCTATCTACAGCTATCAGTGTAAATTTTTTTTGCTAAGCATTTTTATAACCAAAAAAACCAGGCCAAGCTTTAAGAATAAATTGTGTTTTCATATACATTAATATTATTTTTATTCTAAATGAATAGCACTATAAGTATGCATATAGCTATACATATAGAATAATACATTAATATAATATACATATTAAACCATGATGGATGCCACCAAGCATCCAAATGTATATTTTGTTATTTCATTCTTAACATAAACATTCAAAATTACCTTTCTGGCCTT
The DNA here is from genome assembly GCF_031753505.1 of Anomalospiza imberbis. NCBI lineage: Eukaryota > Metazoa > Chordata > Aves > Passeriformes > Viduidae > Anomalospiza > Anomalospiza imberbis. The sequence goes on along the minus strand of NC_089690.1, from coordinate 16,183,789 downwards.
TTGGACCAGGTGGCCCAACATTACCCATATCACCAAAGTCTCCAGGGCTACCTCTGGCTCCTGGAGACCCAGGAAGCCCCAGACCAGGCAATCCCATCTGGCCTTTTAACCCAGGAGGTCCTGGGAGCCCAGGGAATCCTTTATCACCCGGAATGGCTACTCCAGAATTGCCCTAAAATAAAAAATTTTGGTAAGAAGTAACAAGAGCTAATTTCTCTCCTCTCTTTGATGACGAAAGAGCATGTTAGAGAATTATCTGGAGAAACACTTTCACAATGGAAAGACTACATGGATGAGATTAGTATTTTTAAATATTCAAAGGCAATAGGAACAAAGGGGTTTGTGTATTTTTTGTTTCCTGACCCCATAATATTGGCACACAGTATATGCAGAGATTATAATCAGGAGTACCAAAATAAACAGTAATATTTTCAAGAAACTAATTTTTTAATGGATAAAAACTTTCATAACCTTTCATAAGATAATATGTTAATTGAAATGGAAAAAGTCTGGGGAAGTCAAACATACCTCAGCTCCTTTTTCCCCTGGCAATCCTAGTTCCCCATCTCTGCCATCAAGACCTCTTTGGCCTGGAAATCCTGGAAGTCCAGTAGCTCCTCTTTCACCTTTTAATCCTTAAAATATTTTTTTGGGGAAAAAAATAATATTTGCAGTAATTTTAGGGGGAGGAGGTATTTCTGCTTAAAGAAATGCTGGGTAACCGTTGATCCTATCTTCATGATAATTCCCAGTCCTTGAATTCACATTCCTTAATGAGGCATTTTAGGCTTAGGAAGGCAGTTTGTGGTTGAATATCTGATGGAACAACTTGGTCTCTCTGTAAAAGACATGTTCACAGGCACCACAGGGACGTGGCTTTTGTCCGTGCTATATGTAGAGTTAAAATATTTGACTACTGAAACACATCACAGGTTTATTCTTGATTTCAGTGAAGTCAGGATATAGCAGTGCCGTATGATACCGAATATTTGCATCAATATTCCCCAAAGGTTTTTGGTTTTTTCCCCATGTGGATTTCTCTTGCATCGATATTTATGAGAAAGTAACTTTTGCATCAAGGACAGTAAAACTATTCTAACACAAAGATTCATTCTGCTGTGTCAAGAAATCCTTTGCAAATAAAAGCAAATGTTTTCCACTGTTCCAACATCTGTAAAAAAGCCACAGGCATCCAAAGCTAAGCTAACTTTTTATAAACAATAAGAAGGACAATCTTGTGTGAATAACTATTTTCGCCTTTCTAACTAAGCTTTGCCATCAGATTGCTGTAATTTATTGTTCTCTTTTTCTTTTGCTTTTGCAAATCATAACCATAACTGTGGAGAGGTTTTGATCTATTTAATTACAAGAATTCCAGTTGTGCAACTGGTGGCCTATTGTTTCTCTTCAATGCCTGGTCAAGAGTAATTTTTAGAAATAGGAGAGGAATCTGAATAGTCATTGAGACTGAGGTTTTCCCAAGAAGGATGTTGGTGGCCTAATTTGAGATAACAGCTATGGTATTGGTATATGACAGTTCAGGAGGTGGCTTCTGTTCAATAATACTTCTTCATGATTTCACAGTATTTGTATTCTGCTTAGTCTTTGCTGTAAAGACCTTTAGAAGACCCCAATTATCAAATGCATGACATGAAAAGTCATTTGTTTGCATTAATAACATGCTGTTAAAACTGTTTTATGGCTCAACTATAGAGAAAAAAACCACAAAACACTGTGTTGATCTTGTGTTTAGCAAGAAGAGATGGTACCAGGAGAGCAGTTTGAATATATATGCCCTCTAGGTTTCAGTAACTTACTGAGCTAATGGATTTAGTAAAGAGTAAATTAATGTTTTTCTCACGCTATTGCCTAGACATTGTACAGGAAAACAAAAGGGTTAATGGTAAAATGTGTGTTTACCTTTTATTCTAACTCTTCCTGGATCACCCTTCTCTCCTTTTTCCCCATGCTGTCCAGCAGAACCAGGAGTCCCCTTATCATTGAAAAGAGTTGTCAGTTATCTCCAGCAAAGAATCAAAGTGGGAATTGAAGGGACAATTAGATAGCTATCTCTTGCATGGTTTCCCCAGAAAAGACCAATTAAAGTAAGCAAAAGGACACACTGGTCTCTTTTGATGGTCAAAAAGAGGAGTGTGAATGGCATATGGTCTTTTCAGGCTGACTCTGCCACATGCACAGAAGCACAACTGTGCTGATTTTGCATTAATTGATGTTTGGTGAGGAGGGAAGAAGCTACCCAAGGAAATGATTCTTCTGGGGGGAGCTGCTGAGAGCTTCCTCCCTGCCTAATAACACCAATCAGTGACTCATTTTGAATACTGACACTTTGTTAAACCACTAGAAAGCTGAACAGGCCTCTGTGAACACACATGTTAAAAATGAATAAACCCTGGGAAATCTCAAATTGTTGAACCAAAACCACTACAACAGCTGAAAGAAATTGTAATGCCAGAGCACTGGGCCCATGGCTGCACAGATGTGGGACTGCAAATATAAGAATATCAAGAGACAAATGATTCATTCATTCTTCCCACTGCAGACTTCAACCCACAACCCACTGAGGAAGGGAATCTCTGGAGGGTGGTGACTGCTGGATGATGAGGCTGTCCTCCCAGAAGTGAACACAGCAGGAAGTAAGTGATGCTTTTTTTTCTGAATGAAAATCCACAAAGACAACAGTGAAAAATTTCATCTTGTTAGGTACATTATATTCTTAGATGAATATATGGTTTGAAAGGTTTAAAGGGGAAAATAAATACTTTCCTATATTTTTATGCTGATTTTTGTTTGCAGCTGTCCAAGCAGGGTGCACTATTCATATCATCTTTGGTCAAGGTTTGATTTTGCAACAGTATATGTGGATCAAGACAAACCATGTGAAATTTACACAGAAGTAAAAGGCCACTAAGGTACAAAAACTGGGGTATTATATAGGCAGCTTCCTCTCTTACTTAAAATTTTTCCCTTAAAAATAGGTGGAGAAAAACCTGTTTATAATGTGATTGACAATTTTAAATCAGGCAGAAAAACCTGTTTAAAATGTGATTGACAATTTTAAATCAGGCAGAAAAACCTGTTTATAATGTGATTGACAATTTAAAATCAGGTAGCAGACTTCTGAAAAATGTGTATCTGAAACTAGAAGTGACTATGTGTTACAATGTCTAGATCTTCAAGTAGGCAGTGATGAGTTATTAGTGTCTGAAAAGAAAATTAAATATTTGGAAAGTGAGCAGAAGAATGGAGAAAAATGCTCCATTAGACCAAAGCACTCTGTACTAAAGTGAATTATTTCCTTCCAAAGTGATTACTTTGTCCTTGTTTCTCAATTAAGTAACCTAAGATCAGCAATATTCAGGACAAGGCTTCAAGCCTTACTTCAGAGCCACAAGGGCATTGCACATAAGTAGCAATAACATCAGAATCTCACATACAACACTCAGGTTATAGGGTTTTAAGAAAAAAAAAGGAGCAAATATAAATCTTCTAGTGCAACAATTGGAACTTGAATGAGAGCCCTTCCACCTCCTTCTCTCAGACTCACAGTGGATTTGCTTTTTTTTTTTTTTTTTTCTTTTGAAAGAACATATTCTGGAAACTTTTAAGCAATTCCTTATGTGAACAAACAGTTCTGCTATTAAAACAAACCCAAATCTCAAAAAAAAAAAACAAACCAAAAAAAACCTAACAAATAAGAACAACAAAAAAGGCACAATAACCCCTCTAAACATGCCCCTCAAAACAACCCAAAAACCCAACCATAATACAACAATTATAAAGCAGGGCATATCTACCTATATTTTCAAAGAAAACCCTCTGACTCATGAGAAAGTGTATTAAAAAAAACCTGCTATTTGGCATTATTTTGGCATGCAGCATCCTGGATGTACATTCCATATGTCAGACCAGAAGAAGTAGATCAAAATCACAGCAGGACCAATAAATTATCATATACTGTATTCCTAAAGCATTTAGATTAAGTGGTGTTGTGAATTACTGCTCACTCTGGGGACTAAGATAAACTATATGAAGCACATTAAAGAAACTAAGTCTACTCCCAAAATTAAAAGCGTGTTTCACTAGACTGTAATAAGCTAAAGTACATAAAAGTTACAGATAGTTTTCCAGGACACTTTCTCAACCATTCTGCTTAAATGCCTCCTGAGTTGAGAGGTAGGTTGTTAACTGAAGCTCATGAAAAGTACTCACAGGGAGCCCTGGTGATCCCACTGCACCGGATAAGCCTGGGTCGCCCTTTTCTCCGTGTCCTCCAGGGTATCCCATTTGTCCTTTCCTTCCTTGAGTACCTGGAGGTCCTTGCACACCACGGGGACCAGGAGGACCAGCACTACATGAGCAGAGGCCTTGACTTCCTACATGAAAGTGTCAAAATTACATTGAAACAGCTGAAAAATTATTACACAACAAATAATGCTGTCCTTTTTCTTTTCTGTGTGAGTAGTGCACGGACCATTTTATCTCATGTTATCTCACCTGGAGAGGATTGTCAGTCTCCCTTTACAGTGCTGAGTAACTCTGCACTAACAGGACTTTGCTGATTGAGAAGCCCCAGTGCCAACAGGCCATGTAACACTGTGCTTTGATGGGCCTCAACCTCCAAGTTACCAAGAACTTCTTGCACATTTAGATTTGACACTCCTGGCAAAGGTTTCAGACTCAAATTGTTGTTATCCAGGCCAACTTACCCTTCTCTCCTTTTTCCCCTTTTCTTCCTGGAAGGCCAATTTGACCTTTTGGTCCAGGTTCTCCAGGGAGCCCTCTGTCAGTACAGATTACACCTTTAAAAAAACAAATTTTCCAGCCAGTATGAATCAGGTTTATGTTTCCACAGCTTAGGTCATGTGTCCTCCTCTCCCTTCTCCTGTTATTCTCACATGAGAAGTTAGAGATCTTATTAAATGCTTTACAAGTTGTTGCTTATAGAATATACTGCAACAGACAGTATGGCTAGAGTTAATGTTGACACATTACTTCTCAATGCCACTATTTTTTTCTACTTAGAACTTTACTTTTTCTTTTCTAAAGGATGCAGATTTGGGTTTCCTCCTCAGTATTTTTAACTTGAACAGTTAAAAACTGGTGTATTGGACTAAAGCACTTTGGTCTAATGAACCATTTTAATTTTTAATTTTCATATGTGTGTTACTTTTGTGGGTTTAAATTACCCAGAAAACTATGAAAATCTTGAAATCTCACTGATCAAAAGCTAATAGGAAAAATGTGGTTTCAAAATCCCATGTAAACTTCGAAATAGTTGTCAAAATGCACTTTTCACTTCTCTGTACATGTAGCACCAACAAAAACAATGGATCTATTACTCTGCAGAATTCTGTTCTTGTTATATAAATTGCTATTGAACCTACTGGGTAGTCCAGGTAAGCCTTGTCTTCCTGGCTGCCCTGGTAGGCCTGGTGGTCCAGGAAATCCTGGTCTTCCTGGGATTAATTCACCTGTTCCAGGCAAACCAGGGTCCCCTTGAAAACCTTGAGGTCCTGGTGCCCCACTTACTCCTGGCAGGCCAGGAAGACCTGAAAAAAAAGAAAGGTAAATAGCCCATACAGCATTCATGTGAGATATCAAGGAGGAAACTCCAGACCATTCATGACTGCCTTGAAAAACATCTTCTATATAAATAATGCTTGAATCTAAATCCTTAGCTTTTTCAGGATCCACAAGAAAAAAGGTTCCTGCTGTAGACCTTCAAATGTTTCTTTTCCTCTTTCCCTCCATTATCTCTTTTCCAGACATCCCAGTTACTCCAGCTCCTCATACAGAGCAAAGCCATCCTCAGCACATCCCTCTGTATCTTTTTGAGATGGAGAGCAGAAATTTTAAGCACAGAACTCCAGACACAGTTATACCATGGGTTTACCATGGTAATATTCTCCTGTCTTCTGTCCCTTTTCTAGCCATTCCTACTGTTCTGCTTGGATCATTTTGTGTCTTTTTCTGGCTATTAAGTGCTGAGTTAATATTTTTATTGAATAGTCTTTGCAGTGGGTGACTTGCATCAAGCAAGAAGAACAGTTTTCTTTCAGCTGCTTTCTTTCCTTCTAGTGTATAGTTCCCATTTATCCTCTACTTCTCTTACTTGTTCCATCATAACCTGGTCTTCCTAGAAGGCCTGAAGGACCAACTGGTCCAACTGACCCCATTTCACCAACAGGACCCGGAAATCCAGGATCTCCTCGTGGACCTACAGAGAATTACAGAAACGTGTGAGTTGAACATCTCATGGAATTGACAGCTTAAATCTAAATTAAGCTGCAACCAAAATTATAATTTGGAAACTACACAAGAGTAAAATAACTTATGAAACATTTTAAAATGTGTAACAATTTAATTTTAAGGCGGGAGGATTTGGTTACTTTTCTATGGATTCCAGCTCATTCCACAAGCACATTTTTAACTCTTCATCACTTTGTAGAAGTATCTCTGTGCTATGTATTACAAAATGCTGAGAGAAATGTTTGCCCAAAATAAACACAGGTAGCATTTAAAATAAATATTGATTTCATGTTATGTGCTTTAGCAGTACACACAGGGAGGTCATTTCAGGATCACCTTAGTTGAAATGATTCAGATTTTTAAAAGTATATTTTCAAAATTGCTACAAATAACAACATTTAAAATTGCAATTACATACTGATAAAGAAAACCTGAATCAGATGCAAACAGCTTCATTGAATTGGAAAAATAAAATATTGGCAGTAGTTCTGTTCTCTATTGTTCTAAAGGCCTCTTTCTCTGAAGATTGCATCCACTCACACACCATGCACATGACTGAATATTACTTGAGATATTAAGCATGGGGTTGTTTGTTGTATGGGCTGGAAACCATGGAAGTCTGTGGAAAAAATTTAATTTATTTTAGGATGAGGCCCCTATCTAATGGGGAGGTTCTGCTGAACTGGGGTTTTGTTGTAACTTACTTCTGTGACCACAGGAAATTTCTAGTGCTGCACTACAAATACAATTTATGATAAGCTCTCTGTTGAAATGTTCTCATAAGACAAACTCTCCAATTATTAGCTGCAAAAGCACAACCTTGCAGGCAGCAGGCCTGGCTGTTCCCCCCTGTTTCCTGCTATGAAATAAGAACTTCCACACATCTTTTCATCAATTAGTTGAGTAAGATGGCGATAAAGGGAGCTGGGACATTAAAACCCAGCCTGAGGTTTAGGGAGGAAAGTAATAAATTGACAAGTATTCTGTTGGGGGTACTAGTCCCAGGATTTCCCCCCTGCAAACAGGAAGCTTGATTGTAGTCTAAAATTTATGTATTGTGGCAATACTGAAAACAGGAATCCTAAATGACAATGGGAAGGCAGGTGTCCTTATTTGCTGTCCATTAACCAGCACAGGTTTATTCTTCATCAATTTTTTGTAGCTATGCTTAGGTCCCAGTACGAGAGAGTCCTTCAGATCTAGTTGTGACTGTATGCACAAAGATCTTTCACACAAACAAACATTTAATGTGACGCTTGTATGTTTAACATAGTTCCAGGAAGATCAGCGAGACAAACACAAAAATGTGGCCAAAACCACAAACACAGCCTGTGGCCACTGGGAGTGTTTTAGGATTCTGTCCCCTGCAAGCCTAGTGACCACTTTCACACACCTTAGCAAAACAGGTCCTGAACTTTATACAGCACAAAGACTAGTCAAAAATAGATATAACCTTTTATAGGAAGCAGTGGAGTTCCAACAGCTCCAGGAGGACCTGGGGGCCCTTTTTCTCCGGGATCCCCCTGTAAGAGTCCAACAATAATTTTTTTAAAAATGCAATTATATGGTGTACTAGAATGTTACTAAATATTTCAACAGTGGGGAGATATGTAAGGATGTGACACACACTGCCCAGGAAACTTAATTTTGACATTTTGCAGCATTTAAAACCAAGCAAAAATATTTAAAATAATCATTATCTTTCAGAATACCAGTGGCTGAACAGTAATATACCCATTACACATATCTATTTGACTCTTCAGAACATGTGACTGCTGTATTATTTCATTCATTTATTGTAAATATGACTTAAATGCAGTAAATCAGTATCCATTTAATTGAGATATTTTGATTTAACAATTAATCTGTAATTAAAAATTACAGAAATTCTATATCAGGATTAGGAAATTACTTCTATGACAGATAAGCATAAAGAAAAACATTTTCACTGTCTAACAGCTATTATCAATGGTAAGAGATACTCAAAGATCTTACAAGAAGTTTAAAACATCTGCAATAGGGAAACATGAAAGTGCTTGCTAATGGTGAGGAAAATCACTTCTGCTTGGAGGTTTTCTAAATTAACTTGGATTTTGCTACTTAGAATTGCAAGTGAAGTGGACTTTAGGGAAGCCTTTTATGTGGCAAATTGTATTAGACCTTTTGCTTTGTAGATTAGAAATCAGCTCTCCTTTTTTAGCAAATGGGAACTAAGAAAACAAGAATGTTAATGTGGGAACTGTGCAATGAGGCTGCATTCCCAGACTAGACTCCAGGCCCTTTTAGGACACAGACAAGGAGAACTGGATACCCATTCTTACACAAATGAAAACAAGGCCTCTATGCCTCATTCTTGGCTTTTTTTTTTTTTTTTTTTAAATGGTGTCTCTACAGTAGTTAGACAGTTTTGTCACTGACTGCTGCCCTCTTGATCTCTGGCCTGTTTCCTTTGACTGTATCTTGCAGAATGAAAACATATCCTTGTGTCATCTTTAGTTCTTTTAAACAGGAAAATGGATTTGTCTTTCCGAATGACACAGAAGAGCTTTCTGTGTGGCAGGAAAGAAAAACTAGCATTTTTCCTCCTCTGATAAATTTAGAAAGGATTTTGAGCTTTAAAATTAATTTAATGATGATAAATAAAGATTTGTATAATAGATGTATTTGGCCCAAGTCTTACATAATTTTCATGCTGATTTTAAAATGACACAACCAGAACACAAGAAAGAACTGAAGAGTAATGAGCCAATGTCAAACATGTCTGTCCTTGGTATCTCAAGGAATAAATACCATTTGTGGTCTCTGAAAATCTGTTTTTAGGCTGTTAGGGCTAATGACCCTCTCTGGTTGGCAGCTGCCTATTGGCTGTATTTTCACTGTTGGTACAATCCTACACAATGGCATAAATCTCTTTAGATTATTTTGTTGACTGATACTGCTTTCTCTTCCCATAAAAACTTCAGGGGACTGAACTTGCCAATAGTTTATTTAAAAAAAAAAAAGTGTTGCCAGCATCCAGGCTTAGGCATCAAAAGCTATGGCAACAATTCCTTGAAGGCCACCCTTTACTTTTAGCAACAGTCAGCATTTCTTAAAGATGAAAGGTACTTTCAATGCAACTAGTTGGTTTTTTTGGTTTTTTTTTGAGTCTCTACACCTTAAATCTGAATGCATCTTAGATTTTATATGAACAGGCTATTCCCAGGAGAAGTTTTAATCATATTCTTGTTCCTTCAGTGCATGTGATTCTTAGTGGATCATAAGCAACAGCTGGTGAGGCCAGCTGAACAGTTGATGCAGTCTGGATAGGTCTGCCCCTTTCAGGAATAATCAGATTTCTCCAATGTTTTTCCAATCAAAACTACAGCATCTGTGCAATCACTCAGGATTCTGCATATCTGTATTTTTTTATTAAGTTGTGTCTATACTTGATTTGATTTCTTTTGCTCTGGGCACTAGCAATTGTAATTTAATCTTTCTGATTCATTACTGCAGGACTTCAACCATTTCCCTAGCACAACCTACCAACAATTAATCATGTTTTTGTTTACTGTTTGTAGTGCTAACTGATGGCCTCTCAGGCTGTAGGCTAATCAATGGAGTCTAAGGAATGCACTATTCTGTTTGTAACACGACTTGCCTCAAGTTTGTTAATGAGGCCCCAAATTAAAACCATATGTACATCAGGGTGAGAACTTTTTAACAACAAAACACTTAAGATTTGTTTCAAGATTTTGGGAGTATTGGACTGCAATGAATCTTCTGTTTAAATGTGATATGCAATGTTTCAGTTTAATTAGTATCTAAATGATATCACTGTGTTGTGAAGTTGATAACAGCCAAAGGGGATGAAAAGTAACATCTGTGGGCAATTTTTCCCCCTAGGTATGACCACATAATTAAAATCTTGGCTGAAGAAGGTGGTGTAGCATTCTCCTGACAATCCTAAATTAGAAAGTAAGTCTGTGACTAAGCCAGATGTTTTTATTGCACTTTCACTTATTTACTTTATGTGTTTGTCATTACTCATTTGTAAACATGCTTTGAAAACCTGTCTGTTGCTTTATATTTTTGTGCTTTCTACTGTGTCTTTAGCTGTATACTACTTAGGACAAGTTTGCACCAGCCACAGTTCACTTCTTTGTGTCACCACAGATTATGTAGAGCGTGATCCAATCTTATTTTTTAGTTTATAACAGAGGTGATTTTTGTGCAAATCTGTTGAAGAAAATTCAGTGGTTTATATGCAGTTTTCAAAAAAAAAAAATTCAGAGGGAAATAAACATTCCTTGACTTTTGTATTCCAGAATATTTAAGCCAAGTTCATTAGCATCACAATTTCTGCAATAATGTTTTTGTCCTCTGTACTGTGATAATAACTTTCAACCTTGGTGTCTCTACTGGTGATTCTGTCACCCACCTTTTGCATTGCAGCATTTCACTCCTCCTCTTACTCATACACTGCTGACCATTTGGACCCTATCCCAGGACTTCTTAGGCCTACCCCCCTGGCTAGACTCACTGTTGCTTTGCTCCCTCTAGGGTAGCATCCAGAACTGCTTTTTTCTTTTGAGTGTGCTTTAGCATTGTAGATTCCAAAGGAAATATAATAATTCTGTTCACTCAAGTCTTTGCTGTTACTCAGAATTACAATATGATCCAGTAGTCAGAATTTCATTGGTTCTGCAGCCTGCAGAAGAAAATTCCATACACTTTTGTCCTGAAATGTCACTAAACTGACACCTGGGTCTTCTGAAATTGTTTTAAGCATCTCTTCCACACTTTAATTATTTTTCTGTTTTACTGCTTAGCCCTGGGCTGTGACACCTACACTTTTATCACTAATGGAAAGCAGCAGGTATTGTAAAACAAAAGGCAGTTAGTGTCATCTAAGTGAGCCAAAGTAGGAAATGTTTAAACACAGCTGGTGTGAAGGAGTCCACTTCCTTGCTGTTCTGGTAAACATCTTAGAACAATTACTTAAGTAAACAGATTGAACACATGCCAAGAGATTTTGGTAAATCATGCAAAAAAATAGGCCAATCTGAATGGAATTTTGCCACCTCATTTGGGGCCAGTTTTCATCCTCATTTACAGGATCATACTGTTAACTAAATAGCAGCTTCCTTTACCTCCCATACCTCCCTGGGGAATGCAGCTCAACTGTGAAAACCTTGCCGAGTACTACAATTCATGGATTAGGTAGCTCTCCTGGTATATTTACAGGTAACTGTTGGGATTAACAATTCCTATGGTATGTAAAATAGAATTCCCACTTTTACCTGCACCAGCTAGGAATGTTTTCTTACATTGCTATTTACTACCACGGTGATGAATAACTATAATGAAAACAGTAAACTTTTACAGAAATTATGACTGCATAAAGGGAAATGGCCTGATAAGTGGGTACATCTGGGAGGAAATACTGGCACAGAGGGGAGTGGGGTGTGAATCTGTGGTAATTTTTTTACCTGTATGCCTGGATAGCCAGGTTGTCCAGGAAAACCAGCAAATCCTGTTTCACCCTGGAAAGAATCACATAAATACAAATTGATTAATCTGTTAAAACATAATTCATTGAGCAAAACCCAGTCATACAGCACTGTCATGTTATAATTATGTGCGCAGAGACTTCACTGGGTTTGTACAGGAGGTGGTGTTTCACAGATTCTCCTGTGTTGGAAAATTCTCAGCATGTATTGCCAGGTTATTCAGACAGTGCTCAGCAGATTCAGTGGAGCTGGGGCACAGAATTAGCTGGAATACATACCAGCAGACTCTGATAGACTGTCTGCTTAATACAGCTGAAATTAGTTTGCTGCTTGCTGAATGATTCTCTTAAACTACTGCATGGAAATCAGCTGCACATCAGCTCTCTTCTCTTTTTATGATTTTCAATTATACTCATCCAGCCTGTACTCAAACTCTTTAGGTAGGCAGGAGTGAAAAACAAAGTGAAAAGTATTTTTGCAGCTAAAACAGTCACCTGGAACATAGCTCTAGAGGCAAATATTGATACATTAATGTGATTTATGAACAGCATGATCACTACCTTAACTAGAGTTGGGTGAGATATAGACCTATATACATACATCTATTGTTCTTTATTCCAGTAAGATGCTGTAAGTTCATAAGTAAAATTTAGCAGTCTTAGCATCACTGGAATTTCTCAAGCCAGAAACATGAACAAAACATGCATGCACCACAAAATTACACAAACAATGTCACCATAAAAATAAAGTTAACATGCTGCATAACTTTTATATTATGCTGTATGTGTGTCCCACTGACTTTTCCTCCTCCTTCCAACTTCAGATTCCATTAGCAAATTTCAGCCAAATTTTAGAGTGGCAGAAATTCAAAGACACAGATTTCATACAGCTTCTGTGGCAACAGGTAGCAGAAGAGAAAAGAAGGAATGCAATCTGAGCTATGAAGTATGTGGAAACTCCAAATCTGCACAGGTCCACAGAAAACAAAATCTCATTGATCCCACTGTTCAGGGAGATGCTTATATCTTCTGCCTTCATACCTTCATTCCAGGAAAACCTGCAGCTCCATAAGAACCAGGATGACCCTAATAAAAGCAAGTAGACTGTAAGCTAAAACAGTAAAAACTTATTTAAAATTAAACCTATTCAGAACTGCTCATAGTTAATGTTACATAGATAAATATTACTTGAGATAGCTTCCAAAAACTTTGCAAAACTTTTGCAAATAGTTTCTGTGAGAAATGGACAAGAATTAGAACTACAGACCAAAGCAAGGCTGTCAAGTTTTCACTTTTTTTTTTTTAACATACTGCATCAAGCACAGTAGTGGAATGCTGCTTCACTTCAGCACTGTTAGGCAAATCCAGCACAAGTAAAGTTGCTGTAAAAAACTGCCATCGACACGTACAGAGAACATTAAAATTACTGTGTTAGTATTGTGCTATTCCAGAGCAGCTTTGTGCTGGTCCAAATATTTAGAGGATAACCCTACAAATTTACTTTCTTTCCAAGAAAAGTCTGTATGAGCTTATGTTTAAGTCTGAGACAGGGTAAGTCCCAGGGCAAGTCTCCTATACAGGAAGCATGACAGATTAGTTTAAAAAATCCTTAAAGTTTTTCTTGAAATTGCAAACTTAAACTGCCTAATTATAGTGAATTTGTGATATAATTTATTGTGCAACTTTCTTACCTGCAACCCAGGGAATCCAGGAAGGCCTTTTTCACCCTTTTCTCCTCTCCCAAGTATGCCCTAGAGCAGTGAAAATAGTTTTTTTAACCAAGATGCTCAGTGAAGTATGCCTACATTTTAATTTTTGTGGACCTTTATTAAATGACATACACATTACAGTGGTGGATCTTGTTTCACTTGTGAGGCTCAGTCACTGGGCCTGACTTCACACAGCATCACCAGCAGTGCCTAAGTAGCTCCAGTTATTTGAGAAACCTGCTCTGGTCTCTTCTCTAAGCTTCATATTATTTCAGCAGTTGAATTTGTATATACTTTTTCTAAAGTTCTGGGCATCGTTTGAGCTGCTTCAGTTGATTTCTCTGTTCCTGCTTATGACTAACAAGTGCATGTATTATCATCTACATAGATAACTAGTACTGGAGCATGCATATAAAGCCCATCTTTTTCAATGTAAATCCAATAGAAAAATATTAGCTTTGTTCCCTTTTCCAGTGCCAAGTAACAGTGGTCTTTTTATGATGGAAAATGAACTTCTGAAAAAGTGCCAGACTTACAACTCAGAAATGTGATGTTTGTGCTTCTCATCTCTTCTGCTACATAGCTAAATAAGTTTTTAACATTAACTAGAGTAATTCTTTTGTCTCCAATTTCCTCTTTTTTTCTGAGATCTGGCAGCTTCCTGCCTATGGATTTTCCTCTTCTGGCACCTCAATGTTTAAATTGATCATGTTGACAGAAAGAAAAGAAAATGTAGACTAGACAGTAAAAAGCAACCCTCTCTCCAAACAGGTGATTCTGCCTTCTCTACCCTTGGGGATATCCACAATGTCAAGTTAAAGTCTTTCCTCTGCCTTCTGTGGTAAATATACACCATGCCCCATTAAGAACACATTCAGATCATCTCTGTTTCTCTTCTTGAGGAAAAATAATCTGTACTTGTATTTTCTTCACAGTTCCAATCCATTATGTCAACAGCCCAACTGGCAACAACACTGACTTTTTGCTACTAGGCAACACTCAGTAGGTATGTGTAAGACAGACTCAGAAAGATTTTCCAAAGGGTTTTGAAATATTTTTGCTTTCGCACTGATTTAGGCGGTAATTAAATTTCACAGCAAAAAATGTGCTTTAGAAGCTTAACATAATAACCACACAAGGACTTTGCCAGCACCATGGGGAAAAAAAGTCCCATTACTTACTTTAGGTCCACGTGGCCCTCTGTATCCTGTTAGCCCAGGTAATCCTTTTTGGCCCTACATATAAAAGGAAAGTTTTTGTGTATATTAATATGCAGGATATGCCTATGTGCTGCTTAACTTTTTTAATGTCCTACTCTGAATTAGAAGTGTTAAAAGGTATTTTTTTTAAGCACTGGATGTATTTCTTTAGGTGCCCTCAACACAAGAAAAGCAAGAAAAACATTTATGCACTTATCTTTATTTCTGTTAACACTGTCAAAACAGCATAATGACTCTGGAGAGAGATGTATGTATCTTTTCACTTCCAAGGATCTGCAAGTCAGGGCTTTGTCCCTACAAACATGTATGACAGTAGTTCCTTTTTAATTTGCTGCTCTTCTTGGTTTGATGCAAGTACTCACAATCATAAATATACACTTTTGAGCACAGCCCCAGTCTGAATGGCTGCTTACATGACCATGATTGTGTCGTGTTGTAGAGCAGCAAATGTCCCACTTCCCAGGAACGTGGGGAGTTTATGGAGGTCCTTTTGGTCCTTTCCCTCTCCCCATACACCTGTATAGCAGCTGTTTGCATGATCAAAACCCAGGGTCCAACATGTGACATCTACTGGTTCCCTGAGCTGAGGCTGCAAGGAGCTGGCAATGCCAACTTCACCTTTTCATTTGTCTGTTTGAGGAAATCAGACTTGAGGATGCAGAAAGCTCTGTAGCAGTATAGGGCTCTGTAACACAGTTTTTGTTTAAAAAGAACATGGGTTACAAACATTCTAATGTTCCAAGCCATTCAGCTGTAGCTATGGTAGGTGTGATCTTGAAGAAGTACAAGTTGTTCAGGAAAATTGTGGATGCCCCATTCCTGGAAATGTTCAAGGCCAGTTTGGATGAGGCTTTGAGCAGCCTGGTCTAGTGGAAGGTGTCCCTGCCCATGGCAGAAGGATTGGGACTAGCTGATCTTTAAGGACTCTTCCAACCCAAATGATTCCATGATTTTCTGATAAAACTTGCAATAAAAATTGACAAAAAAATCACACTTAATTTTTATATTAAAGAGAGCACCCTAGAAGGGTTAGGGTTACTTCAAAACTATAGATTGGAATACAGTTGCCAGTGATGTGCAAGATTTATATTGTATTAAATAAGTAAAGTATTAGTGAAGAGCCACAAAGAGATTCAATAGCACAGTAATCAAATTTGCCAGATGCCTGAAATATGATTTGCTAATGACAAAAACTGAAGAAAACCAAAGCAAGGGCAGTATCTCCTTTCTGCATCAAGACAGTCTTCCCTCCAGAACATGAGCTAAAGTACACGTGACGTGTCCTCTCCTGAAAGCTTGTGGGAAGGGTGCTGAACACAGGATTCTGCTGCAGCTGGTGGTTTGTTACAAAAAGAAAGGTATGTCTTATGCCATCCTTGCAAAAATTACATCACAGGATTGTACTTGCCAAGTTGACCACTGTTAAATACGATGACAAATTAACACCTTTTGTCCTTTGAACAGCTGAGCTCCAGGAGGTCCAACTAACAGCGGTGACCCAGGAGGCCCAGGCAGCCCGATGTCACCCTGTGGAAGCCAAAGCAACAGCAGAGATGTTCCACACAGTATTTCAGTGACACTCAGCTTGTTTTCCTATTGTACCATAGCACTACGTATTTCTGTACTCACTGAAAATGTACTAATTACCTGCAGATAAAGGCTTGCACTGAGATCTGTAAGCCTCTTTACCATCTGTCCAGATGAGTAAGGTTGGCAATCTAATCTCCTGAGTCATTAAAAATGATGTTACAGCTAAGGAAATAAATGAGAACGCCTGCCTCCTGCTCCAAATCTGCTGTAGAGATAGTAGTTATGGGACTGTCAAATCTCTTACGTGTACATACAGTCTCTCATGTCCTAGACCAAAGCCTTTGAGCACAAGACTTTGTGAATGTGAAATGAAATTATTGATTTGCTGTGGAAAGTTGTGTATATTAGACACTTGCAAAAATTGGACCAATTCATAGAGGAAATATCAAATATTCTACATTGGTTCTATATATTCTGAGTATGCTAATACAGGTGGAGACTGGTAAAGAACTATTATTATGTGCTTCTTATACCCTTTCCTTGACATCTGTTCTGCACTTAGCAAGAGATGAGATTCAGGGACTGATTTGGTCCAGCCCCTGTCACTAAGTAATCACAAATACTGTTGTGATTACCTAGGCAGTGTCTGTTCAGAATGTATGTAAATGCTAAGTAGCACTGATTGTTGCTTTTCAAAATCTTGAGAATGTGCTTGACTCCTGAATGCAGCTCACTGAAGGAATTCCTTCTGCTCAGAATTAATTGATTCAATAACTTCTGTTCTAACATGATTAGCATGACACAAAGCCACAAATGAATGGGTTCCAGGGAACTCAACAAGACTATTATTCTTCTAACTCTACAGCTATAATAAATTTAATATTATTTGTTTTCTTACCGGCTCCCCCTTTTGTCCATCCACTCCAATCCCTGGATTTCCCTAATTGATAAAGAATGTACACAGTTTCAGCATGATCAGAAAATATTGATATTAGAGTTTAATCAAGTAACTATTTTAAAAAACTTGATAACAAATAAACAAAAGGAACATTTCAAATAGTTGTATAAATTATTATTTTACTAACAGCTTCAGAAGTTATTACCTACCTGTTCACCTGGCAAACCAGGGTAACCCGGAATACCCTTTAAAAGAGAATGAAGACAAGTCAATATATCTGATTTAGAGACAGGTTTTGAAAATTATTTCCTCTTGCTCATAGGACCTGGATGCAGAATTTTCTCTTGGGATGTACTTATTCTAAAGTGCAATTTACCTCACTTGGTGACTGCTTTCAGGGGGGCTGACCACTGGTTTCCCCCTTTCCTGTCTCCCACAGGTGGTCTTGGGAAAAGGGGTTAAGGAGAGAGCACTAGGAGCATTTCTCCATGACCACAGACTGCCAGGATGAAACATGTTCATGCAGACATGGGAAGGAAGAACATATTCCTCAACTCCCAAACTCATAAGGTAAAGCAAAAATCTATCTTATTACCTGCCTCAAAAATTACTTTTAGGCTTTGATTCACATTAAGGCAAGTTCTAAAATGGGTAGACAAGAATGAATGCATATACTAAGGCAAGGCTGTATAACTGTGGGGATCTTACAGGCAATCCTGGATGGCCTGGGTATCCAGATGGGCCTGTTGTACCTCTTGACCCCCTAGGTCCCTGGAAAAGATTGAAAAAGGTCTTTTTGTGAACACAGAAAGAACTTGCTCTTTTCTACACAAATCCAGCTCCTCTAAAACACCTTGGACTCAGCCTACTGGCCACTGCATTCCACCCACAGTCCAAAGCTTACACCATGCCTGAAATCTCCCTGTGACTAGAGCAGCCAGCACCAGCTTCTGGGTAGTACTGGACAAGGCACAGTTCTATGTTGTTAATGCACTGAGAGTTCACTTTGTCAGCAATTGTGCTAAGGTGCAGGGACTTGATACAATTTATCAGTGAATGCCTTTTTAAAGGCTTTAAAAAGAGGAACTCAAAGGCATCAAGAATGTGACTCAGCAACAAAATTAAACTCTCTCTTCTTTCATGTTCTTATGGCTGGAATATGATAGAGTGCTACTTATTCTTGGGAGACCCATCAGATACTGTAGAAGATTTCACATCTTGAATTTCACAGAGAAAATATTCTGTGAATACCAGGGCAACAGCTGCTCCACACACAGCTAAAAGAGGTGAGGATGGTCTGTTTCTACTCCCTTTCAGCCAACATGAACTGGCCATGGGAACAGACTATACAGACTTGATGTTTCTCAGACTTAATTCTGGAATTCTGCTATTTAAGGCAGGCAGAGAGAAACTCCAATATTTCTTACCATACTAAGGAAAAAAAATTGAAGCTCTTCAAGACAAAAAGCAGTTATAGAACCCACTGACTGTACTTACAGGCATGCCAGGGGGTCCAGGATCACCTCTCTCTCCCTGTAATGACAATCATTTAACAAATGAACCAATAGCCAGTTCAAGCTTTCTTGTGGGTATTTTCTAAATTTACAGATATTAAGATCATAAACTAGCTGTTTGTGTTTGAGTTGTATATGTGTTTTTTTGTTGTTTTTGGTGTGTTTTTTTTTTTTTTTTTTTTTTGCATTAAGTTTTATAACTAGTGAGGATTAATGGAATAATTACATTTACCATACATGTTTTCCTACAAATAGATGATTTTTTTCACAATCAGATACTTACTGGAAGTCCTTTTCCAAAATGTAAAATATACACTGAATTTCCTTTTTCTCCTTTTTGCCCTGGAATTCCCTTTAAAGAAAAAGAGTCTTTTAAAACATGATCCACTTACTGATATCCTACATTTTCATGGAGAATGTATGATAACTTCTCGGGTTGTGACTTTCTGGTGCCCCTATATCACAAGGTAATCTACTAGGATCAGGAATAATCATTTTATTTAACAAAACCTTCTGTACAGTTCAGCAAACCAGGTTCCCACAGCTTCTGGACTCCTGCTCTGTTTAGGTCTCCTTAGCACTTGGGTCTTTCAATATTCTATGATCTTCACAAATCTTGCCCTTAGCATTAATGTGCCTTCTTTTTCTTTCAGGGAGGCAGTGGCTTTAAGTACTAGCACTCTGCCTTCCATGAAAGTTCATTGTGTGATTCAGAAGAATTTAAAGTGATACTGCATAAAGATAAAAAAAATAAAAGTATGGACTGTATTAGATACATAGTGTTCAATATTTCCATCTATTAGGAAACCTATTTCAGTTTATAAAAGAAACCCGATACCTAAGAGCCCTGGATTTTAAGAACTAAGTTCCCATGGTACTTGCTGTGGGTGCTTTATAAAACCTTGCTAATTGTAGCACCCTCAAAAACTCAATCTGAGTTAGCATGAACAGATGATTTATTTTGCAAAATTCAACTGCAATGCTCAGTCTACTGTTAAGAGCATGATATGCACATATCTGAAGAACAGATATATAAAGATGTTATTTCTGAAGTTTTTCCATTTGAAATCCAAATACAGTGGATATAATTTAACTAAGTAAACCATCTGAGTTCAATAAAATGGGACACTGTCAAGCACTTTAAAACTGTACTGCTACAGCGTTCATGATATCATAAACTGGCTGTCCAAATCCTGCAGTCAGAATGAAACAGGTAAGGTATTTCTCCCTGGAAGGGTACAATAGAAGGAAGAATTACAGCTGTCTGCAGCTGGATATAGCTACAGTAGATTGCATACAGATTACAGGTAAACAACAGCTGCTAGGGAACACATTAAACAAATCAAAAGTTGTTTTTATCTTTAGTTATTTTACATGTGGTCTCTTGTATAAAAAACATTTTTGTTAGATTCAGTTTGTTATCTTCTACATGACTTAGGTAAGGCCTAATAGATAGAAATTACTATATTTTCCAACAAGGTCAATTAAGTTATGCGGATGTATATGTACACGGTGTTAAATAAAATTATACAGGACAATGTTATAAATAAGAATTAGATAAAAATGTTGGCTGTAAGGTACAGTCAAGTTAGTACCTGGTGCAACAAATCAATTTAAAAATAGGCAATCTGCATAAGGAGGTTGGAAGAGCATTCTTGCACACAAGCAAATATGGTTACTATGTGTTGTTTTTCTGGGCAGCTAAATGAATTTGCACTGGAATTTTAGTATGCAATCCAAGGCTACATGCCTATTGTGTCTCCCTGCTCTTGTAGGTTGCACATACTTTTGCAGGCCTGCCAAAGAGCATGCTCCTGAAATTGGTAGGATTTATGCTGTCCCATGTTCCGTTTTTTCTTTATGTCACTTGTCTAATTACAAAAAGTAAAACTCTATTTTGAAGGACATAGTAAGTAAGAAAATACAGGTGAAATTAGAGTTTCAGCAGAAGTAACAAGTTACTTTCAGACATACAACAAATGAGGTTATTAGTAAGTTTATAATATCTTTCATAGCATGAAACTCTATTTTATTCTAATTGTTATTATCTTTGATAACATCATTACACTCTTGCACCCACTCCACATTTTTCTAATGGCTGAATTCAGCATTTTATTTAGCGCTCACTAAACACATTTGATTTTTCATGTAAAGTGCAGTTGTTTTTATTGTGTTGCTTAAAAATTTTCAGGGAAGCTGTTAGACCAACTAATCAGCTCTTATTCAGATTAAAACTTGTTTCCACAAAAAGTCAAAGACTGGTGACTAGAGCTGTTGAGCAAAATTTCTTTGGAGCTACAGTAATTTATTTCCCTTAATCACAAGAATCTTTCTATCTTCAATAGTTGAGTACTGCTAACACAGCTACTTAAACAATTTTAAAGTGCCTTCCATTGTACCAGAAAAAGTAAACAAATATTAAAGTGCTCATTTCAAACATTTAAACTGTGGAACGATCTCTGCATATACAGATACATGCCCAAGCAAGACGAGGAGTGCCCAGAGGACATATGTGTAAAAAATCTTAGAGTGTAACAGGACTTAGTCTTGTTGAACATTCCACTTATTTTTAAGTCATCTCATGTATGTCCCTACTAGCTTTTAAGAAATTTCAAGTACTAATGAATAGTATGGTGGTTTCAAGCTACTCCTTCTCAGCTGGAGTGGCAATTCTGGGGAAACAAGTCAGAATTTAACTCTCAAAGCAGCCATATGTACTTCAAGGATATAGAAGGCTATTTCACTTTCAAGCTTGATCTGTTAAGGCAGTATGTTTCACTCCCATTAACCTGTGTAAGAATTCCTGGGAATTCCCTGTGCAGCACTGTGAAGCTGATGCCACAGTCTAGGAGTCATTTTAAGAGTTGTTAGCTTGGAGGGGAAATGCACATGCACAACAGGAATGCCTTTCACGTACATAAGGACCTCTTGGTCCCATATAACCATTTTCTCCTGGAAATCCTGGGTCTCCCCTCGAGCCATTGCAGCCGTCCAAACCATGCTTGCCTCTGGGTCCTTCCCTTCCTGGGAGGCCCTGAAAGACAATTTAATATTTATGAGAAATACACCATGATTAATGAGAAATTACTTCTTAAATTAACAGAACAGTTCAGAAACAAATGTGTCTCAGACGTGAACGCGATATCCTCTCACAGTGGTGCTGCCTTAGAAATATCTTCTATTCTGAACAGATTTTTTGTGGTATAGAAAAAATGAGGTAATTCTTTTGTTTATTTGTTTTTTTTTTTTGATGCATAGCAAATGTAACAGGGTTATATTAACACTGGTAAAGAGGATCAGACTGTGTTCTCACTTGAGTGGAAAAGTAATGCTCCGTCTTCTCAGAGAATCCAGACTCTAGTTCTCTAGCTATAGTCTTTCTCGTGGCTGTTGTCCTGGTACCCTTGTCTTGCGGCTGTTGTCCTGGTTTAACAAAGCCTGGTTTGCAGCCGGGGGAAGTCCATGGGCTGTGGGGGTGGTTCCCTGTGGGGAGCTGGCAGAGCCAATCAGCTGGCTAGTTTTGAAGACTGACACCCAGTTAAACCACTTAAAAGAGTTGACCAATGTGGAAAAACACATTTAAAAATGAGCAAAGGCCCGGAAAACTCTCTTGGCTTCCGGCCTTTGAACAGGCGACTGGCTGGGCCAGCCTGTGTGGCCAGGTCGGCTCAGCCCGCAGTGTGGTGTGGCTTGGCTGAGATTTCTGCCCCCTGAGGGCACCCCAGTAAGGTGGACATGGCCCATGAAAGCAGCTGTGGGAAAGCTGCACGGCATGGGAAGGGCTTTGACACTGCAAACAGATTTTTCCTTTCCCGGGCGGCTGATTTGCTGTGACATTGAAGGCACGAGAGAACAGTTTCTTGTGGAGCAGTCTCCATGGCATGGCAAGAGAGACTCCTCTCCCTAAGAGAACTGAAAAAAGACTATTTTTAGAGGTGGTAAACTGACTGAAAGTCCCAGGTTTTGTCTCTTTATGTTGTCAGAGGGAAAGAAAATAGGGTGTGTGGGGAGAAGTGTTCTGTAGGTTTTGTTCAGATTTTCTTAATTTTCTTTGAATTCTGTTAATAAAATTTTCTTTGTACCTTTAAAAGTTTTGAGCCCGTTTTGCCCTCTTTATCTCACAGCAGAAAATGAGTAAATAATTCTAGTGGGTGCACTGGCGATTTGGCCAGCACTAGATCCACTACAGATAGAAAGCTGAAAAAACCCACCAAAAAAAAGTCATTGCAAGCAGCCTCATGTTTTTTAATTGTTAGGATAAAGCAAGTAAAAAGAGGACACAGCTTGACTCAGGAACACAGTAATTACAGAGATTGTGGTTTTTCTAACCTATCAATAACTAACCAGTGTCCAGATAAGGAATAGTTCTACTAAAAATTAGTAATTGGGCAATGAAACAATGAGATTTTTCTTGGAATTATCTTCTGTTGGAGAAAAAACCTATTTTTCACAGAATTAAAGATTTTTGTAAAGACAAAATACTAATTATAACCCAAAATTATTTTTTGGGGGAAAGTCTGAAAATTGGTCAAGAAAGTATCCTCCTGGTCATTTCCCTGAAACTTTTTTGTCAATTCTACCTTCTTCTTGTCTGTAAATGCTTCAGTCTGATTTCTAGACACTGTTTTTAAATTAACATTTTTTGCAAAAAGGATATACATTTCTTGGGAGCACTTCCTTTTTTCTGTGCCAAATTTTGGGCTTGTGACCTCTATATTATCCAGACATTTTGGCAACAGTCCACTGTCAAATGTGGACAGCTGACAAGCAGTTGCTACAACACCCACTCAGCTTTTGGTTCTGTTTTCACTTTCAAAATTCAACATTTTAACTTTGTTTATTCCATGTGAAACTGGTAGCATCACAGGAATTCAGTTCTAGCAGAGTGCTAGAACTGCACTATCTTAGCAGTGAATTATCTAAGATACTATTTCACCAAATTTCACAATGAAGAAGGCATTCATAAAAATACCTTATCACATGCTATAAAGACAAATTTAGGACCCACTTTGCTTATGCAGTCCCTATTCAGGTTAAAATTACTGGACGCACTGGTTGGATTTCTTCCCGCAAAAGGACTACAAGCAAAAGTCAGAATGTTTGAACAAAAACAGTGCATTGGTTGAGATAGTTTCAGAGATGTTAAGAATGAACTAAGCAGACTACAGTGTGCTGTAGAACCTAAGAGAAGAAATACTCTGCTTTTAAGCCTAGCTCTGACACATGCTCCATGGCCATGGGTAGTCTCTGCCTTCACTGCCCCACTCCTGCATGAAAATTCTGTACTTACCTCATTGGGATTTGGTGGTGTTGGTTATCAATAGGAAACAATAACAACTATTGTTATCAATAGTTGACGTTAACCTACTTATTTTATATTTTTTCAAAATATGTAACTCTCTGAGAGAAATGATATTAAGTATAAAGCTAAACAATTTAGTGAATGAATTATTCTGTTAGAGGACTTGCTATAAGTTTATGGCACCTGTAATTTTCATAAAGAAATATTTGTTTAATACGTACAGGAACACCATCCAAACCAGGAAATCCTGGGACTCCAGTTGGGCCCTAAAAAAAGGTGATATGAAAAAACAAAGTTGATGAGGTCATTACTTAAAAAGAATGAAAAACAAGAATATGTGGTACTATATAGCAAGAAACAAAAAACCAGCCCTGTTTGAAATATGAATCAAAAGCCATAATTTTCAGAAATTAAATATCTGAAAAAAACCTCTATGGGCCTAGCAGAAGACTAGTGCCAACAGTTACCCATGTAACAGGTGGTACAAACATCCAACACTCACTAGCCATTCATCCTCAAAAGATTATAAAATGACAGAACAGGCAGTTGCTTGTAACTTATAAAATATTTCTGTACATAATTTCACAGTCCTGCTCCTGTTTTGATAAAACCAGCAGTACAATTTTTGTTACAGCATTTACATTTCAGTTGCGCTAGATAGTGACATTAGTGATTTCACTCTGAGATCAGTCAAATTAGACTATTAAAACTAATAGGAAGTACCAAGGGCCAGGGATTGTAAAGATATGAAAGATATTAATCTGAACTTCAATTTATACTCTCTAAGTAGTAATAAAATTTTGTTAGTGCAGCATTTTTAAAAGCACCGTAGTGTTCTCTCCAGCTCCACATTTCTGCACATTCTTTGAGGTTAAGGAAGATGATGTGGTATGTGCCAATCAGAGTCTGTCTGTTCATCATATTTTATGTCTTTTGACAATTCTAATTTTGTAATCCATAGCAAAAAAAAAAAAAAATCTCCTGAAATATTTTTTCAAGAATTTATTTTCTGTAATTAACTTCTGTGAGAATTTTGTATGAGCAAGAGTATAGTTTGGCAAATGTTTTTTTGTCATTCAGGCTCTGTTTCACTTATCAACATTTAACATTACACACTGCATACACCTAAAAGAGCATTTGTGGTGTTTCCTACCTTATCACCTTTTTCTCCAGCTGGACCAGGCTTCCCATTCTCACCTCTCTGTCCTTTCTCCCCTGGCAAACCAGCTGGTCCTGTAGATCCCAAGGACCCAATTGGACCTTGAGCTCCCAGCTCACCAGGCTGACCCTGAAAAGAGTCCAAAGAAGTGAATGACTACTGCTGTAACCCCCACAGCAGTTCAGAGATGACCCTGTGGATAAAACAAGGCTTACAATGTATAACTATTCATGATTTAAAACAGCTGCTGGACAGCCTGCAAAACTGTCTCACACATTAGGTGCTGTAGGAACACAACCTTCAAGTTTAACAACTTGCTGAAGGTGATTATTTCTTTTCACCTTCATCAGGTCTCCAAGATCACCACTCTGAGATGCTTGGGATAACCTGCAAGTCTTCCTGGCTCCACCAATTTAAGAATCACCTTTTGCAATCCTAGGACTCCAATGAGCATTGTGTTTTCCCACCAGAAAAATGAGGACTCATTTTAGCCAAAGGGACTTTGTACACAATTAGAACAAATCAAGTGAATTTCCTCTTTCAAGTCATGATATGCCAATTAAGTTTTTCTAGCTCACATTTTTCATAATCTCTCATATCTTAGTGCCTCACATAAAACTTGTGATGTTTCCTGGAGAAGAAAAAAATAGTTATTAGCTAACATGTTTACAGAAATTATCAATTTTAATAGATTGTGTTAAAATGGATTGGGAGGTTGAAGAATATAGTTTATCTATAAATGGCTCTAAATTGAGTATTTGTACCTTCATTACCATACAATCTCCATAGATTTCTATTAACTTTTCCAAGGTAATATACATTCTCCTAAAGCAAAATTACTTCCCATGCCAACTGGACTTTTGAGTCTACAACACTGGTGTGGAGTTGTTTCAGATGTGTTGCAGTTTTTTGTTCTGTCCTGCTCAACAGCTATGCAATCATAGATTCAAAGTGCTGCATGAAGCAAGCTTTCTAATCAGGCTTCACACGTGAGCTGTCTACACTTCCACCCTACAAAAATCTATATATTTGCAGGTCTTTATTTCTCTTATATATATTTTTTATTTGATATCATTATCCTTGTTTACCTATAACTTGTTCTGTTTCCAAACTGAAGACTGTTTTGCCTTCTTTCCAAACTTCATTCATTAATTATAATAAATTATTATAATTAATTATATTAGTTACACAGTATGTATAATCAATCAATAATTTATTATAGTATAACATTAATTATTATAATTAATTATAATTTTATAATTATTAAATTATATTTAAAAAGAGAGCAAAATTGAACCCTACACATTCCTGAGACAACCATATAGCTTTGGACCACTTGAGGGCAGTAAAAGATATTTTAGTATTTACAGAAATAACAGACTATATATTTACTTTTATGAATGGATTGAAGGAAGAAAAAAAAGATGGAAATGAAAGATGATTGTAAGAAGATATGTCACTTCAGGAAGCAAAAGAACTGAATGCCTGCTTCTCAGTGTAAACATTTGAGCAGACTGAATCTATCTGGACAAAATCTTGTGAATTACAAGCAGGTATTTAAGCTTCTTTTACTTTTTATTTATTTTCTAATTGTCTTTTTAGAATCAAAAAGTGTGTGATTTGACAGTGAAAATAAGTGAAAAAATGATACGCATCATTCAATCAAATAAACAAAACAACAGAGAAGGTAATTCACTATGTGTTTGGACAGGAATGTACTGTAGGTTCCTGCCACAGTGGAAGTAGGGCTGGATGACTTATAAGCTATGAACTGGAACTTAGTCTAGATGCTGGGAAAAGTAGTCCTACACTTAGAAAAAAGGACCATCTGAAAAAAATAATCCTCATATGAGTCATGTTCCATTTATCTTTACTCCCTCCTCTCACTTCAGTCTTGATCCTGCTTCCAGAGAAGTCACTGGCAAAAATTCCAGGGCAGACTCAGCATGTTGTCTTCTCTAACAGTTACAATTTTTCTGATACCAGAATTTCAGCAGTGTAAAATATTATGAAAATAAAGTTCTACTGGTATTAAAAGCTGATGATTCTGCATCCTTGTTAACAGTGGATGGACAGTCAGAATTCTGTGTGTTGAGTGTTTGCTTGCATGAGCAGTTGCAGCCTGTCTACTCACAGAGCCTTGCTCATTTTATGTTAGAATGAATTTATTAATTGAAGTACTTCTAAGGTAGCTATTATGCCCTCTAAATACTTGATTGGAAAAAATAATTGGACAACCATTTTAATTAAAGCATCATTTTGAGTACAAGTGAAAAGAATCAGACTAAAAATATAACAAAATACAAGTGTTTGAACCATTGACTTTACTGGAAGTGGTATGGCTTTTTAGTTCTCTAAACTAGTTATTACCTGGCAAAATGCATCTTTCATCAACAGGTAAAGAAAAGCATAAGATGCTTTGCACTAATTTTTAATGCCTTTGTCTTTTAATGCATTTTGTTGACAACAGGTTTCTGCACCAACTTCAGTATTTTTAATTAATAGTGTATATGTGCTGCATTCAAGACTTGTAAGAGAAAATTTTCAAAACATGTTATATTCTTTGGATAAGTTTCAGTTAAGAAACATGATTTTTATTGCACTCAGGAAAAAAAAGCTGAGACACTGTAGGCATTCTATGGTAGTTACTATAATTAAAAAATAAACACTTCTAGGATATGTAGTCCTTTAAGTTGATAAAATATCTTCATTTGCTGCTACCCTGTGAATTTAATTGACTTCATGGTCTTCAGTAGAAGGTAGTGAAGTCATAGAACAGAGTCACTGAATTCAGAATTCAGAATTCACAATGGGTTTGGCAGCTGATACAACTTTAGCATGCCATGTGAAGCTGATGGATTCTCTCTCTTTCTTTCAGCTCAAAGACTGATAATGACTGGAGCTTTGTTAAGACCAAACTGATACCATGCCATAACATCTATTATCACATCTATTATTTGTGCCCATCCAATGTGACTACCACAGCATTACAGTCTCAGGACAGCTGTAAAAATAAAGAGGATGAAGGTAGTCATGCTCATGTGGAAATGACAAATTAGCTCAGATAAAATGAACAGAATATTATGCCTGCTCTGCCATCTGATGCCAATAAATTCCTCTAGGTTTTCAGTGCCTTGTTAATTGTCTAGGTCAGGAGCTACCATGCCAAGACTATGGTCTGTTATTTTAGCATATCCTGGGCTTGACCTGCAGTAAGAAATTGACTTTAAGCAAAACAAGGCGATATTGTTTTTTAATTAACTATGCTTCCTAAGACTAAGACTGCAAGTACTTCAGAATCATGTAACAAAACATTTAATGCTGTTTGGAAAAGGCAATGGCCAAGGTTAACTGGATTTTTTTTTTTTTTTTAATGCATGAGACTGAAGAGCATCTGATTTTGAGAGTGTCTTGAGCACTTAACTGTCTCAAGCACAATGTTTTAAAGGAGTCTTAATTGGAAATAAAAAAGTCATGCTACTCAAGTGAATTGTCTTGCTTCTCATTATCAAAAAAGTCAAAAGAAGCCCAGTTATCACCTTCAGTGAGGACAGTACCCTATGTTACAGGCTATGGAGATGTACAAGTGATTGGTGAAATGCACTTACCTTCTGTTCATAAGAACAATAGTGAAAATGCCTAGCAACTCCACACATATTGTAGGCGAATAATACAGCAGCCCTTTCCACTGTGCACTGGACTCTGGCTTGTAACCAGTCTTTCCCATTTCACCAGGAGCAGGACAGAGCAAGAAGGAAAGTAAAGCAGTCTGTGGGCAAGAGAGGAGTGCTCACAAAGGCATTTGGAGAGATGTTTTATTTTGTAATTTGCTCAGTGAGGTGGGGGCATCTGCTACTGCTCTAAGCTCCACCCATGTCCTCTCCCCTTTTGGAAGAGCTGGTCAATTACACAGCAAAGCCACAGCTTTGGAGGGGATTGGAGGGGTGTCCATTCTGGGAAGATTCTACTCCTCACTGTGTAAGACTAGAACCAAACTCATTTTCACTGTAAGTCAAGATTCAAAAAAAACCAGAACAAACCTCTTCTAAATATAAACCTGATTAAGATGAGATAAATCTGAGAAATCACACAATTTGGCATTAAATCCAGTCTTTTGTCCTTAATAGACCAAATTAGATAATCTCTTTTTCATAGATTTTTAGCCAAGTAAATGCAATAATAATACTTAGAGCCTGAATTTTCGTAGAATCAGAGAATGGTTTGGGATAGAAGGGATCTTAAAGATCAAGTAGTTCCAAACCCCCTGTTATGGTTAGGATGACCTTCCACTAGACCAGGTCACTCAAAACCTGGCCTTGAACACTTCCAAGGATGAGGTATCTGCAGTGTCCCTGGGCAACCTGTGCCACGGCCTAACCACCCTCACAGTGAAGAATTTCTTCCTCAGATATATCTAAATTCTCTTTCAGCCTGAAGCCACTACCCCTTGTTCTGTCACTACAGGCCCTTGTAAATAGTCTATCATTCTTGTAAAGAACATCTGAACCATGTTCCAGACTACTGGAAAATTTGGCAACTTATCATATTTGGCAACTTTATTATATTTTTCAATGATATAATATGCTACAAGAACAAAACCCCTGATGATGCAGTTTAGTATTCACAGTGATACTTCACAGAAGCACAACAAATCACAGTGAAGTGCTGAAAACATCATTCACAATGCATATTTAGGTTTCTGTTTTAACGGGCCTATGAAAAGAAAAACTATCCAGTAAGCCAGTGGGTGTCACTATTGTGTTAAACAAACTCAACAAATCATAATTTAGCAATGAAACTCTTAAATGCTAATGGCTGAAAGCAGAGAGCAACAAATAGAGCATAGATGTTGTAGAAATAGACCACAAATAATTAACGTCAGCTTAGATAATAAAATAAAATTGAGTTTTGCTCTGTACCATTTTATTGAAGTCACTGTTGACAATTTTTGGTTGATTTAAATATGTAAAAAAGAATAGTTTTGTAAAGTTTTATCTTGCTTGATGTAGAAGATTTTGGCAATCTGCAGCAACTGAGAAAAACCACCATTTTCAGTATGGTAGGACAGGGGAACCAAAAGTATTAAGAAAAAAATATGCTCAAGAACAAAAGGAGGGATAATTAACAGGGTCAAAACTTCTGGAAGTTTGAAAAATGTCTAATATGAAAAATGATAATTTACAGATGCTGTAGCTGGGCATTGTGTATGATGAACAACCTCAAAGAGACCTTGCAGTGACTGGTGTGATTCTCCTTACAGACTGGAGTGGTTCTGTATCTATTCCACATTGTGGTAAGCAGGATCTATTCCCTACCAGCTCAAATCCTAATTTCTGTAGTCAGAGAACTGCCTAGTCCTCTGCCCAGTTACAAAAAAAAAAAAAAAATTGTGGTCTGCTCCATATATAGATTTAGGGGTCTCATTTCTCTGGGTCTGTTTTATAGAAAAACTTAATATGGTTCTAAGTGAATGTAAGTAAAATGCATAACTGGTCTCAGGAATCTTCTGCTTTAAAACTTAGAGCTAATGTACTGTGAAAAAATGATCAACAAGTAGGGGGCAAATAATGGGAGAAATCTAGATTTCCTCAGATGCTAGTGTACATACATCTCTGATAGTAGATTTGAGACCAAGCAGAAGGATTTTACATATGTATTTTCTGAGTGTGCAACTTGAAAATTCAAATACAAATACTGAATATTCCATGTGATTAACAGACTGCCACTGCATACTGACCTGCAAAAAAAGTGTGTTTTAATAAATGCCTCTTACTTCCCCAAACAGACAGAATTTGCACAATTTTCAGAGTTAATGCATTTAAGTATGTTTACACTGTGCTGTAAATTGAACTCAAATAACCCATGGAACCTACTAAGGAAATTTAGCAACTCACAAGATCTGCTGGAGAGATGTTACAAGAGAAGCAGTGCCAGAATATTGATTTACTCACAGGTAACTTTGCTCATTCTTACCCCAAGGCAGTGCATTCTTGCCCTGCAGTGACTGATACCAGCTGACTTCCTAACTTACCTGTGACACCCAAGTGACTCAGCATCTCTTGGGAATGCCTAATCCTTACATCTGAAGTGTCAGAAAGTGTAAAACCTCCCTCTTAGATTTCTGTTTGCTGCATTCTCCCCTACACTAGGATAAAAATAAACCTCTTGCTTCATCTGCAAAAGAACGAACATTGGTCCTGCTGAGTTATATTTATTATTCACTTTGATCCAGGCATTTCACATGACCCCATAGAAGCCAGATCAGGTTGGCTCATGAATAGATGCTTGCTTCCCAAATCTACTTAACTAAAAACAAAGCCAACGGAATTGAATAGGATCAAACTCCGGGTCAGCACAGGACAGGTTTACAATCGGTCAGTGCTAACTGCAAACATTTTTTTAACTATCTAAATTCTATTAGAGCAGCCAGCTTTTTTGGAAGCTAGTGATACAACACTGCAGGAGTTTTCTAGGAAACAATTTTCCAATGTTGAAAAAGAGGATGAAATGATGGAAAGGTTTTACTATGTCTTTAATGAAAATTGAAATCACAGACTTTATGGCCTACCAAAAAGGAAGAGGGGAAAAAGAATCTAAGAAGTCAGGTAGAACACTTACTGCCATATATACTTTCACTAATGATATTTTGCCTCATTTAGCTGTTCTACAGTTCTGAAATGTCTAGGTGTAATAGCACACAGTATGGGCAAAGAGATTTAGCAGCATATTTTAATGGTGTCCTATGGAACAGAGAGTCCTTCTGAGTTGTGACATAAGATCAAAAGATAAACAGCATCATGAGAGACTAACTCCAACAAGACTGCAATTTCAAGTGAACAGAAGTCAAAATTTAATTGTGATGTGAACAATTGTAATGATATAGTACTATCAGTAGTGACTAAAATGTTTTTTCAGACAGTGATTTCTTGCTAATGAATAGGAGTGCAAATTTATTTATTGCACAGAGTTATATATGGTTGAGAGAATTAAAAATGGCAGGTACACAAGCTCTTCTAAAACCCAGTAGAGCAACTGATGCATAGCTATAATGGTTTTATTTAATTATTAAATGAAAGTTCATCTATTTGCTGAAGAAAGTAAAAGCAAATAGCTTCTACTTTTCTTTCAACTTGCCCAGTACCAATACATTCAGGTACGGTCATGGCAGTTTCATTTTCTTATTTCCATGGTCAGCTTTTCTCTAGCTAAACGTCAATTACCATTATCTTGTCTACTTATAATAAAGAAGGCTTTTGATGTTGAAATTTAAAATATTTTCAAATAGGCAAATAGAAGGCAAAGTCATAATACAGAAAGTTCTGAATATTTAGGCTTGTGTACTGTACAATGCCAGAGGCTTTTAATAACCATTTATTTTTTACAATTTCAAGACAGGATTGAGGAAAATGCAAAACTCTGAAGAACCAGAGCAGGATTCAGACAGAAAAGCAGATAAAGCAAATGTTTTGCATTCTAGAAAGCTAACAATAAGATAAACCAATCTTTTATTTTCTAATGGGTAATCTCCACAAAAGCTCAGAGAGCAAAGTTAGTGTGTCAGAGTGTAAAAGCAGAACACAGCAAAGTTTAAAAACCAGAAGAATTGTACTATGAAAGAAAATATTAAATAATCCTATAGAAAATTATTCATCATCATATATTAGTATAGAAAATATGGGCAGTAATCTATGTGAGGCAGTGTAGGGTCTGTAGAGTACTTCTGTTTCTAGTATATTGATTAATATAAATGACTGCATGAAATATAAATTAATATTATATTGGAGATACTTTATCCATTATCCATCAGGGTACATGTGCATCCTTATTTCAGAGCTTTTTCAGAAAATGGTACAATTCTCAGACTTACCATTGTGTAACCATTCAATTAATTTTGAAATGTTTATTACACTTCTATTTGGCACTTATGTCCAGTTCCTTGGAATTATTTAGAAAACTAACTGCAAATGCATGAATCATAATACAGTTTATGTGTGATAAGGACAGCCTAGAAAAGAGCTACAACAACTGCAGAATGTATTTATTATTGACTGATTATGGGCATGTAATTCAGAACTTCCAGGCAACTGAGTGAGAACCCAAATCAGGGAAATTCCCCAAGTTTGAAAGTTAGTTGTTTTTATATGGCACTTCAGATCAGGTTTTTGGTATCCAAAACAGTCTGTTCAGTATCACTGAGAGACACTGCAGAGGTACCAGTCAAAATACTTTCCTGGGATGCCCTTTTGTTAGCACAGTGTTACAGAGATATACACATCCTAGGCCTCTATTATGAAAATCCTACAGCATGGGGGACTTTCACATAGACATAATCCTGGAGGATTAGGATAGGATCCAAGGACACCAGGGCAGTGATCATGACACAGCAAAGCGTGCAGCTAACTGCAGAAGCACAGGAAGAAAAAGGTGTGTCTTGCTGTTCTGGCAACTCAAGTTGCACAAAACAAAGTGGGGCAGGTGGCTCTTCAAAAATTGATCTACCATATTTGACCTTCCTAAACCCAAACTTAACCATTAGTACTTTGGTAGAAAATAAACTTCATCACTGACAATTTTTCAGTTGATCACCAATCAGGATATACATAAATATATGTATACATACATACATACATACATATATATATATATAAAACTTCTGTACATATATAAGTTTTTCCCTCACACAATGCTTAAATTATTGGCTATCTCTATATAGAGATGTATTATGAGAAAGAACAGTCAGGATAAACTAGTCATCACTGGAAGTATTTCAATTAGCAATTACCAACATGCACAGTTACAAATTTTAGCATGTAATGTGAAAATCCCTAAGAGTTGTTTTATAATTATTCATAAGACAAAGAGAATTCAGTGGTTTTTTAAAGTTAGTATCTTAAGTGAGTAAGATAAAAAGTCTGCAAACATTTTTAGAGTCACCCAACCCAAATAAGAAATAACTAAGTTGTCATAAAACTAGAGAATGGCATGGACATTCTCTTTCAACCTGCCTCATAGTAGAAGAGAAGTATAGTTTTCTATACTTCACATGTATTAGGAATTACATCTGTCTTATTCCTAGACTGATTTCAAAGAATCCTTAATGCAAGAAAGGTACCATGATTAGTACATACCCAATTAGAAACAGAATTCTTTACAATCTTAGGTTTCTTCAGTGACAGCTGTACTTGATACCAGTGACAGAATTATGCTAGTTTGTCAGATGTGTTTATATCTGAATATTGATTTACTGATTTATCAATCATGTTGATTTTCAGGAACAGCAATGTGCACAAAATGAACAGTACTTACAACAGTAGTTATCATTAGTTCTAATCACAACTTACCCTTGATCCTTTTTCTGGAAAGCACCGACAAACTGAACAATCCTGCCCCCCACATGGATCAATATATGCATATCCTCCCTAAAAATTGAAAGGTTATGGATATATCAATGCACAACAGACAACAATTATATAATCAAATATTGTCAGCTGGACATATTAGCTAATTAGATGATTTTCAAGGCAAAAGATCTCTCATCAACATAAACATGCTGGCAAGGTAGGAGCAATAAGTAAAAGCTTATTACTTGCTGCTCTAGAAGGTGGAAGACCTTAACTACAAGTTATGTTACATAACACTAAATATTACAGCCAAATATAACTTAGGAAACCAGCTGCACCTGAAATAAATTTTAACAGAACCAGAATTTAATTTGCAATAATATAAAATTTGCAATCCATCAAATTATTTTAGGAGATTGTTCAACTACAATGAAATTATAAAAGGCAAAACAAAGTGAAGGAGCAAGAAGTTCACTCAGAGATAAAACCTTGAATTTAATTCTTGTCTATTAAGTGAAAGTACGTTTATGCATGGTGTGATTATGCATTGCTTACTAGTAATTTACTTATTTCTTGTCTTAAAAATTTCTGTTATTGTCCTTTTAATAGCAAAGAAGTGACTGCTTTTTTCATCAAATTGCAATGAGAAAAACAATTATATTCAAGGGGAAATGAAAACACAACAAAATGTAAATTTAGTAGATCTTCTGTGTGGTAAATGAACATGATTTCACTGTTCTTTTCTATTTCTCCAAATGTAGTAATAAACACACATCATATGCACTTATAAACTAAGTTGGAATGTCCACTAAATAACCTTTTTTTCAGTAAAACTGTAAATTATCAAAGATATTTTTAAAAGAATTTTAACAAGGAGGTGAAAGATTTAAGAATAATGTAGCTAAACAAGAAAATGGTGATAAATATTTCCTCAGTGTGGGTTTTCATTATTATCAAGGTCAAGATTGTTTTGTTACTGGTTTTAATACCCAACAGAAGACTATAGGCTCATACTTCAATGTTTCAAGGAGAAAACTCTGACAAGTATTAGATAAGGAGGAAAAATTCTGTTCTATCTATACCATTTTTAGAATACCTGAAATTCCCAAACCTCAGAACAATAGGGTATGATGGTCTCTCTCACACACTGAATTTCCCATGAAATTACTAATCTACTCTGCACTAGTCTCTCACATAGTTGTTAGAATCCTGCCTCTCCTGGAATGTCAATAGAATACAAGTTTCCAATAACTTAACTATTAGCCTTTCCTCTGATTGAACAGTTATTTTTTAAAAATATTTCCAACTTCAACACCTCAAATAAAAAGGGATGAGTTTGGGGATAAAAAAGTCTCTACAAAAAAAGAGCTTCTAAATATTTGAAAGAATACAAAGAGGATGGACTTGAAAGAAGGCAAGGGCATTGCAAACATAAGGGTTATGAAGGCCAGTACAGAGAGGATAATAAAGTAGATATTGAAACTATGTTATATGTGAAAATTTGGCTTCAGAGAGATGGGACTGTCCATAGAAGCCACTTTAAGATCAGAATAGAAAGCTAGAATTGACATGTGCCATATTGCAGAACCATTAAGGAGACTTTATGAGGAAGGAGACAGACTCAGTGAACAAGGGAGGGTTTTCTACATCCAGCTTTCCGAAAGCACCTCAAGAAGCCAGAATTAGAATCTAGGAAAATCCAGAGCATAAAATTGCAAAATAGATAAGGTGAGTAGCAGAAAGCAAAGTCAGAACTGCAGAAATGCAGAAAGGAACATTACAGTTTTCCCACAGAACTATTGGTCTTTTTGGTGCATGTGGTGCTACTTGTTTAAACTCTACCATTCTATCCCTCACCTGCCTAAAGTAAATATCAATGTCACTTACCCCATCAATTCCTTGAGCTGACAAAACAATCAGCAGCCACCTGATTTAAAAGAAGAAAACAGAATTAGAACTACACTCACAACATCAAACCTTCACAAAAATTTAGCTTGTAGAAAGTGAGAAGTGATCAAGTGTACACATGATTAAGTCCTGTTTGGGGTGACTACATAGTGTTTTTATAGGGGGCGCACACCATCAAGAAATGGCCTCCCATGCTGTAAATACTTGTCTTTTGGGATTGTGAGACTGAGGACAAACAGATAGCCATGAACAAGACTATGTAAAAGTCATGATAACTGACCCCTATAACCTTTTTCCAATCCCAGAATTATAAAGGACCAGAGGGGAACCATTCCAGACAGATTTCTCCATGGACACCACGAGGTGAAGGCTGAGTAGAGATGGGAATTATCTGCATCTACCCTAAAATCAGTTAGCTGGTGCTGTTTTCTTTTCCTCAGAGAAAGAGGGCAAGAGAAAGTAGAGAGAAAAGCCACATTCAGAACAGCCATATGATTCCAGAGCAGCTGCTGGGGAAGCCCAGCTCCATACCAACCACTGCTAGTGATGGCTTGTAAAGTTTACAAAAAAAATATACTAAAATAAAAAGGTAGCCCAAAATTTCTGCAGCAATATGGAAAATAAGCATTCTTTAGAAATATTATTAATGCTAATATTATTTTTACTAAGAACTAAGGTGTCTACTAGTTTTATGAAAAGATAAATTAGGTAAAGCCATAGCATACAGACTGCTGTGTACTATTCTACAGGATACAGTGAAGCCTTTTTCAAAATTACTCCAACTTTGCAAATATCTAGGTGTTTCTTATTACCGTTAAATTAATAGCTAAGAATATATCTCAGTGAATCTGGTTAAAAAATGTAGTGATCTGTAAAACTCACCAGGCAGCTGTGATAAGCCACTTAATCCGTTCAAATGAATCCTTTGTTAGTGCCATTCCTGCTGATTGAGGATTTGTATATGCAGCACTTTTTTTTTTTTTCTTTAAATGGCAGGTCTTCTCTTTCCTTCTGTTTGTGGATGGTCTATAAACACTGTTCCATACTGGTGTTATTTTCCCCTCTGAACCTGTTTCTTTTAAAATATACATCCGATGTACACATGAATAATTACAGGAAAACCAATAATAAGACTTAACCATTTGTGTGTTACCCTGCACAGCTTTGTGTTGGCACTACATTATATTCTTCCTATTCAGGCCACATTTTATTTTATCAGCAATCCAATTATTTCAAGGGGACTATAATGAAACTGCAGATTCACATAAAAAGGAGTACAAGATTTCAGACTAGTAAAGATAGTTCTCATTCTGTGTTTAAAATAATGAACAAAGAGCATCTTGCATCATTATTTCTTAAAAAGTTTTCATAGCCACCATTTTAGTTAAAAGCATTAAGACAAAAGATGCAATACCCATGTATAGAAAAAACCTAATGAACTTTAAAAAAACTTCAAGAAAGTATTTATTATAGTTTTAAGACCAGACTGAGCAGCAGCATCTTTTGCAAATGGGGCTGGACCAGTCTGTGCCAGCATCTGAGCTGAGGAAGACCACTCTGAATGCAGGATAAAACATATGCATTTCATCTAAGAGTTCTACCCATATGCATGGACAGATGACAATCATTGGATACATCGCCTAGAGTTTTTTAGCTTTATTTTTAAAACATTTTTTCTACAGCTTTTGCCAGGATTTAGGAAGCTGGAAGCTCTTTGTGCAGGACTGACCAGTGGCCTCCATAGTCCCACACAGTCAAATTTTTCATACATAAATTGCATATGTAATACATAATTTGCATACATAGTGCATCCCTGACCTATGACTTGGGTCCAACAGCAGTTTTATTTGCTGTTCCCACCTTTTTGGAAATTCAAGTTTCACAAATCCAGAGACATGGCCAGGTCATGTGCAAACTTTCATATCCCCCAAATAAAAAAGAAGCTGCAATCCTTTGTAATGAGGCATATCTGGCAAATGAGTCACACTGGTTATTTCAAACTGAGGGTTTAAGGGCTGGGCTTCTCCCAGGTTAGCACAGATTATCACAGACCTCTGCTTTTTTAGCACTCTAGTATTCCAAATGTGGGAAATAATTTTGAGAAAACTGAACACTGACTAGAGTGAATTGACAGGGGTTTGCTTCCTTTGGAGAAGTCTCCTGAGTAGGCAAAGACACTCAGCTCTTGAGCAGGGAGTAAGGATGTGAAGTGCAGCAAGCTGGCTGTTCTCTGATAGATGTTCAAGCAGCAGCCATGTGTTTGTTAAACATGTGAGGGTACAGTTCCTGAAACATTACTCTTTTGCTTTCTATTATTTGGATAGTGTGGCATCTTTCTAACCAGAACTAATCTATAAATAGTATTGATTCCTGTGTGTATGCACAGTATATCCAAATCCCACAGTACTAAGAGGAGACTTTGGAAGCTGCTGTGCACTGACGGATGAAAAAATAGCCTAAAGGCAGCCAGTCCATGCTGCAAGATCACTCTTTACATGTATTGTA
This sequence comes from Anomalospiza imberbis, assembly GCF_031753505.1. Lineage (NCBI taxonomy): Eukaryota > Metazoa > Chordata > Aves > Passeriformes > Viduidae > Anomalospiza > Anomalospiza imberbis. The sequence goes on along the minus strand of NC_089690.1, from coordinate 16,144,942 downwards.
CAGTACTCCATTCATCTGTCAAATTCTTACAGTCTTGCTGTGCCCCAGTTCCCCATCTGTAAGAAAAGAAAAAAATAACAATATCCCTAATAAAAAATAATATTCCAACAGTATTCCTACCTCACTGATTTTTTACATTAGTAATATAAACAATATAAGCAAAATTGTGAGGCAATAAAATATTGCAGGGACTGATTGCCTCAAATGGAAAATCCAAGTCATAAAGTGTTGAGACTTTGCAGAAATGTGTTCCTGTTGTCCACTATCCATCTCATTATTTAATTATCCCAACAGCTTCTGAAAATTAAGAAGAAAATTAAAAAGAAAATTATATTTGGTACATTTGCTTTGTATTAGCAGCGAAACTTTTATTTTCAAATTAAAATCCATTTTGATCCAACCCATTGACACAGTTTGAAATAATACTTAATGCATGAGTGGAAGACTTGCAGCCCTCTGCTTGTAATTTTGTCATGGTTATCTAAACCCCATCATTTTCCGAACAAGATGAACTGTTCAGTAGCTAATACAATAACAGAAAGAATACAAGGTTTTGTTTAGATTGATGTGTCAATTTGATCTCATTTTTTATATTTTTGAAGCAATCACAACCGTTACCTCAATAAAATATCCCCAGGATAGCACACTCACTGCCACCAAAGGAATAAGTTTCACATGAGATCACCAAACCTCACCTCAGCCTCAGAAAACAGGAGGGGAAAGGCTGGCACTATAACATAATCTAGATGTTTACTTTCTAGACAGGAATCAAGAATCAAGACCATTTCATTCTCAGTAACGCTGCTAAAAGAACAGGGGACATGGGCCATAATTTGAGGCAGACACACAGCTACAATTATTGAGGTAAAAAAAAATTAGAGCAGTCCTAACTTTATTTTCATTACATCCAAAGGAAGCAACATTATATACAACAATACCACACAAGCTGCAAAATCAAGGATTCAGAAGTTGTGAAATAAAAAATGGAGTTGTGTGCTCAGTTTTAATAAGGTTCTTTCATGCCTATAATTCGGACATTCATTTGAAGTCTGTGAACATATATGCTGTTTTCCATAGGACTTCTACCTCATTCATGATGGACATATTCAATACTCTTTCCATCCTTTCCAATAAGTCCTATTTTTTCATTTACAATGTTCTATAAAACTTTGCACTTTATACTAAATTCATACAACTTTAATGTTTCCCACAAAAATATTCCTAAAAATAGTATTATCCTTTCTTTACTATAGACAACCAAGGAAACAAAACCAAAGTTAAAATAATTAGGTATCAGTTATTGTAGAAAAAGACAAACTTTAATTAGATGCAGCTTTCAGTTGCTTTCTAGAATTAAGGTTGATCCCCAGTGTTCATGTACAGGTGCTTTTTTTGCATTTTTGTAAAGTAGCTCTACAGGAGTAGAAAAGTAGCTCTGCAGGTGTACATTTTGGCACAACTGATGCTAAGCCTGCCTGGACAGCTGTTTAGACAGACAAGATTGTCTGAGTTTGTAGCTCTCAGATAATATAATGGATTACAGCAGTATCAGCAACACAGCGTGCATCAATGTCCCACAGGCTTTGTGTGGACGGACACTGCCAATGATGGCAATGGTGAGCAGGGGAGAGAACATCAGTGGCTGATCTTACCTTTGGAGCAGCTCAGTGCTCCTTTGGAGTCAACGATCTGTCCTAGAAACTCACATAAAGGCATGTATGCTTCTATGTGACAACCTCAGAGTGCAACATTACTTGCTGTTTCTTAACTATAAACACACAAAACTCCCATTCAGCTGAGCCACTTAGCAGCCAGCTGCTCAAGGTCAGTGAAGGAGGTGGTTCTGCAAGTGAAGAGGATTCTTTTTAAATATTTTGCCTTTTTTGATACATCTCCCTTGTTAGCACTTTCACATTTTTGCTTTGAGCTTGCTGACTTCTTTTTCTTTTTAATTTCCACACAGGATTTTCATCATTTAAAAACTGACTCAGTATCTCTTTATTATAGCAGTGTTTCATTCATTCAGTATTCTGCATGAGTTTCTTCATTGCCGCTAACAGTGGTCTGCCTGCTTTCTTCTGTTTCTTCCAATAACTCATTGGCCTAGTATTCAACAGCTCTCCTTTTGAGTACTGTCTTCTTTACAGTGAGGGCCATGCTGGGGCATTTTGCATTGAAATTGTCATCATTTCAGAGGACTGATCGCTCTCTTCCGCTGCAGTCTCCCTTGGTCTGACCTCATTGTCTCATAGACAGGTTATGCACCTTTTGTTTTCACTTTTGTATAAATAAGCATCTACTACCTTCTGTCTAACAGCAGTACTTCTCATGTTAAATTCCAGTAGTGGATACTATTTCTTCTACATGGTCACCATCAATCTGGCCTGAAGCCAGGGGATTTCTTTCCTTTTCTCTCCATACCTTCCTTTTCTCTCCATACCTTGCTGTCTATACCAGCTTGCTCTCATAGATGTTGGATATTTTAGAGTCAAGTTTTTTTAACATGTTGCTATATACAAGATCTTTGGTACTGTAGATAATGCTCACCTCTTCCTGAGGCGAGTTCTTACTGGTACTACCAAACTTTTTGGAAAAGTAGCTTCTGCTAACCAGCTTTCACAGCAGATTTCATAAGAGGTTGAGTATGGTCTACTGAGTGGAGATCCAGCTCTACTCTTGTGCCTGTCAGAGAAGCTGTTTTACAAAGCTCTGTGGCTAGCTGTCTGCTCACTAAAGCCTTTAGCTCTGTATTTCATGAACACTCCTAAATTTATATACATCTATTACATAGTTGCTTTTGCTGTATCACTTCTAGTGCAAATAAAACCTGTAACATGGGATTTCCTGTATAGCACCCATGAACACTACAGACAAGATAAGGCTGCTGTGGCTGGCACTGCAAACATGCTTTCTAAGTTTGCATCTTCTCAAAACAGCACTCTTTTTGGTGAAAGGCTACCTTGAGCATGCAACACTTCTGTCAATAACATAAATGTGATAAACTTTACACATTGCCGACACTTTACAAATCACAATTCCGTTCTCAAAAGCTTTTTTATCTTATTACGTGGAAACCCTGGGGAGAAACATTTCTCGCTGCTTTCCATTTATGCGGTGTAGCAGCATTTTGTCCCCTCTGGGAGTTTCCTCTGTCTAATAAAGAAAACACTCGAGGGAGCAAAATTGTTGCTGAAGGACCTCCCGTCCGTGCCCGGCAGCGGCGGGTTGGCGCTGGGGGCCCCGGCTGCTGCTGCCGCCTTTCCCGGTTCCGCCTCGCTCCCGCCCGGTTTCACCGTGCCCTCCTCCCCGCCGGGACCCAGAGCCGACCCCGCTCCTGGCGAGCGCAGCCCGTGCCTCGTTCGGGCGGAGCCCGGGGCTGGCCCCGGCCCCGCTCCCGCGGCGAGCCCCGCGGTTCGGGCGGGCCCGCCACCTGCGCCCTCACGGCGACGCGGGCGGGGGACGGAGCCAGCCGGCAACCCGGGACACCTCCCGCTGTCCCGGGACAGGGCTGCCCCTCAGCGCGCTGCCCAGCCTCGGGCAGCCTCGGCTGCGCCAGGTGCCCCGGCCCTGGGTTGCCCGTCCGCGGCCCTCACCTCAGCTCCCAGGCGGGAAAGCCCCCGACGCCTCGCTCACTCCATGCCCGCTGAGGACGGACGGACGGACGGGCGGGCGGCTGGCTGCCAGCGCTGCCCAAGGCAGGACACGCGGGGGGGATGAGGGGGTGGAGGAGAGGGGTGGCCGGGGCGGGGCCGCGACCCGGGAGCGCCGAGGCGGGTGCGGAGGAACCCTCAGGCCAAAACCCACGGGAGGGGGCAGAGTCGAAGCGCCCCGGGACGCCGCGCAGGCAGCGCCGAGGGGGGGATGGCCGGCGGGGGCTGCCCCGGCCGCCTGGCGCCGGTGCTGCTGCTCGCCCTGCTCTGGCCGGGCCGCGCCGCGGCGGAGGTGAGTGAGCGCCGGGACGGGGCGGTGGCGCGGGGTCCACGGTGGCGGAGGCTGCGGCGGGCCCTGGGGCACAGCGCTCCCCGCTGCCACCGCGCTGCGTCGGCCGCTGGTGGGGAAGTGTGTTTCAAATGATGCGCCTCGTATGCACGCCCGGGCAGGGCGAGGCGAGGCGAGGCGAGGCGAGGTGAGGTGAGGTGAGGTGAGGTGCATCTCGCCCAGCTGCGGGGCACCGCTACCTGCACACCTCTGCCGGGCGGGGATGAGGACGGGAGAGAAGGCCCTGCACGGGGCACCGCGTCCCCGCTGGCCTCAGGAGCTTCCCGCCCTTCCAGCTGAGGGGACGGAACGGGGTGGGATGGGGGCTCCGTCCCGCCACCAGCCCGGGAAGCGGCTGCGGAGGCCTGGCGTGCGGGCACAGGGGATACGGACGGCCAGGACCGAGCCGTGAGCGAGTGGATGGTCGCCGAGGCAAACAACTCCGGAGCGGCATTCACCGTCTGGATCGCCGCTACCTTAATGAAAAAATTATTTTACAGACTTGTTTTTCAGGCTTAATGATGAGTGTCCATCACCGTTTGGTCAATAAATTCTCCTAGATAATATTGTAGTCTTGTCTGTGCCTTTCTCCAGTGTCTGGTTTTAACTTTTGGACTGTACATTCGCAGCTGGGAGAAGAGCAGTCAGCTGTGAGGGTACACGGGTCGGGGTAGCTCTCAATACTTCTGGCAGTTACCAAACACAAAACTGCCGGTTTTGGTGAATGTCTGGTAGACATCAAACACAGGAAACTGACAGTTTCTGGTAAACCTAAAACACAAGAAACTGCCAGTTTTAGTAAATTTCAAGTTCTTTCTCCTGTAATAGGCAACAACGTTAATTTTTCCTTATATGAGTAGGTATGAGTAAAGCTTTAACACTCTACATGAAAATCTTTACTGCCTCTCAAAACATTTTGAAGTTCACCTTTAGAAGGAAGAAATGTAATCTTGTGCTTTGCTGTTGCTAAAGCAGAGCCACATGCTGATACAATTATCTGAAGCAGTCTAATTAGTAATAATATTTCTTCTAAATTCATGCAACTCTTTCACTCACCCATTCTAGGTAGAGTGTCTGGAACCAGCATAAGCGCCTCACCCAGTATGTTGGGTTTTTTCATGGCATTCTAACTCCACTGGCAGTCAAGTTTAGTCATTTAACAAAGATCTAATTGTTGGTTTTTTTTTTTTTTTTTTTGGTAATGGAATTAAAATACCTCTTAGTTCTTATGTAGAACAGAGGTACCAGATCTATTTGCAAAGTACGTGTTTTCTGCAGAGTTGTTTCAGGCTCCATCCAGATCTGGATGAGGAAGATGTGGAAGATTAACACCTCAAGACCCGTCTCTCTCTTCTGCCCAGTTTGCTGGTTTTTGTTCCATTCTCCTCTTCCTCTGCTGATACCATTGTCCTTGTTGCTCTGAAGAGGTGGATATCATCATGTGGGCTTCTGGATGGCTTTTAGCAAGCACAGGCTGTGTTCCAGGAATGCCCCCCCTCTCCCATAACACGCACACACTTTTTCTAAGCCTCTCTTCTGGCAGTTTTATCTAAACTCCTAATTAAATATTAGTGGCTTATTAGTAATTTATATGAGGTAATTGATTAATAAATCGTTTCATCTTGGCTAAACTGTTCATTGCAAAGAAATAGGTATAGTTAATATACTAAAATCATGCTACACTTTCATATGAAAATAAATTGATATTTGACCAGCAAGCAATACTTCTGCTGTTTCCATCAATTAAAAAATGTTTCAACACAGAAAATTTTAGGTGTAGTTTATTCCTGAAGACAGGAAAGCAAATTAGTCATTTGTGCCTGCTGCTGTTTATACAGCAAATTTTAGTCCTTGCAGCTCTTCACAGAGTCCAGATTTCTCTGCCCTTAAGAGGCTGAACTTTCTGGCACCTGCTAGGGAGTATTATTGTCTGCATTCTTGGCCACTGGCACGCTCTAATCACATCTTCTGAAAACTCAGCAGAAGTAGCATCTTCCCATGTCAAAGGCTTTTCAGCTTCTTTGATGAGCTTCTTTCTTCTTCCTTGACTTCAAATAGTGGTGTTATAATTCTTCAGATTTTTCTGCTGTTCATTTAAATATTTTAGAATCATCATCATCAATATGTTTTCACAGGATACAAGATTCTTCCTATTCATCATCTTTTTTTCTTTCAGAAAAAAAAATGGATTTGCTTTCTCATTGCTTAATTTTGTCTAACAGCACCTGGAACTGATAGTGTCTTGGTGCAAATGTACAATTCCATTAATTCCCCTAAGTGTGTCCTGTCTTTTGATACCATTTATGTACTTCTCTTGTATCTACAAATTAAATACTAATCTAAAAATGTTCCCTGAAATTTGTTGTTTGAAATGACATGTTGTTTCAGTTTTTCCTAATAGGAAAAATACCTTGGTCAAATTCATTAGTACTCAATCGATATTGTGGCATTGAGCATTTTTATGATGGTATCATGTTAGTATTTGTTCAGAACAGGAGAGAGAGAGTTTCTATTTCAGCAAGATTACTTGCTTACAAGTTAGCTGCACCCCATCTTACTACCACTTTTAATTTTTATTGTAAATACTGTTGCAATGTTTGATAGCTCACAGGATTAAATTAGGTGCACCTTGTTATGTTTTTGCCTCCACCATGACATTTCATTTTCTTTCATCATGTGCTGGTGGCAAAGGAGGTGACATAACAACCTTGGTGACTGTAAGACTTGGGAAGATCTGTTTTGCATCCTCTTCCTCACTCATATTGTCTGTGACTAGATGCAAGTGTTTGTATTTCACAAATAATTTAATGTCTTACAAATGTTAGAATTGGCAAGTACTTAAAATGAATTTTCTTTGCTTCCTAATAGCAGTATTTTTTTCCTAATTATATGCAACCTATATTGCTGTCACAAGTAGATCTTAATACATGGCTCTGGAAGGGAAAAATTATGTTCTAGTTCAGCCCATGGCCATCTCCAAGGCTGGTAAGAATGGCATGCAGGCTTTTTTTTTGACCAGGAATCAAAGTGTTGGAGGCACCAAGTGTCCTGGTGAGAATGTTCCTTGTCTGGCAGCCTTTGGAAGCATCCAGGTGCTTTGTGGCACAAGCAGAGCTGAGAAGGAAAGATGTGCACCTGAATATACAAGAGAGTTCACAGAGCATGTTAAAAAAACAAGTCCTTTGTGAAGTGCCCTCTTTGATTTGGTTAATGTGATCCCAGCTCCGAAGTCAAGGAGGGTGTTACTCTGAGAACTGGGTCCAACTTCTGCTAGATTCTTCTGCTCCTGATTGCCTCTACATTTATTGTAATTCAACCATCACCTCCACAGAGAAACAGGCCACTGTCACAGCACTGCAGAGCAAGGCTTTTCCTACTGGGCCAAGAGAGGTAGCATAAATTAGCAGAGTTACCCTAATGTTTGTGCATCAAAATTGATGGATTTCTGCTGGTTTGCAGCACGTTGCTGTGATGGCCATAAATGTGAAGTGTGCCTATGTGAAAGATGAACCTGCTTAGATGACCTAAGTAAACACCTGTAAAAATTGAACTGTTGACACTTGATGGCTTTTCTAGAAAACCTACAAGACAAATACACATTTAAACAAAAGTCTATAATTCAAGTTCTTTTGCTGGCTGAATAATGCCATTAAAATTGCTAGAGTAGGCAGGTTCTTTCTTCACTGCTTTGCATTTCATAGAGATAGAACCATTTTATTTATGATCTGTGCTAGCAGTCTTTTCTGCAATACCTAGAGCTGACTTGATATAACAGATATTTGAAACAAAATACTTTGCTATTAAGTGCAACTAGTATGGGATGTCCGGTCATCTGTTTTACTGTCACATTCTCACCTTACTGCCTAACAAAGTAATACTAGAAGTATGTTGGCATGGATTACAGGAGCCTAGGAGGAAGGTGAAATACAAAAAGACTTTTTCCTTAACTGCTTGCAACCCCAGTCTCTCACAGTCACACTGAAAATGTTCCATTTTGTCACACCTAATATATTTTTAGTTCCTTTTTCATTATTTGTCTTACCCATTTTGTGATAGAGTTCAAGTCTCACAGGTTTACAGATTTCCATTTTGTGTGGCTTAGTGAAGACCTTTTAGCTAGGGCTTTGTGCTGCATTTTTCCACAGATTATTTTGGAGGAAGCTGCAGGAAGAAGTGACCTTTAATTTTTTTAATCTGTGAAAGCACAGAGCCTTTCAAATAAGGAAAAACCAAAACATGTACAATAAGCCTTCTCTGAACAAGCTACTGTTGCTTTCACTGCTATTTGCACCACTTAACAGAAGATGCACACCAGGAATTTTATGAATATACAAATATACTGGCCTGAAGAGATGAAAATTTTAGTGAATACCATTCCCACATTCAACAGCTGGGAAGAAATACAAAATGTGTGAGTTATTGCTAACCATTTTGTGGTAAGTAAGCAAAAATTCACTAGTTAAATGGTGTGTATTCTTTGTTATTAGATTGCTCTTTTAAGGTGATTGTTAGGAAGGAAGAACACGGATGAATAAGCTGATTAAACACCCTTAAGAGTTTGCTACACAAAACAAAATTGTGTGGTCCGAATTGCTTAGTCTTTTTTTCCTTGGAGAAAAGAAAATATTTATTTCTGTTGTCCCCATGTGCTCTTCAAGGTCAGGAGAAGAAACCAACCCCAGATAAGGAGTTTATGGCTCCATCTTTGTAGATTTTACACATCTGAATATGTCAGGAACAGTTTGGTTCCATTTTTGATAGTCCTTATCACAGTGACTTCAACCCCAGTGAGATGATTTGTAGAGTAAGGTATTGGTCATTATAAACATAAATGCAGATATATTCTGTGGTTTAGGAGAAGGAAAAGCATCATTCACTTTGTCTAAAAAGAGAGAAATTCTGTATCTTATCTTTATAGATCAAAAGTAATTTACACACACACACACCCTTCCCAAAACAGGAGAGCCTCAACATACAGCTTTCCAAACCTGCACATAATATACCAGCTCTACTTGTATAGATACTGAGTAATTTTAGGCAATGTCTACAAAATAGGCCTTAGTGGCCACTGCTACAGAGCTCACAAATCATTTGAGTTTGTGAAAACTCGGTGTCTTTGGTTTGTTCTGCATTAAAATATTTTATCTGTTTTATCCTAAGGCAATGATGAAGACATGGGCAAAGTGAAGATTGCTAAGCCCTACTGTTCTCACACTTCCTCACTGATAATGAGTTGGAAAGAAGGGAGAAGCTCAGTAGAATTAATTGTGCTCTGCTTGAAGAAGAGTGTGCTTGGCACCATGGGAGTAGATACTTATGAGAGATTTGTCCAACACTACAAAAGTCTTGTTATACAAAATTCTTAAACAGTAGGTTTGTGCTATAAAATGTAAAAGATTTTTTTCAAATTGCTTTCAATCTGTGAAGTGATAAAAGGGGTTCATACAATGTTCCCCTTGGCATAATAGAAAGTTGTTTAAATGGTCACATACAGAAGCTTCTTCCATTTCTCTCTACATGTCATTTAGCTTGGTTTAAATTATTTAAAATACTATTATAAATATATCTTTATATTACATGAATGAGCAAATCCCTCCTAAAAGAACCAGTTTAAAATTAAGGATTTAGAGTAATGACATTCTTACCAAATTCAGATAAAAATGTATGTTAACATCATGTGACCATGAGTTGTGTATCTGTAAATTAAACACAAAGTCCTGCTTCTGTGAAGTGTTATGTGTTCCTATGACCACAAATGTTTAGGATTTCTCTCCTGCACCTCACACTGAAAGCAGCACATAACCAGTAATACAAGGCCTGTGTCACCAACAGGGCATTTTGATTCAATAGCTATTCCCTGAGCAAGGTTCTAGTTACAGGTGTTTAATGGAGCTTTTCCAACAGCTGCACTGCCTGCGGCATAGCAGATGTCTCTTGCTGTGTCTTTTAGATCCAGGCTCCCTATCTTGGGTGCTATTGACCAGGCTGTTTGTTAGTTAAGTCACAGGTGTATTTCTTTATAATGGGAAGTCTAAATGAAATCATTTCCATCCTGTGCTAGAGAGTCAACTGGTAAGCAAAATGCTGTGAATTGTGATAGCATACATGGCTGTTAACAGGAGTCTTCTAAGGTAGGAATGTCTGGCTGCCTTCCAGTTCACAAGTGACTACACAATGTTTCAGGGTTTGGGAACTGACATATTTTCCTTCATCTCATCATCTCCTATTTCTGCTCTATGTTGTCTATACTTATTGAAGGCTTAATAATTTGGTTTTGTTGTACTGGTCCAGCAATCACTAGAAAAACACAAAGTTCTTCGTGGTCTTTGATAATTTTAATGAATTCATGTTTGATGCTTAGAATGCATGAAAAACTTTTAGTATACAGATTGTAATTGTGAGACTGGTATTTTGTTTTGATAGCAATATTTTGGAGTGAGGGGACCTCATTCTTCAGGACCTTGCATGCTCCATGGTGATTTGCAGTTGTGCAACATGAGGAGTATGCTGCCAGGGTCACGTATCCACTAACTTTGTCTAGCTAGAATTCCTGACTGTGCTAATCTAGATAAGTGTCTTAATACAGGTGCATCAGTAGAAAAAGATTTTCTTTATATAGCTTTTCTCACAGTGGGAACCTTTTTCTTTAAAGCTCTGCTCTCAGATCCTCTTGTGCAAGTTAGGATAAATTTTCAAAACTGTAACTGTATCCAAGCTAGAAACTCTAGCTACCACCATAATGTTCTTCAGAAAGTGCAGCATTTAACATATGTGCAGCTTACTTACCCCAACACAAATCTACAGTGTGGATATATGGTACAGCAGAACTTTCCACTTCCTGTTATCACAATGTATTACTCCCACCTTTATTAGATGCAATAGAAAACAGGTAGTAGAGAATTATTGAAATGAGCCTTTTGGAGTGTTAAGCACTATATTAACATCAACTGTTGGAGCAGGGTTATTTTATGTGCTCACTTGAGATTTATAGACACAGCTGGGATGTGTAAAGTGATTGCTCTGCACTGAGACAGCTCAGGAAGAATTCAAAAATCTCTATGTGTCAGCAGCCCTTGAAAATTCATAATCAAGACTTAAAGGAGCTGGCTCACTAATACATAATTTTAATAAGTATTGGCATTTAAGAGAAATTACAGAAAGCTTGAAATTAGCTGATAAGTTACTTCCACCCAGGACCACTGTGATGACATGCATATTTTTAGGCTGCTCAGGATATCATTAATGAGCAGAAAGATGGAAAAGAATAAAAAAGTGGCATCACAGAAAAATAGATATTATCCAGTAAATCTTGTTCCACATAGTGATAGAGTTCTAATTTAGTGATTCTTTAAGTTAGGAGATAAAGACCTAATGGTAGGATAGGTGAGATGCTAATAAGTATCAAGTTTAAATGAAAAATTATGAATTTTTAAAAATAAGTCTGATCTGTGGTTAGATCACCAGTGAAGGAAAGCGACAGCTTCATCACCCACTTGAGAGACACCTGGGCTATTTTTACTGTCCACAGTAATTAATGGATATCACTTGCACTGCTTTTAATTAATTTTAAAATACCTCATGTTGCACAGTCATCTTTCATTTATGTTAACCAGGATTTGCTTCAGGCATCAGTGGAGTTCACCCATGAAATTAAAGACCAGTCAAGCCACAAGTACAAACTTAAGCCCCACTTCAGCCACTTTACTATATTCCTACACAATACATTTAATTTCATCTCAGCTTTCATCTCAATGTCTTTATTACTCATCCTGTGTGGTCTTGGTCTGAAATATATTTAAAGAATATATGCTTGTTTCTTGCAGCAACACATTTTGCTGCCTCTCTGTCCTGGGCGCAGTATTTTAAACACAAATGTGTATTTTGAAATTGTAGCTGAGCTACTCTGATCTTCTCTGGATCTGGAAAAACAAAGAAATACTCTGACAGTTCTGTCATTGTATATATAATTCCAAAAAATAGACTGCAGGAGAAATATGGGATCATCCTCACTTTGGCTCTGTTCATCTGTACTCCACCTTCTTGCCTTTGAACCATTCCCAGTAGGGCTGTGTTGCCCCACCAATGTGAGTGACAGCACTCAGTCTGTGCTAGTGCCAGAATAGGAAGGCTGGCATTGCTTGCTCATCTCCTTACAGTAAGACTTTGTCACATCCTTTGGCATATTCATGTTTGATAACATCCCTAAATACATTCTCTGACATTCTGCATGTAACCAGTGCTACTGGCAAAGTCTGAGAACTGTGTAAGATTCTCTCCAAACTGAGTTGCCACCACTGCAGTGGCTGGAATAGCAGTGCCATGCTCAATCTACATTAACCTTTGTATGGGTGACACCATAGCCTGTAGTATGTTATTTCTTTCTTCTTTCTGTCATTTCTTTGAGGAATTATGTGAAGGAGAGGAGTGGAATACTTTCTAAGCAGTTGTTTAAGTTACTCTCTGAATCAGGAGCAGGAAGAGGTCAGAGCCCAGTAGAATCCAACCCCATAGTGTAGGAAGGGCAATTCAGTGTTATAGATAAGGTTGCACCCACTTATCAAAACATTAACCACTGCAGTAAATGTGCCCCAACATGTACTACTGGAATTATGTATCTGTTTAATATAACACTGTAACTATCACTAAAAACACTTTGGAGAAGAGCTCCTCCGTAAATTACTCCAAGTGCTGTGGGGTTTTAATTTTGGTTCATTGGTAAAATTATTTGATTTGGTATCCATATAATGATCTGGCTTTATCATTTGACCTAGATTTTAGGTCAAAAATATTCTTCATCTAAATATTTAAAAGAAATGTAAATTATTATTATGAAAATCACAAAACCAAAAAACATGCAGTAAACCTGCGGCTTTGGTTAATACACTTATATAGATGTTATTGTGAGAATTTTGAATAAACGGTTTCCTTATCTTATAACCTGGAAACATCATATTGTGTTTTTATGATCCTTTGATAAAGGAGCTGCAGGCATCTTGGAAGGATGTGAAAGCATCCTGCAGTATAAGTGAGCAATGATTTTTTGGTTCAAAGCTCCTGTACAGAAGGCGTAATCTAATCTTACATAAAAAAATCATATGCCAAAACATTTAGTATTATCCAGCTGACTGTGTAATGTTAAATCATTGGTCTTTTCAGTTTAGTTTAGAGTGATATGTGTACACAAAAAGACCTAAATAGATCTGAAAGCTTACTAATGGCAAATTAAACACATTGTAAGCATTCTGACTTCTTGAAGAGCAAAGGCTCTCTTTCTTTCAATAGTTTATTAACTTAGATTAATTGTATAGTGTCATAATTTTCTACGTGTTCATGCATTTCTCTTCACATTGGATCGCCTTTGATTATAAGATAAAAGGGTTTGTTCTGTATCTGTACACACCAAATCTTCTGCAGATTATACCTGTCATGGGAGAGTAATTTCATTTTTGGATTTCTCTACATGTCCTGAAATCTGTGCTTTACATACAGATGCTGGAAAGAATCTGCTTCCTATTTGCTTTCACTGGCAAAAATAAGGTACAACTCCATGAAGATCTATAGAATTATAATGGTATATATCTGTGTATACATCTTGCCTTGAGCAACTGCCCTTTTTATATCGCTTAGCAGACCTTTACCAATAATCAATTTTGAAGAGAATGCTTTGGGATGCAAGGTACTGTCATTGAATAAGGAACAAGAAAATCAGTTGTCTTATAAACTATCCCACATTTATTTTCAGATATACATCACTTTATCCTCTTGTATTTATGCTTAAAGGCTTAAAATATCTATCATATAACTGACTTGATGAATTTAGATTATCCAGTACCAAACTGATTAATCTCACCAAGGAGAAATCAGGATAATGTTTGTTTGCACTAGTTCATATTCTTGTATCCCTCGTGATATAATCATATTGATTAATATAATAGCAAAGGTAGCATAGTTAGATGGTTTCTGTTTCACATGATATCTTTGTTTTCCAAATTTCTGATGCAGTACCACTTGAATTCTAGCTGTCAGATCACTGTAAGAGTGAGTCTTCTTTAAGCATGACAAAGAATTAACTATTTAATGTTTGCAACTCTTTAGAAATTTAGCTTGAAACATCAAGTAGCCACCTATTGATCTGTCTATAATTCAGAGGCAGACACAATAATTTCTTGAGGATGTGCCTTTCATAGCCAACTGATTTTAATTTCTACTTTATTTTGTAAATAAATGTTAAGTATCTGTTCACTGGAGGAATGCTGCCTGAAGCTGTTTTTAAATTGGTAGATGGCATCATCTCACCTAAGTTCAGACACCTACAAGACAAGCAGCAACTATCAGGAATCGTCAAGTCCATAGAGAGCAGCAACTACTTGCAGCATCTTTCCTCCATCATAAAAGTTACAAATTTGAAACACTGTGACTGTTGTCATATGAGAAACTGTAGGGGGCAATTAATTCTTTCAGCAAGATCTCACTAATGCACTTGCTTGTCTCAAAAGACAATAGAGAGGAATCATTAATGAGCTCTTTGCCACTGTTGCGAATTGCCTCTTCACAAACATTTTTGTAAAGTTGTGTTATCTGTGAAATAATTGCTTAGTAAAACCATTGAGATCTTACTTGCCTCCCTCCAAACAAGTCAATGAGAAAAAGAATTGTATTACAAAGTTTGTATTTTTGTTTTTCAGAACTGTGTATGCAAAGGTAAAAGTCCCTGCTTTTGTGACAGCACAAAAGGTAGTAAGGTAAGAACAGATACATTTTCCTTTTTGAATATTAGCTTATATACTTGGAAATTGTTGGTAGATGACTTCAGTTGATACAGTGAGTGAATTTAGTGCATGATGGTATTTTGCCAACAGAGTCTACAGAGAATGATTACCTTAAAAATTCTGTTAACTTTGGGGAAACTGTTTAACTAGGCCTTTTCAACTGATTTTTTTTACTGCATTATTATGCTTACAGCACTGTATGATGTTTGGACACCAGGAAAAAACTGTCCAAAGCACCAGGTCTCTTTCACTAACTCCTAACAAATGCCATTACCTTGGCAGCTGCACTTCTGTTACAAAGTTCATAATGCCATCAGAAGTCTCCTGTTCCATGCTTCCCTCTTTCCATCTCTGGACCCTGCCCACCCCCTTTTGCCAGTTCCTGAAGGAAGCTGCACACACTGGCATCAAACAGATAAACTTCTTGTGGATCAAGCAGGGGACAAGTTTCTGGGTTCTAATCACAAACACCTTGCCAGCACTAAAGAAGCAGCAAATCCATCAGCAGTAACAGATCCACAGCTCTGCCTGTTGCCAATAGCAGCTTGGCAGAGGCTCTGAGTGGCTTTTAGACAAACCTGAATTACACAAATGCCAAAAATTCTTTGAAACTCCTGCTTGCAGTTGGAAGAACAACTGATTCACAAATGAAAGGGGCATTATTGAAGAAGTCATGGTTGCAATAGGCGAGCCATGAACACAGAAGTTGCCATACTAAACCTTATCAACAGATTCCAGACATCTATAAAGATATAGGATTATGATTAGGCCCACTTATTGGTCCCATCTGTTTTTATGAAGTTGGAGAAAATTTAACTGGAAGTAAAAATGTTAATTATTAAAATATATATTAATAAGTAGGACTGGAGAATATTAATATTTTCAGTAAAATCTCCCTGTTTATTTTTCATATTACTAGTTGGTCTAACCTGACTTTGTCCAAAACAGTGAAATTGAAACAGGTTGAAAACCTAGAAAAAAATAAGCTGCCCACTAAAAAAGACATATTAATAAGAATGGACACCCACAACTTGTCTTTATTAGTTCCATGGAAAATATCTGACCAATTTGTGGGTAAATCAGTGTTTAGACTGATGAAGTTTTACATGCAGAAAATCAGGATAATGACATTAATCAACATGTTTTGGTCATTATTCAGTGTTTAGAATTCTCCAACCTGAAAATCCTCTGATCTTGTTGATCTGCTAAGAAGAAAGTGTGGCTAAAATTGCCTTTTCTGTAGAGAAGGTAGTGAGGTTGTCAGGAGAGCGCAGCGCTGCTCTGGATTCAGGCAGCACCGCGTGACTCTTGCCATGGGCAGGCAGGTCGAGGAGTTTGATTTTCCTGGGAGCTGGTACCGAACCCCCTCCAGCGGCTCGTCCTGGGATAGCAGCCATCCTCCTATCTCGGGATGCTGCTACAGAACGTACAATAGAAATAAACGGTTTTTTATAAAATGCTATGCCGATTTATTATATAGATCTCACACACACCTTATAATGCAATTCTTATTTTATATGTGTTAAACTATCATGGGATTACATTCTATCTTGAGAGATACAAATATATATAATTACTATTTTTAAAATTTCTTATTTCATTCAGAAGCTATTTAAAATCTGGTGAGTTTGTGGGATTTTGAGGAGTGAGAATTGGTGCAGGGAAAAGCCAGAATATTTTGGCTTACCAGAGACATCTCTTGGCTCCTGTCTTGTATATTGAATAGGACACTCAAATTTTGTCACAGCAAAATTTCAAATGCTTTCTTTGCATAACTCTGTGTAAAGCAATAGGAAAATTGGTTCTGAGAGAATTGATAATCCCATTCTCTCTCTCCCATGTCATGCTGTGATGTAAAAGGTCTTGAACCAGCAGCTCTTCACTGATGTAAAATTGAGCATGCTAAATTAGTGCTGTTTGAAGGGCTGAAACACCTTTTCTGTGAGCTTCCAGGCTTGAAACACTTCATTTAAACCAAGACTTGCATCTTCTATATTTAACTAAAAAACTAAAAATGCCGCTTTCACTCTAGCTTAGCCTCCTGTATTCTGTTTCCATAACTTCAATTTTGTTTCCTTTAGTTTATTTATTTGAATTTGATCTTTAAAAAAACCACATGAAAAAGTAATTTGGTGTCTTAGTCTTTGAGATTCAGAAAAATTTAAGATCTTTATCATGTAAAGCAAGGGGTTTTTATTCTTTCTGGATGTTTTTGTTGCATTTGGCTCCCACTGTTTTCTTCCTTGGCTTTCATGAAGAGATATTGATGGTTTGGAACTGACCTTGCTGTGCAGCAGAAGCTGTAGGCACACAGTTTGTGGTGATTGGGAGTGGGGCTGAACCTCATCCCCAGTGGGCACAGCTGTGAGGAGCAGGTGAGCAGCACTGACAGCAATGAGCCATGGAGTGCCCAGGTGCACTGACCAACCTCCAAGGGAACAGAGGGCACACAGGTGCCGTGCATCAACATGAGGGGATAAAAGGCTGGGCTGAAGACCAAGCAGGGATGATTCTTGACGCCTTCTGAAGTGATAGAGCGTTACTCTGTATGGGTTGAAGCTTTCTGAAGTTGTGTGATGATACTCTGTGTATTGTGGCCGTCTCAACTGTAACGTGTGCTGTGGCATATGCTGTGACAAGCAGCCATTAAGTTTCTCAATTTGTGTTGCCAAACATAATACAGAAATACTAGCAAGGACTACGTATCAGCTGCTTTCTTAAACTTTTCATGCTGTCAGCTAATTTCTGTGCTCTGCAAGATCCTGAGTACTATCTTGTGCTCTGATAATTCAGCTGTAATTATGAGCATGTGGGGCCATGACAGCCCGGAGATGGACCACAAAAACAGGTCAGTGTGGGCAAGGGCAGTGGATCTGCCACAGCAGCAGAAAGCTGAGAGGTACTGAAAGTAATGAATGCCTCAGAAATAAGCTATCAAAAGGAGGATTCATGGATTTTGAAGAGTTTAATTATCTTAATGTTTACAGGGTGAAAAAGGCTTTCCTGGTGTTCCAGGTCCACCTGGTCAAAGAGGATTTCCTGGTCCAGAAGGGCCTCCAGGGCCACAGGGACCAAAGGTAGGTATGTGAGACAGAGAGATACAGAGAAACTCTGGCGCTTGACAGTCAAAGTTAGCTATGACTGTGTAGACAATGCCGTTTTACAAAACCAAACCAAAACCTGTCTCAGAGCTTCCCATTTGGTAGGGATGTTGTTTGGCCAGCTGCAAGGGTCATTTTGATTGCATAAGAGTAGAGCTGATATGACCATGGGCTTTTGTTGTCAGTTGTCCATTGGCCAGTGCTAAAGCAGCTGGACTAAATTGCCAGAGACAATGAACATAGATCTAAACAGATTTTTGCAGCATACCTCAGTTTTTGTCTAAGTATCAATTAACATCTTGACATTGGTTGCTGGAAGAAAGAAAACAAGCTACTAATTAGACAAATATGAGAAATAGATTTAAGAAAATTTGAAGGGAAACATGTTTTTTAAGATAAATCTTGGTCTGTTTAGGAAATACCTGGTTGCCTGCAGTATGGAGGGAGTGGCTTCAGTGGCTTGAGCTTTCTTTCTTTTCTGTATGCCTAAACTGAGGCTGAATATGAATTTTCAATAACTCCTGCATGAGTAGAAAAACAAAAAATTGTGCATTAAAAGTGTTTTATGCATATTTTGTCTTGGGGAACAGTAATCTTGCTGTTATCAATAAATTCACTCTGGTGAATAACTTATTTTTTATATAAATACGGTGTGAACTCAGCCACAGTGTAAATCAGGAAGGTGCTGCCACCATCATATTATGTCTAGGACCTGCACTAGTGTAGCTACAGCACTTAACTATACCTTTAACCAAATAGTTCTGTAATTTTCATTTGTTTAAGTATTGTTGCATTATTCTGTCCTATCTTATTTTTACAATACTTTCTGGAAGTGATGCTCATGTAGATTTGATACATGTTATGATGCTTTTATCTGAACTCATTGCAGTGTTTAGTACAGCATTTCCCTTCTAGTAAGTGATAATAATTCTGCAAGAATGGCAAAAAGTAAGGCTAGTTTATCTAGCAAGAAGACCTCTGTTAGCCTGAATTGCCATATGTTGTAGTGTGTACCAGTTAGCCTCTCCTATCCAATGCCTCTGCATTATCTGAAACGGAATGTGGCCCAGGACTTTAGAAGCTAGGCTGTGCTTCACATTTTCCATTTCCTTTCTGGGAATGGTAACATTTTCTTGCTAGCACTAAAGCTCTAAGCATCTTGAAAGAATTCCAGCAGGTTCTCTGCTGGTTTCTTTCAGCCTTGCTCTCCCATCCTGTTTAGCCCCCTCTCAGCTTGCTCCAGGTCTTCCTTTCCATGCTTAACAGTGCAGGTGAGAGTACATACATCCATCTGATCATTACATGAACATCAGCCATATCTAGGAACCTTCCAGCTTTTTCCTTCCTTTCCAAGGAAGCACTTCCAGGACTCATTTGGACCAAATCCATAGCAACTCCTTTCTCAACATACATGGTTTTGTTTTGACCTATGACAAGATATAGGTATTTTTTCACTATGAGGGTAGGAGGGTGGTGAGACATTGAACAGGTTCCCCACCACTGGAAGTTCAAGGACAAGTTGGATGAGGCTTTGAGCAACCCCTTCTAGTCAAAGGGGTCCCTGCCCATGTTAGGGGGTTGGAACTATATAGTCTTTAATGTCCCTTCCACCTTGAAGCATTCTGTGATACCCCTGTTAACACTGAAAGGGAAAGAAAGACACCACAATTTATGCAAGTTGCATGAAATTCTTGTTTCCTTTATTGACTGCAATAGGCCAGCCATTTATTTATTTATATAGCTGGTTTTGTGTGCACATATTGATATTGAAAATATTGTGTGTCATGTTGATGTTTATGTGCTCTTTCTCAATTGAAAAGTACTGAAAACATCACTTTCCATTTTTGATCTAGGGTTCTCCAGGGCTTACAGGCTTAGTTGGACCCAAAGGTATACGAGTAAGTGTTTGTATTTTAAAGAAACTTATGTGTATTAAATGTTATGCTAATTACCAATTTTGTTCAATAATTTGTGAAAATAAAAGCAAAACATTGTCTGATTTCAAAGTATGGTTAAAATTTATGACACGGTCTATGCACTAGTATTTATTTTTAGAACTTTTGCCTTTTTTGCTGCACCTTACATCCAAGGTTGTTGCTGTATGTATTTAATATTTGGGTGTGCAGTGAAAAGGTCAGACTAGAATACCACAAAGAGTTGTTCGGGTTTGTTTTTTTTTGTGGGCAAAACCAGTGTGTGTTACCTGTGTGCAACTGTTATGCTTGGTTCACAGTCAGAAGAGTTAAGGAAGTAATGATCTTTTAATAGACTCATACTTGCATTCATTCTTATGACTGTAATCAAAGAAAAATTGCCTAATGACATTTTGTTTAATATTCATAATATTATTTCTCTGGTTTAATATCATTAGGGGGTCCCAGGAATACCTGGATTTTCAGGTCCTCCAGGCCTTCCTGTAAGTAAAAATGAAACTGATTTAACCATTTCTCTCTTACTTCAGTCTTTAGTGCACAATTATCCTCAGCTCAATGTGCTCACTCTAGTCTCAACATCAGCATTGTCTCTGTCAATTGGCCTAGAGATAAAAATCTTGGCATCAGCAATTCTTACTCATTGTAATGATTGAAGAACACATTGTAATCTGTCAAGTCTTGAGAAACATTGCTCCAACATAAGCTCTTTCAGTGTTTCTGTAAGGCAATATGAATGTACAAAAACAAAGCTTTTGTTAATTTTGTGCTTCTTTTAGGGTGAACCAGGAGCTGTTGGTCCTCCTGGGCTCCCAGGTGTTCCAGGATGCAATGGCACAAAGGTACAAACCAGGCTGAGTGTTCTGGAGATTGCATTTGGCTGTGCTTGGGAATAGCCAAAAAGTGTTCTAAATTTCCCCCAATCTACAACAACTTTGACTTGCTTTGTTTTGTGACTTTATCAGCTAGAAAAACTTGTGTCATGGGACCAGAGAAAGGAAAAGTGCAACCTTTTTGTGCACAATAAATACTTATATAATACATTCTAATGTCCTTTGTTAACAGATAAGAATAACATTTGATATTTTGACAGATAAGACCTTTCTCATTAAATCCAGGAGACCTAATCAGTTTTGTCCAATGTGTCCTTTTGTTGCAGTGGGTTATAAAGCAGATAGTTCATCCATTTTATTTTGCCAGTATCTAGTTTGCAGTTGGCAATTCAGAAATCATGAAAGTAATTAAGTGAAAAGGCTCAATCTTAAGTAACAGATTTACCAGGTTTTCTTTGCTCTATGAGCATTCTGAAAGAGGTAGTCAGATAATCCCTACTACAGAAAATCATTGATTTCTAGTGAAACTAAACTGATCTGAACAGTCTAGGATAGAAATCAAGCTGCATAAAATGCAAGAAAAATCCTCTTCTAGCAAAATATGGTGGTCATGAACTCACAGTGCATTTAGTGTGATAGCATAAAAAACTTGTGATCATTTGCCAAAATCAGGCCAAATAATTAACCATAAGATGCATTAACAATCACTGTTACTACTTTCAGGGTGACCAAGGATTTCCAGGTCCTCCAGGTCGAAGAGGTGCTGCAGGCCTTCCGGTAAGTGTGACATTCATGTTTGTGTGCATTCCCACCACATAAAGCCAGTGCCTGAAGGAGAGCAAAGCCTCATGTTAGCTCATACTGACAACAGTTGAAATATATAGGTATCCCCATTTTATTACTATGAAAACTGCATGATAGAGACCAAAGTTAAAAGTAATGTTCTATTGTCTGCACGTTGACCTCAACTTCTTAGCTAGTGCTGGCATGAAATTCATTGACTGGAGTTAGCTCTCATGGGATACTCATGAAAATTTACTACTTAGTTCTCTAAAAGTGTCCAAGACATATTTAAAAGATTGCAGTTTCAGTTTGTGCCTAAGTATCTTTGAGAAAAGAATGGCTTAATTAAGTCAGTAAGATCCAGGAATTAAACTCAGAACTTCTCATTCTGGGTACACTGCTTTAATCCCAGGATCCCAGGGTTTTTTCACTGTAGAAATGTGTTTGAAAGAGAAAGTTTTAAACAAATGGAAAAGGAGTGCTGTCTTTTGAGTTCTAGTGGCTTCAAATCTAATAACTTTTAAATATGATCTTTACTTTGACAGCTTTGCTGATTTTATTTATTCATTTATTAAGACCAGGCTTCAAAGCTGTTCTGCTTTCACTTGTGGAGTTGTACCTGTGAGACTGACTATTTTTAAATTATATATCCTTTCTTCTTAAATTGAAGTCTGGCCCAGTCACGCACCTTCTTCATGAAAAAAAATCACCTGAAGAGATTCAAGCTTAGACACTACTTAGAATGTGTCATTTCAGCACTCTTATTTGTCTGTTTCAATATGATTGTTCTTCTTCCTAGGGAGTTGCTGGTATCAAAGGAGAGAAGGTCAGTTATTTGCAAGATATTAGGTGAAATATTTATTGGTTATCAACAATTTGTGTATGTTTGTTGCTCTTTACATCTCCATTCATGGGAAACAGAAGGCTTACCTTCCAGAAGAAGCAACCCCAAAGTTTGGTTCTTCCTTTTTTCTAGTAGCATTCACCTCAGGTTGCAAAATGGTCTATAATTTTTTTTCCCCTCAAACTACTGTCACTGCATGTAATTAATTTAACACTTTCAAGCACACAAAGAACTAAGCTCCTCCTCCAAACAGTTTATGAATTCATATGGAAATCTTCAGATGCACTAGAGTGTTTTATAGCAATAAAAAGTAACAAAAATAAATAGTAGATAGTTTCCATCATTATGCAATTCTGATGTTGCTTATTTCTCTACAAACTCTATTAGAAGATTTGTTGCACTACGGAGTTCTACAGCATAATTTTTATGTTTCTTTTTATCTAATTGTTCAGGGGTACCCTGCAGAAGGATATAGCCAAGAGAATGGTGCAAAAGGTGATCCTGGATTACCAGGAATGCCTGGTCTCCAGGTAACTCAAAATAAGCGGTGCTGAAAGAGATATGTATAAAAATATAGAGTAATATGTATAAATACATTCTACATAACATGAGTATGTATTAAAATTGTTTGTTATTTTACATAACTTAAGTGTATTATGTACTTAATATAGATACAGTATTTTTTACAATTTGTCACTGATTTCTAAACCAAAACCAGTCAGTTTGCAGGCCAGTCAGATTGCAGAAAAACAGTACTTGAGGTAGGGAAAAAAAGTGGTCACAGATCTGTGAGTTCACCCCTACACATTTAGAATAGAATAGTTCAGCAGGAAGGGACCTATAATGGCTATCAAGTCCAACTGCTAAAATTCCCATTGAAGTTAAGACTGAACAGGATAGACCAACTCGACTTCTAGAATACTAACAAAGGACAGAATGGTCCATATTTCAAGAATGAACATTAACAGTGCAAGGCAGAGCTGACATTTCTTCTGACTATTGGAATAAACAGAGCATTAAATTAAAAAGAAAAAAATGTTTAATTTTCCATTTCTTTGAAAAAAAGCTTTAGAGTATAGGATTTATTGTATAGAATATTTGAAGGATTGAAGGCTTATTAGAGGCATTAATAGGACCATATGGATTATAAGTCCACATTTCTCAGAGGACTACATCCTCACTTGAGTAGTTTAGTTTTAGAAGAGATGTTTTCTTGTGTTTCAAAACATATGCCAAATAATGAAGCAGTGAGGAAGAATTATACTTCTGTGTTTCCCTGATACAGGATAAAGAAATTCAGCAGCAGAGCTGCTCCTCTGTTTCTCATTCAGTTCATTGAATTTGGTGTTGTATTTTGCTCATAATCTTGCCAGGAGATTTATTCCTGTTTCTTTTTTAATATGCAGGGTGCCCAGGGTGCTCAAGGATATCCTGGGGAACTTGGACCACAGGGCCCTCCAGGACCTTTAGTATGAATTTATGTCTCACTTGTTACTTTGACCTTTGATTTTCCCTAAACCCTATGGAATTACACAGATAAAAGTACTTGACTCTCCCAGATTTGAGGTCTAGACACATGTGTATGTAAAAATTGTTTTTCTGAATACATTTGATTTTTTTCAGTTTCTTTTTATTTTTATGCATGATAATTTCTATATTTTCAGAAGCACCCCTTGTCCATGTAGACATAAATTTTAATTTTCAAATAACTATCTATTAATTCACTTTAAATACTAATATGCATAACATTGAGAGATGCATATGCTTGCAACTATACTGTGTAAACAATCTGTTATCCACTTACAATGGCTTGCAGTTGCAAAGGTGGAGGAAAGAATAAAAATGGGATATAAGTTATGTGGAAGTTGGGTACTTTAAAACACCTATATCAGAGAACAAGATTGTAAGTTTTTTAGCTGAAGATTTTTTTTTCCTGTTTTGTAGGGCATGCCAGGGAAACCTGGACCTCCTGGACCTAAGGTAGTCTCAGATTGGTAAAAAAATGAAAACTTCTGTTATGTGTAATATGAATCAACCCATGTTTAAGTGTTTGTAAAATTAAAAAATAACATTTGGGGATCTTTTTCAGGGTCTTATGGGACTGAAAGTAATAGGAGCCAAAGGAAGAAAGGTAATTTCATAAGAAGCTTTAAACATTTTATAAGTTTTGTTTCTGTTTTCTGATTTGCTATGGTGAAATGTTTGGGGAAGTAAGTACTATAAAATGCAAATTTTGAGTAGATATGTGGGAGTTTTTTGTTAAAAAATTGAAACAGGACAATGCTCTCTAAGGTCAAAATGTTTTTACATAAGAGCTGATGAGATAAACATCTAGGCAGAAGATTAGACACTGAAGAGAAGCCAGTAATTAATATTAATTAGCATATAGCATTAAATTAATATATACTTTAAATGCTTATCTAAGCAGATAAACAGTGGTAAATATGTAGCATTTGTAGTCTCACAACTTCTGTCCAATGTATTTTCACTGTCAGCCCTTGTGATGCTAGCAAAACCCCCAAGTTTTGAATAAAAATTGGATAACTTGTCTTTCATGTACTTACTTTGTATCCCATGTAATTGGCATTAAACCAGGAATTACTACAAATGCCCACATTGTCTCTCAGCACCCAGCCTGCAGTTGCAGGACTACTGCAGTTAATCTGAATATCCTTGCAAGAGATTAGGACATCTTACAATTATGCTAACTGACTTGTAATCACTATCAGGGATGTGCTAGGAGTTTCCTGGGGGGAAAAAAATTGCCTATAAACCTGGTTATTCATTAGGAGTAGGTCAGGTGACCATGGAACATCTTGTTTCTTTATGAAAGAGTGACACATTCTTTGCTCTTGTGCTGCAAATTCATGCAAAAGCATTCCTGGCTTAAAATCACTGAAAATTGTGGATATTGTTTTGTTGAGGTCCACAGGAAAGATCACACTGAGAACTTTCACAGGTCTCAAAGAATCTTTATGAAAAAGTGCACTTCACTACTTATGTTGTCAGTGAAGGACACATGAAAACTTGCTATGTCTGTTAGTACCATGATTCTGTGATCTCCCTGGAATACCCAGACTGCAGTTTGGAGGATGTCACCAAAGACAGTTCATGTAATTTACTGCTTGACGTAATTAAATAGAGATAAATATTATAATCAAGGAGAAATTTTTGCTTGATTAAAAATAGTTTTGTGCCAAATAAATAGGATTAAAATTTTAAATTGCTTCTGGAAACTTTAACAGATATCAGCATATTCATTTTTATATTAATCATCTAGGGGAAGGTTAAATCTTCCATATGTCTTTTTTACTGGAATTCAAATGGCAAGCAAGGGGAAGTGTTAACTGAATTAATGGCTGAGTGCAATGGCAGAAGAATTTTCATGGTTTTGAAAGTATAGCAGTAGTAATTTGAAATAACAAAATCACACTGCTTGCAATTTGCTCTCTTCTTTTTCTTTCAAGGGTGACACTGGGTTAACTGGACCCCCTGGGCCTCCAGGAACTGTTATTGTGACGTTAAGCGGACCAGACAACATGACGGTAGTGAAATTGTTAAACATCACTTTCAGATAAACCATCTGACTAGGTTCTACTGTGAGAGGATGTTTTCATCTTCACTGCTCTGATAACATTTATTTTTATCCATTCTAACATTTCTCAGATTTGTTTAATTAGACTCTAAGCTCTCTTAGAGCGTCTGTGTGGAGCCAGCTCGGGTGAGCCTATGTGCACATCTGCACATGCCAGTGAATGCTTCTTGCCTACCAGTACCCCACCTGCTGGGAATCTCAGAGTACATGAAGAGTAAATCACTTCTGCTTCACCAAATCCACATGGATGTTCTGAATGGCTATCAAAGTCACAGCTTTGTTGACCTCTGGGCCTTGGCATTGAGAATGTCAGATTCTGAGCTACCAGAGTTTCACAAAAGCTTACAACATGTTGATGTACATTTTGTAGTTTCTCTCATTATTTTTACTGAAACCTGAGTAATCATGGAAAGCCTTGGAAAGACAATAAATGTGGAAGGAATTAGTCAGATTCAGCTTTAAGTATTGCTTTGTGAATTAAAATTATTGCATTGCATCCTTATATAGAAATTAAACAGCAATAGCTGATAGAATTTGAAGTATTTACATATCAACAGGACAACATGATCTTGATTCCCTTTTTCCTATGGAATTTGCATCTAATTTGTGGAGTCATCCAAAGTCCCTCTCCATTATGTGCTGAAATAAAAGTGAATTTTACATCAAGACTGAATTGAGGAAGAGAAAGATTGCAGAAGAGAGGTTCAGCTTTTAGGCACACCAGCTCTCCTTGTTTAGATCAAATACAGAGCACCTGGAGCACTTTCCAATCTCAGCTGTGATGGCTTATCTTGAGATAATGGCAATTTTTCAGCAACATTGGGCATTATGATTTAGAAACCTCTCAAAACTCCTTCCATAATTAGTTTGGCGCATGAGTCTACCCTGGTGGTAATTAGACAATGAAATTTGGCTTTGCAGTGACTTTAGGACGTGGCCCAGTGGTGCTACAATGTAGCATCGTCTAATCTTGCACCCACAGAGACAAGGGTGCCGTAGGTAGCCACTGCAATTATGTTTGGAAGCAGCTCTAGCTCCAGTGAAGAAACTAAGGTTTACTGGATTTTTTTCTTGTTTCTTGTTGCCATTTGTGGGGATATTTACTGCTGTCCTTTTGCATGCAATCACAGGTAGGTTGTTTTGATCTAGCTCTATTCTGAAATGTGCAGAAACAGTTTCTTTTTCGAACATCAGACTTAGGCAGGAGCACTGATACAAAGTTTCTGCTTCTTAATTGTTTGAGTAGAACCATCTCTGCTCGAAGAATCCTGCTGGTGAAAGAAGGATTTCCTATTTGTAGAACCAGACTGAAATGGTAAGCATAGAATAATCCAAGACACCACAGTAAGTGCTTCTTTTCTATGTGATAGGACTTGAAAGGAGAAAAAGGAGAAAAAGGATCAAGAGGACCCCCAGGGCCAATGGGGTTTGCAGTAAGTTACCAGAAGTAAATCCCTTAAATACAGATGTTCAGCCAGCATCACCTAGTAAATGCTACTCTTTACAGTCCAGTATTTACCCTAATTACTTCAGCCTTTAATGACAAGAATAGAACTAATAAATAGAATAAAATATCTATTAATAGCATTCCACCTGTATTTTTTAAAGATAAGAAATCATGAAATATATATTTAACTTAGAAAATGTGAGTTTCAAAGCATGGGTATCCTCAGTGTAATTTTGTTCCAGGGGCCAGTTGGTGATTCTCAAAGTGAAAAGGGTGACCGAGGAGAACCAGGAGCACAGGTGTGTGCAAACAGTTGAATACATATGTGTTAGTCCTTTCTGAAAAACAGTTTTGAACTAGTGTTGCTGTCCAGTTTTTGTCTCGCTGCTACTCAGAGCAAATCTGCTGAGATCCAAAAGCTCTTTCCTGCAGTAAACTAGACAAGAGCTGGAAGTGAAGGTCAGTTAATTGTGAGTCCGCTTCCATTTTTTTTCCCCTCTAAAGTTTCTGCTGTTGAAACTTAGTAAAAAATTGCTCTGCTAGACATATACTGGCTTTGTAGTGCAACAGTATAAGTAGAAAACACCATGTTTGCTTAAGGCAGCAGACTTAGCGTGTTCCAGCAGTAGCTGTGTGGAGATAAGAAGAAAGTTTCCTAAGAGTTACTTCCTTAATATCATAGTATATGAAAAAATATTTATTAAAAAACCCATGCATATTAAATACAACTTACCTGATTATATCTTTTTTTGAAGATAATTAAAGGAAAGCTATTACCTTCATTCAAATGCCTTTCAAACTTTCAGATAAAAACTAGTCCATGACAGATGCAGGGTCTTAGTAATGAAAACTACCAATTCATAGCAACTTAACAATACATAATTGGGAAGAACCCTAAAATAGTCAAAAAATCAAAATGTTTTGTGACATTTTCTGAATGTAGATTTTGAATACATTATGAAAGTAATACTAAGAAAAATAATTTTCAAATTAAATATTTTATTCAGTCCAAATGTATATATTTTTGAAACTTTTCTCATACTTCTTGTGGTTGCAATACATTTTCTTCCACAAGGAAATATAGCAAGACAAGACCCTGGTACTACCTGAGGATTGTTCTTTCTTCAGTTGTATGGTGCTATAACTATGATGTTAGAGAGAAACTTGATTGTTATAATGTTATTATACCGTCAATATATAACATTATGACATTGTTATTATGTTATACATAATGAAAATTTCAATTTGAGCTACTAGTGTAAAGTTTTAGAAATTCTTGCTATCCAAAGTGTGTTATTAATCCTCCATCTTCTGTGTTTCTTTCACATTCTTCTGCTTGCAAAAGCCTTGTTCTGCCTTGCAGTATTTTTTGCCTCCCTTCCCTTTGTCTCCTTATTTTGTTATGAATTTCTCAAACAGTTGTTTATTATTGCCACACAAGATACAGGAGCCCAGCAGATACTTCTGGCATGCTGCCTCCTCCTGTTTTCACTTTTCCATCTACTGCCCTGCTTTGATACCTTTGAAGTGCACTCCCTATTCCTTTTCATTAAGTAATTTCTCCTCAAGTTGTCCCACACAGGAAGTGGGGTTCAGAGAGTTTTCCTTCAGTGTCCTTCCAAGCTCACCATGGGAAGGGCTGCTTGCTGCCGTATTGTTTTATTTGTCTTATTTCTGCAAGAACCTGATTTTTCACCAAGCTTTCTGCACTTGCCTGGTACTTTGTACTGCTGGACTCTGGCACAAATAATCCTCCACAGGAGCAGCAATATCAGTGGAGTATCTTACTACCTGTTTTGCAGAGTTTTTTGAACTTCAGTTATGATCAATAAATACTTTAAAATAATCTTAATGGTTTTTTACAGTTTACACAGTTTACAGTTATATGCACAGCATCGTGTTGCTATGCTCTTTGAATGCAGTAGCCTCACTTTAAATTGTTTATTTTATTTTACATTTTTCCTTTGTAGGGGAAGCCTGGAAAAGAAGGTGCCCCAGGTCCACCTGGCTTACCGGTAATGAAGGAAGCCTTCTAAATGTTTTCTAAGTGATAGTCATCTGTTTTTGACAATTGTCTTCCTGTCATAGCTTTTCTCTCATTGTGGAATGTGTTTCAAAATGTTGATTTGCATACACTCAAACATTTCCTTCATGCAGCTGGCCTTGGAACATACCATGTCCTCATAGATTTATGTGCAGGAGGAAGAGGCTCAGTTCATAGGTGTCATTGTTTCTATGTCAATTAAAAAGACCTGTTGCTTGCTGCTGACTGTCTAATGAGTTTGAGACACACTCCAAGTTAAGCAAAATTAATTCTACAGAGTTTTTTCTGGTTAGTCATATCGAAATTTTTTCAAAAGAGTTATGCCTTCCCTTTAACAAATCAAGAAGTGAATAGTTTTTAATCACTAGGATCAAAGACATTGTTTTACAAAGAAAAGTTATTGTCGGGGTCGTGGCTGCCTTGGCCTGGAACAAGATGACTGATAACTATTAGACCAATTTTGTCAACGTATAGTTCTTAAAATATGCCACTTTAGAACAAAATAGTATAATTTGTGTGTACTAATTTAAAAGTTGGAGTTGTTCAAATGTTTTGAAATACTGTATTCAATTGGTTAAGTATCAGTTCTTTTTACTTCAGCTCTACTTTCACAACATCATTAGAGTCACAGTGACCTTATAAATATCTTACCAAAATTCTTACTGCCAGAATAGTCCATTGCACATGTATCTTACTATAACATCATCTTTGTCATGCTAAAATGACCTTCACAGGCAGTCTAAACACATTCCAGTCTGATGAAGAACACTGAATGACAGACCACAAAGCTCTGCTGCCTCTAACAGAAAGAAAATTTTCTGTCATGACAAAGACGTGTTGTTGCTCTGTTCCCATTTCAGCTTTACTCACTAGCAGTGCATTCAACTGCATGAGTCTACAAGAAGTCCCTCTCCCTTGCCTGTATTCACTTACAGAAAGCCTTAGTCTGCACTGTTTTCCCTCCTCGTGCTGCTGACACCTCATGAGATCAGCACCATCCCACAGACTGAGTTCTAGGGGAGGGTGTTGAATGCAAGACTCTTGCATTGTGTACATTTTCTCCCCTTCAGGAATAATTTGCAGAGGGAGAACAGATTAGAAACTCCTACACTTGTGCCATGCAGAGCAGTTCCCCCTTGGGAGTGTTAGAGTGTGCTGTAATAAATGCAGCTTTGGATGGGACACTTGCAGCTTTTCCTACAATCATGGAGCTGTACCTCAAAACTGGGTCTTTCACTGCAGTTTCTCCTCCTGAGCAAGTTGCATTCACTTTCCCATTACCATGGAAGACTAAAGCTTTACATTTTAGATCTTACTGCTGTCAGTGCTAAAAGATTATAAAATTATAAGATCATATCCTTATAAATCTGTGTACTGTCACCTGCAGGGACAAAAGGGTGAACAGGGCAAGCCAGGACTGGCAGGAAGGCAAGGAGCTAAGGTATTGTCCAACAGTTTTGTTATTGCTTTTGAGGATGAGGTTAAGGTATGTTTGGAGGTTACTTTATAATTTTATTTATCACTGTGTATATAATGTTTCACTTGGCCTAAAAGATAAGTAAGGGTATCATGGAATAGGGAATGGATCAGCTGTAACAAATCATGTTTGAACTGGTGTCCATCTATGTTTGCTGATGAGTTCCTGTAGGTCTTGGTGTATGCAGCTGAATAGTTGTGTAAGGAACAGACACAGGGTGGTGAAGGACTAGTCAGGAACAGATTTTTTTTAAAGTTTTGAGCAATGTACTGAAGTAACAGTGGGTAAATGTGATTCCATATATTGTTTTTAATAAACAAACCTATCTCTGATGAAGGGAATGAAAGGAAACCCTGGTCCACCTGGAGCTTGTGGTCGAGTAAGTGTAAATTACCTTTATATATCATTTTTCTAAACCATTATATTAAGAAAAATCCAAATTTTTTGCATGAGGCAATAATGGATATCCTGTGATGCTCTAATCAGGCATGGCTTTTGCAAAATACTGATATTGCTGTGATTCTCACACAGATGAGATCATCTTTCATATGGAATTGCATACACTATCTATGCCTGATTAGACCTCACCTGGATCCAGCAATTTTGGCAGGGGATTGGACTGTCAAAGAACAGTTACAAAAATTCACAGGAGTTAATATTTAAATCAATTTCTAATCACTTCCAGAACAGGGGGCCTTAATTTTAAAATGCAAAGAACACTTTTTATGAAAGAAAGCTGGTATGAGTACTGTTTCCCTGTCTAGTCATGCTGTCTCCCTAGTGGCTTTCATAAAGGCTCCATGTGCACCTAATGGAAACCTTCTGCCTAAATTGTTCAGAAGAAATAGCTTTGTAAAAAGCTGAAGTGTTTGTGATATTGACAGAATACTAAAAAACCACTGCTGCTAATAACAATTTTGATTTCATTTCTGCTTGCTTGTAATTAGTAAGGTCTAGTGGTGTCAGAACATCAAAATTATGAATGAGATCAAAACATTGCTTTAATCAAGTGTTCAGTGTGAGGTACTGTGCTTTTCACTTCATTCCTGCAACTACTTTTCTTACCACCTTTCTCTTGAGACGGAGTATTATGATTATGTGGTTGGTGAAAAAGGGGATGAAGGACCCCCTGGAACTCCGGGACCAAAAGGTCAACGTGGCATGCCTGGTGAGTGGGATATCAAAATTACAATCCTGTAGTAAGAACAGTCCCGTCAAAGGGCTTATTGTAGACTGCGTTTTCAGCAACCTTCTGCCTTTACAAGACTATTTCCTAGACTCACATCTAATTGCTGACTTGAAATGTATTCTGAGATTTTGATTTATAGCATTATTTACCCTTAAAAATAATTGCCAATATGCAATAGTTGCTTAGAGTGGTAGATGCCTACTCAGGAAAAACCAAATTCTTATTTTAAATTTTAGGCTTAAAATGCAAATGATCAAAGTTTGTGTTCAATGCTATTGAACAGTGACTTTGTAGAGTATAGAGTAGTTTAACTCAAGTTTTTAATATCTTGCTTCTGCAGGGCCGCAGGGTCCTCCTGGAGCTGCTGGTAGACCAGGTATTTGCAATAATAAAATACAATGTTCTTCCTGTCTCTTACACTGAATCAGCTTTGTCAAATATTAGTTTCAGATTACTTTAAAAATATCTTTAAGTGCTAAAAAATTGTCACCCAAGAGCTTTGATGGGCCAAGTTCTTAGGTTAAAAATAATTTTTAAATGTCTGTAGATTCTCACTTTGATTGATATATTTCAAGATAGAAAAAGATTTGTGGGATGAACTTGGTGTATTTGTCTGTCACTCATCTTATTGAGTACTTAGGTTTCAGATGCCATTTCTTCTTTAATGCTGTTTTTGTATTTTTCCCCTTTGATTAGGTGTGTCAAGACCTGGTCTGAGAGGTCCCCCAGGATTTCCTGGGCCAAAAGGAGCAAAAGGAGAGAAAGGAAAATCTGGCTTGTGTATAGTAGGCCCTCCAGGACTGCCTGGTATTACTGGCAGGCCTGGTTCTGTTGGATTGCCAGGTCCTCCAGGAGAACCAGGTACTTCTAATTGCAGGTGTTTTGGATTTTTCCAGGTAGCTCTCTTTTAAATGAATTGTTGAATATCCCAAGTTGGAAGGGACCCATAAGGATCAGAATACTGTTTCCAGCTCATCCCTGCAACTTTTTTCTCCCTTAGCAAGTAGAGAATTGTCTGAATAATCTGTGATGTAATGGTGTCATGCTCATTTCATTAACAGGTAGAGTAACATTTGGAACTGGCCTGCCAGGACTTCCTGGAGAGCCAGGGTGTACAGGACCTCCAGGACCTCCAGGAGATACTGGCATGAGAGGTCGGTTTCAGATAACTGTCACTCAGAAGTAGATGGTACAATCTAGTAATCTTCATGGATCCTCATTAGAGTTTTTAAAAATTTAATTTTCCTTTTAAATAATTTGCTGAGTTCAGAGTTTTAAGAACATTCATTAGGGATAGTGAGATATCTTCCTCCCCTTACATCAATTGAAAGAGTAGTGATGTGCCAGTGCTGCACACGAGTTGTACAGAACTGTGGCAGGGTGTAGGTCTTCACTGGAACAAGCAGTTACTACAGATTGGTAGGGCTTTGTACTCTGTTATGTTCTTGCTGAGAGTTCATCTCTGAAAGAAGCTGCAACTTCCACCCACAGGAGCTGCTGAATCTCTTTGCCCTTTGCTTGTCATTAGAATGACCCTGAGTGTTGCAGGGCTCTGTTACTTGGAAATGTATGTCCCTTACGTACACTTAGAGTCTGGCTTATCAGTAAAGTGACTGTATCCAAACTTTGCTAAAACCTGACTTGAAAAAATCAAGTTTAAACCAAATGTTTCTGTCCTTTCAATTAATTGCAGTCAGTTCTGATTGACTTTCTGACCACAAGTAATTTAGTACTGTGTTAGAAGTGATCTTCCAACAACATTAAGGCCATGATTTACCCCTCTTGGCCAAAAAGTGTTAGCTACAACAAAGTAAGTTGCACATTAATTAAGCTTGAAAATGACTTGCTGTGGAACAACTAATGATTTGTTTTCATTCCAGGTGATGATGCTCGTGTGTGTACTGATTGTAGCTACATTCCGGGAATGCCTGGTTTTCCTGGTTCTCCTGGGCCTCGTGGTCAGGATGGCATGCCTGGTAAATTTTCTTGCTCCTAACAGAATAGTAGGAGTGCAAATGATTTTGGTTTTAGCATGAGAACTAGGTGTGCACATGTCTGCAGCCTGCAGTCCTTGAACTAGCCCTGATGTAGTGATGAGTGGGAGAGCCTGGGGCAGCTCCCTCTGCTGATATGAGCACAAGCCCTTAAAGATTGGAACTCAGAGACCTGATAGGCTTTAGGTGCAGCCTGAAGCCAGCTCAGTCTATGATGAGTAGTCACTGTAACAACTGAAACATTGAATACTGGGTGCAATTATTGGAGCTTGTCAAAATCCATGTCCTTGTTTTTATTTTTTTGCAAAATATGTATGTTTCTTTTGCAGGTAGAGAAGGAACAACAGGTCCAAAAGGTTCTCCAGGCTCTCCAGGCACACCAGGGCTTCCAGGGGCTCAAGTAAGACTGGTTTTTCAGATTAACATTCAGATCTCACAAGAATTATTTCAGAGAAAACTCATGGCTCATATTACGTGCAGTGTCATACTGGGTGATCTCAACAGGTTTTTTCCTGTAGTAATGAATGTGTCAGCATGGGAGGCAAGGCAGAGAATGTGATGAATGGCTTACGCAGCTTTACATGAGCCTGGTTGCTCAGCACAGCAAGTTAGCCCAGGCAGTGAGGCAGGTAAATAAATACCTGTGTGATTAACCTGTGCTGCTTGTTCTGGCTGGTATGAGTAGTCTAGAGTTACCTTCTGTTCCTTTATATAATTCAATAATCATGGCAGTGGCTGTAAAGCATATATGGATTTTTGAGTGCTGTGATCTTTCTCAGACTTCTTACTTCTCTTGTTTCCAGAATACTCAGGAGTTGCTAAAGCCCCAGTTGTGCAGAGAAGCTTGCTTCTCATCATACCCTCTTCAGGGGTGCAAAGGACACTCCCTCCAGGGAAATGTTTTGAAGAGGGAAGTCTGCCACTTGCTGCCACACACATGTCATTTGGTTGTGCTAGCTTGTGCCTGTAGTAGTAATTATTTATGGGGAAGTACAGCCTGTGCTGTCTAATAAAAAAACGTGCACAAGTATTAGTTGTGGTGGTTGCTGTACAGATGCAAAATGAGTCTGCTAACAGGCTTCCAGGAGCCCCCTAAGAGTTCATGAGCCCAAGATCACTAGAGCCCAGTGCGCTTTCAGCTGGGATAGTGTACCTGCTTTGTAACCTGTGGGGGAGAGAAGGGAGAGGGAAGTTAACTATGAACAGAGCCAGCTATGGCACTTAGAGTGTCCCTGGGGAAATATTCCAGTGTGGAGGAGAAAACTCTAACTAGGTCTTAAAGTCCTTCTTTTTGTGCCATGGTCTTACTCATTAAATTGTTACATTATTCCTGCTTGTAGTAGCATAAATGAAATGGTAGTCTTGCCAAAAGAAGTAAAAGCAGGAGAAAAAGAAAAGACAAAAAACCCCAAAACCTTATTCATTGAAGTGTGCTATTACAGAGAATAAAAATGAGAATAGGGAGAGGTATTTAATACTCTGGGGTATTTAATTCTGAAAAAAAAAAAGAAAACTTGAAAACAAATTACATTCATCTAGCACTGAAATTCTTTTGATAACTCTATTTTAGGGACCTCCAGGTTTAAGAGGAGATCAAGGACGTAAAGGATCAAAAGGTGAGCCAAGATATGTACATCCAGAAGGGCCAAAAGGTGAGCAAGGAGACCCAGGACCCAGGGGAGAAAAAGGAAGAAGAGGTTCAAGTGGATTGCTGGGAAGACCTGGCTCTAAAGGATCCAAAGGTTCTAGAGGTGAAGAGGTGGGTATGCACTTTGTGCAATTAATATGGAAGTCATGGAAACCTAAGTCAGTGTTTTATCTTGTACAACACTCTGTTTAATCTATGCAGATATTTCAGCTGAATATCCCCTACCTGACTGAGGGTACTGTCCTCAACTGTAACAACCAATATGCATGAAAGGAGGAGAGGAAATATTCTGATGTAATACCAGAGAGAGATGAGGCCAGTATAGGTACACATTGCTGAAAAACCTCACTAGTCTGGTGAGCTGTTAGTTTGGATGTGGATACTGGAGCATTCTGTTGGATTTCTATGATGGATAAAATCTTTTTTAGAAAGGATTTTCATCACTACTTATAATGCTTAATAATTCAAATACTTCCTGCTCAGTCTTTATGGGTTAATCTTCAGAGAACTGACCATAAAATTAGAATTGTTAGGGCAGAGCTCAGCAGAAACAAAAACTAACAATTGTTGTTGTCTTATGTTGGCTGAGAAACTGTTAACATGATTCAGATATAAATGTCTATAAACGTGAATCCACAGAATTCAAGGAGAGTCAGAACTGATGTGCGTCTGGTTTTTTTGCTAAATATGTTTAAAACAGAAGAAAAGTGTACAGTGCAACAACACAATGATTGGAAAAAAGTCAGATAATTATATTTATTTGTAGTATTTCCCTCTTAAAAGCCCTCTCTTTATAACCATTGATATTCAAATTTATTCATTAAATTACAAGTAAATCAGACAAAATTTTTTTTCTTAAATTATCAGAGTTACTCTGTTACTAAAATAATACAAGATTATAGTCAGAGAAATGGGAATTTTATTAAGAAAGCTGGTGTGGAAAGCAAGTAATTCTTGGTGTGCATGTGTAATCATTAGGGATTGGCTGGATCAAAAGGAGATAGAGGACTACCTGGATTGCCTGGTAGACTTGGGCTTCCTGGAGAAATGGGGCTTCCTGGACTGCCAGGTTATGGACCACAAGGAGTAAGAGGTTTTAAAGGCTCTAAAGGAATACCTGGACCACCCGGATTACCTGGAGAAGCTGGTTTGTAACTTCCCTATTTTACTGTGTTTTACCTATATTAAGGAGTACTTCATTAAAATTGCAGAGATAGATTGAAATCAAAGACATAATTTATGAAACATGGGAAACTTCTCCTTGCCATGGGACTTCCAGAGTATTGTCCCATCTTTGGTACCACTGAAGAGAGTATCAAAAATCTTAGGGTGATAAGATAATTGAGTTTGGAGGGGACTCTGTACAGTCTGAACTTCATCTCAGCACAGGGACAGCTATGAGATCAGACCAATTTACTCAAGGCATCATTATCCAGTTGGTCCTTGAAAACCTCCAAGAACAGAGACAGCACATTATCTCTGGGCAGTGTGTTCTAGTGCTTGACTGACCTCTCTGTGGAAACAAAAACTATTCAAATATGCAGCCAGTCGTCACCATTAGTGTAATCTAAGTCAGTGGGTTAAATGTAAAGGGCATAACAATTTTTGAGTGTTGGAAACTACTAGTGGAAGAACTCAGCTGGGTGGCAGATAGAAACAAGCTTGCTTAAAGATAATGCCCATTGAGCTTTTATGACATGGAGTAGAAGATTTAAGCACTTCTCAGTTGCATCATTTTCCTGGTGACTTCGTGCTGCTTTTTCTGCATCTCCCCTAGACTGCAGGAGGGCTGAGAGGAAGGCTGCAGGTGTCAATAAAATGCTTTTACTTAATGAAGCCAGGATGTGAAGGCTTTTCAAAATCTTTTCAAGTTTCAGAAATATGGCAACTTTAGAAGACTACATTTTTAGCCAAGTAGATTGATCACTCATATTTTTAAATGCTTGAGATTGACAAACTATATGCCTTTGTAATATTTTATAATGTATTTTCTGAAGGTCTGAAAGGAGAAACCAGTAGGGCAACTCCATTACCTGCATTGCCAGGACCTCAGGGACCACGTGGTTTACCTGGACCCCCAGGAGTACCTGGTAAGTACAGCACTCAATCAGTAAAATAGTCACAATCAGAGATTGGTTAACTGTAAGGCATCTTTGCTTAAAACTGTCCTTGCTTAAAACAGTCCTTAAAACTGTCCTGAACAGCACAGGAAGTTTTTTAACATTTTTATGGTAGTTTGTTTTTATAGCTGTTTCTGTTTCAAGCCTCACCCCTATAAGTGTGTGTTTGGAACCTTTCAAGAAGTGGAAGATTCGTGTCTGCATGTAGCTGTTTCTAGGAGTCTAGAATTTGGCCAGATTGCATTAAAATTTAACTCACAGACTTATAAATGCTTTGACACTGTGAATGCAATTAGCACTTTAACTGAAAACCTGCAGTCGAGAAACAGTGTCTAAATTCTAATATAATCTACAGCTGTGTCCTTATTTATAATGATAAACTATAATACACATAATCTTACAAGTTGATCTTCTGTGGTAAGATAATTCAGTTTATTTATTTTCTTTGGGCAGGTAGGGTTGGAGCAAGAGGTCAACCAGGTGATCCAGGACATTCAGGACCAACAGGTGACACAGGCTTTCCTGGGCTTGGGTTTCCTGGGAACCCAGGTCCAAAAGGTAAAATAGTCTTTTTGATCTTAAAAAAAAGCAAAACCAAAAAGAAAATTTAAGTACACTTTAAAATAATTAGCAAGTTAAAAAAAGAAAATCAATGAGCAAACAGATAAGCGTTTTTAGCAGTCTTGTAATTTGCTGCCTTAAAATTGCAATAGAAATCGCAAGCTTGAATATTTTGAGGTATTTCAGAGTATGAAGTCTCAAAGCTAACAGTAGGGAAATATTTTTAAAGACATTGATGCTTGCTGGAATACTGACTAAACAGGTGCAGCTATCTCATCTGAGTGCTGTACTTAATTCAGATGGATTCTCTTTACCTGGATGCGTGTTACAGAGACAGAGCTGTATAAGTGTCAGTACTTTATTTTTAATCAGTTTTGGTTATGTACAATGCAATACCTTCTCTAATATGCAAATAATATGAAGTATTTTCAATACTGTAAATTTAGCCATTCCTCATGCAAAGTTATAACTCCCCTTGAACCCTAGAAATACTAGGAAATTCTCATAATCCTGTAAGGACAGGAGTTAACAAAAAAACCCTCAGATACTGAAACTTGTACCAAGCTGCTTGCTAAAGAGAACAGTAGGGAACTGACATCAGAATGGCTTCACTTGAAAAAAAGAATGGTGACTTGCTTCAAGTCAATTAATTAACAAGCAATGTTACAGTCAATTTTGAGTGAATATGTAAGGAGCAAGATGCTGTGTGTCACATTAGCTCTGAAATCAAGATCCTCCCTTCAGGTCACGTAAGCTGCATTAGTGTCAGAGGCTCATAACTGCACACATGCAAGTACCCTTTTG
Organism: Anomalospiza imberbis; assembly: GCF_031753505.1. Lineage (NCBI taxonomy): Eukaryota > Metazoa > Chordata > Aves > Passeriformes > Viduidae > Anomalospiza > Anomalospiza imberbis. The sequence goes on along the minus strand of NC_089690.1, from coordinate 16,105,824 downwards.
TAAAACAAAGCATCTGCACTGCCATTGAATTCCTTTCGCAGGAGATAAAGGACTTGCAGGAGGCAGAGGGCCACCAGGTTGTGAAGGAAAGATTGGAGATCCAGGCCGAGCTGGAAACCTAGGACAACCAGGACAAAAGGTTTGGTTAGAAATACAGCACGAGCTTTTCCATTGGTCCTATTCATTCAATTGTATATTGAGCAAATAATTTAGAATTGTAAGGAATATAGGAATTCCTTAATTTCTTGACTAGTTATGCACAAACTATGAAATTAAATTATTTCTATAAAAAGGGGCTCAAGCCAAAATTTTAGATCCAAATACAAGATTTCTGAATTCCAAGTGTTTGGGATGTTTTCCCACTTCAGCTTTCAGACCACAATGAGGATATTGCATTGCCTACAGCAAAAAAAATAAGGCCACAGCTGCTGAAAAGATGCCTGTTCAAAAATCCAATTAAGCATGTATTTGGTGGGGGTCATTCACGAGTATGTATTTATTTTAAGCAAGTGCTCTGTTCAATTGAAGCATGAAGAAAGAAGGTGGGAGGTAATACTGCAGCCACTCTTGCTGATTAACAGAAGCTAATCTACTGATTCTTCACTACTCTGTAATTAGGATTCAATTTTTGAACAAAGTATTAACACCTACATTATTTGAACACACGGCATGTCTTTGTGCCTGTATGTCATTCTTTTGTGTGCTTTTTGACATGACAAAGGAAGGCGGTTGAGGTTGTGAATTTTTTTTTAATCTGTACTTGATGCCACAGAACATCTGGATGTGAAGTGGCCTATGTGCTCCAAGTGTATCATTAGTGACTAGCATAAGCTCAGGTCTACTGAGCTGCTTTATGAACTTAAGGATTTACTGGTACTCAAAACAACCAGCAGTTGTTTTGTTTGTTTTAGTCAGTCAGCTAAAAACCTACTAATTCAAACTTTCCAGTCAGAGAATGCACTTGGGACATTTGTGATAAAAACATTTTTCATGAACAACAGTGTTCAGAAGAATGATTTTAAAAAACACCAACAACTGACTGAGTATCCTGAGGCATATCTGGGTGCTGACCTCGATCATTTAGATAAATAATTTTATTTAAATATATGACTATGGTATAAAAATAAAGGAAAAGTTACATTTGCACAAACTTCACCCCCACTTTTAGATAGATGTTCAAAACTTTTCACAGCTACAGAAGGCATCTCAATGCAGTAAAGACCAAATGGAGGGAAGTGTCTTGCATTGCTGAGTAGCAACTTCTTAGGGCTAGGAGACAAAGTTTAAAAGCTGTCTAGATGAATTACTCAGCTAGCCAACAAGGAATATCCAGTGGTCTGCTGAATTGAAACCATTAGAAATTATTGTGCGAAAGATCCAAAGGGAATAAAGAGAATTACCCTAATAAAATAAGGTCATTATTACTCCAGTGGAGAAAATATTTTGGCAGATTTGCAAAGCAGAAAGGATTGTTTACATTTCTCTGTGTTGCAGGGTGAGCCAGGCATGGTTATTCCTGGAGAGCCAGGAAGAATGGGTTCACCAGGAGGTCACGGCAGTCCTGGCTCAAAAGGTGAAGGTGGACTTCCAGGACTCCCAGGCCTACCAGGGCATCCTGGGCATGATGGTGATGATGGCCTAAGAGGTAATGCTGCCAGAGAAGCTCAGGAAGCACAGCATGTTATTTAAAAAAAAATCAAGTCAAACAATGTTCACTGAAAGCCTTTGGCTGTGAATCCACTCTCATGTCTTTTAGGAGATCGTGGCTCACCTGGAGTTCCTGGAGACCCAGGTTTTCCAGGAAAACCTGCTGAATGTCTTATTGGCCTGCCAGGTTTGCCAGGTGGCCAGGGAGCTACAGGCCCACCAGGTAGGACTTTCTGACCCAAAAATGCCATTTGACTGGGTGACTCTGGGTTTTGTTTCTGCCTTCCAATGGCCAAGGGAGCTGAAATTGTTTCTGGATATTGGTTATGGAACACTATGCAAGAAAACAGGAGTCCATTTGAAAGATGCTTTTTCTGTAGATGGGAGGAAGCACATGCACTGATGAAGATGGATTAAGATCCAGATTCCATTGGCCAGTATAAAGAGTAATTACAAACTGACACAAATTCCACAGGAAAAGGGATAGATATTTCAGACATATCTCCCCTGTGAGACTGAACTTAGATTCTGTGGTGTAATGGGATTGATAAATAAATGAAAGGAAAAGCTCAGCTAGGTAGGAAAAGAATTTACCGTGCCAAAAGTACCTGCCAGTACTGCATATGATTTTCCTTTCAAAAAAACACACTCAGATATACAGCACATTCCTTCTCCTATATATGATCAGAAAGGTTTAAAAAAAATTATAAAGAAAGAATGCAAAATTGGTGGGGTTTTCATGTTTGCGTTTTTCTTTTTCTGGGAAAGAACAGATTTGTCTACTCTCACTTTTTTTTCTTCTTTTCAAAAATCCCAACCTACGGCCCTCATAAGATCTTCTGAACGTATTTGTTGCCTTACAGATCTCGTGTTTAGCCTCAAACAGGCAGAATTCAAGAAGAGTTTCATGCTTATGATGTAAAGATAGAGATGAAGGTTTGTTTTTCAGACAGATCTACCATACCTCACTGTCCTGCACTTTTCATAGGAGGAAGAGGTTTACAAGGCTCAAAAGGAAACCTAGGTCCTCCTGGTTTGAGTATCCCGGGAATCTACGGAAGGCCTGGGGAACCTGGATTAATAGGTCTTCAGGGAAATACGGGGTTACCTGGCCCCAAGGGACAGTCTGGAAGGCCAGGAATCTCTGGTTTGCCAGGTAAGGTTTCCCCAAGTATTTTTGATGTAGCAACTGAGTCTTTGCAGAAAGGTCATGTTTTTCCAGACTGAAGATGCTGAAATAGTTTTCCATCAACAGCTTTCATTTATCTTTGAGATATTTATGGAAAACTAATAAATCATTCTTCCTTAACAGATGAGCATATCTTGAAGGTCTCTTGACACAGTGTCTCTTGACAGTGTATTTCTATAATAGTCTTCTGAAAACAGCATTTTATATAGTTTTTTATATTGTAATGTATAAATAATACAGTAGGTTTTTATACAGTAATGAAGTAGTTAATATTCAAAGAAACTCCCCCCAGCACAATGGAAGTGCCAAGTGTTTAGTTCTTACTCAGTATCCCTTTTCAAATAGTTTGTAATGCCAGCTTCTTTTTCTTATAAGCTCAGATCTAGAATCTGACAGTCAGATCAAGCTCTGTCACTAACCAGAGCTAACTGTCACTAACCAGAGCTAACTTTAAGTAAGCTAAGTGGTCTCTGTAGGGCTGATTTGTTTGTTTTTTTCTTTCAGAAATATGTTAAAATTTGTTTTGAAGAATAAAACAAATCAGTCATATAATGCTTCTTATTTCTAACAAAGATTTTTCTTTAATACCAAATCATTACACTGTGGGAAGGAGATGGTGCGTGCCTTTTTATATTGAGAATCTGTAAAGCTTTTGATAAACATGTAGCACTTGACTCAGTTATGCAAACATAGACTTCTGGTGGCATTTGAGGGAGTTATTTCCCAGCTTGTCTTTGACTCCTGAGCCTGAAAGGAATGTCATTCCCACACATCTTATGACTGATCTCTCATCCCTGTGTGGGTATCTCAGATGCATTATCCTTACTGTTAGTTATTTAATTCATTAGTAGGAGCTGTTGCAGCTGCTAATTTAGGTAATTTGGGGGTTATAAGTCATGATTCTGTGGTTAAAGATGGGAAGACTGACTTGGACAGTTACAGAAACGGAAAAAAAAAAAACCAAGCAATTGAACACTGAAATGACAGGTATGTGTATAGTTTTCTGAAGCAATGTTGTGTTTAACTGATCTAATACTAACCAATATGTTCCTACTGCTTCAACTCCACAGGTACAAGGGGAGATCCAGGTGTAATGGGACTGTTAGGAATTCCTGGGCCCCCTGGCATGGTTGGAAGACCAGGCAACCCTGGTATCCAAGGCAAGTGACTGCTTTATCAGCCTTCCTTATCACTTAGAATACAGGAATTTCAATGCTCAAGTTAGTCTTGTGATCCATTTTTGTGTGTGTTATAACTCCTGAGTACAGATGTTGTACTGGAATTTCTTTGAGTTTTGGTAAATTTGTCTTCTGCATATGTACAGTCTGCAGACTTAATGACAACATCATATTTTTTAGGAGTTTTGATTTGCCATCTTTTCTTGTTAATTTTAAAGTGGCTGGTGATTTGCCCAATAAAGAGCACAGAGCCTTTTTGTTGGGTTTTTTCCCTCCTGTGTGGATGCCGTTATGATATTTATTTAACATACACAGGATTGTATGTTTAGTCACTATAAGAAATAGTTTCCATGTCTTGCTGGAATGACAAGCCTTACTTGCTACAAGTAATCTGTATTTGTAGGTGTTTTATTGATGATTGGAGCAGTTAAGAAGCTAGTTTAGGTTGTTTTGTAACGTATATTTACAGATGTAAATTACAATTGCTCTTGAAGATTGGCATTATCTGGTTTGCATTATTATATCATCTAGTCAGGTCTCTTCAGAAAATTTCACTCTATTTTCTTGCAGGTTCTCCTGGCTTCCCAGGAATAAAGGGAAGAAAAGGATTTCTTGGAGAAAAAGGTGAACCAGGTGATAAAGGCTTTCCTGGACCATCTGAGACCGTGGTTGGTATTGGGGACAAAGGAGAACGAGGTTTAAAAGGTACACATTCATTGTTCTGTCATTAACACTAGTCAGGGTTGTCATCTGTTTTGCAGTTCCAGCGGACTCTAAAATATAGAATAAATTGACTCTACTGCTGAGAGTACTCACATTGTTTTGAAATATTTTTTTCTAAATACTAGAACTGTCTTCTTATTTATGGGATACTTGGATTTAAATTGAGTATTCAGTTCAATTTCAAGAAATCCTAATTTCTTTAAAAAGCTCTTATTTTAATCCTAAATCAGTAGTACCAGGAGGCTTCTGTACATATGTGCTATAGATTCATGTTTTTACACGTTTAGTATCCTGTGAGCACAGAAATGGCTACACTTACCAACCAGATACTGGATTGCAAAGACCTTAAATCTGCTCAGAAATACTTGACTGCCAGAAGAACTCCTTTGTTTGCAATATTAATATAGACTCTCTAGATGAGCTGTAGATGCTTAACTAATGCTATCTGGCTTTTTCTATTGGTATTTTCTTATTGAAGCTTTCAGGAACTTCCTATTGCCTCTACATGAAAAATACAGAAGGTGTTGGATTTGAGCTTGTGTTCAGAGTGAAAATGCTTTATTTTTGTTTCGTTAGCTTAAAGAGTTATAGAATTTTGAACTTTGTACAAAAGTTATATTCTTAGATGTTGTTTTGTAATATTTTTTAAATGAAACTTCATTTTAGGAGTTCAAGGCCGAGTGGGTGTAAGGGGAGAAAAAGGAGATGTTGGTGTGCCAGGTCCACCAGGTGTTGATGGGTCTGAAGGAATGCCTGGTCTACCAGGTATGGAATACATATATTGAAAATCACTGTGCCATGTGGACAGGGAGGTACTGCTGCTCCAGTGCACACCAACTTGGCTCCAGCAGCAACACTACATTCTCTCTATTAATTCTCAAGCTTTCCTGAGAATTCTGAAACTGAGCAATTTCAAAAGCTGCATTTTGGAAATCATAGCAGCTATCACCAAATGATTCTTTGTTTTCTTTCAAATATAGACCATTTTTTGGGATGACAAATAGAAAATAGTATTAAATCCTGAGTGACAATAAAGTCTAAAAGCTGATGAAACCAATGAACAAAAATTAATATTTCTAAAAAGAAAAAAGTTTGAATTTACAATATTATTTAAATAATAATTCTAAAATATTACAATTTTGCACAAAAATATTTTAGGATTTTTTTAAAATTTCAGATGAATTGTATTTCCCTTGTCAAAACTTATATATTTGACTTGTATTTCAAAAGTTAGCAGATTTCCAGTGAAAAACAGGTTTAAAAATGTCAGGCATTGGCACACTGGAGTTTAGAAAGAATGTTCAGAGAACGTTCTAGATGCATCTGGATCATTTAGTCATTAAACTGAGTGCTAATTTTGCTAAATTAATCTCAAGATAAGTGAGTGGGGGGGCAAAATTGATTAGCTCACACTCAGGAGCTTTTTACTATATACTAGTCATGAGAAATCTCTAATGAGTAATAATAAAGTGATTGTTCCATGCACAAAACTAAACTGAACTGGAGTTCAAGCAATGAAAGGAGAGTCCATACAAATTCATATGCGTAAATACAAATTCAGGATCTTGATCAAATTCAGCTAAAATATATTGCAGTGGCTCCCCCTAAGTGGTGTGGTCACAAACCTTAATTTTGATGGTGGCACATGAGGTATTTGTTATTTCCTTGGCCTTCTGAAAACAATGATAAAATTATCTGTTTCTGGGGCTCCAGGTTGACTATCTATAAAATAGTAATACACCAAAAGAAGGTGTGTGGTAGAGGATTTTGTATCCATGACAGTTCTAACATGACATTTATTTCTTCATCTTGCAGGAGCCAAAGGATTTATGGGCCTTCCAGGGATTCCTGGAAGACAAGGATTCCCAGGTGCACTCGGAGACAAAGGGGACATGGGAATTCCAGGTCATTTTCTTTCAAGACGTTATTACAAATTCATAGAGCTCTATAGAAGCATTTGCACAGGTCTGAGCTGTTGGAGTCAGCACACCACTCAATTCTTAGACTGGGATTTATTCTTTAATATCCATAGACTTACCTTCACCCCAGCATTTGCTTGCATTGCAGAATGCAGTTCTCCCTCTCACTCTAAATTCTTTAATTTACATATTGTTACATGTAAGAACTCCCTTTTTAGAAATAAAATCACGGTTTAAATTACTTTAATGAAGAATTAATATCTGTATATATAAGCAATAGCTCACAAAACTTGGAGTGTGAAATGCAATTATGATCCTTTTAAGAATGGTATCAGTATTGGTATTTTTCCAGGTCCAAAAGGCCAGAAAGGACCTCCAGGCTTTCCAGGACCATCAGGGGACCCTGGTCCACCAGGCTATGGTGGCTTTCCAGGTGACAAAGGAGATCCTGGGTACCCATCTGCTGGGCCTCCAGGAGAACCTGGTCCAAAGGTATAAAGGCAGAGGAAAACCTTTCCTGTTAGGCAGAGCCTTTGACTATAGAAACAGAAAAACATGTAATCAAGAGCTGCAAAGTTTGCAGAAATAGTCGATTTATTAGTGGTAAAAAATATGAAAATTCTATTGTGTCATTACTCAGGAGAAGGTTTTTATTTCATTATATTTCACTTCATTTGTGCAAGAATTTCTTATTTATAAAGATGAAATATCTTGAAGTAACTTGTTTTCTGTAAAAGTTCCTAATTTGTTAAGAACAAGGATGTTAAAAAGTACATCAAAACCACATCTTAGCAAATGCAACAGTTTTGTAATCTAAACTTGTACTGTTTGGTTTTGATAGTCTGGTAATATCCTTGCACAAGTTTGGTTTTTTTTTCCCTAGTAATGTGTATTACATCCAGTATATGTTATATTTGGTCATATATACATTGCTAAGAACAAACCAGTATTTTTAAGTTAGATGAATTAGATAGTTTAACTCCACTTGTTCTGGTTGTTGAATAACTGGAAGTCTTTTTACCTATGAGATTATCTGAAGTGTGTGGCTGAAGCTGTAAATTCTTCTATAAATCCTGTAATCTAAATGATTTGATTATTTTCCATATCAGCTGGGTAGCCCCAATGAGATTACTGTGAAAAAAGTCAGTAGGAATGCAAGCAAAAAAAATGCATTTCACTATTTTGTATAGCTGCATATTACCTAGGGAATGAATGTTTGGATCAAAAGAAGAGGTGGTAGAATAAAATTGAAGGGAAATCTGTGCCAGGGAAAATATCTAAAACCAATTTGGTTTGTAAAGGTTAAAAATAGATTTTAGCTATGTCTAAAAGATCAGTGGTATTATGAGAAAACCTCATATTTAGTCTGCTTTGGTTTTTGCCTGAAAATGCTAATGAAACATGATTACGTGTACTTAACCCTTAAAATTGCATGTGATTTCTCTACTCTTCACTGAGATTCTTTACCTCTGTGTGTGCAACTGTTTCTCAGGGAGATCCAGGTCCCCCAGGAGTTTTCGGCAGCAAAGGAGAAAAGGGCTCTGAGGGTCATCCAGGACTTACAGGAGTACCAGGACCACATGGGATCAGAGGTGAAACTGGAGGTGCAGGAATCCCAGGTATGGGGTACTTTTGGAGGGCTGGTGAGCTGGCGACATTCTTGTAGAAGAAGATGATTCCTCCAACTGCACAGGGTGCCTGGGGGTGGCACACTGACTGTCACTGACTGCTGCAAACCTCAACAGCTCCTTTGTGATTAGGGCAGCCAGGCCAGCTTGTGTCACCTGGAGAACTTTTGCAGCTGGCCAAAGCAGAAACAACAGCAAAGCTCTTAAACTGAGTCTGGATCTAGGGGTGATGCCATTTCCCCTCTGCCACACTTTCTTCTTGCAGGGAAGTACGGACCCCCTGGAGATGCTGGTGTGAAAGGATGCCGGGGCCGCCCAGGACGGCAGGGAGCCCCAGGCCCTCCTGGTATGGTATATAGCTTCTCTCCTAAATCACTGCCCTGGATTGGGGATTTCATTTCAGTTTGAGGCTTTGTTTACCTCCTTTTAACAGCCCCTTTTCAATGGTATCAGTTCAGCTGAGGCAAAATGTTTTAATTTTGTTTCACTACTGGAACACTCTTTGCCCTTTTTATTTATAAGTACATATCCAAGGGTCTCAAGATGCCATATTCACACAATTATAAGAAAGGCTTAATTTCATTAGGTTCTCCCTCCTAAAAGACCATAATAAACTAAGATACAGGTAGATGAAGAGAAGAAAACTAACTGGAGTAGAAAGAGACAGAGTTGTCATTGTCAGCTAACACAACAGAACTAAAACAGAATTAAAAATATACCTCGGGGAAAGTGTATATGTAGCACGAGGCATGCATTGAAGGCTTTATGTCTGTGAAAATAGTGGGGGTGTTAAATCCACTGAAGTCCAGTGAGCTCAATACAAGCTGCAAGCTGCTCTGTACCAACACAGCTACACCTATCTTTGAAGTAGCTAATGAAATTTTAATAAAGGGGAGTCAAATCTTCTCACTGCAAAATTACAAAAGTAAAAGTTGTATTGTGGTCCATTGTAATTCACAGGTGCTGCTGGAGTCCCTGGAAAACCTGGACCTGTTGGTGAAAGGGGTACTCAAGGTCAGGATGGTATGCCTGGTCCCCCAGGAGTAAAGGGAGAACCAGGTAACAGCAGAGAAATATTTTCATTCTAATTTACAAGTGGGTTTTTCTGTAATTATAGTGACAAGGATGATTTGGGAAGGATTACTAAGGAGCTTCTGCGCAGCCAAAGCTAAGTTTATAAGGAGAAGGTTATACCTGGTTTTCTATGTAATTTTTGTACATGCTGTAAACAACCCAAGTGCATTACAAATGCTCCATTCTACATGTGTTGTAATGTCACTTAATAATGTTCATGTCTGCAAGAGTCAAAGCACTGCTGTTAACAGTTCTTATGGGTTTAATCTCAAAGAGTTTAAAAGAACCAAAATCATTCCAGAGGATTACATGAATATAAAATAAAAGGAATCAGTGTTTTCCTGCATTAATAGTAAAAGCTTCCATGACCTAAACCTGGGGTTGTGAAACCTTTCATTGAAAAGTCACTCCTGATGTTATTAATGTTCAGATAGATTTAGTCCTACACTGAATTCTGACATAATTTTACATTGAAAAATGTTTATTTGCATGTTAGTATCAAGAAGAAACTGAGAAGGCATCCATAGTATTTAGAAAGTATTCTCATATTGAAATAATCACTGCTTGAAGTCAGCACTGTTAGCGTATTTTCTTTTATAGGTGTTTACATTTGTTTTTCTCTTTTTCTTAATAACTAAATTAAGTACAGATATTTTTGGTTTTTTGTCTGAAAAGAAATAGCTGCATCTTGTAGAATGTACCTCAAATAAGATTGACCAATAAGAGTTCCTCCTATAAATGAAAACTTAAAAATTTAATTTGTGTTTCTGTGTAGAAGAAATGGAAATAATACATTTTACTTTACATACAACTAAACTCTACCTTTTGATTCCATGATTTCTGAAAAAATGTATGAAATATTAGAAAACTGTGATTTTTCTAAAAATTATTTTGGACTTTGAGTGTGATGTGACCTAATATTTTACAGGACCACCAGGGAGAGGGATCCCTGGTTTTCCAGGTATTCCTGGACGTAGAGGTGAGTTGTCTTTTTGAAAAGCAGCAGCTTAATTTTTAGGTCCCAGAACCATCAAATCCCTTCCTGCTTTCAGGTACTTGAAATGGCACTAAGTGTCAGAGGAAATCACAAGTGATTCTGTGCTTTTGATCAGTGGTTTGGTCCTGTACATTAAATGTCAGGAGTTGTTGCTTGTAAAGTTTAGATTGTTGTAAAAGGCAAAGAAGCTGACTTCTGTGATCTTGTGAAGGTGACATAGACATTCTAGAGCTTTTGAAATGTTATCCTGATATATAATTTGATTAACAGAGTATGCTTTTCAAAACAAGATCTTTCTGAATAACAAGCACACTTTGAGAAAGCTGCAGTGGTTGCATTTTAATTTTGTTCATCTTCCATTTTATTTTGATAAACAGAAGGAACTCTTCCCATTTTTGAAGTTTTACATTGTATTTCTAGTGCTGGTAGATAGCCATTGATTTGCTTTACTTTAAAAAAGTAAAATTAAAGCACCCTAAGATCAACTTCAGAACAATATTCTTTTGGAATATACTCTTATTTTGTTGCATTCATATTGATGCTTCCAGCTGGGATTTAGTTTAAAAGGATTTGTTAGTTCTGATGAACAAAGAAGCATTTTTTCCACTTATTCATCAATAAATATTCCCTTCTCTGGTCTGTTTATCCTCCTCTCAAGTTTATTCCTTGGGATGAGCAATCTCTGAAGTGGAGTGGGTTTTTTTATTTGTGGGGTTTTTTTAATTTAAAAAAATGGTGTATACCTTTCTATGAGTCCTGCCTTCTCACAACTCTTTTGCTTTAGGATAGCAAGGTGGCTTTGGGGACTTCTCTGTACTAAAAACAAGGGCTGAATTCCACCTTTGCCATATAGGAAATATGTTTTTGGAGTTGTCACATCATCTCGCTGTCTTGACAGCCTTCCTCACATGTAATATTCACCCTTTGCAGGAATCAAAGGGGACATGGGACTGCCTGGTTTTCCTGGGCCTCCAGGTGTGAAAGGTCATCAGGGCGATCAAGGACCCATTGGACCTCCTGGCCTAGTGGGGTTACCTGGATTTCAAGGCACCACAGGCATGGCAATCACTGGCCAGAAAGGGAACAGAGGTATTCCTGGTGCACATGGAAGACCAGGTGTGTTGTTGGAATCCCTTATTTGTCTGAAAGGATATACTGATAATTGGAAGTAGAAGTCAGCCTATCCAGAATTCAAGACTGAAAAGGGTATTCCCTCAAGAGAGTACCATAATTAAACAGGTCTCTTTAGCAGTTAATGCAATATTGTCACTGCAAACAACAGGATCTATGCAGTGGCATTTAAATGAAAATAACTCTTTCAAGTCCACCCAATTGCATTATCTTGCTTTACTCCCATATGGTCCATGGGGGAGCTGAGATTCAACTTTAACAAAGTGAGATAGCATGAGTGGCACTTAGGGATATGGCTTAGTGAACACATGGCAGTGTTAGGTTTTCAGTTGGACTCGATGATCTTAAAGGTCTTTTCCAATGTAAATGACTCTGTGATTCCAGACTTAACTACAACTGGAGGATATTCAAAAGATTAGTGTTAAAGAGTACTGTACGTTCTGATCTTAGGTTCGGTTAGTAGGCTAGGAAAAATTTGATTTTTTTTAAAAGTGTGTATATTTCCTTGGAAATCACTGAAGTGATAAACATGAGTATTGTTATGGAGCCATTGAATGTTGCACAGTGTTGTGTGTAATCAAGGTGAAAATCTGTTGGCAGTAGTCTTCACGAACTCTGTTTCTGTATAGGTGCTCCTGGCTTTCCAGGCCTTCCTGGTCTTTCCACTCTCAGCGTGAAAGGAAGCAAAGGTGTCCGAGGGGCGGATGGAATTCCAGGGCCAAGGGGCCCAGCTGGTGACCTTGGCCCTCCTGGTCCCAAAGTCAGTGAAAGGAATAGTGCTTCTTTCTTACTGCATTGATAGTCTGCTCTTACCATGAAAAGAAAATAATACCCATTAAAAACTCTCAAAACAAACAACAAACCCAAACAAGTACCCCCTCCCACCCATTTTCCCAAAAACACCTTGTAATAGAGGAAATAACAAAATGGGTATGAGAAGCAAGTTTTATGGACTTAATGCATCAATAAGAATTGGGTTCTTTTACTTCCTGGTATGTCATTTCCTTGGCTGGTCTGTATTACAGGATACTCTGAACAATAATATGACAATTTCTAACATGCTTAAAAGTGGAGCAGATAGTTCTAGTTACGGCATAAGCTGTGAACATAATGCTTTGAATATTCTGAAAAAAAAAGTATCTCATTTTGTGAAGATTCTGCTCCTGTTTATTACTGATGTTCTCTGTTTTGCAGGGAATAGAAGGTCGATCAGGCTATCCTGGTGCTAGAGGGTACCCTGGATTTCTTGGATTCCCAGGTGTAAAAGGTATTAATATATTTATTATGTACACTCCTGTGTGCCAAATACAATCATTTGCATGTTTAGTTATAATAGTATTTGTATGAGGACTTCTAGAGACACAAGGTTTTGCCACGAGAATCAGGGTGTAAGTCAGGTCTACATGAAAGCCTTCACTAAGAGTTTTCACTGAGGTTCTGGGTGGGTCCTAACTTAGGTTCAGGTGAGGAAGGGCTGACACATCAACAACCTCCATTTCAGGCAAATTCAAAACAAGTTTATCCTTAGTGAGTGATGAGCTGTAAGGACTTCAGCACTGAGTGCCAATTGGAAATATCCCACCACTGCTAGAAAATGTGACTTTTTGACAACCTCTTAGCTACAGAATTTGGGAGCATTTAATCAAAATTATAGCACTGGGTCCTTTGTTTGCTGTAAGAATAGATCCAATTATAATCTCATTTACAGTTTATCAGCAAATGAACTGTTAAATGCATTGACTTCATTAATTTCATATTTCTGAGGGTAAGTTGAATCAGTAGCTAGCTAAAAATCCTTTTAATTTAGACAATTTTCTAGTGATTTAAATAAGATGTAGGCCTGCATTACTCCAGTATTCTCATTTTCAATTGCATGATTTACAGTCCCACAGAATTATCATTACCTGTTTAACCTACCTGTTAGTGATCCATGCTAACTATTGTGCATTTTAAATTTGTTCTAATTGGCAGTTACCACACAGACAGTAATCTTACTTTCTTTAACCAAAAACTCTCATTTCACATATATCAAATCTCCTAATGTGGTATTAAAATACTTTTAATTAATTCTTTTGTTTCAAGCAAAACTGTGGAGGATAGGCTGAATGTAACCTCATATTGTGCTCAGTGAAAAGAATCACTTATCAAATTTCTCAACAAAAACTCTACAACTCTCTTAAAGCCTTCTGCATAACTGACAGTATGCTTAAAGGGAGCTAAACTCCACTTGAAGGCTGCAAATCCAGTGACAAAAATATGTAAGATAGAACGGATATAGTCTAAAGTTGAGAATTTAAACTAGGTTTATGGACCAACCTTCATATAGACAGGCATGACAGTATCATCATATAAATGAAAGACACTTGATCTATAAATTATACAGTTGCAGCAGAGGTAAAGAAACCCACTTTCACATTTCAAAGGAGTCTATAGGCTGTATTGCCCTTTGGGAACTTTGCATGGATTATGCAGGACTCTTCAACAAGCCTCTGAAACTTTGACAGTTGTTTTGACATTTCAAACCAGACAGAGATATCTTTAATCTTCTCTTTCAGGAGAAAAGGGTAATCAAGGACCCCCAGGACCACAAGGTGCAGAAGGGCCAAGGGGACCAAAGGGCCAGCATGGTAACCAACCCTTCTCCTTCCAATATCAGCTGACTTAAGTTGATTTATTTGGTTTTTTTATAGTTTGTTCGCTTTCTCTTAATGTAAAGCAATAGATCTTCATTATATTTTTGCTGCCAGGCCCACCTGGATTCTCGGGAAAAATATTCTCCATCCCAGGAAGCAAGGGTCCTGCAGGACTGCCAGGAATCCCAGGAACACCAGGTGATCAAGGAATTCAAGGGATTCCTGGACTACAAGGTGATTTATACTTTTACCTCTATGCATGTCTGTGTGTGCTGCTTAGGAGAACATTTTGGTTTGGTGGAAAAACTTCTGCACAGAAATTTGACATGTCTTTAAAATCTTTACCATATTTAAAAATAGCTCTTTGTATCTTGTTAACACCCTAATATTTATAACCTGTCCCATTCCATCTGCCTTCCACCCTTGCAGTGTGTCAGTGAGTACATCCCTCAATGTAAGCCTAAGGAATATAGTGGATAAAAACCTTCCCAATTTTCATACAACCAGAACCATGCTCAGGATGTTTGTCACTTGTGGGGAGGAGGGAATTGCCACCTGTACTAGAATTACTCTAGATGTGCTCCAGTGGGATTGTCTGTCCTAGTCTGGGGGTGGGAAGGAAAGGACAGGCTGGCTTCTCATTGGCGCCAGAAGTGAAGCCTGCCACAGCCGTGAGGAATGGGGAAGGAAGGAGAAGGTAGGGTGATGAGGATATGCAGTGGGTATCTGGTCACCCTTCCCAATATCACAGCTTTGCACCCCAGGCAGGGAGCTCTTCAAGGGGGCAGGCCTCTGCTGAAGTACATTCATTTTCTGCAGTACATTCAGTATTTCCTTGTAATATTCCTGATAGGAAAGAAGATGACACTTGAATTATAGATAGTGTGAAAACTTAGTAAGTTCATGTTTTTTTCTAACACAGCTAGATTATGTGGAGATTTTAACTTTAGTCTTTACCAGTTATTAAAATCTAGAATAACTACTGCCATATGCCTCTAGGTTTTGTTTTTTTTTCTTGATTGCAATTTAGGACCCAAAGGAGTAAAAGGTCTACCAGGACGTTTTGGTCATCCAGGCCACCCAGGATTGCCTGGTCCAAAAGGAGACAGGGGATTTCCAGGACAAAGAGGTACAGGAAAGCAGAATCTGTTTGACTGGTACTATCCAAATTTCAGATAAATTATACTGTTCATTTCTGTAAATCCTTCCTCTTACATGTATTGAGATTCTGTAATTTACAGGACATTTACAGTAACTTTAGGGACGTAGGAAGCACATCCTTAGCTTTTAACAGATGCATGTTCAAAACTGAAATAATAATTTACAGAAATATGCCTTGACTGTGCTCTTCTGTTATTAATCACTTCTATTTAGTCACTTGAAATCTGTAGGTACCAGGGTGCCTTTTATTTACATCAAAATAGAAAAAAATATTTTTATTTAGGCATCATGAGGTGTTTTTACTTTAAGCTTTTTTTTTTTTTGTAAAAATGGCCATGGTTCTTTAAAATACCTCACTATGTCATGAAGCTATGCAGTGTAAAACTGCCTGAGCTACATCTGAAGGAATGTGGAACAAATACTACCTGTTTTTAACTTTTAGCTTGTTATTGGTGTTTTTTATTAGTTTTCAAGCAGTTTCACTAACTTAAAAGAAATGAAAGTTCAAACAAAATTATAATACTTGCAGACATATTTATTTCTTGTCCACAGGACAGCCTGGATTGATTGGCTTTCCAGGTCTGCAGGGGTTACCTGGACCACCAGGTACTACCATTGCTGGTCCAACAAGAAAAGGATTTATCTTTACCCGGCATAGTCAGACAACAAAGATTCCTTCGTGCCCACATGGGACATCCCAGATCTATGTTGGCTATTCACTGCTTTTTGTACAAGGAAATGAACGAGCACATGGACAAGATCTTGGTACTGTATTGGTAAAAAATTTCAGATTCTTTTCTTATAGTCCAATAATGCTAAGTTGTCCTGAAACCAAATTTACATTGAGATAAACATTGGTTTCAACCATCTGTCTCCAGAGTGGCCTGGAGTCAATTCAGGAATCATGGTTCAAAAGACATCTTTCCTTCCTGCACTCCTATATTCATTCCCTCGTTGGTATCCCTGGAGTTTTTTGAGGAGGTATTCATTTACTTATTGATAGGTGTCTAGTATAAACATTCACAACATTTGCACAGGGCTGACAGTAACACCACAGGATGTGAAGGAGAATCCTGTGGGTTTTGGAGCCTAAGTGGGATACTTTAGGGTGTGAATAATGTCACCAGAAAATGTTATTTAAGTAGCTGAATCCCTGCTACTCTGTCAAGGGCTGATACCATTCAAGAAGATTGTATTATTTTAACAGATTTTGTTCTTAGCCCTTGTTTATTATATAGATGTTTTTGTATAAGCCAGAAGCATTTTGCTTTCAGATAATTTTACTGAACAGACTCTTCTTATAGTTAACAACTGTTTTAATTCTCCCTTTAGTAGATTGGGTGCCATCGTGTGTCTCTTCTGGTCACTGCACTAAATTTAGTCTCCTACTGCCACAAACCTCTCCTCTTTTGTCTCCCAGGAACAGCTGGTAGCTGCTTGCAGAGGTTCAGCACCATGCCATTCTTGTTCTGTAGCATCAATGACGTTTGTAGCTTTGCTTCTCGCAATGACTACTCCTACTGGCTGTCCACTGCAGTGGTGATGCCACCAGACATGGCACCCATTTCTGGCAGGGCACTAGAGCCCCAGATAAGCAGGTAAGAGAATAAGAATTTTAGCTCTTCTGTCCTGGAACCACAGAGGCATCATAAATTGTTTTAAGTGGCAAATCTTAGGCAAGACCTGCCTGTCTCAGCCAGTAAAATCACTGACTTCATCAGCCTGGTTTTTGATTACTCCCCTAAGTATGTCAAATATTCAGTGATACTCTCAAGAAAAGTTGGAATAAAGCTAGAGTCCCAGCACAGGACCTATTGCTGCAAAGCCAGCATAAGAAAATGGCACACTGTGTCTTACTAAATGCAGGGATTGTTTTCTTAAGACCCTATAATTATGGATATTAGAGACACACTAAAATTAAATACAGATAGTTTTGTTATTTAGAATTATAGCACAAATCAAGTTCTGGTTTCAAGTCTGGATTATGTATTTACTGTCATTTGTGAAGAACATTGTAAACTGAGCTGAAGGTTCTCAGCTATAAAACACTGTTCTGCAAGTGTGGCCCTTCCTAGTTGTTTGGAATAGCTGAGAAGGATGGAGAGCAATGTAAGAGAAAAGTTCTAAAAGCATGAAAGACCTAGAGCAGCAAAATCCAAGGTGGGAAGGCAGGCTTTGCACTCTTCTATCCTGCCCTACCCTGTTGCTGCTCAGCTTCAGTTTCCTCATTTAGGAAATAAAGATTACTTTTTCAAATCTTAGCAAATAAAGGTACAGAAGTACAGAACTTTGAACTAAACCAGAACAACATAAAGTAGTGAGCATGTGAAAAAGGTAACATTTTGTTCATTACTTCGTTAAAGGCAAAATTAAGAAGCTCAAATGTTCTGGAATTGCTTCCCATTTTAGAACAGTTTTAGTCTGATGTTACTAGTAGAGATTACAAAGCAATTGCAAGGTAAGGTATATGGGTTTCCTTCAATTTACTTACTCCTCATTAAACACACTAACCTCTGTGACTAGTAGCATTTATAGCAAGGTATGCTGTGCCATGAGGTAGCTACCATCCTAGAAGGCACAAGTTTGTTCTGCTTTCATGTTTTTCCTCGTGTCTGCACTAAATGTATGTGCTTTCCTTCACAGGTGTGTTGTCTGTGAAGGAGCTGCAATGGTAATAGCAGTTCACAGCCAAACAACTGTAGTTCCTGCATGTCCAGATGGCTGGATGTCTCTCTGGAAGGGTTTTTCTTTTGTTATGGTAAGGATATAACTTGAATTATTCATTTTATGTCCTCTCATTTTCATTGGTGTTCATAGCTCATTTGTTTCTTAACTGTTAAATTTTTTTTTGCCCCTTCCAAGGAGGAGAAAATAATTCTATTAATTCCTATTCAATTCCAAAAGTATAGAAAATGCTATTCTGATCTGTTCACAAAAACAGGTGGCATGAGGAAAAGTAGAAGAGATGAGAGAAGTAATAAAGGACTTTAGTCAGACAAAAATAACTGCATGCATTCACTTTGACATGTTATGCTAAGATCTAGGAAACAGGTTTGGGGAGTGGAGTGGTTAAACTGGTCCTGAACACAAAAACATAGAAATAAGTGACCAACTTCCATGCCATGAAGTTCTTTTAAAAATCAGATTTGTGGCTGAAGTGCACAGAAAGCTAAAATAAGTGCAGAACACTGTCTACAGAAGACTGCCTCAGCAATTTTGATGCCATAATTAGATATGAGTGAAGGAAGTTCATAATGGAAGTGCAAATTGTGAACTGCTTATGAGACAAACAGTGTATTTATAATAGGGGATGTAGCATTTCATCTTTGTTACCCATGTTTGTGGGATGTCATAGGGATTGAAAAATGAAGGTAGAATTTTAAACCATTTTTTGCATAATGTAAAGCCCTTTCAGGTCTAGAGTGAAGTTTTTGTTTCTCCTGCGTTTTGGCCCCAAATAGTAATAATAATAATAAACTTGGAAAAGAATGAGAGAATTTTTTAGCAATTGGTTAAAACAATTTACTTGTTTCTGACACCAGCAAAGTTAGATGGTATTTTCTAGCCAATTTTAAACCGTTGTAAATTATTATAGAGCTACTTCTACAAGCATTTACCAACATCAGAGAAGGAAAATGCCTTCTCTGCTTTTTGTGTTTGGAGAAGTGATCAGTGCAACAAAAAATATGAAAACACACACCCACCAATTTGGTTTATTTGTAATGTAGTTACTGTTGTACTCAACTGGACAGAAGCCAGCTTTCTAGGCTTTGTACTGCTTAGTTTCATGCATTTCATCAACCTGAAAAAGGCCTTTGCAGGGACTTAAGAAATGCCATAGCTGCTTGAATTTTCAGAAGGCTTCTGTGCTTAATTGTAAGTTTTATCAAATGAATCTGCGTTCATTTTATTTTGTCCACGTAACACATGGTATGTTTTAAGAAAGAGGGTTTTTTTTTGCCTGCAGTTTACTAAAATCTGATGGACAAGTTCTCATAAAAATGTTTTGGTGGTTACAGTACACAAGTGCTGGCTCAGAAGCTTCTGGCCAAGCACTGGCATCTCCTGGATCTTGTCTGGAAGAATTTCGGGCCGTCCCATTCATAGAGTGCCATGGCAGGGGGACATGCAACTACTACACCAATTCCTACAGTTTCTGGTTGGCATCATTAAATCCAAGAAGAATGTTCAGGTAAACTGTACTGCCCTGCATCCCAGTGCCTGAGGAGACAATAAAGGCCTGCAAAACCTGTAGGTCCCTTTATAATTCCCTTCAGGTTAGGCACCCCTCTTTGTTAGGTGCAGTCATTTTGTAGCACACAGATGTTTGAGCTGAGAATTTCAAGGTTGTTGTCAGTAATTCCATATCTAAAGTCTCATTGTCTCTCCCTGTTTTCTAAATAAAAAAATGAATGTTTGGGTTTTTTTCTTCTAGGAGACCTGAGCCACAGACTTTGAAAGCAGGACAACTAGAAAATATCATCAGTCGTTGTCAGGTCTGCATGAAGAGACCAATCTAAATGGTGGCCACTCTTCATAGAACACGAAACTGATTTATTACAAAGAATTGCCTAACTCTGAAGAGCTATAATTTATTGAAGTCCTGCTGCATCTGGAAAGAAAATTATAAATTGCCAGTGCAGCACTGTGGTGAGGTAGGGCAACAATTTGACTTCTGTCTTTGGCAAATGACAAAGCACTTTGTTGGAGGAAGCTTATAATGGCATCTGCAGGGGCATCTGCTGAACCTTGTCATTTCTGAGCTGCATCTTCACCATAAAACTACAGCATCACCAGACTTTAATGAAAGATGTCAATGCTGCCTTGTGTCACGTGCTTTTCAAAGAGCAAGACAAACTAAACGCTCCTGTATCAGCTTACATATGTTCAGTGCTCCAAGTGGATATCATTTAAGATGACAGTCTGGCACTTATGAAAGATAGGGTTCAATAGGAAATAATTTCAGTGCACTTTTAACTATATAACGATTCAGTAAGAGTTGGTTTGGTTTGGTTTTCTTGTCTAATAAACAAGTATCTCCCCATGTACCTCACCCTTCCTCTGGCTGGCAAACAGGAATACAAAGGTTTTTGTATCACTGTGATGATAATGGTGCTTGACTGGCCAGAGAGGGAGCGACAGCAGGCACTGGGCAGGCAGGACAGTGGTGGCAGGCACTGGCTGTGTGCTCCAGAGTGACTGTGGCTAAGGGCTGACTGAAGAAAGTGTTGGAAAGTTTTCTTTAGATTCCATGGCTTTTGACATTGATCATGCAGTCTTTGAGTTCTTCAATTTGGCAGTATTGGGCCTCTACTATGATCACATGCTTTTGTCTCTCCTGGAGAAAAAACTTTTTACCATGTAATTTGGGATTTGTTTAGAATTAACAGTTACTGTATGGCTCAAGGGCTCCCACGGCATTATCAGGTTATCACACACCCATCAGGATGTGATTCCTAACAAAATCTATAATACTTCCATTTTACAGTATTTCATATTTAAATATTTATCACAAATTGTATTCTGTATTTAAATATTTAGCACACATATCTGCAAATGAAACCATCTAGTCCATCCAGATAAATGTATGCATCCAGAATTTTTTAAAAGACGGATATTTAAATTGTACCATCTAAGCACTGACTTCTATACAAGAGAATCCAACTGTTAATGAACATAAATACTTGAAAAGCACTTTCATTTGCGCATATAAATTATATAAAATTGTAGCTCTGAGGTTTTTTTTAATATTTATAACATTGCACTTGCAAGGCTATTTAAAATTGTAATGTTGACATTTAAAATGTTAATATTTTTTAATACTTGCACAATTTATCAGAATTTCAGTATTTAGTGAAGAAGCCTAATTCATCTGAATAGTTCTATAAATGCACCATTTTAAATGTAGGGTCTCGCAATTCAGTGAAATAACCAGAATTTCTCATTTAGATTTTTTTTAAGCCAGTGAAATTTTATATTGTTTCTGTAAAAATACTTCCATTGTGTTTGTCAGACTGTTTGACTTTTCAGTGTTAACCTAATTAAGAAAAGGTTTTGTCTATGTTCCATGCCAGATTCTTACGATGGAGCTAACATGAAGATTTATATGAACTGAATGGATGTTTTAAAATTGTTTGCTTGAACAGTCATAGTAATTCTGTTTGCAAGGTATAATTGTGAATTCACAGGGTTTAATGAAGAATCTCTTTGCAGATGCACTACTGATAAGAAGGTATTAATGTCATATTAATATTTAGTCTTTCATTGAATCAAGCCTGGGGTTGACGTTATCTTCCTTAAAACAGTCACATACTAGACTTTTCCATAAACTCTGAAGTTTGCTTTAAATACTCCAAGACCATACCTGTTGCTTGGTAGGTAGTTTGGGTGCTAGTGGTTTAGTGGTTTCTTTTTTTTTCATTAATGCTCACTGCAGTCATCCAAACATAGAATTGATGACTGTGGAGACTTCCACGTAAAACTAGCTAGTAAAATGCAAATGTGAGTACCTGAGGCTGAAGTCTGCTGGAAATGTGTTCAGTAGAGAATAATGTGTAAGAAGAAGAGAATGGATTGTGGCTTTGAAGTCCAAAGGTAAGTTACAGAGAATTATGTCTCATAGTATAGCATATAACTGGAAGTTATGCCTTGTTCCCAGTTTTGGATTCCGCTGCTCAATTTTTTTGTGGCCTTAACAAGTTACTAAAGAAAGATGTTGATAAATAGCTCTAGATTTTGAGTGCTCAAAATGAGTCTTTCTTTCAAAAGCATGAAATACAACTGCAGGGACACATGTTTGTCAAGCCTGGCATAATACAAGCTAGACCCTGGAAATCAAAGAAAAACTTGGAAAAAGTTGATGTTAACTTCTCAGTGCAGCTGCAGATCATTTTACTTCCCTACTGCTAATGGTTGTTGTGAGGATTAATTAACTGATGTCTGTAAATGCTATGGGAGCCTTAACTGGAAAGTGCTGATGAGGTGCAAGCTGTTAATATATTGTACTGAAAGAATGGACACATGAGAAATTGGGAATAATGAGCAAAGAATGGGGGCTGTATTCTGCTAAATACAGCCAAATAAAGATATTTTGACTACATAAAAGACCCATTTCCATGCTGGCTTTTTTTTCCTTTCTATTACTAATGCTCTTGTCCACTACCAGTGCATACCAAAAGAAGTGTTATGTGATTAAAACACAGGGGGGTAGGGTTTGTCCTCAGAAAGACATTCAATCCCTCTGACCTGGACCACACTCCAAGTTTAGCACTTGAGTGAAAATACCCAAGCTGGGTCTGTGCATACCAGCTTTCTTCCTACATAGGATGCTGTGATAAGCTGGGGTTTTTCTTATCAGCTGGTTCAGGGTGTTCTGGATTCAGTATGAGAATTTACATTGCTAACTGCTGATTTTTATTGCTAACACGCTGATGGTTAGGTTGTTGCTCAGTGGTGTTTACTCTAAGTCAAGGACTTGGCAGTGTCCCATGGTCTGCCAGTGAGGAGAGGCACAGAAATGTGGGAGGAAGCATGGCTGGGCCAGGGCCCGGAATTGGCCAAAGGGCAATTCCACACCATAGAATGCCATGCCAGTGGATGGACTGGGGAGATTACCTGGAAACAGGAGGCTGATGGTGGATCAGGGACCAGCTTGGGCAGCAGGGGTTGAGCAATTGTATTATCACTTGTCCTACTTGGGTTTTAGCTCCTTCTCTCCTTGTCCTTTTTATTACATTTAGTAGTATCATTATTACTACTTTCTTTCAATTATAAAACCATTTTTACCTCAACATGTGTTCTATTTTTTTTCTTGATTCTCTCCCATCCCGTGGTGAGGCGGGGATGTGGGGAGTGATTGCAATCAGTGTGCAGAAAGAAAAAGGCACAACCTAAAATTATGATCAAGGGTTCAGTACGAAAATAAGGCAAACCAGCAGAACTGTGTTGTATGCAACATGCTTAAGGATGGCCTTTTAAAGCACTGATCTCAAAATCAAGGATATCTGCAGTGACATCTGAAGACTGTCAAAACAAGTAACTTGTGCAAGGACCTGTGCACAATGCAAAAAAGGGAAAGAATATCCTGAGAGGGGAGGGGATACAGCCTGATACACTCATTTTTGAGTGGGGACAGAAGATGGGGGCAGGGACAGTTGTGACCCTCTAATGGTAATTCATAATGGGATACTACACTAGAAATCCCCACTGGAGCTTTTCTGGAGGATTTCTCGTGACTCAGAAGGACTCAAGTGACTTGTCTATGACCACTGAATTTATTAACAACAGTCCTATATTCCATGGAACAAAAACAGTTGCAAAACTGATCTCAACATAAAATTATATATGGGGAATCCCAGGAGAAGAGCCATATTTCTAGTGTGCTTGAAGAACAAGTTTCTACACAATAATTGCTTTGGGGTTCTCTTGTTTGTTTTTAATCTAAAGACTAAATCCTTTTGATAGGTTATAAAATGTTAAAGGAGGTAAAATGGAGGACTCCATGGACAGAATGATGAGGATTGCCTGCTAGCATGTGCTTTGGCCACAGCTCATGTTTCAAGGTGGCCAAATATAAGATCAAATGTGCTATCTTACGGCAACTAATGTATCATTCTCAGCGTTAGACAACTTCTGTTTAGTAGGAGATCGTATTTCTGACCACTTGTCTCTGTAAAACAGTCCTGTTGATATTTGTGAAGAGCTGAATTAGCAAGTTGCAAGCCCTTGATCAATAAATGCTTCTGTGGTGGAACCGCTACGCCTTCTGATCTCCAAAGCACTGTAATCATAAATCCAAAGATAGTCAAAGGTCGGAGCCTGCTTTCTTCTTTTAGAAAAATACCTCATGGGTGTAGGAGCATCTTTCACTGTACTTTCCTGTGTGGAGTTGGAAAATTGAAGCAGCAGCTGCTCCTGGGCTCTCTGAGGATCAGTTTCAGGAAGGGTCAGCTACTGGTGCCCGTGGAAGGTTTTAGCTCCGCTGGGCAGAGCTGGGGCGTGCGCTGGGTGTCGGCGGGGCAGGAGCGGGCCGGCGGCCACCCGCCTCCGGCGACAAACGCGCTGAGACGGCAGCGGGGCGGCGATGGCCGTGGGCCGGGCAGGGCCAGGGAGCGCAGAGCCGGCCCCAGGCGCGGCCGAGCGAGCGGCGCGGCTGCCCCGGAGCAGTGCCCCGGCTCCTGCCCGTGCCGGAGCGCACAACCCGGACACGCTGGCCGCGCACGGGGCGCAGGGATCGCTCGGTGTGCGGGCACAGAGCGCGGTGCCCCGCCGCAGCCCGGCAGGGCAGGGCAGGGCAGGGCTGCCGCGCCGCTCCCAAGGGCCGCGCCGCGGGTCACCTTGCCGGGCACCCCAGCGCGCCTGCGCGGCGCACGCTGCCCTCGGCAAAGATGGCTGCCCCCGCCTCCCTCACGCGTGAGGCACCGGCGAGAGCCGCTTCCGCCCGCCTCCAGTCACGTGACGCACGGCTCTTACGGAAGCCCGATGGGGCCACGCGAGCCGCGTTTGGCGGCTGACGCGCGGAGCGCGGTGCGGTGCCGCGGTGCCTGACGCGCTCCCGGCCGGGCCGGGCTGGCAGCGCTCCCCGGCCTCCTTCCGCCGCTCGGGGTGAGTACAGACCGCCGGGGCCTGGCGGCAGCGGCCCCAGTTCTGCTCGGAGGGCTCGGCCTGCCCGCGGGGCCGCAGCCGGCCCTTCGCCGCGCTCGCAGCCGGAGCCCCTTCAGCCGGTGTGCCCGCTCCCCGCGGCCGCCTGTCCGCCCAGCCCCGGCGCCCTCAGGGCCCGTCCCGCCCCGGCTCCCGGCTGCCAGCACCGGCCCCCGCCCGGGCCTCGGCAGTGCCCCGCGGCCCGGCCCGGTGCCGGGGTCGCTGCCCGCTCGCGTGGCAGCGTTCGGCGGCGGGACAGGCGCCTGTGCCGAGCCCGGGGACACCCGGGGGCGAAGAGCGAGCCCCCGAGCTCCCCAGTTCCCTCGGACGTTATCGGCTGAGCCGCCGCGACGGCCCCCTGTAGAGAGAAGGAAGCACCTGCCCCCCCTCTATTTCCGAGTGCTTTTAATGCCGCCACAGCGCAGTGGATAGTTGGGTGTTCCAGAAAAATGGTTGTCAGAAGGACGTTTTTCTTCTAACCTTCTCTAGATTTTTTTTCTTATAAAAAAAAAAAAATTAAAAGTATTTTGTGTCAAAGCATTCTGTTCGGAGTAAAACAGACTTGAAAGACTGCAGCCTTTAGTGCCTCGTGATCCTGTAGCCCTGCTCGTGTGCGGTAGGTGCGCTGTTGGAGCCGCCCCAGTGCCAGCGGAGGGACCAGTGTGTGAGTTCGGCGCCCGTAACGGGACTCGGCAGAGCAGCGTTCAGCGTTTAGCCTGGCCCTGCTGCTCCTCTCCCTCAGCTTGTTCGTTCGTGCTCTGGTAGCTCACGCCTCTCTCATCTGTGTTCTGACAGTTCCAGGGCCCCGGGATAAGGTCTTCTGGGTCCTTAATTCGTATCCTCAGCTTTACTCTGAGTCTTCCTCTTCCCGTTTTTACTTGTCCAAGGATAACTGGATGCTTGCCAAGGGAACACTTTGTAGCTTATGTGCACATGAACGGAGGATCTGTGGAGCAGCCACATCAGGAACAAACAGTAATGGAGCTGGAGAAGCTACAGTTTGGTGTGGGTTGTAGAACCTCTCTGAGCTCAGTGCTGACAGAGCTATACTGTTACCAGAGCTCGTCTTCTTGTATCTGGGGCTCCACACTGTGCAGAACATTCCCAGGTGCAGCACAGATATGGCCAATATCTGATAATGGCTAAAATGCTGCCAGTCATCGCTCACATTTGTATGCATTGCTTCATCCCCATCTCTTCTGTTCTTGTCGAGGACAGGGAGGTACTCCAGTGTCTTTCTGAACATGTAACTCACTTTCTATAACCTTTTTTTTTTTCTCTTGCCTTCTCATCCTCTGGATTTCCTCCTTCCTTTCTTTCTTTCATTAAATGCTGTTGATACTCATTTGCACTTCAGTTGCTCTCTATTTGTCCTGTAGTTGTGATTGGATTTTTATTGTCTTACCAATCTCAGACTTCTATTATCGTGCTTTTTTAAGAGGTACTTAGTTCTGTAAATATCAATTTTAAAGTCCTCAGTCTCCTGATTTATTATTAATGTTTTCTGTAAAATGCTTTGTATAAAAAGACATTGCAGAAAACATAACTTTGTTTTGTTCAGAAGCTTCGTTAAAATGTTTTATCTGTTGCTGAGATCTCACTGTTTCTTGTTTTGCTGTTCTCTTGTAAAAAGGAGTAAAATTTGAAATCACTTTGACAGCAAATCCTGTTCTCGGTGATGCAAAGTGGACAAGAGTGGGAAGATATTGAGGTATTGCATCTGCAGGGCCTTGGCAAGCGCTGCTAAACCCACACAGTGCTATTTAGTTTATAAATACTTTCTGCTGCTGTCTGCCTTTGTGTAGGTTTTGCCTTGCAGCTGGAAAGCAGTTGTTGTGCAAGCAGACTTGTGTCCAAAAGCCTCACCAAGCTGTGGTGGAAACACTGCTGCAGGGCAGGGATACTTGATCACTCTCATTGGGAAACACCTGGCTGGCTCCAGGTTTAGTGAAGCAGTTTTGTCACATCTGAGCAGTAAGTGTGCTTCATGCTGTTGCCAGTCAATACTCTGGGTACTGTAAGTTCTTAAAATTTGGTCTCTCTCTTGACATTAGGATTTTTGTGAGATTAGGAAATGCTTTACTGATCACAGACGATGTTTAAAACAAAAAGCACCTTTTGGAATGTAGAAATCTCAGATGGCTGTGTATTTGTTCATGTCACTGGCTGATCAAGCCAATGTCTTGCAAGAAGGACAAATCTAGTTTGTGAAATCAAAGGGTGGGGATGAAAAACTCCATGTGAAAAAGCTGCCATTTTTGAAGTGACAGATGCTTAAGCAAGTCTTGAACTGCTGTAAAGTGTTTATTCCTAATTAAACCAGTTGTTTCACTTTCACTTGATACAAACAGTGATAATTAATACAGATGGATTAAATGTGCAGCACTTCAAGTATTTCCTTTAAAACTAATTTTTTTAAGTTTACATAGACTTTTTTTAAGGTTACACAGTGGCCTTTTAGCCTGCTCCCTGATCACCTGTTCTCCTACTGTGCTACAGTGACACGTGGAGATTATTGAGATACTTTATTTGATCTGTGGTGATAGGGAGCCTTGCAAATAACACTGGGGCTCGCAGGACAGACTGCCAGGTGGTCACATCCTGGGTGCACTCAGTGTGTGTGCGTTTGTGTGTTACACAATCCACATCCTTCTCTGTGCTTCTGTCCACTGGCTGAGGGCTATTGGAGGTTTTATTGGTAAATGTGAAGTACAGCTCGTGTGGGATGGAGGGAGGCAGGGAGGGCTTGGGCTGGCTCACCTGCCTTGGGCTGCTCTGCACTGAGGCCTCTCCGCTTTCTGCACGTTCAGCTCAGCAACGAGCACGCGCAGCGACAGCCGTGGCCTCGCTGCCAAAAATAGTCACAGAATGTAGTTGCAATTTTAGTGGCAAACCCTGCCTTTTTGCCAGGATGGGTTACTTTGTTTAGGGACCTACTTAAGCAACACCACTCAGATTTCGTGCTTCGCATAGGCAGGTTTGCCAGGAAAGCTATATTTATGTGTTGTGTATGTATATATGTGTCTAGAAACTTTGTTTTCCTATTCTAACCCTAAAAAATCCCATCATCTCAGTGTGAGCTGTTGACAAGCCCCCCAGCTGTTGCCTGGATGAAAAGTTTCCCACAGCCAGTTCTTGCAGCTCAGTGTTTCCTCTGGGAGCTCCTTTCCAGCCCTCTCCAAATGCAGCTTCAGGGTGTCTCTTAACCAAGCCCATAGCCATTATCTGGGTCTGAGCCATCAGCAAGGTGCACTGGCCACTGCCCAGGTACTCAGCTTCTCCCAGCTGTCTGAGGTCCCTTTCCAGCCACCCCCAGGTGCAGCTCTAGGATTTCTTTTTCTCTCTACCTTAAATCTAACTTCAGACTCCCAGTTACCTTGGTCTTTGACACAACTCTGAGCCATTGCATTAGTAACTTTCTCACAACCCAGTTTCTAGGAAACTCCTCCACTGCTTCATTTGAAATCTCACTCCTTTTCTAGGAAAATATTATATAAAGTATTGGCAAATGATTTTATGTTTAAATAAAGTATTTTTCTCTCTCCTCCTCATCCTGTATCAGTTCCACAAAAGTAAGATGTTAATTTACAGAAAAAGGCAGAAGTGAGAAGTTTAAAGTATTGCTGCACTTGGGAAGGGTTATGAATATTCTCAGTTTTCAAGCTGATTTGACAGGCTGTTGACAAGGAACTTTGTCCTTGTAAGATCTGGGTGACTGACAGTGAGCAGGAGGCTCCTGCCCAGGCTGAGTCTTTTCTGTCATTCCCGTGCCTCAGCATGCAGTTTTTGTGAGACTTCAGCCATTTTCTCAATCACCAGTATACTGGATTTGTGTAAATGCAAATCAGTAATTTAGATTTCTCACCAATCCTGAATAGATTTCCTGTCAGTGCTACCAATTCTTTGATATCTTTGTTTGTTTATGTTTCTATTTCTGCCAGCCAGTGCAGGAATAGTACCTTACCTGCAGAATTTACAGGTTGGTTTGTTTTGGTTTTTTTTTTAATTTGTCATGGCTCAGTTTGAGAACCCTCAATTTGAGCATTGTCTACAGTATCACTTTGTTGTTCTTTCATTGCCTGCACCTCTCAGCACTTTGTAACTACACTTCTATGAATTTTACTGTGCAGTTTGTTCCTTTAAATAAAACTCTTCAGTCATTATCTCTCACTTCCCTGGTAATCTGAGCAAAGCATCTCCTCTCCATCCTTCTGCCGGGTCCCTGTCCCTCTCTGAGAGTGCTGGGTTCCCTTTGCAGGATGAGCGGGGCGGCGTTCCCGTCCCCGGCTGCCGAGATGGCCGAGATGAACCGGCTGCAGTACGAGATGGAATACACCGAGGGCATCAGCCAGCGCATGAGGGTCCCCGAGAAGCTCAAGGTGGCTCCTCAAAACACTGACCTGGACAAGGGCAGCCAGGAAGGATTTCCAAATGCCAGTGTAACTATGCAGGTTCCAGAGCGGATTGTAGTGGCAGGTATGTCTGCATCGCAGTGCAGGTGAAAACTTAAATCAGCTCCCCAGATTTCTGGATGGAAAAAATAGGTATTGATATGTCATTTTTAAAAGAATAACCTGTAAAATGCTTTCTGGTGTTTAAACAGTTAAAGCTCTTTAACTTGGGAAGTTTTTTAAGGTCTGAAAATGTTTCGTGAATAGTTTTGGTGTAGCTTATAATGGAGACAGCTGATGAATTAATGATGGACAGAACGTTTAATTGCAGATGTTTCATCTTACTGTGCTATTTTTGGAGAAAAAAATTGCTGTTTATTGATTTATACCCAATTTTTAGTAATTAACTGTGAGCTAAAGTAACTAAAAATTTTTGGGGATGGACTTTATATTTGTCATGCAAAATGTGTTTGATTTGTAATCACAGTGCTAATTTTGTTAAGAATCTGTCTATTATTAGTAGAATCTATCAATATTACTTTAGTATTTGTGGTCATGGGCTTTACAGTGACAGATCCAGGAGTGCTGTAAAATGTGTGACATGCATATATTTTATGCTTTGATGTCCCCAGTCAAAGACACCGCTGATAGGACTGTGTCTTCAGTGCTCTCAGTTGCATAACAGTTGATGTGGTTCAGGGTCACTCAGGATCATTTTCCTCAGAGAAACTGCTCAAATAAGTGTCAATGTGGTCTTCACGAGCACTTCAACAGTAGTTTTTAACATACAAGACCCGTTAAAGAAGGTTATACTTCATTATTCGGCATAGGCAGGAGAAGTTACTGCTGTGATGACCTTTTGAACTTTAAGCACTGGCCTTCAGGCCTCAGAACAGTTTGCTTTCTATTGACAATTGATGTTTTTGCAGGTAATAGTGAAGACATTCCATTTTCCAGACCAGCAGACCTTGACATTCTTCAGTCTACTCCATTCAAACCACTGGCATTGAAAACTCCTCCCCGTGTTATTTCTCTTAGTGATCGACCACTAGATTTTTTGGACCTAGAAAAACCTCCGCAGCAGACACCTCAAAGTGAAGAGGCCAGTACTTATTTTGCTTTTTCCTTAGATGAGAAGCATTCTGCTAAAGAAAGTGAAATGACCAATGATTTCTCTACTGTGGTACAGATCAACTTGGTGCTGACATATGTTGGGAAAATACAAAAATATTTGTATTAGCACTGTAGTAGTTCTTTTAGACTTTGAAGTGGCAGATGGCCTGGAATTGCCATGCTCTGCAAGCTTACTCACTACTTATAAAGTCATAACTAGAACTCCTCAAAATATTTCTAACAAAAAAATCCTTGTGATGAAGAGAAAGCTGTAAGGTTTTTTTGATTTATAGAGTACCAGAAAAACATAAGATTCTTGTGTTGTATATAGTTATACATTATAATGTATATGGTTAACTTCTGGACTTCATAGCCAGATGATATAAGACCACACAGAATTAATGAGTTTTAACAAATCTCTAAAAAAAACTACTTCAAAGGATGGTATAACATTGGCATCCAAGTGAATAATGGCAACAGACACTTTAAAAATGGAAAATTATATATGAAGCTGCATATTCTATAGGCTTATAAAATACAATAGAAATATATTTATCTCTGGTGATGGGAATCCTAGAATGGGAAAGGCTGGAAGGGACCACTGGAGTTGATCTAGTCCAGCCTCCCATAGCAGGGTCATCCTCGAGCATGTTACTCAGGATTGTGTCCAAAGGGCTTTGAGTATGTGCAGAGAATATTGAAAATTCTGTTGCTTTGTAATTTTGACATCAGGTCACAAGGATAGGTAAGGATTGCAGGAAGTTTGGAGCTTGGTTTTACATGTACCAGCATCACATCTGTCATCAGCTGTTTTCCTGCTAATCACTGTGGAACCCATGAAAATGTGCCTTTGTATCTGAGGGCAGATCTGAGTGACAAACCTGCAGAGCACAGTGCTGTGTCCTGGAACGCTCTGGCTTTTATGTCTCCTTTGCTCCCGTGCTGCAGGTGCGCTCGGTGGGAAGGCTGAAGAGAGAGCGTTCCATGAGCGAGAACGCCACGCGGCAGAACGGGCAGCTGGCCCGCAACGACTCCATGTGAGTGCAGCCCTGCTGCAGGGCCACTGCTGCAGCTTTGGGACACTCTTCCTTCCTTCCTTACCTCCCTGTTTGCTTTTCCCAACTAATGTTTTGTATGTTGTGGCAAGAGCGTCATTTTAACTATTATAACACCAGCCTTTTTCTTCTTTTCTGTGGGTTTTGTTTAGGGAGGTGACTTCTTGCATTGGATGGGCGGAAGTGTTTGTGGGCTCACAGCTGGTTTCACCAGTTACCAGGAATTGTTATTTCAGGAGATTTTCCCGTTTCTGAGTTGGTACAATAATTTTTCCCCCTGAATTTTCAGGAAATGGAGTTCTTTGTGCATCAAAATGTTCCCAATTCTCTCACTGTTAATATTATAATGATTTTCATTCATTGGAGAAGAAATATTTTTATTTCCTCATAAATAGTAGAATAAGTAATTTTTCTGTGGTGTCACTGTACTTCATGTATTGGAATCTGTGAGTATATACATCTTAATCTTTTCTGACCAAAATGGCAAGGAGAACTTAGAATTGGAAACTTCATCTACTGTTACCATCCAAGGCAGCAGTTCTTAGGGTGCCTTCTGAAGACACACATGTCTGTACATTTTTGTTAGATATGATAGTCTTGGATTAATCATGGCTTATTCTGAGTGACAGCATCTTTCCACCTGGAAATA
Source organism: Anomalospiza imberbis (assembly GCF_031753505.1). Classification (NCBI taxonomy): domain Eukaryota; kingdom Metazoa; phylum Chordata; class Aves; order Passeriformes; family Viduidae; genus Anomalospiza; species Anomalospiza imberbis. Next base: position 16,073,697 of record NC_089690.1, on the reverse strand, counting down.
ACTGGTTTTGCAATATAACACTTAGGAATCTTTTATGCATTAATTTTAATACAGCTGCCATAAGGAATACTTGTTTTAGAAAAGGCTTTAAATTTAAAATTTGAAAGATGGGATTCATCTGTCCCAATGTAGACTGTATAACACTATTGCTAGATCACCATCAAAATTCATTTTTGGTAACTAGAGGGAAATAAGTGCATAGCCTACTTAGGGTCTACCTATTTTTAGTTTAAAGTAGATCAAGTGAAATATGCCCTAGAAATGTCTATTTTCCTCTATTTACATCAGAGGCAGTAGAAGTACTGTGTGTACTAATTATGTGTCCACCTGTTAATTTGGCTAAAATGAAATGCACTCTGATGCATGTTCCAGACATGTAATACTTCTCCTTCTCTTCCAGATATTCATGGAAATATTGTTTCATATCTTCCCCTTGTTATTTGATCAGACTTTGGGTTCATACAAGTTTATAGATTGCACATGTCTAGGTGCTCAGGTCTGCAGAGTCACACACATTTAGTGAGCTGGCAAAACTCAGATTCACATCTTTACGTGCCTGACCAGCTCAGTCTCTGGGTGTTCTTTCAGCCTCCTGAGAGTCCAAGTTCCCTGTGGTGTCACTTATCCAGTAACGTCCTGTTGGACTGCACACACTGTAATGTCACTTCAGAATGGCTTGCTCTTGCCCATCTGGTAGTTTGGACGTGGTACGTGTTGGAGTACCATGGTCTTCATGTGATGGGAGTTTCCTAAGGAAATATTTCTCCCTTTGATGCTGCCAGCTCTGCTTTGCCTGTCTTTGATGTACTGTTCTTAAAAGGAAAAAACAGTTGGTAAAGAAGTTCTTGCAATTTCTTGAAATTGCTTTACACTTGATCCCTATGTTAGTTTAGTCTTCCAAAAGTCATGGGCCATGCCAGCCATCTGAGAAAATAGATGAGCTCTGCCTGTAGTTGCTGTCAGATTTCTCACATGTCTGGACTTCTTGAATCTGAAAATCCTAAATCTGTAAAATTCACCTGTGTGCTTTGCTGTCACTCAGTAGTTATATATAGAATTACTGTGTTTACATGGTCTGAATGTTATTTGCTGTCAGAGTATTTTAATCTACTATCAAACCTTCAGAGGCTTAGCAATGCAATAAGCACCTAAAATCCTGTAAATTTAAAAAGACTGTGATCAAGGAACATATGACTGGCAGCTGGCATGACTCAGTCTATCATTTACAAAAGCCAGGAAATTATTACACACCTGGAGATTAGTCTAGCTAATACGCACGCTAGTACTTGATAAGATCTGTCAAATAAATCATAATTCCAATGCCAAGCACCTTCTATTGTATCTTCTTGATTGATCCAGGATCTCTTCTCTTGCTTGTAAGATAAGTAACAGCTAGATGATATTGAGCCTTCAGATCTGTATTCTCTGCTGCCTATGTGGAAGACATCCTTCTCCATTGCAGTATTCTGCACTTCTGACCTGCAGATAATGTATTTTAGTAGAACTTCATTTTTCTCTTGTCCTCCCAGGTGCTTGTTTTCTTATGACAGGAGTTATGCTGTGTCTAATGTTAGATCATCTGCTGTGAAATCATGGAGGTTCCTAGAAATGGCTTCTTTCTCTGTCATAATTGCTTCTTCTGATTCAGTATGACCCAAGAAAGAAATCACTTTGAACATGCTATGGCACTCTGCTGCTGAGTCTGACATTTCTCCCTCATCCTGGTTTTGTCACTCTCCAAGTGGAGAATGTGACTTTGTACCTGGCTGCCTCTCAGGAGAATGATCTAGGAATTCAGATTGTAAAAACACCACAGTCACAGTGGAACCTGTGTGGCTCCCACAAATGCAGGAAGGCCAGACCTTCTGTACTTGGTGAAAAAGTAACCTCTTGGCTCTTGTTTCCTCACAGTTTAAGCCCTCAGGACATAGAGTATAAACTGCAAAAAATTACAAGTTTCATGTAAGTCTATTCTTTGCACTACAGAAAATGTTATTGTGGAGCTGTTGCCTCATTTATATCACCTTGAAATTCCTTTACCATCTGGAAATACTAATTTTCCAGTTAATTACAGTTAATTACAAAAATACAAGAACCTAGCTGCTCCTAAAGTTCTTATATCCAGTGTCGTTGGCTGAAAAATAGTTTATTTCTTCACTCACAAATGCTGTGATTCTCTACCTTGACAAAAATCAGCTCTTTGTTTTTGTGCTTTGCTTTGGTTCACATCTTCAGATAGAAAAGGAAGTCCACTTGGGCTGCTCAGATGCTGTGATGAGGATTGAAGAGGTACTTGGAGCACTGCCTTTTATAACCTTTGTTTTCAAAATATGACTACAGGTCTTACGTTTTAGTCTAGGGCACTGTTGTCCTTCTTGGACAAAATATTCAGATGTAGTGTGTGAAATTCCAGGGCTTGACTTACAAAGTGACAAAATTACACATTCTGGAATAGATTGTGCAAGTGAGAGTTGGCTGGACTCCCTATCACGGTGTTCTTGGCATGCATAAATAGTGGTTTCTCTTTCATTGTCTTTCTCTTCTTGTCATCCAGTTACATGCAGAGATAGTTCTGAGGATTTTTTTGGCAGCTGGGCTTCATTAAAGTCAGTAATTCTCTAATGCTGTTGAAAATCCTGGGACTAACAAGTACCTGCTGGTACAATAACTGTCTGTGTAGCTATAATGACAACTCTCTAAATTACAATCCCTCTTTTTCTAAGGATGCTTACCTAAGAGATTACAATTATTATTCAAGGTGGCACAGATCAGATACTGTCCCAAGAAATAAAATGCCACGGTTCCAGTCACCTCTTTCGACTAAGGACTGCACGTAAGCCTGAACCTTCCCTGGTGTATTCAAAGCAAGAGTGTGTATAATTCTGTAGCTCTCTGCAATACTAATATTCTGACTAAGTACCTGTAGCTTAGAATATAAAATTTGAAACAGCTACACTGGATATGTGGTTTCTAATTTTGCATCAGGGTTTCTCAAACTTGGCCAAATTGTTTCCCTCTGTAAAGAGCACAGGGAAAAACACCTGATAGCCAATGAAAGGGACAATTAAATTTCAAAATAGCTTTAATTCGTTTGACACCCTGTTCTTTGGCTAGTTTTGTATAGCTGGAGAAACAAAGCTTTTTGTTGGTCATTGCCAGCCAATGCTGAATGCAAGGATTCTACTTCTCTGCTGGAAATCACCAAACCACCAAGAGTGCATGGAAAAGTGGGCAGCATTTAATTTTCTTTTTGCTCCAGCCTTTTCCTTAGAATAACACATCTTTCTAGAGAGTTCAGTTTCACAGTTTGAGAAATTCTGTTCTTGCAAGTCATGGAGGAAAAGTGTGCATGGCTGTCTATGTGCTTGAATTTAAAGTAACCTTAATTAGTTAAATCTGTTTACCTCTTATTTAATACTAGCAAAGCTGCAAGTCAGAGAAATACCTGAAATAAAGCCTATGTACACCACAAATGCTTTGAGAAGGTTTAGGGGAGATTGCTGCTAAGCTACAAACTGCATATAGCAACATGCTACGGTACTCTTTCATAGTAATGTCTCTAATTTCATCTTGTTTGTTTTGGTTCCAAGCTCTGGAATTGACTGGTGTCTGTAACCAGGGAGGTTACAGTGCCTGGAGCTGTATATAAGAATTCTTTTCAGAGATGAGAAACCAAATTATGCCTACAACTAGGACCATTTCACTGGAAATGGAGGGGAAGAGGGATAGCCACGATGTCTAATGATAAGTGCTCATGCTACATATTAGAGAATTTCCTTATGGCAGAGATTTTTTTCTCTTATGTTATCTGGAATGATTTGTGTATCAGGTTATTGCTTCATGATATTTCTTCTCCATGGTCTCTGACATAGTCCAAAGGACTGCCAGATGCTTACAGGACAGCAATTTCAAATCCTGGAAAAGGAAAATAGAAGAAAAATTTTGCTTCTCTCTCCACCCCCTAGTCACAGCCTTTGTGCCCTTCATAGAATTATTCTTGGTTTTTTATTTTTTCTTTATTATATAACTTTGAATTTAATCAGCACATGTAACTTAATTCTAGAAAATTCTGTACAGTTTTAGTTAAAACTGGTTTTTTTTCTGCTTTTTAATTTTTTAGAATCTTTTTAGTATACAGAAATCTTTGAATGCAAAAATCATTACTGTTGTATTTATACTAATACCATTCTGGACAACAGGAATTCCACAATGTTTTCTGTTTTGCAATATGTTTAAATATTATTTGCAACCTTTTTTTATTAAGTTGTTTTTCACCCTATTCTGCACATCTCTGAAGTGAGGTACAGGAGAAATTAGTTTTAATGTAAAATATACTGTGATTTCAAGCCTTGACATTGTTTGATTCAGTCTGTTCAGTGGAACTTTGTCCTACTCAGTTTTGTGATCTTGCTGCCAGCCACGTGCAGAGCACCTCTGTTAAAAGTAAGAGTAGGCACAGAATTCTGACCCAGCTAGAGATTAGCCAAATATCAAACCAACTTCCAAGTACTCAGCATTAATGTTTTATTAAAATGCCAAGGTCAAAAAGATGGACATTTTAAATCCAAAGCTGTTGTGGCAAAGCACAAGTGGCAAGGAAATGTGTTGAATTATGGTTGCTAATCTTGGAATAAAAACTAACCCAAGATTTAAAGGGTACAATGGCTTGCACTTGGTTTGCATGTGTGTTAATATTTACATTAAGTTAACACAAATTAATTCCTACTAAAAAGCATTTCACCTCTAATAAAGTTTCCAGATTAAAAAAAAAAAAAGTCTTGCTGTGTGCAAGAAAGGTGAATAAAGTCACTTTGAATGTAAAGAAACATAATCAAATCATAAGCAGTTTATCAAAGCTATTTTCTCACTGGTAGTTTGGTGTAAGCCAAATGGCCATGTTTGAAGTCCAGTCCTGCATATTTTAAATAATATTTTTTGCATCATAGTCAACAAGTTAGATCATGTAATTTGTTGTCACTGGGACATGAATTTTGTACTATTTTTGGAATTTGTTGCAGTTTGCCTTTAAACTTGCTCATGTGCAAAAGGAAAATACTGTCTTGATCACAGCTTCCAAAAATTTTTGTTGAAGGGGTTCTGTGTGAGATTCTCCTTATTGAAAAAGGCTTGTGTTTTGGAAAGAAATGATGTGTAGGATTTTCTTAAAATGCCAGTGTGTGTAAAAACACTCCTCTCATTGATGTCAAGTGAGGACTTGAGCACCGACTTCAACAGGTACAGATTTAGCTGTACAAGCACTTTCTAGGACTAACTTGTATAACAGATCAGAACTGTGTCCTTATACTACCTGGGTGTGTTTCTGATGAACATGTGTAAATGCAGCTCACAATCCCCACATTACTTGAATTTGGGAGTGTTACTTACAGTGGTGGGAGAAGGGTAAACCAAAAGCAAGCAATAAGCATTTTGGAATGGGGTCTATCTGAAAAGCTTTTTTTCATTTAAAATCTGACTCTAGTATTTCTCTCTTCATTTACTATGCTTGTACAAACAGTGTGACCCCATCACTGCAACAGGCTCGTGTCTGTCCTCCCAATATGTTACCTGAAGATGGAATTAATCTTTACTCAGCTCGTGGCATTTTGTCGTTTATCCAGTCTTCCACTCGTAGGGCTTACCAGCAGGTCTTGGATGTGCTGGATGAAAACTGCAGGTGATTGGTTGTCACTGATTCTGCCAGCTTCTGCTGCTTTGTTTTTCTTTTCTCCTTTTTAGTGGAGTTTGGTTTCTGTGTACACAACAATGAGATGGAATTATTTGCTTTTGCTTTCCTTTGCTTTCACTATTCATAAGCAATTTAAATGTCCAAAATTCACATTTCAAAATGCTTCTGTTTCAAATATAGGATTGTTTTGGTTTCCTTCCAAATAAAAATCTTTATAGGAAGGGTTAGCCTGTGGCTGCAAGGGGTTTTGCTGGTCCTAGATTATCAATGTATTCTGCAGTTAATACTTGACCCTGAGCCTGCAAATTTACAAGCCTTGTCTTCTGCTTTTCTGTTGGTGAGCAGTGGTGCAAATCAATAAGATTGGGTTGATGATGTCATAAGGCATTAAAAAAACTGCAGAAACAGGATAGAATATTAAAAGGCATTGTAGACTACTTTGATAATGTGTGAAGACTTGAAACTGTTGTGGTTTATATTGGGAATGATTCTCTCTGGTGGCCACGTGACTGATGATGGCCATCCTGGATGCTGAGAGCAGGAAAGGCAGGGGACACTGGGGAGTTGGTTGCTCCTCTGGTTATTGCCATCTCTGATTTTATGGATAACCTGACACTTGGAGAGTAATGAGCCAGAACAAGCCTCATGGCAATCCCTGTGTAGTTATTTCCATTCTCTTCAGTGGAGTTTTGCTCACTTGGTGTATCCTTGGACTGTCTGGATTTGGGATTTGGAAGTGTTCCAAGAACAGCGTGTTTAATACTATAGAAACATTCCAAAGGACTAATCATGGCAATATCCATTTACCAAAAGCAATTTCCAGGTTAGTTGTATGCCAGCACAGAAGTTCAGGTAACAATTGCACACAGTCTCCAGTGTAGGGCTAGCTCAGACCCCCAGGGCTTGCCAGGAGGTTGAATTAGTGGAAATAATTGAAGAACACTGGGAAGAACTGCTCATTTCTCCTGTAGTCCTTCAGTGTGGCCTGTGCTAGCAAGTTCTTTGAAATTTGCCATGTGCCTCTCCTGTCTTACCTTAGCAGCACACTTACTATGTGCAGTGTGAAGTTTAAATTATTTACTTTCTAGTTGTTTTGGTAATGAAATGTGAATATCAAGCCAATCTTACTGTGAATGTCTGTGTGCTTGCAGTCACTTTCCAAACTGGCACCTCCTGTAGCTCACCATGTTTGCTGACCTGACAGTATATAATTGCCCATATTAACATTCCTGAATTGTAAAGAGCTCCAATCTTTTTGGCCTTTGTGTTCTTAAAGTAGGGCTCAGAAAAACAAACAAAATCAGCTACATAGAGTCCCTTGAAATACTGCAAGTTGGATGCTTAAATAATGAATTATTTAGCTCTGTGAAATGCCAGGCTGTTGCTGTTAAAATTTTGATGCCTATCTATCAACGGTTGGGCAACAATATTTTTTTTTTCTTATCAATATTAAAATGATATAATTATAAATTTGTTTTGCCAAATTAAAGCTCCCAGATAAGAAGAAATTGTACTTGTCTGTGAACAGTAGCACTTAGGTATCCTGTGCTGAGAGTCCTTGCTAAAATATAGATTGGATCTGCAGCCCTTTTCTCAGTCTGCTGTGAAGCTAACAGGTTTTATTCCTGGCTTCTCCTATGCATGTTCTTGCCTGTGTTTTCTTGGATTCTGGAAAACAAATCCATATACATACATACACTTTCAACTTAGTTCAATTATCAGAAAAATTCTGGGATTCTGAATATTTCAAAAGCTGCAGTACTCATCCTGGTTTGTGTTAATTTTTGAGGTGTTTTTACTAACCTTCCTAGAAGGTATGGGAAACCTGTTTCAAGTCACCTATGAATAAATAGGTGCTAAAATAATGAACTTTTCAGTGAGGTGAAAGTGTATTGTTTGTGGCAGGGTGTTTAGACACCCACTGTTACAGCTGGCGTGGGAATGTGAAATTTGGATGATCCACTTGCATGGTTGCAAAATATTAATCATTTTAAATTGCTCTAAACCTGCTCTGTTCTTTTGCTCTGTGTAATGTGTTTTCTTTCTCAAAGCCTTACCTTAATATTTTATGCTTAATACTTGAAGAGATCTTTTAAAACTAACAAGATGTGGCTGTGTGTTACTCACTGGAAATATTTTTAACTTGTTTTATAGTTTGCCTTCTTTTTCCCAAACATTTTCCAATCTACTAAAACAGCTAACGGTAGGTGCTGATGGTACTGCTGCAGATAATGAGTTATGCCTAGCTCAGCCAGCACTGCTCACATGAAGGATTATTTAAATGAGCAACAATTTAATGATCACTGTTTACTCTTGCATTTCCTTCAGCTTGGACAAGGACAATAGGTCAGTTTTGATTTCTAGTTCTAACCATTTTTCTGTTTCAATTTCTGTGGTATGGCTGTAGGGCCTACCCCTAGTGTCTTTTAAAAACTGATCCTTTATGCTCTAGGCAGCAGAAGAAAATCTGAAAATGAACCAGCCAAACGAATAAGCCCCCCAAAAACTCCTTGCATTTAAGGAGATTTTAGAGATGTCTTAAATGCAGGAAAAACAGACAATTTCGTATCTGCATAGACTTGTTTTGAAATCTGTACTTGATTTAAACTGACTCATCTATTGAGTCAGTACATTTTATTTAGGAGGAAAGAGTATGGCAGTTTATAATTTTTTTTCTTTAGGTTAGGCCTTTCTAAAAAAACACTGTCCTTTTTAAATGTCAAACTTCATCCACATAGTCATATCCTGAGATTTTAGAAGATCTTTTTTTATATTGAGAAAGTTAATGATATTTTTCATTGTAGAAGTAAAATGGGAAATGAGTTAGGACCATCAAAGAGGGCTACACTTGACTCTGGCCTGGGGTAATGATAGTTCAGAAGGAAGTGAGATGGGTGTGCAGGTGTGAAGGAGGCTGGGAAAGGCAGCAGCTTTGCTGTGCTGGAGTAACCGCTGGCAGCACTGGGACAGGCAAGGGGAGCAGCTGGAGCCAGCCAGTCCTGTTTGTACTTCAGGAGCTCACCCAGCTCATGTCTGGAGCACAAACTTTATCCTACTGCCCGTTCTTAGGGCCTTGCTGACACTTGCAGAGGTGTTTTAAAGGCCAGCCAGGGCTGAACACAGCTGCTGCCTCTGCTGAGCAAAGAGTGTGTCCTGGCCACAGTCCCTGTTCACAGGCACAGGAATGATGGAAACTGGACCCAGCTTCTTGAATTGTCCACCCCTTGTTGTTTTCCCCCCAGACGGTGTGTTTAGGGTTGCATCCTCACTGTGGAAGCAGCAGGAGACAGACCGGGTTCAGTTGCTCCTTGCCTTAGAGCCTGTTCTCCCACTGGTATTAAATTGTATTCCTGAGCATTCCCTTCAAGTTTGAGGTTGCTGCTGTGTTTGCAGGGAGTACACATGACCTTGGTGTTATGGCTTCTTCTGATCATGCACTAATGTTTAGGATGGAATTTACAGAAGCAGCCAGAAAATTCAAAATTCTAATGTACACTTATTTTTTTTAAAGAAGGCTATGCATTTAATGGCTTGCCTATATTATACTTGTATTCTGTATTTACCAAAAAACTTACTGCTATTTTTGGGGTAAGCTTCTTAGTTATGAGGCCACTGTGATCAATGTAATCATTTCTCTGTTGATATAAAAAAACAAGCAAGTAGAATATGTGGGGTAATATTATGGTATTCCTTTTGGGTCCATCTGTAATGAAATAAAAAGTGAACTGTAAAGTAAAGGAAGAAATCACCCGCAGCATCTTAACAACCTGGCTGTGTTGGGAAGTGGGATCAAAGACTTTACTTTGAGTTCCTGACTTGCACAGATCTCAGAGTGCTCTGGGTTTGTGGCTTGCTGTAGCCCTCAGCTGTCTCCAAGCCTGTAGCTTTCCTTGGGAAGGGTAGTTATGAATTAGGATTGACAAATTCTACAACAGCTGTAAGACTTCGTTTGCCAAAAGATAGCACAGAGGCTGAATGTAGAGAGCAGTTGAGAGTGTTGTTCTCATTACACAGAATCCAAATGTTGTCCTGTGTCAGATGGTATGGGAAGTGCCTGCTGGGTACTGGCACTAGCATTTGTAATCTGCCAGTCACTTACAGGTGACTTAAGTTCTCAGAGAAATTCTGTAACCTTCTCCATAGCAGCTGTTTAGTCAATGTGTTACACTTTCTCAAAGTATTTAGTTGTAACATCTGTAGAGAAGATTTTAGACCAGCTGAATTATTTCTCTGGTTAGGAATAGCTTTTTTTTTTTATATCTATAACTTTCTGTGAGACCTTGTACATTTAGGTAAGAACATTCGTATATTGCATGTGTCAGAAATGGGGGTTTCTGTTTTGTAAAACAAATCATGCTGGCCTAAGTGCTAGAAAGGAGAACATTGTGGTGTGCACTTAGGGTGCTAACTAGACTAGGACCTGGTCCCAGTAAATAGTTATCAGGTAGCAGAGTTTGCCACAGCTTCTAGATCCTGACCTTTTGAAGTGAAGCTGGTGGCTGTGATATTTTTGCATGGTTCTGGCTGGTCTCAGGCCAGGCCACAGTGTTCTCCCAGCCACCTTGGGCACCAAAGCTCTGCCTCCTACATGGACCTGCTGCAAAGATTTTCATACCTAGATTCTCTTTGCCTTCAGTTTTATAGCCTGCAGTGTACATGGGTTAAATGCATGGTACAAGTACCTCCAGCTGGCATTGGGAAAATGAAAGAGATTGAGAAGAGATTTCAGGCTCCTGCAGAGTTTGTTGCACACCTGTGTTGTGGAACCCTAATGCCTCATTACCAGAGGCCCTGGAAACACGTAGTGCCAGCTTGTCAGAGGGTGCTGCTGGTGCTGCTGTGAAGTGCAATACAACAACTTCTCATTGCAAATTTCATGTATATTAGAATGTTGCAGCAGTTAAAAAAGCTCTACCTTCTCTTCCTCCCTGCCCAGAAAGAAAAGGGAAAAGGCAACACTCGTAAGGATGCTTAAGAGATGTGCTTGAAGCCTGTAGTCCCTTCTTCCTGGAGAGATCTCCCTCTCTTCAGGTTATACATGGCCCTTAGGCTGCCAGCCCAGGTTTTCTGAATTACATCTAGCATAGATGAATACAGGAATGACAAATCTCCCCTTTCCCTGCAGGGAGCAGAGGATTATTAAAAGGGCTTTTATAAGTATATGTAGTATATTTATTGGTTTCCTGTTATTGTTGGATGAGGTTTTAGGTTTGGGGGGGATTTTTTTTTTTTTAACCTGAAGTTCCCCATGTTTATTTTATAAGGCTAAATTTCTATTCCAATAGTTTGTCTTCTGTAAATGAAGCTTCTCCAAATCTGCTTCATCAAAAATTTGCTTACACATCTTAACTGCAAAAACATTCAGTGTTGATTATAATCAATTTGAATGAGAGAAATACGAAAGTGCAATTAACAACAAATTAAATTATAGAAGTTATATTGAAACATAGAATATATCTAGAAGTATTTTGATGTTCCTTTGATCTTTGTGTTTTACCTCTTATCTCTTGTTTGTCATTTCCTGTTTCTGTCTTGTGCTTTCAATCTACAAAATCCCGCTGTAGGCCAATGTTACGTGGTGGGTCAGCTGCTACCACTTCCTCTAACCCTCATCATGACAACATCAGGTAAAGAGCATTTTTTTGTTAGTCATGATCCACTAATTCTAAAATTCAGATTTCTATTTCCCTCTTCACAGCAATGTTATTTTAAAGCAAAATGCTCATTTTTATGCTGCCTCTCAACTCTTGAGGTATTTCAGGCCTTTATTCCTTCCCCATCAAGTCACCTGCCCAGATCTCAGTTGTCTGGTAGATACAATGTGCTGCAGAACTCTGACTCAGATTAATGCCTGAGGGGAGGCTCTTCCATTACATGAGCTGTATAGTTCAAGTGTTTGCTATTTAATAGGGAGCTTACTGGAAGATTTGGCCTTACCTCACCTAATTTGGGGGTGCTCTCAGCCTGTGATTGTTGGTTGTAGCCGGAGGCCTTTTCACTGCTGTTGTCTTGGCAGATTGACATCATTTCAGTGGGACTGGCTAAGAAATTGACACATAATCCCATGGTCAGGATGATGGGGGAAAAATAGTCCTTTCACATTTTTTCCCATTTGCCTTTTAGACTTCAGTTTTCATGGAAATGAAGGTTAGATTTGTGTTTAAGTAGAAACTGGTTTCAAACAGATGATTCTTCTCAGAATTCAGGAATTCAGTTTCTGAAATGGTCTAAGAGGTATCTCAAGGGGTGTTTTGCTGGTAACCCTCTTGATTTAATACTTGGAATGGTTTGGAAATTGTTGAGCAGCAGTGATACACTGTTACGTGAGCTGGGAGGGAGGTGTGTGCATCTCACTGAAATGCTGACCCTCCCTGCCTTTCCCAGGAGAGGGTGGGGGACAGCTGTGCTGTAGATTTGGTGGAATTTTCTAATTTTTTACCATGTATTACTAACAAAAAAGTAGCTACAAAAAGACCCTCATCAGAAATCTCTTTGGTTTTCAGAGGACCTGTAAAGTTTTTTTTTGTTTTTTTGCAAAGCTGAAGGATCTCACTGTTATTGAAGTCCACACTAGGGCAAGTCTCACTTAGAAATAGCAGTTCTTAATTGGAAACAAAGTATTGATGGGCAGTGATAGGTGGAAACCTGACAATTTATTGGGAGAAGAGAGGGTGCTTGAGCTGAGGGCATTCTAGAGAAGTTTCAGGAAAGTGATAAAAGAACCTGCAGTGCAAAAGTAGTTTCTGCACTTAAGGGCTTTCTGCAAGCTCCATGATTTCTACTCATATTCTTGTTAGTTTGAGTTGACGATTAACTGTCATTAAATGCTTAATGTTTTTAGCTGTATTTGTTGGGAATTCTGTAGCCTTGACATTATTTTGCTCCTTTTAAGCTGTTTGCAGCAGTTGTTCACAGGTCCTCATGAGAAAGGAAGTCAAAGGGAGCTGATATTGGAAACCGAGGTTTTAAGATACAAAGTAAGAAGCTCAGGAGTAGGTGGAGGATCAGGAACTGCTTTACCTGCTGGTTGTTGGAAATGAATCTGGTTAAGAGCTAGCACATGGATGATCAAAATACAAATCTACTTTCTGCCTCTTTTGAACTGATAATAAATGTTCTGTATTTATTTAACTTGTCCTGGAGTTGGAATAATGCTCTTTCTGAATTGCTGCATTCAGAAAACTGAGAGTGCCCTGGGAACAGACTTTCTAATGCACACAAAGTTAGCAAGCAGCAAGTGACTCTGCACTGGGCTTTGTTTGCCAGATTCTCTGCCTAAAATACAGAGATTAATGTGACTGAGGTTCTTAATCTCAGTAAATGTCCCCTTTGGATATTGAAGTAGATACTGAGCATAAGACACTTTGCAAGTCTCTGGTTATTTCTACTCTGGCGAGCTCTCTTGCAGCTTTGGCACTTTAGGTCATGCAGGGTTCAGGTTTCATGAACCAGTTAACTGGAAATGGTCTTTTGAGGAACTGTGTGTCAGAAGAAAATTTGTCTGTGTGGAGAATTTTAAGTGTGGAGAGCAATCAACCCGAATTTAGTCAAGCACTTACCCACTTCATACCTGTTTGTGCTTTACTCTGTTAGGATCCTATTGAAATGCAACTCTGTAACAGCTGCAAAAAAAAATTATAATTCTTGTCTCCATCACCACCAAAATATACATCTACTAGAATGTTGATAGAATATGGTACTTGCTGATCTGCATGGCTGACACAGCTGAGCCCTCTCCTTCATTTGCTAGATACGGTCTCTCCAGCTTCGATACGACGCTCGAGGGAACACCAGATGACATGACAGTCGTAGATGCTGCCTCCTTGAGAAGACAGGTATGTGAAACACGGTAGTTGACAACATTAGGACAAAGCTGTAGTGGTAAAATGGGGGAGGAGGTTTTCTCTGTGACTACAAAGGTACCCCCAACAGGCAAGGCAAGGGCTCCTCTCTGTGCTCCTGCTGGACTGCCCTCACATGCCATGTCTCGTTCTGGGAGTCTGCAGAATCTGACTCCGTTTCAGTTCCTAAATAATAGGGACTGCAGGGTCTGATCACTACTGATTGAAGACAGAAGGTCAAATTATCAACTGTTTACATCCATCTGTTTGAGATACTAATTCTACATGGTTACTCAGAAGCTTCTAGAAAGTGTGGCAACTTTTAATGAAATATTAAAAGCCTTTATTTGTTTTTAGATAATCAAACTGAACCGCCGTCTCCAGCTCCTGGAAGAAGAGAACAAAGAGCGTGCTAAGAGGGAAATGATCATGTATTCCATTACTGTAGCTTTCTGGCTACTCAACAGCTGGCTTTGGTTTCGGCGCTAGACACAGCTCTCACAAAGATTTACTAGTTGAAAACACAAACAATTTGCAAAATTCCTTGTTTGTTTCTGATTGTATGCTGTTTTATAATGAATACACTGGAAACTTCCACCACAGATAAAGGCTCTAGAATTGCAGTGTTAAAGGGACACCTTGTTCATTTATAACGTATTTAATAGATTTGCATTGCAAATGCTGCAGTATCCTCCTTTGCATGCTTCTGTGTAACATGGACCTGCCCATGGGGAGTCTGCTTCATGCAGTGTGAGCAGTCTCCAGGACTAACCACTGGAGGTTTTGTTGTGGAGAGAAGAGAACAAATGGAATGGGTTTGGAAAAAAAAAGAACAAAAACAAAGGAATACAAAGTCATTTTTATTGTTCTGTTGTTAGATGCAATTAAACAATTGCACTAGTTTTTCTTTAGTCCAAGTAGTTTGAGGTGTGCCATAATCAAGGAGTGTGTCCTGTTTCATGAGTATGTTCCTTGTTTAAGTATATGTTCAGGTTGAATAATAAAACAAATTCTTTGCTAACATGCAGATTGTCCAGAAGTGCGTAATATGTATTTTTTTTTAGGTTTAATTTTGCAGATGTTTTTCTATAAATTACATTTTTAAGCAAGTTAGTCTGTGAGTGATCAAAATATTATGGAGTACAAGATTTTGGTGTAGTATCTTTAATAAAACTCTCTCAAAAAAAGCCCAACCCCAAACCATTGTTTAATATCATTTGAGAGAATTTATTTGGGAATGTATGTAAACTATTAGTCGGACGTTAGTAGTTAGTGCCAGAGGTTGGCATGTGACAGCCCAGTGCAAGCTGCCACCCCCTGCGGGTTGTGGTGCTGGCGTCAGGCTGTGTGGTGGGGATGGGGGGCCAGCCTGGGGTCCCTGATCCCGGGCTCAGTTTAAACATCCCCTGCCCAGCCTCGGCCGTGTTTGGTAGATACGGTCACAGGGGTGCTGAGGGAGCTCTCTGCAGGCTCGTGCCTTCATGGCCCTGGCCCGGCTGCAGCAGCCGCAGCTCCTTCCCCGGGAGCGCGGAACAGCTCATCGTGCCCGTGTGCGAGACCGGCAGTGACACCACAGCGCTGCTTCAGAGGGAACCTTCCTTAGCACAGCTGGCCCCAGAGCCCTGTGCGGGACCCTTTTCGGGCTCTAGAGGGGCACAGCGGGGCGAAGAGATGGCGATATTGGCACGGCGGCCGCGGAGAAGGAGCCCGGGTCTGTTTCAGCGCTGTCCTCGCTCCCCGCGCAGCACAGAGGCCCCAGTCCAGGGCCGGGGCTGGCCCTGCACAGCGGGACCCCGGCGCTGCTGGGGCTGCACACCGGGCCCGGGGGCAGTGCCCTGCTAAGGACAGGGGATCCCGGGAGCAGCAGCATGAGAACGCCTGAGGCTTTTGATACAAGTGCCTGCAGGAATGCTGCTCTCACCCATCTCCCGTGCTGTGCAGTCAGAGCGGGCTCACTGTGTGGCTGCTGCACTGCTGTACAGGCTGCTGTACCTGCTTCCTTGGCTTCCCCGCAGGGCTGTGGTGTATGTTCTTTCTGAGCTTTGTTTATTTCTTACCGTGAATGTTGAAGCGTGTGCCTTTGTCTTTTAGTAAAGACGATAAAAAGGGCCAGGCCCGCTTTGCACATTTTCTGCATTTTCATGAGTTTTATACCATGACCTTTGCACTGAAGGTGTACTGTATGAGCTCTGATGGTGCAAATGAGGGCTGAGAGATGTACAAAGAACTGTATAGGCGACAGTCAAAAATAAAGCTTCTTTTAAAAAGTGCACAAAACCGGACTTTGTCTTGCACGTGGGAATGGAACTCAATAAAATATTTTAGAACGCCGCCACCTAAGGCATGAGGCAAGTTCGGCGAGCGCCGCTGCCCCGGGACCGCTGCGAGCTCCGCAGGGTTCACACCGCGGGGCTGCCCCGGGACCGCTGCGAGCTCCGCAGGGGTCACACCGCGGGGCTGCCCCGGGACCGCTGCGAGCTCCGCAGGGATCGCTCCGCAGGGGTCACACCGCGGGGCTGCCCCGGGACCGCTGCGAGCTCCGCAGGGGTCACACCGCGGGGCTGCCGCGGCCTGAGGGCTGAAGGGCGCCCAGCCTGAGGGTCTCACCTGAAATGCCCCGGCGGCCCAAGCCGGAGCCCCGGCCCCGCTCCTCTCCTTGCCTGTGTCCCCGGGGCCGGGTGTACCCGGCGGCGGCAGAGCCCGGGCCCGGTTCCGCCGCCCCGGCCGGGAGCGCTTCCGCCCGGAAGCCGCGGGGCGGAGCCGCCGCGGGGCGGAGCCGCCCCTGCCCGCACCCGCCATGGCCGCGCGGCTGCTCCTGCGGGCGGCGCGGCCGCTCCTGGCCGGGGCCGGGCGGGGCACCGGGCTCGGCACCGCGTTCAGCACCGCGCCGCCCCCCGAAAAGAAGCGGTGGCTCCGGGCGTACCTGGAGCTGCAGCGGCTGCAGGCGCCTCCGCAGCGGCGGTGAGCTGCGGGAGGGCCGGGGGGGCTCGGACAAGGGGTGTGACGGCCCCAAAAAGGGGGGAAATCAGAACGTTCAGGCCCCGTCTGCTCTCGCTTTGGAGCAGAATGGGTTGAGCTCCCCTGGTTGGCATAGTCCGGGTTGAACGGGGCAGGCAGACGGGGATGCGGAACCGACAGTGCCTGCCCCAGGGATTTAGATACTGGGTTTGGTATTCAGGTTCAGTTTAATTTCTCGTGCCCTTTCGAAAGGCGCGGGGCGGGTAACGCGTTCTGTTCCTGAGCTGGTTCCCGTTCCGCGCCCGCAGGTCCGAGAAGCCCAACTGGGATTACCATGCGGAGATCCAAGCCTTCAGCCACCGGGTGCAGGAAAACTTCGCCCTGGACCTTCTCAAGACTGCCTTTGTTAACCCCTGCTACATCGAAAGCGAAGAGGCGAGGCGCCGGCAGCTGGGGCTGGACAAGGACGCGGTCGCTCTTCAGCTCCAGGACAACGCCGGCCTCGCGGAGCGAGGGCTGCGCTTCGCCCGCGCTTACCTGGCGCAGTGCTTTGAAGGCGCCTACCCAGAGTTACCTGCAAAGGGCATAGAAGCACTGGTTAATTTTCTTACCAGTCAGGAACTTGTCTCTTATGTGGCTCAAAACCTGTCCATACAGGACCTGGCGCTTTGCAGAGATTTTCCTGCCCCACCAGACGTGCTGCAGAGGACGTTCCTCGCCGTGATAGGAGCCCTGCTGGAAAGCAGCGGGCCCGAGAGAACCGGGATCTTTGTCAGGGTAGGTTCAATGAATGCTGGTTTGTGCCTGGAGGGGGAGAGATCCGGGGAGGTTGGCAGAATTTTGACAATTTTGACAATACCTGTAACAAGACAATTTAACAATGAAATCTGCTGCTGGTGATGGTGGTGGTCAGCTGGGGTTTTAGGGGTTGGGGATTTTGTTGGGGGCTTTTTCATTAAGAAGGCTGATCAAGTACATGAAATCATACACTTCTGGATTATGATGGTGATATTAACATTTGCTGAAAGTTGCTAAGGGAAAACATTATATTCCGTGCATGATAATATAATCAGATAATGAAATTATTCCATGTGAGATTTCATATATCTTCAATTAAAAAAAAACTCCATTCTGTATAAACAGGAATGAGTTCATAGGTTTTGCATATAGGAGTTCAAGCCCCTGAAGATATTTCATACAAAAATGTTTGATTGAAATTCAGTGTGACAAAGTAGTTTTAATACCTATTGTTGTTTCAGTCATCCTTTTCACTTATTTTTAGTTTTGCAACGGACAAGTGTTTGTTAAAATGTTCTTCTTGATACAAGACCACTGAGAGGTGTCTGTAAGAGCAAGGAGCTCTTTACAGGCAAGAGAGTGATCCAAACAGGTGAAGGACCCGTGGGTTTGCACATTCCCTTGTATTGCCCCAGCTCCTGCTGCCACAGCTTGTCCCACAGGCTGGAGCTGCCCCTTCTCTGCATCTGCGTCTGCCTTTGCCCCTGGCACAAGTCTGTCGGTGGCTAAACCACAATCAGAGACTCCGAGCACTGGGATGGGGCACTGAGGCAGCTTTATCATTCATTTCAGCAAGTCATCATCAGTTTTTGTCTCTTTATGCTGTATTTTCATTAGGAGGCACCAGAATCTCAAGCCATTAATTGTAACTTCTAAATATTCCTGTTTAGGACTTTTTTATTCCCCAGCTGATTGGAAAAGACCTGTTTGAGATCTGGGAAGTTGTAAATCCTATGGGCTTACTGCTGGAAGAACTGACCAAGAGGAATATCCCTGCTCCAGAACCAAGAATTACCAGGCAGCTGGGAGTCAGCACGGTTCTGCCAGTCTACTTTGTTGGGTTGTACTGGTTAGTACAATATTAATTTAAAGTTAAATGGCTTTAACTGGAGGAGTGGGAGGGAGGGAAGATGGTCTTTTACTTTTCTACTCATGCTTTTTGGTCAAGATGTTCCAGAAAAGAAACATGATAGTGAGTTCCATATAAAATGAGCCATTTAAGCATTGGCCATAGCTCACTGTGGTGATAACATAAACAGTGTCTGATTAAGGGCTCCAGAGGCTAAATGGGGTGCACCAAAAAGCCTGGGTGTGTTCTGCGTGACCCAACACAGGAACTTTGGGAACAGCATAATTGCATGGCTTTGGAGGGACCACAGCTGTATCCAGGGCTTGGGCAAGCTTGAAGAGACATCAAGAGAGGTGGGATTGAAGAGAGACTCATTTTAAGTTTCAGAGAAGCTTTTAAGTTTGAAAATCAGCAGCACTGTAAACTGGGCCATAGGAGTGTCTGTGTCCAGGCACAACATGCCTGTTGTGCTAGTTGTCCCTGGTGCATTTGTGTGTGGTGTGGTCAGTGCCCAGGAGTGACATTGCTCCTGTGGGGCAGGACAGAATCCACATCACTGCTGCTTTCCTAAAGGTCCTGCAGATGAACACATACCTTAACTTGTTCTGCTTTACCTTGCTTTGGTTTCTGTACCTTCTCAGATGTATCTTATAAAAAAGAAAGGAACTTTGATTGTTTCTCTTCAGGAATCCCTGGTGTCCCTTCAGGAACTGCTCCTATTTAGTGTGTGCCCATAGGTGTTTGTTAAACAGACATGAGCACATAATTCACAACAGAGAGAGCTTCTCTGTCAGTCCTTTTGAAGCAGTTTGAAATAGTTCTTTACCAGGGGAGGAGAAAAGACAAAAGCACTTCAGTTCCTGTTTAAGATAACCAGAGTAATGAATTTGCATATTTTTATCAGGGCTAACAAATTGAATGCTGTAAAGAATCAGTGCTGTGTTAGGAACCTTAATAAATAGAGTGGTGTTCTTCCAGGAAATGGACACATTTCTGATCTGAGTTTCCATTACTGAATATACAATTGCCTAGCTTTGCAGGAAAGACCAACAGAAGTGTTTCCATTGTGTGTATGTAGAAATCAGTGTTTCCAGACACTGGAGAAAAAACAGTCTGTTTTGTTCACAGTACACAGCAGTGCTCAGGGTTTTATGATGGAAAGTTTGGTTTTTCATGGTTCTAACATTGGGTTTTTTTCCCCAAGTGATAAGAAGATATTAGCTGAAGGCCCTGGTGAAACACTGCTGGCTGCAGAGGAGGAGGCTGCGCGCGTAGCACTGCGGAAGCTCTATGGATACACAGAGAACAGGAGACCTTGGGATTACTCAAAACCCAAACAAGAATTGGCAGCTGAAAAGGCAATCAGTAGTAACTAGATGCTAAATGACATTTCTGGTTTATCTTAGAAATCAATGGCTTCCATGCTGAATATAGGTGTATTTGGAAGGGCAAAATACCATTTGTTTTTCTGGTCTTCGGTGCTTGAAACTTCTGAATCATTTATGGTGTTAAATAAAGTCTTTTCCTTTTGCACAATGTTGTTTAATGTTTGCTCATTTTCCTAAATGTAACAGAAGCACCCTTAATCTGAAATTTTGCCTTTTGGCTCAGAAGTTTTTCTGTGCATCACAGGAGACCATTTTTAGTGATGTTTAATAACGTGTGACAAAGTCTCGCTGTACAGAAACAGCTTTCATGAATGCCTCTTTGGAGATTTTTTGGAGAGGATTGTTAATAAGCTGAGTTGAATTAACACGTTACATCAGTCTTTGGATTGCATCTGGATTGATGTGTCCTTCACCTTATGAATACATCAGGTGTGATGATGATCCTGACACTCTTGGGGATTCAAACTTCTGAGTTCTCACTGCTTTCATCCAAATTTTATTTGCCATGCACATTGGTTTCTATTGTTGGAGCATGCTCTGAAAGATTTTTACAACTTGTAAAAATGCCTCTGTTGCAAAATGAGAAATAAGTGAAAATAAGGATCATGAAGGCCTGAACCAAAAGAAATTAGAGAACCTGATTTCATTATACACTATAAGATAAGCTTTTTCTTTCTTTTTTTTTTTTTTTTTTTTTTTTTCTTTTTGGTACTTTTCCTGTTTAGTCCATGTTCTTTCATTTAAGCAGTCCCATGATTGAAGTATTGGATTCAGTGAAATCAGTGTTTGTCTTGTTTGCAACATCTGTAGCTGTTTTAGTATAACTCTAAATGAATGGAAAGATACTTGGGAATAATTCAGGTACCTGCATGATATTTCTGTTAAGTGTCATAGAAACAGCATGTCTACCTGAGGGCAACAGATGTGTGAGAACTGCAGCTCTTCTGGAATAATTTTCTTAAAAAAGGAGTGAGTGTCTATACAAACTTGTCTGAGCCCTGCAAGGAAGAAGCTGGATGTAGGACCAAGAAGCTGGATGTTCAGGAAGTGTTTCCTGCTTTATCCAATTGTGAGCTCTGATTGTAAAGGAAGACACCAGGTAAATGAATGTGCCTTCATTTACAGGAGGGGAAGAATAAGGCAGATGGTCATTGATCCAAGTCTGATAGTGCTGCCCATTGCAACATGTCCTTTGCCTTTTGCCCACAAGATGGATTTAGGGAAAGACACTTGGCAGCCAAAGGTCCTGGCTGCAGCTGCTGGGCTGGTCTGTGCTGTGACAGTGAGTGCTGGCTCTGTCAACCCAGTGGAAGCAGATGTATTGGTGTTCTGAGGCAGGAGGAGTCGGTGTGTGAGCCCTGAGTGTCTCCAGCACTCAGTGCCCTGCATCTCGCCCAGTGTTGAACGCTGATGTGGCTGGAGAGCAGCGAGACCTTCCTGCTGGCTCTGGCTGAGATTCCAGAGTGAGAGCTGGAATACAAAAAGGAGGGCAGAAAGATCAGCCCAGCATAAAATATGCACAAAATTGCTTGTGTTAAATGAAAAATTCCAGCCAGGCAATCTATTACCACTTACATAAGCAAAGCCAATAAGGTCACTATATTCCAGGGGAATAAAAGCAAAATGTGAAAAGATGGTAAAATTACTCATGCTATTTTTAGTTTCCAGATGAGGTTATTGCTCTTTACCTGTTTTAAAAAGGACGATAGTGAAGGTGGGTTTTTTACAGCTGAAGTTACCTACTGCTTTATATAGATATTTAAGTATTTTGATATGGAGGAGATAATTTCAGTCAGTTTACCTTTAAAAACAACCAAGATCTGCTTCCTTTGGCTTTATAGTTTGGAATGTGGGCATAAGTCCTAGGAGAAGTGGATTACTGAATACTGTGCTTTTAAAAGCTGAGTGATGCAAGATAAGTCAGTTTACGGTGTGGCACATGTATAGAATGAATTAAGATCAAATGAAAAGACAATTTGGGGATATAGAAAGAAATGAGTTTTTATAAGAAAATATGTCCTATTTTCAAGTTTCTAAAGGTCAGAAAAGCATTTTATGTGGTATCTGTGCTTGAATTTCTGACACTCAACATACATTTCAGGATTTATAGCTGTACTAGTGGGATCATTTATATAGTTCAGATTACTAACCTTTTTCCTTGTTTTTTTAATCAGTAGCCATAAACCATAGCATAGTTAAAAGATTTGTCAGACCTACAGAAATCATTAGCTATAAAGTGTGGTGAAAATGGCAGCTCAGAAACATCAGGAACATGAAATTCCATGGCAGTTTTTTCTGAAAAGTGCTCTGTGAGCTGCTTGCATTGGTGCTGAGTACAAGTGCATTTATATCTCCCAGCGGTTGCTCCTGTCACGGTCACATTTTGTTTATCTTTCAGAGATACAATAGATTGAGCAGAGTGTCAATAATGACTGACAAAAGGAATCAGGACAGTTTATTCTTGCAACCCATTGAAGAACTAGATTATTGTTAGAAAAATTACATGTGTAAACTCACTAAACAGTAGGAAACACTAGTAACCTAGACTTGCTTTTTCTTCATATGTTAGGTAAATCCAGTGTGTGAATGGTCTTGGATTACTCTGTTTGTCATCTGCATCCTTTGTCTTTTTTTTTAAGTGCTGCAGAAGTAATTTTTTTTGAGAAATGTAAGAGAAGTTCTATTCTATTGGTACCAGGTAAGTAATTGGAGAAAAATTTCTTAATATGCTTTCATGCACTGTTGTTAAGTTGCTTCTGATCTCAGCAATAGAAGCTGTTCTGTTGCTTCTCCGTGCCTTTTCTCCTGTGTCTCAGCAGTTCAGTGATGTGGCTGAGCACCCAGTTCTATCTCCTTGCTTTCAGCTGCAGCTTGCATCTGGTTACAATAACCAGATGTTTTGCTTCAGTTTTCTCTTAACAAAAACAAACTCCAGGAATAATTCTTGTGTGAATTGTTGCTGTGACTTAAAGGCAGGAGATGAAAACACAATCATTTCACAGTTATCTCTGTGTTAATTCAGAGTTTGAAATTGCTGGTGAAAAGTCAAAGCTTTTACTAGTTTATGACTTGTCTTTTTTATTTCTTATAACAATCTCTTGGGTTTTATGATAAATCAAAAATTTAAATGAGGTGCTCTGGTGTTAACAAAGCCATGAAGAATTCAAAACATCAGAAGATGTGTTGTCATTGTGTTTTGCAGGGCAGAGGGAGGGGATGATGCAGTATAGGAACATAAGTAGAGCCCTACTTTTCCTTGTCCTTATCTTTACTGAGTGCTGTGGTAATTTTAAAGAGGCTCTGAACTATTTGGGTTCTCTTACATCAGAGCTTTGAAGTTTAATATTGAGAGATGCTTTAGTGTCGAGAAGCAAACACTTCTCAACAAGGACAGATTGGTTTTATCTTTCTAAATAGATTCCCCAGATGTAATGGCACTAGTTTTGCATTTTTCCCATTTCAGCTTGCCTAAGAAACTAAAGATCCAGTGCTCACCAGCTGGTCAGTAAATAGCCCCTGTTGTAGTTTGAGGCTGCAGAGTGGGAACAGCTGCTCCACGTGACAGAATCAGAGCATTGTTGAAGGCTCTTGGTGATTCCTAAATCACAGGCACACTGCAATGCAGCTCTTCATGGTGCACATAAAAACTGGGCTGCTCTTCTTTGAGAAAAAGGTAGCTCTAGGGAGAAGGTAAACGTCATCATCCCTTTCTATTTCTGTGTAATAAGTGTAATCTTTCTGCCAGTTTGTGGCAGCTGCGCTGGGGACTGTGCTCTTGAACTTACAGGTTTATAATCAAACATGTTAATTTTGGACACATTAAATCTTTTGCTCCTGTTGCTCCAGCTGGGAACAACTACAGAACCTCACTTTTCTTATATGGAAATTAAAATTTATTCTTTACCTCTGGAACTGTTCATTGCCAGTTGTGTTCACTTATTCTTATACCAATGTTCTTTATCAGAAGAAATCTTGATATTATTGATGTTGGAGGAATTTTGCATTTAATTGTAATGAGATTAAAATTTCATTGAGTTTTGAATGTACTTGAGGGCTCCCCATTAAGGGGCATCTCAATAGATCTGCAGTCCTGCATTTTCCCTTAGTCTGGGATGCTTATATAAATCAGAGCAACATTTGTTTTTTAACTTTTTAGATAAGGAACATTTTTAGATAAGTTGTTACCTGACTTTTTTAGTTTAGTACTCTTTGTCCTAAGGTACCATTTTGGTTTAAAGTACCTGACTTTGTTACTTTATATAGGAAACCAAAATGAAATGCATCAGTAAGTAGGCGTTTCTATTAAAAATGTTATTTTCAATAATAATTTAAATTACCTGGCCAATATTTATGTAGCATCTCTGAATACTAAAAATACACAACTTGCAAAAAAAAACGTTCTGCAACAACGTTTTGATATCTGTCTTCAAAGAAACTTAACACTGTTTAATGCAAGTTGTTTCAGTAGACAATGGTGAGCTGTAGTCCTTTGCTCCTGGCAACAGGTTCCATAGTTTCATGATTCCCACATATTTAGCCAAGTATTGAATCAAATCTTCAGTTTGTCAATGCCAGTGTGTGTGTGGCTTTTTGTAGGCTGTACTGTGCACTTGGGTGGGGAAGAAAAGTGCCCTTGGCAATTTTTCAACCTTAGAGAAGGGAGAAATTAAATAGTCATGACTGGTGCAGGATATCAGTTTCTGAAGTCACAAAGTTTGGAAGTTTTGAAATGTTCTGCTCTCACTTATTTGACCATTTCTAGAGAATGATGCCATATAGCAGGTAGTAAGTGAGGAGAGAGCCACTGCCATGTTGAGCAGATTTGTGGGGATGTATCCAGATTTGGGATTAATATCTCAGAGGTAATGCAGGGGATATTGCCAGGTCAAACAATGAAGCCAAGAGGAATGAAAAATCAGTGTGCCTGAAGGCTGAAGGAAGCACATGGGTGGAGCACCACTGCCTACATTAGACCTAAACCTGTGAGAGAAAATTCGGAGTAATTGGAGTTCAAAGATAGCATTCTGAAACCTGTTCTTGTGGAGTATCTCCTCCACAGGGGCAGTTCTGCAAAATTAAGAAAATACTATTGAGACTAAGGAACTGTCACAGAATTAGTCATGTCACAGGAGGATTAACCAGGGGAAGCATTCTCACCACCAGAGGGCAAGGATTTGTCTAAAAGTTCTGGTGGTTAACTAAAGAAATCCTGTTACTTTAGAGGTTATTTCAGCAGCACTAGGAGGCACAGCTTTATCCTCCAAGTTACTGGTAAAAATATCTGACAACAGAACAAAACAATTTTTGAGAATCAGTCCAACATCAGAGAATGTTTAAGAAGGAAATGAGTTGAGAGAGAAAATGGCTTCATTAGTTGAGCTAGTTGAATGTTAATGGAAATTATTCTCTGTAATTTCAAGTGATGGGAACTGGAACTGTTTATAATTTTTTTTTATAGTCCATCAGGAAAAGCACAGTTTCCTAATCTAAAAGTGTGTCTGAAGGTTTCCTATTCTATTACGCAGACCTTCTGATTGAGCAATGACTTTGGCAATGAGCATGGGAGAGCTACTCTTATAATTTGATTAGGTTTTCATTACTAGGGAGATGATTGGTTTAGATTTGAATTATTCCCCTGTCATTTTCTGTTTATAATATCAGAGCACAGTTCAGTTTTCTTTCATGTTTCTTTTGCAGTAAAAATATATGTTAAATATTTAATTCCTACCTCAAATATCATGTGATGCTATTTCAGCATGTTTTCAGTCAGGCAGTTTTCAACAACCTGTGGCCATCAGGCAATGAGACAACAATTGCAGAAGAAAAAAAAAGGATGACATTCATACTGACACTTAGCAGATCACCCCATGGCCATTCATTATTGCTTCTACTGCTGCTCTGATTACTTTAGAAGGAACTTAGATGCCCACACCTGTTGTAGATGTCGGCAAACCCAATGGGAAGAATGATGATGTCTGACTTAGTTCAGAAGGCTGAATGATTTCTTTATTATAATTATGCTATGATACATTAATATACTATATAAAAGAGGATACTAAAAACTACATGCTACTCTCTCTAACTATCATATCTAACTCCCTCACAACTCGTGACCCTGTTCTCCAGAGTCCAGACACAGGTGGATCCGATTGGCCATCAGGCCCAAACAATCCACCGTGATCCAACCAGGCATTCGCTCTAGGTAAACAATCTCCAAACACATTCCACAAGAGAAAAACAAGGAGCAGAAATAGAAATTGTTTTCTCTTTCACTTCTCTCTGTGCACCTTTATAAAAATCCTGAGAGAGAGAGAAATGTGCTTGCCACACACACCCACATCTTGAAGTTTCACTTCAAGACAAGTGAAGTTTCACTTCAAGACCCACAGCATTGCACAGTTTTTTTCCCAGCTGCTGTGAATCTGCTCTGACAGCGTCCTGTGAGTGCAGGTACGATGTCCAAGTGAGCTTTGTGAGGGTTTCCTTGATTCAGGCTCTGTGCTGCATGACCAGCAGGCAGACTGAAGTTCATGGAAATCTAGACCAGAAGCAAACTGTTGATTATTCCCACATTTCAGAATTAGGTCATTTACTTCATAGTTTATTTCTTTGAAAGTTTCCTTTCAGACCAATTAGTTCCTAATTCTTTATTTCAACTGCCCACTGCGAGCTCAGCTGTAAGATCAAGTGTTTATGAGATGATCATGGATCAGGTTGAATTTGGTTGATCTCATATGTAAAAACAGACTATTTAAACAGACTTAAAAATAAGTTTGAACATTTTTTTTCTTGATTGGAGTACTATACTCATCATTTCCTAGTAACCAAAAACATCAGGGATTAAATGATAATAACAAAAATAACAAAATTTGATAAAATTTGGAATAAGTTTCCACATTTTACTTTAGATAAAAACTCCCCCTGTTGCAGAAAGGATTTGTTGCTAATGACAGTACACACAGCTGAGCTGACTCTTACTAGCTAATTTTTGAAACCTGCAAGAAACAATTTTATGCTTCAAGATAATTTCCAGTTTTGAAGCATTACAATACATCATTTAACATGAAGATGTTATTCCAAAGAGCTGTGACAAATGATTATTTGAATTTCAAGGGGATGACACTGGTTGTCTAGAGGACCGAGGGCAATTGTGGGCATTGCCTGGCAATGCTGAGAGACTGAGCAAAGAAACAAAACACACGTACTCTGCACGTTCACTGACTGTTTATAATGAGAAAATACAGAAAGTGCTAAGCCTTTTGGCAGGTGGGTTTGAGCAGTGATCTCTGTCCAGGAGTGTAAAAGGAGTTTACCCTGGCAAATGCCTAGGTCAGTATGAATGAAAACTTTTCAATAATTACTATGAAACCTTTCTCTGCTAATTGTTCCTTTGTTTAAATTGGTTCTGTTTTGAGTGTTCACACTCCTAATCAGCAAAGTTGTAGTGCAGCAATACACAAAGCTCCTCCATCCCCTCTATCTCCTGCCTGCACGTGTCCCCATGGCAGCTGGGCAGATATCTGTGGGCACAGAGGGACGATCGGGGCGGACAAGGACCTGAAGGTTTCAGAGCAGTATTTATAAGATGTCTATGAATACAGCAAACTGGAACAATTGGAAAGCTGGACCTTTAGTGGTAAAGCACTGGGGTCTGAAACAACCACATACAAAAAAGAGCGGGATGTAAAACCTCTGTGTATTCATAAAGTGGATCTTGATAGTTTAGGAAAGTCAGGGTAAACTGAGGAGATCTAAAAAAGTTATACTAACAGGGTTACAAACTCTAACAATTACAAGAGACTTGATTAAAAGTCCTACTCTCTAAGAAATACTATGCTTCCCTAACAGCTTCTGTAATATTTTTGTTTCCATACTTGTGATGATTTATTAACTGTCAGGCTCCTTTTCCCCACCAATTTTCCTCATCCATGGTAGCCCAGAGGACCTTGCCAATGGGTTTTTTTTCCCATTTGTATAAAATCTCTTGGACATCAGGGGTGTATTTCTCAAATTACTCGTTTATGTCAGTAAGACACTGGTATTTCTTCTGCCGTTATCCCAAATTTTTCATTCACTGTGCTGTTTCAGAGTATTTATTAATTCTCTTCCTTGTCCACAAAGCAAACCAAGGTTTTGTTCTATTCAGGCTGTGATAATGTTCTGAACATTTACTCTTTTCCCATTTCCAAAACCCAGTACATGGAATGTTACTGTGCACAACATGCCATTGATTATTCATTTGTTTCTGGTGGTTGTTTAATTGTTGGGTTTTTGTTCTGTTGTTTTTCAGATTTTTTAAAAATTTATTTAAACATGTAACTAGTAAATATTAAATATTACAGTCATGTAATGAAAAACACGTCTTTTTAATGTGAAGACATTTTGATTAAGTCACATGAAGATAAGCATTTCTCTTTTTTATCTCCTGGCTAAAAAATAGTTTTTCTAATTGACAAATGCATTCAAAACCTACCTTCTCAGCTGAAATTCCCACACATTGTTTCCAAGAGAAATGTCTGTCATTGCCACTTCAGCAGAGAATGCATTCTTGAAAGAAATACTGATTTTTTTACACCTGTTTGTTACTACAAGTATGGCTTGCAGTGTTAAACCCAGTTCAAGGCAAGACACTGCAGATGCTCTTGCTGTACAGGAGAAGGTACAAGAGGCCTGAGTGTCAGGGGATTCGTTTTTCTTGTTAAACCAGTTATTCTAAAAAACAATTTGAAGGTTTGTTTTTGTACTTCTGAAGAAAATTACATAGAGAGAAAGTGCTAAACAATTACTAGGTTTAGCATTATTTTTCCTATGTATGGATTGAGATTAGGCTTCTCCTGCAGAAAACCTCCCCTAAGAGGGTATTTGCAGCTACCAGGGATTATCCATATCCACTCACTGCAGCTGCAGGAGCTGTGCCACATTCTCTGGGGGATCTTTTTGTCTGTTGTGCGTCTTGTTAGTGCTTTTACTTTTATCTGTTATTGCTACCAGTCATAAAACCCTTCTTTCTGCAGTTTAAATGAGACAGATTCTCAAAGATTAATGGAAAAAAATCTTGGCGACAACATCTCAGATTTTAAAATTACGGTAGGGAGAAACATTACTCTAAAGTTCATAGAATCAGTTTTCTTTTTGTAGTTGTCCTCTAAAATATTTTCCTTCAGAAATGGGGTGACTGAAAAACTTAATTTTCCCATATTCACATGACATAGATTATCTTGTGTTCTTCTAGTGGAATGTCTGACATCAAAAAGCTCTGTTTCCTATATTTCCCTCTTTTGTTATGTCCATCTCCATTTTTTTACTCAAAGATACTGTTCTTTTCATCCAATTTCGAGTCCAAGTGGATGTTTCCATGATGTTTAGCTATTCTGACATTTGTTATATTCATTGTTTTGTGCAGTGAAGTGTACTAAACTTTGTTTATCAGGCAAGACTCAAACATTACTACATTGGAGTCACTGATTTACAATCTCAGTGTTTCAGATCATGCAGTGCATGACAGGTATTTTGTGACTTGTCTTGGGAACTGTGACTCTGCACCTTTTTTCTTTCTTTTTGTCCTTTTTCAGTCTTTATATAATCAGGCTGCTCAGAGAATTAGAAAGTTATGGATGTTTTCTAGATTCCAGTTTTAGATACTGCTTCAGGGATACCATGAGCACCGAAAGATGTCTGCTCAGAACAGTTAATTCTACTCTAGTGTTCCCCAAATCAGCCCTCAAATTATGTTTATTAAAATAAATAAAATTCTAGGGAAGTATGAAGGATAATAGTTGAGTTTTGTAAAGTGTGGGCAACTAAAAGAACACTGGCTGAATATGCTGTTTCTCCTACCTATTTTAATAGTCTTTTCCTCACTGAAGATCTGTTTGGAATTACCTGTATTTCTTTTTGCCCAATCTAAAGCACTTCTAAGACAGCACTAACCAATAGACGTTTCCACAAATTAGACTGACTATTCAATAATTTATATTCATTAGTGGAAAGCAACAAAGGCCTCTCTTCACTCCCACGGGAGTTTTACAGAAAACAGGCAGGAAATGTTCATCATCAAGTGGAAAAGGTACTGAAGAACTGAACTCCAAAATACGTTGGGCTTTAAATACAAATCTCATTTATAGGTCAGGAAATAACTTAAGTCTTTAAACTTTAATGTGAAAATTAAGTTGTTCCTGCTCAGAGAGCTGGGAGAGCATTTCCTGGTTCAGTACTTTATGTAGCCAAATACTACAGAAGTTGTTGGGGTTTAGATTCTGTCTCTCCCTCTTCTAATTTAGAACCAAAAGTGTTGAAGAGCTGAACTATCTTACCACCATTGAGTACTGTCTTTCATGTTTGTGTCCAAAAGCTGGTTTTTTTTGAATCCTTTGCATTGTGTTCAGATCAGTTCCACAACTTTTTTCTTCTACTCAGACTCTGGGCTGCCTTGTGTATTGCCAACATTCCTGTGGGATGTTCCAGCAAATGTAAGGTATTGTATGACTTACCATTATATTTCTATTGCTGTAAGAGGATCAATTATGAATATACTCTGTGGTTTAAAGGGTTTCACTCTCCTCTGGCATGTTCCTCTGAAAGGATGCATGAAACAATCATTTTACCAAAACTTCTGTGACAGCCTATAAAGCATCATTCAACTACAGGGTTTTACAGATTAATGATAAACTAATACAAAACAAAAAACAGTAATAGAAACATTGGCACATACTCTAAAAATAAATGTACTGTAAAGATGAACTTAAAAATTAAATGCACTTGCCTTGCATACAAGACATTAATTCCTATGACAGATATTTTGCCTTCACTGCAACTGTATATAGGTGTGTTCTTTCCACTGCCTAGTCTGTGATTACAAACTGGAATATGATCCTGTGCACTTAAGGCACGATGGAAATTCAAGAACTGTGTCAAATAAAGGGGCAAGGTTGAAATATTGATAACCTTTCATCATCACTGGCCAATCTAGAAAGCAGGAAGAGAATCATATGGTGACTGAAAACCATTTCCTACCCCATATTACTCCAAATGAATTAGGTGTATTTCACACAAATAAAAGATGACATTAAAAAGATACAGACCACTAACTTGTTCATTACAAAAATCCCAAGCTGATGAGACTGTGATGAGCTTTTCTCTTTATTGTGAGGTCAGTTTCTTATTCACAGCTGTTAAGGGTAAAGGCAGAGCTTTCCATCATTTACCTTTTCTTACTGTGTTAATGGCATAGCAGTGGGTGGGAAATGTCCAAGGGAAATGGCATTGCAAGTAAAGATAATGTTGTAATTCAATCATATTTGTCTGACCATTTTCTTACATTGAACTGTCCAGATTTAAATAACTGTCATCAGGCAGTATGATTTATATAACCATTACTATGACTTTCTCTTGATCTGATCTCTTACCAAAATGTATCTGTTTATTAATAAAAAGCTACTGCTTGAATAAGGCCAGGCACAGACACACTAATTTATGCTCAGTGGAGTGACCCTTGAATAGAGCATATCAGTGAAGGTTCTGGCTGTGTTCTTTCCTAGCATTTTCAGAAAACCCTTCATATACAAATATGAAGTGAGGTAGCAATGTACCCCTGATCCGATATACCTAATCCCAGGATTAATTCTTTATGCCCATCAGTGGTGAAGCAAGATGGATTTAATAGCCCATTAGCCTTTCAGCATGATAATTTTCACGTCACTTATCCTGCTGGGTTAATTGCTTTAAAGTGGATATTATTGACCTCAATCCTAGTGGCAAACAGAGAATGTCTTATTCATCTCCCAAATGTACATTCTTAGAGTCTTGTTTCTTTTGGTCCTGACAATAAATCCACTAGATTATGTGTTTGTATATTATCATTTATACCCTATTGGCCCATATTTAAGAGCTTACCAAAACAACATCTTTCAGATATTATTACCCATGACTGGAATATTAAATTCTGTTTCTTATGTAAAGAGAAATGTTGCAAGCATAAAAAAGAATTGTTTTACCTCTTGTTAAGAAATTAATTTTAATGCTAAAAGCAGTAGCAGGTGCAGCAGGGATTAAGCCCTTTTGGAATAAACAGCTGGCTAGTATATTTCCAACTGCAGAAGTCTGGTCATTAGAAGGAGAGAATGAAGAACAAATTTGGACAGAGAAGCTGCAGGAAAGGAAATTCAGGTTCTAGTGTAGAGAAACAGAAAAATATGTAATGAAAAAGAAAATCCAGGGGTAAAATTGAAGAGAAGTGTTCTTATTCATGTGTATTATTTGGATCTTTTCCTTTAGTGATTTAGAGAAAACACAGACCAGCTGCTTTGAAGGGAATTAATGCTAGCTGTGAGCAGAAAAAATGGAAAAAGTGGGAGTGGAAGAGGAGCACAAGTTACATTCTTGCTTGTGGGGAGGTGAAACAGGGCTGGAAGTTACCGTATCCACTTTTTTAGCTCTGTATGTCAACAGTGTTACACACAGTTATACTTAGGGCCTTGTATTCCTTTAGTTCCTAAGGGAAACAGGAGGGTAAGATTTAGATACTTGATTGTAGGAACCCCAGGTGTGCCCACAGACTCTGGAAGAACCCAAATCCCACAGATCTCATTTGTAACACAGTGTATCCTCACACACCCATGAAGTCTCATTCTCTAGTTTTCTGGGGTAAATTTGCTCTATAAGATAAAGAATGGAGAAGCTTGGTATTTACAAAAAGTGGTTTCTAAACCACATTAATTTTAACGTAGATAATTCATCCACTAGTGTAAGCCTATCTTGGCTCAATAGGCTTATCAAACACCAGAATAATGGCAGAATTTTTTCTTCAAAAAGCAAACTGGAGCCATAGGATTCCTACTGAACTTTCTGATTGACTTAAACAGTGCTAGGATTTTCCCTGGGAGCTCAGTTCCACATTTTACTGATAATGACAATGTCAATGACAGTGATGTTGTTTTTATTAGCAGCTGTTCCTGTGTGACATTCACATGAGTTCAGTCGTGACACGAGCAGTTGAAGCTGCTTGCTCCCACTTCAGTTACAAACCACCTTTGACTCTGGTTGAAACAAAACCTGGCTGCATGGAGCAACTCTCTGCTGCAGCAGGTGTGTGGCCAATCACTGCTCTCCGAAGGATTTTCCAGGAAAAAACAATTTGTTTTTTAACCTTCACTTTTTTTTTTTTCTAAATTTAGGTCATCTGCTTTAGATCATTGGCAAAGGGACAATGTTAGCATGTTTCGTAAAAGGCAAAGTAAATGAAACCTTCTGAATAACAAGAATATCAGCATTTCATAAAGAAGTGAAAAATTAAAGGAAGCAGTGAGAATTTAGTCCTTATAAGACTGGAAATATATCCTGTTTATTCTCAAGAATGCTACTTAAGCATTGGTGATTATTTAGTGATATTTATTTTTCACTTTGATCAGTTCCTGCTGTCCACTAGGAAAAGAAAAATTAGAGCATTGCTTTCTGTGTTTAAAACTTAGAACTGGTTGATCAGCTCATGTAAATTAGCACATAGCACATCCAGAGAAATCAGAAGAGGAAGGGCAGATTACTGATGCTGAACACCTAGTCCTAGATTTTTAACTAAAACTATGAGGAAAATCAGTGGATCAGATCTTGCTTCTATGTGTACTGACGTCAGGGGCACAAAACTTGACCCTAAATACATTGTATGGGGAAACATTAAATCTTAAAAGATTTTAATCATACATAGTGTTGCTGGGGTGTTTTGTAAATGAAATCACTGAAACATAAAGTGCATTGACTTTTTTTTTATACATTGATTTTGCACACTGTTGAAAAGTATTCCGTTAGGCAGCTTTGTGTGGAACAAACTCGTATTTTGTGGATCAGGGGCTGAATAGGGTTTCCTCTCGGGTATCAGAAGTACGTGACTGCTGGCTCCGCTCTCTCTCCTGACGGGGGAACGGCCAGCCGGGCACGAAATTCCCAAAGGAAAACGGTGCATTTCTCACCTCCGTCCCAAGAAAGCCAGACCCCGTGGGGGTGTTCTCCCCACAAATCCGAAGCCCGCTGCAATCCGCCCTCACGATCCCCACGGAGCCTGGGCCAGCAGCCCGTCCCCCGGGTCATCCCCGCCCCCAGGACCCCCGGGCGCCCGAGCTGGGAGCGGCAGCAAAGCCGCTGACGGGAGAGGGAGCGCCTCCGCTCTCGCCACGCTCCGTGACTGAATTTCCAGACTTTTGGTGCACAGAGGGACACCGGCAGCGCTGGGGTGGGGACGAGGCACGTGGTCATTCTTTCACGGAGCACCTCCCGCGCTCCCCAGCCGGCCTGAGCCCGCTGCCCACGAGGGGCTGAGGGGCGGCGGGGACTGCCTGGCGCTCACCCCGCGGTGTGAGGGGAACAGCCCGCCCCGAGGACCCCGCTGAGCGGGGAGGCGACCCCCTCCTTCCCGAGGAAAGTCTAACTGCACTCACTTTTTATCGATACTTTTCCATCGGGATTCTCCACAGGACTGCCCCCCCGCCCCGCCGGGTCACGCGGGGTGACTCGGCCCCGCCGGAGGCGCCGCCCCGGGCCGGGGTCGCGGCGTGAGGGGACGGAGGGAGTGTAGTGCGTCCTCCAACCCGACAGGGGGCGCCGCAGCCGGCGGGCGCGCAGGGCTCCGCCGCCGCCGCCATCTCCTCGCTGAGCTCATAAAGGTGTCGCGCAGGTTCCGCCCGGGCTCGTCATTCCGCCGCCCCGGGCCCGGTGCCGCTGCCGCCGCCTCCCCCGAGCCGCGGCCCCCGCCCGCTCCCTCCCTCGCGGGGCCGCCGGTCCGCGTCAGCGGCCACCGCGTTCCCGCACCGGCCCGCCGGCAGGCGCCGGTTGTGCCCTCCCCGCCCCTTCCTCCCCTGTCTTCCCCTCACCCCCCTCCCGCCCGGCCCTTCTCCCGCCGGCCGAGCCCCGGAGCGCCGCCGCCGGGGTGTGAGCGGGGCCCGGCGCCGTGCCGGGCCGTCCCTCGCCGGCGGGGCCATGGCCGCGAGCGCCAAGCGGAAGCAGGAGGAGAAGCACCTGAAGCTGCTGCGGGAGATGAGCAGCCTCCCGCCCAACCGCAAGTGCTTCGACTGCGACCAGCGGGGCCCCACCTACACCGACATGACCGTGGGCAGCTTCGTGTGCACCTCCTGCTCCGGCATCCTGTGAGTGAGTGCGGGAGGGGACCGCCGGCTCCATCCCCCCGGCAGCCGTGACCTCCGCCCCCGGCCGCCGGGGCACGCGTCCGCAGGGCGGCGGCGGCCGGGCGGTGCAGCCCCGCCGCGGGTCTCGCAGCGCCGCCGCTTCCCCTGCGCTCGCCCTTCCTGTTGCCGGCTTGGCCACGTCGGAGGGCAGCGGGCAGGGGGCTCTCCCGGAGAAGGGCGGGAGGCCGGCGGGAGGCTTTCCCCGGCGCGTTCGCTGGAAATCCCCGTCGGAGCCCCCGGTGCGGAGGTGGCCGCCGCTGGCAGGGTGTGCGGCGCTGGGGCGCACGGCAGCCCCGGGGCCCGGAGATGATCCTGGGGAGGTTTCTCCGGCACGTAGGGGGAGCGAGCACCGCCACCCCACAGACGTGTCGGACGGGTGGTTAATTAAGCAAGTGTGCGACAATACTTGTGGAAAGGGGAGGGGCACGTGGCTTAACAGTTCACTGTCATGACAGCCTTGAAGATGCGGGGAAACTAACCCTGTCATGAATGCATTTACAGATATTACTTAAAAGTTAAGTTAAACCACCAGCATAGCTTTATGTGCATCGAGTTCTGCTTGGTGGTAGTTTGTAAGACAACACTTTAAGCTATGTCCCAGTCTATAAACTCCAGCCCCAATGGAGTTTAAGACACTTGATCAGAAAAGTAGAAGCTGGTTGGGGTTTTTTGACTTTACATCGACTATTTCCTACAATCTGTATATATAAACCTTGGAAAGGGATTGGCTCTGATAAAGTGATTGCATTTTTCCTGTTCCTCATTCCTGTATGGGCCTTCCCACTACTCCTCCCTTTTCCACCCATCCTTCCCAGAGATAGTGTGTATGAAACAAAGAGTTGAGGTCAGTCACTTGTGAATTTCAGTCACATATCCATAATTTGGGGGAAGGACCCTGCTGTCTTCAGTGCTGCTGTCTCTTTAGCTATATCTGTTTGCTTTTACATGATTCTGTAGCATTGTGCTAATGGAATGATGCAGAATCAGTGTAACCAAAGAAGTAATAAATAGTATGTTAGAGGATACAGATTGGTGTTTCTAAAAGGCATTCAGGACTCTGAACTAATTTCTGTCCCCTTACTACCTCAAACAGCCCTTCCAAGTAAGGTCTTGTGTTGTAGAACAAAGTTGGTAATTATGTTGAAATGCAAAGCAAATGTATTAGTTCTTTGCTGAATTTACATGGAACAAACTGCCTTTTATACTAATAGCCAGCTAATTAGACTTGGAGTTCTTCTACTTTATGTAGGCTTCTGAACAGACTTCATGCAAATACAGAAAATACATTTAGGTTATGAAATTGAAAAGAGACTCTAGTTTTTCACACAAACATGCCACTCAATCATCTAGGTCTGGCTATTGTTTGCTCTCATAGCAAACTGTTATTTGTGCTGGCATGTGAAACTATTTTAAGCTACTGCACTGAGCTTATTTAATCGTTGCACATGTTCTTACTGGGTTAAACTGAGTGTGTGGTAAAGCTGCACCATGAGAGTGTTTGTCTTTATTTTTCAGACTTCTTAACCTTAATAGATC
The DNA here is from genome assembly GCF_031753505.1 of Anomalospiza imberbis. Taxonomy (NCBI): domain Eukaryota; kingdom Metazoa; phylum Chordata; class Aves; order Passeriformes; family Viduidae; genus Anomalospiza; species Anomalospiza imberbis. Next base: position 16,037,251 of record NC_089690.1, on the reverse strand, counting down.
AGTGTGTTGTGAATGCTGCTGAGATGCCTAGAGTGGGTTCAGAAGAGTCTGTTCCTTTTATCTGTTGGCTGGGAGGTATGGACTACTAACATAGTCCAATTTACAGCAACCAAAAGGATGTTCAGGCAGTGAAACAGCTCATAAACAGGGGACAGCTGCCACTTGGTGTTGGCCATCATTTGGATGTTACCATGCTTAAAGGAGGAAGACTGTCTGCAAAAACATGGTTAATGTATTGGTATGCCAATAAAATGCAAACGTTTTTTTCATTCTAAATATGCAGTGTTTTTGTCTTGCTGAAAAAAGCAACCACAAACGATGCGTTTGGTTCTTACAGTTAGTAACACCTACGCTTACAGCTGGAGTAAATGACTATTAAGAGGACTTAAAGTTTCCCTCTAAAATAAATTTGGACTCATTCTTTCATGTCAGCTTGGAAGAACTTCCATAGATTATGTGTGCAGGATCATATGCATTGGTTAACACCTTATGACCTATCCAGTGGCATGTTTATTTGTTAGTGATGAGACTTGGTATAGGTCATGTCTGTTTCATAACTAGAAACTTATTTTTTAACACTTCTGTCAGAGCAGTTCTTCAAACAATTTGTTTATTTCCAAATGCTTTTCACTGTAGAATTTCACAGAGTAGGGAAATGACTTGGGAACAAACAACATAATGGCAAATATAAAAGTACTGCTGCTTCTGTAGTTCTTAATGGCTGTTTGTGTTCTGCCTCACAGTACTTGCTTTACTGTGAGGTTTTAATAATCTTAGTACTTTTTCTTATTTATATGCTGTGTGAATGACTTGCATTGCTTCTTGTTTTAATTATTTTTTCTAATCTGGTACAGGAAGTATTCTTGGAGTCAAGTACACTAGTTTTTTCAAGTATGAAGTGCCCAATGCAAGATTAAAATACTAGTAGATTAAAAAGTCTCATTCAGAAAGGTTTCACAATTAATTAAAAGTGATTGCTAACATCAGTATCATCTTAAATAAGCATGTTATTCTAGATAGAGTTAACTCTAAACTCTTTAAAACTGAAGTGTAACTTTTTTTACTAGTTTTCTGAAGTGTTTATTCATTGTCCTGGTGAGGACTGTCTAGTCACATCCAAAATCTTATTCTGGATCCATCCTGAATTTCCTTTAAGTATTTCATATGTATCAAAAGAGTGATGCTATGTATTACTAGATTTAGCTTTAAAAACCTACTATTCCCTCTACTATTTCCCAAAATAGTATGTCTAGCTTTTTCATATGCTGCTAAAAACAGTGATAGAACTAATGGCTTTGCTTAAAAGGTCTGTTTCTGACTTAATGTGGAAGGTGAGTCTTGTCAAGTCAGAAGTGTGGATGACAGGAGGTTTTTTTCTGTAGTACCTGGGGTTTAAGTGACCAGGCTTACCAGAGTAGAAGTTTTGCTGTGCAAAATGGTGCATGTAGGAGAAAGTTCATGCACAGTGGTGTGAATTTTCTTCCTCTTAAAATAGTTCCACTTGTCCTCTGTGTTTAAATTCTTGATGTGGGAAAAAAAAAGTGTGCTAGCATCACACAAGTTAATTCAACTTTTTGGTGTTGTACAAGAATATAGAATATCTGGAATTATATGCAGTTTCTGCCCTGAGAGTGGGAGGAGATGCTCTGGAGGAGCAGTGTGCTCAGGTCAAGATTACAGTCATACACTATGGGAAGATTTCTCTTTATTACAGCAAACCTGCATCTTGGGAAATGTTGACAGGGAGATTATTTTGGTTTGACAGAAGTCCTTTGATTCAAAAGATTATGTTGGTAGCTATGACTATTGTTTTCCTGGATGCTCCCATGTGGCCTGCTGACAGTGACATCCTTCCCTTTGTCTTATCAAATGCCTCTCTGCCTTGTATCTCAGCTGTCTGTACATCTCTGCTTTCAAGTACTTCTGTAGCACTTGCAGTCAGCCTGCTCCCAACTTTGATAAAAGAACATGTTTTTCAGTTCACCAACGGAAAATGTCCCTGTTTAACAGTCTGCTTGCACACGTTTTATATTATATATTTTTTTTTATTTAATCTTGACTCTTTTTTATCTGCTGATGTGATAATTAAGGCACTCCTATCCTTTCACTGCCCTCTTAACTCCTGCCTAACTTACTTAGGAAGTCTCTTGTTCAGCAACAAGGAATGTTTAGAACATAATAGGTACTTTGAGAAATGCTAAAGCCCTTTTATGCTAATTTTTTACAACTGTTGGCCTTCTTCTGGCTGCTCATAATGCTCCTAGTTGAAATTTTAAATTTAAAATTTTCATGGGTAGGGAACTTCTCTGTCAGCCAGACAGAAGTATTTGATGGCAGACAAATAGTCTGCCATCAACAAACAGTAGCAAACTATAACATCTCTGTGCACTGGTGGTAAGTTCTTGTCTTTCCTTAGAAGAAGCTTAGGAGAAATTAAAATAGTCTAAATAAACAGTGCTAGAGTGAAGGTGGTTGAGTTAGCATGACTTTTCAGTCCTTTTTTTTTCCTTTGGAGCATGTTTGGAAAATGACTCCATGTGTTCTGGGTCTCTGTGTGTGTATATATATATATTTAAGGATATTTTATGTGTTACTATATTTCTTGTTTCAAGGCAGGAGAGCAAAGGAAATGTGTCTATACCACAGTGAACACTATGCAGTTCAGAAAGAATGTTTGGCTATTTTTTAAGAAAAAACCTAAATTAACCTTAACTCTGCTTCAAAATGTGTGTATGAGTCGTCTGCTATTAAAAATAAATGAGCCTGTGAGATGGCGGAGGGTCTCCAGGGAGCTCTACAAGTATCAGGAATGGCCAGTGCTGCTTATATTCCTTTTTGCTAATTACAGTAGCACAGAAATAATAATGAATGCTGTGACACTGGGTTTTTTGGTGCTTGTTTCTGGACATCTGGGTGTGTGGGGTGCTCTGTGATGGCTCGGTATTTGACTTGCCTCATTAACTTCCTGCATTTTAGGGGATCAGATTTTGCTGGCAGGTTCGAGATGGTGTTAAAATCTGATCCAGAGAACATTAGCAGTGTTGAGCAGCAGTCTGCCCACCATTCCTCCCAGGAAAGGGTCCCTCTGTTCTGCCAGAGCTCACTCTTCACATTTTGCTCCCCTCCCAGCCCTAGCCTTTGCAGTCAGCTGCTCTGCCAACAATCACAAGTTCAACTATAATTTGCTGCTAAATTATGTTAGAAACAAATATCCACTGCTTGTTGACTGTGTTTTGAATGTTTAATGTTTCAACTGCCAGACTGCAGAATCCTGTGTCAGTGGCCTTAAAGCTTCCTTTGTTTGTGAGTGCACCAGTTTAACAATGCCCTCTGGAGAACAGAGGTCTCATGTTCTCTGAAGCTGCCCCTACGCTAAGCTGTGACTCAGTGAGGGTCAGAGGAGGAGACTCTCTGGGCTGGAATCTCTGGTCACAGTGCTCTTCCACAGAAATAATCGTTGCTGAGCGTGAAGAAGTTGGCAGTGATGAGTGGGATCTCTGTGTGGGATGTTCTAGCTCTGGTGTGCTGGATAAGTGCAGATGGCAGAATTGTCTTACTCTGTCATCCTTCCTCAGGGCCTCTTGGGAGGAGAGAGCTGCAGTCTGGTTTAAGTGCTGAGGTAGCGCTTGGTTGCTGCCTTCCCCAGGAGCTCTGTTCTAGGGAAGGGAGGAACTAGTACTGCTGCACAGGGGCAGGTTGCAAATACTTCTTCAGGGTCAATTTAAATTTAGGCATGGATAATTTGCACTAAGGGACTGTAATCCATTCTGTCCCCTGTTAAATAGGGAATACTGTAAAGCATTAGAACTGTGTGAAACACTTGTCAAATACCAGGAAAGAAACATTTTTCCTATGAAAAAGGAGATTTGTTAATTCCTCATAAGTGATAATTGTAGTTGGCTGTCTACCAATATGCTTCCCCCATATGTAGATGAGGTGTTTGTGAATCATTTGGGTCATTAAATAGTCTCTGTAGGTAAAGAAGGCTTGGCCCTTGAATCCTGTTTCAAAAATTGCACAACTGCTCTGTTTTAGGGAAATTACACGCAATTCATGGATGTTAATTAGAAATCATAAAAAATAGAGAGTTTGCTGTTCTAATGGTAGAACCAAAGTAATTTATCTAAGGAAGATAATGCTTGGGCTGTGTTTGTGCTCAGCTTCTTGTCTTGAATTCCTTGTTCTGGGGCTGACTTCTTAGGCTGCTTTAGCATAAGAGGAAGCTTTACATAGGTTCCCTGCATCCTTTGCCATATTCAATGGGCATAAATACATGAATGTACAGTATTGCAGCTTTATAATTTACTTTAGATTATGGCTGTTAAAGTTTCGTTCAGAATTTCCAGTACTCCTGGACCACTGACGGGGTGCTGTGCTCTCTTTCATCCTGCCAGACATCTGACACCTCTGTGTGGTGATCTGATCTTTAGGGGGGATGTCTTCCTTCTTTTAGCAGGATGGTGTAAGAGAAATGTGAATTCCTCTTATCCCATGTGGATATAGTGTGTATATCAGGAAACCTTATATGTCTGAACTCTTCACTGGAGAGAGAGGCATGAAGGAAGTCTCTGGTGAGATTTAACAAAATCTTATCTAGGCCTCAACCACATTTAATATTGCTATTTAATAGAGCTGAAGATACTTGAAGATAGCAGTGTTTGCTGCTGTAAATGCTCTGAAGAGCCCTGGTAGATCAGTGTGGAGTAGGTAAGTCTTAAAGAACTTGTGCAGTGCCTTGAAATTGCAAACACAGGTACAACAGAGCACTTAAACTGTACTTACTGCAAAAAGGAATTTCCAGCAAGAGCTGGTGGGAAAGTTGAGATGTACTGCCTGTGCTGAGAAACATGTGTATGTGTTAGTGAATAGCTCTGGCTTCTAAACAGTCATTAAATAGTTTACAACTACCTAATTGTGCTGCTATTGTAATTACTAGGAGGAGAGTAAATTGAACAGACTAAGGCAGACAGAACTGCTTTTATACTTACTGTAAAAGCAGGGGACAGTAATTGTCATATAACATTTGATGGAGCAGATCTATGTGAAATGCCAGGTGGATGCCAATTTTGTTTCTATGCTGTCACTCAATATGTGATGCTACAAGTGCCATTTAGTGAAATGCAATTACTTGCATGCACAGACTGCGAAGGTGTTTCTTTTAAAAACCAAAAATAAGCAAAACCTAATCCTAGCACCAGCTCTGAAACAATGAATTTTAACTGCATAGAACTCCTACAGGTTTCTTTTAAATTACATCATCTTAATATGAGTACTTACTTTAAAAAAATCTTAGATAATACTATAGTATTTTAATAAATGTAATTTATTTGTGATGTAGATGATACAGCTAGATGAAAGATGTTAAATTGTTAGCTTTTATTAAAATGTTACTGCTTTGTGTTCTAACCCATATTCAACTTCTTATTAAAAATGTGGAGTTCTTTAACACAGGATCAAAATTGTCTTACGGGTACACTTGAATTTAGATGTGAAGGTGAATTTCCAGCTAAATGTACAACAGTATTTTTCCCATTAGACTTACTTGGAAAGCTTGAAGTGCTAAAATTTGTCTGCCAAAGTTGAATATTGTATTAGTGTTAGTGCTGATTTTTGTCATAGGCTGTTCTGATGGGTAACAATTTAATTTATAGTTAATATTCTTGGGATAATCGTGGAGTTTAAAGAAAACCACTGGCTGTCCTAAATTAGATGTCAGTGTTGTTAGTTTTAGTTTTATTCTAAAAAGCAGTCTGAACCAAATTTAGAATTAAAAGTGGAGGGACCAATACAGGCAATACAGCTATCAGTTGATTTTCTTAGCTATTTGTTAGGCATATATTACATCCCTGGAAAGCTTTTTGTGTGCTTTGATATCTCATGGTTAGTGTATATTAGTTGCTTTTTAAGATGGTATTTCAGAAATCCAGGCCTGATGAACCTGAGTGTTAAACTGGCCCCTGGTATTTCTGGGTGTCTCCACTGCTTGGCACATGTGGGATGGGACATTCTTGCATCCATTGGGCAAAGCACAGATTGGGTTTGACTGGAAGCAGTTCTGGGCAAAAGCAGTAATTAGCATGTATTTAAAGGAGTTGGAAAAGAAAGCAAGCTTTTTCTTACCCTGGTGCTGTTGCTCAGCACATTTTCTCTCTGAGCTTGCAGGCTGTGACTGAACTGGGTTTGACAATGTCAGGCTGTGGCAGCACAAATGCCTGGTGTTCTGCTGGCCCTGCTGCAGCAGCCTGGCATGGGTGTGGGAGTGGTGCCAATCTGGGCTTAAGGCAGAGCTGCTCACCTTTGGAGCTGTGGCATTAGCAATGGTATCTCTCATTTGAGAGCACACTGAAACCAGTGTCTTTTTGCTTTTGTTGTGGTTACTTCTGTAGTGTTCTGGAAGAGGAGTAAGCCCTGTGCAGGGGCAAAAAGTAAACTATAAAAAGATGCTGTGAGGAAACAGGAAATGTAGGTTAAAGCAAGACAGAAATACTGAGCTGGGCAGTTTAGCTTGAAGAAATCTAGTTACTGTGTAGAAGTTGTAATAAGAGATAAAAGTGAGGAAGGAGTTGGAGGGAAACGAAGCTACAACCAAGAAACCCAAGAGTGAGAGATGAAAGGTAGAGGCAAGGGTGAAGCAGATTAGGATTTTTAAAAAAGTCTAATTTTCTTTTCTTAAATTTGCATAGAAGGTGCCTGAGTGACTTTGCATGAGCGCTTGTGAATATTGGCCTCCCCTGAAGTTCTGCTATTCAGCTTTGTATACTGAGTGTTACTTTGAGAAGAGCTTACGCAGCCTTAAGTTGTATGGCAGTACAAAGAATGAGTGTGCTTTAGAGAGAGATTGCTCCTGATTTTAGAACTGACTGACTTCCAGCTGTAGTGTTAAACGTGATTGTATGATGACAAATTTCCCAAATGCTGAATACCTCTTGCTTCTTTCAGGCGGGGCTTGAATCCACCCCATAGAGTGAAGTCGATTTCAATGACTACATTCACACAACAGGAAATAGAATTTCTGCAGAAACATGGAAATGAAGTAAGTATTACTTGGAGAATAAAGTGAGTTTGGCACTTTAGTATTAAAGTTGAAAACACTACATAAAGTCCAGATTTATATGATCAGTATTTCTGAATTGGGTTTTCTTTTGATTTTGCATAAGGCAGTATGCAGCCATCATTTTTTTCCTATAAGCTCAGAACTTGAAACTGACTGCAGCAGTATTTCCTGAAAGAGTGTAGAGTGCCAAAAATAAATACAAATGTATCGCTTGTAGTTGTATTTCTTCACACTTGGTGTCAGAAAGTCTTCTAGTAGTTTTAATAATTAATATAATAATAAAATTAATTATCAATTTATAATTAATAATAATTTAAATACTTAATAAAATATATCCATATATTTGCATATGTGTGTTAAAGTATACCCATATTGAATGTTCTTGGACAGAGGAAGGAAAGGGAGAAATTGTTATCTAGTGAGTAGTTAGTGGCAGCTTTGAAGAGGACAAGTTCTAGCATACTGACATTTTGTTCCTTTTAATAGAAGAAAAAATCTGAGGTAAATGTTGGATTGGCTCAGTGGGAATACGTGGAGCTCTTAAGCCCTGGATGTAACTATTGCTGACTTCAATTTGAGGGTGAAGTTTGTGTTCTAATAACATGCTGTAGCCTTAAGGATTTTAGAGGCAGATTTTGCCTCTGTTCAAACTAGATAAGGTTCTGTTTCACATTGATTGCATCTGCACCCTGTTTAGTAGAACTATTGATTGTAGGCTAGAGTGTGTTTTATAAGTGTGCTTTTGTGAAGCTTTGTGGGGATAAATCCCATCATTCAGTAAAATGCTGATACTTAACTTTCTTAAAGTTGGTCCATTCATAACTGTCAGGTTGAAGAATGAAAACAGAAGTAGTAATTTCTTTTTCTGCCCTGGTAAACATGTGTTATTTGTTGAAATGACTGTTAGTAGCTGATTCCTTTAGACAGAGCTAGAACAAGGCCTGAACTCTCCCAGACTTTATAAAACACTCTTGATGGCTTAGGTTGGTTGGGTTTTCTAAAACTGTAGAGCATTGCTTATGTGTGTGCTTATGTATAAAGCGTATGTTAGTGTAAAAGTTAGTATTACTGACATTTTGCATAGGGAAATTTAATAAAGAATCTTCTGCGAATTCACATAGAGTGTGTTGGAGGCTCTTTCCATACTATTAGATTGTAAACTCCAGCTTTTGCTTTTTGCACATACAAAAAGCATGCGTTTGTAGCTCCGACCCTGTATTTGTTTTAACTTCATTTTTTACTAAACTTGCTATGTCTAGAGAGTGCTATGAGCTTGTTTTCACTGATCTGGAACCTTAAGTGATCCCTTCTCAACTGATTAGTGTGGTTGTCCTTCTCATTATAGCCATGACTAGTCTGCTAATCATAATGATTTAGTTGATACATAATTTATTATTGACATTAAAAAAATTCACAGACCTCTGCAGTGCTATTCTGTTTCAAAAGCAGAGGTCTTTGCACTTGCAGTACTCTAGTTAGAGAATTGCAATGATTTAAATGAGCTACCTCATAAAAAAAGATGTCCTTCTGAGTTTAGTTTTAGGTTATTGATTATTGCTTTAATTCTTAAGTAGAACTGAATAGACACTTGAAAGTGCCGATGGTACATTTAAGGAGTGCTCAAATATTGAACAGAAATGATTATTGTTTTAAACACTGTTAGAAGTTTAAAACCTAGTTAAACATGTTGTTGTACTTTATGTTGCAGTAGTTAAATAGGCATTTTGTTTTCTCTTGCTGGTATTGGACTTTGGAATACATATCTGCAGATAAGATAATGTATTGGACAGAAGAAATTCATCTGACCTCACAAAAAACATTTTTTTGCTTAGCTTACTCTTCAGCATAGGAGGCTCTTTTGTGTATAGGAAGAAAGGAAATTGCCTAAAATAAGGCTTTTAAACATGGAATTGTCCAATGTTGTAATATCAACAATTAAAACAATTGTACAGCGATACATATAAAAAGAAGCTCAACTTTTTTGGCAATCTATCATGTTTAACTTCCATTTTTCTGTAACTTCTAAAATACTTTCATTCCAACATTCTTGTTCTAGTCTTTCTCCAACATGGCCAAGGTCTCTGTGATAACCTTTCTTGCTTCCAAATGAGTAGGTTGTGGTTGTACAATAGGGATCTTGTTCTGAATACAAAGTAAAATAGCAAGAAAACTTCCATGAGATAAAGTAGTTAAGGTGCTGAGTTGTTGTTAGAGGAAGTAGTTTTCCACTCTCATTCAAAGGGTATTTATAAGGTCAGTGTATGGTATGAGGTTGAAGTCCTCTAAAAAACTCAACCACTCTAACCAAACAAAGAAAAAAAACCAAAACACTTAATGATATTTAAAATACCAACTTTTCCCCAGTTGTTGTAAATGACCCTCTTTGTGGCACACGTGGGTAAAACATTCAGTTACTGAAAGGTTTCTACAAAGCAACTGCTTCAGGGAGAGATTATTCAGAGCAGCTTTTAGGTGAGACACCATCTTCTTCCCCAAATATACACATTCTAAGAAATGTCTTTCTGGCACAGGTAGCTTGAACATTATTTTAAATGAGTTTTTACTGCTTCAAAGAGTATTTTAAATCCTTATACTGTATTAGAAGCACCTATATTTTGGTGTTGCTTACTCATCTGGAGGTATAAACAGCTGACTAGTCTCCAGTTTTGCTAATGTTGGGATTAGGTCACTGCAGTGGGAATGGAGGCATCTTCCAGCTGACATTCCTCAAGTGCCTTCTGAAGTCCTTTTAAAGGATAAAGGCAGTTCTGACTCACTGGGTAGGGTTTTTTGTCTCCTTGCTGTCTTCATGAAGAGCAGTGTGAGGTATTTTCACATTTTCTCATTACGAATAACGAGGAGAGAGTAATATGGAGATGTGTCTGTTGGAATACTCATCCTCAAATGATGCTAGTGCTGATTTGGCCTCTGATTCAGTTGTACAGTGGTAGTAGGAAGTGAACTCCCTATTTGAAGAAAGTGGAGGTGGTGCTAATCTCCTGTTGCCATTATAGCTGTGAAAATTTATTCAGAAACTTTTCCCCTAAGATGAAGAATAGTATATGAGGCAAAAGTTACAGAGTTAAGTTTTCTCCTACCCTTTTGAAAAATGGCATTTTATAATCCTTCCAGATAACCCATTCTAATATGCATGTGGTTGAAGAAAAAGATCTTGATGGTCTTGTATTTAGAAAATCTCTGTTACTCAGGGTCAAGGACCATGTTTACCTGAGCTAATGAATAGAATACATGAAGTTACGCTCAGCTGCTTGGAGTTATTTTAATAGTGCTGAATTTTGGTTTGGTGCCAGTTTTCCTGACTCTCAATAGCACCTGTGCAAGTCCCTGTTTCCTGCACTCTTGCAGAACTGGCAGCAATCTGAGTCTGGTTCAGAACTGGTGTTAGGCCAGAGCAGAATGCTTCCCTAGGATCTCCCAATGTGGCCCGGAAACCCCAGAGTGGAAGGAGCAGTCCCAAGCTGGAGCTGATGAGTGCTGACAGCACGAGCTGTGCTGTCAGGTGTCCTTGGAGTGCATTGCTGGTTCTGCTAATACGATACAGAGATACATGAGCTGATTGCGTGTAGAACAATGTCTTTGTTAGCGGGATTTTCTGGCTTCACTCTGCTTATGAAACCACTATAACTTCTGGACCCAAACTGCCTTTGAAATCAGTACTCTGGCAATATAAAATTCTTTTAACCTACAGAGATTAATGAATAATATTGACATCAGAAGTGCAGGATTACTAAACAAAGCTATAACTTGCTTACATAAAGAAACCGTTTCCAAGTCTTTCTTCCTGTAGGGTGTTATGTTTTGGAACATAGTTTTGTTGTGTGGTAATGTGCAGTTCTTTGCACTGCCAGCATTACATTTGGTGCATAATTGAGGATATTTTATTGGCAGGGAGGGGGAGAAGAAGAAATCTAATTTGGCATTTACCAGCCTTCTGAAAGGCATTATCTTGTTAGAGCTTTTTAAACTAGACTGACATGTGTAATCTTCCTATGCAGTGGTATGTCTGGGTCTCCAGAAGTGTTGTAGGCCAAGTAGTGTGCTTTTTCCTAGGTTGAAGTGCAGCTTCTATCAACACAAGGATGTGTCCTGTGAGAGCTTTTCCTTGCCTTGCTGCCTTCACCACATACAAGAGCAGGAGGCTTAATGAGCAAGAACTTAACTTTACTGGCCTGGCTGAATTTTTATTCTTCCTAACCAGCACAACTATGCTAATAGGAGTTTGTGTTGTGTAAGCAGAAGGCCTTTGTCTCTCCTATATCCGCCTTCCCCCGCACACTGGAGATCTCTATCAGTGACATAGTTATGGCATGGCAAAGTTTATTTGGTAGTTGAAATACGTAGCACTGGAATAGAAATAACTGAAGTCTCAGATTCTCAGTGTTTCTGCAAAATTTAATGGATAATGCTGATTCTTTTCTTAATTAGCAGTTTTTTTAGTAGGCCTGTTCTTTCCCACTTGCCCAACTCTAAAAACACACAGGAAAAAAACCCCAAAACATGTGAACAAATATAAAGCAAAACAAAAGCTACGCTTTTGTGGAAAACAGGTACATGTATTTTTCTTTTAGTCTTTGAGTCCTACTTGGAACTCCTGAGAGCATGAAATGTTACTGGAAGCTGGGTTTTAAACCAGAAACCTTTCTGATTAACTTTGTTTTGTGGTGTGCCAGATGAGCATCGAATGGGATGTGTTCTTTGTTGCTTTCTGTCTAAACTGAAAACAAAGGTAATTTCTCAAAGTGTAGGACTAAAATTGTAAATAATGCATGGAAAACCTAATGTATGGTAAATATAATTACTCTGGGAAAAACAGTTCTCCCTCAGATGAATAGCTGTTGAGTGCAGATTCAGGGAAACCAATGGTATGAAGAGAAATATAGGTAAAGGCTTTATTATAACATACAATATGCACTTGGCCCAATTTCTCCTTTCAATGATATATTTAAGTTACGGCAACTCACAGTTTCTGCCTTGCTACCCTCCTGGGTTTTTATCTAGGTCAGGGTGAGTAGGTTGATGCTGGTTGTGATTCTTTCCCTCTTTACTTCACGCTGCACTTGCTGATCTAATTCTGAACGTCCCAGTATCTGGTTGCCAAGTGTCCAATGACATTCCTTGCAGGACTGGAGCTTGTTGGCAGAGGACAGGTAATATCTTTCCCAAAGCGGTTGCAAAGGGATTCTCATGAACTTTTAAATTCCATGAAAACAACTGCTGAGTCTTGTAATCTACTTACTGTTATCTGACAAGGTAAAACTTTGCTTTGTCTTGATTTTTGCAGCCCCCAGAGTGTAGTAGGGGCAAAACTTCAAAGCATTGCTTCTGTGTAGCCTTCAACAGAAGTGAACTTTCAAATGCTGCATACGCTTAGTCATTCTGACTTCAATGCTCTCCTTTTTTTTCTCTGCTCCGTTGGTGAGCCAGTGGGACATGGACTAATTATACTTTTCAGGGACAGTGGACAGTGATTGTGGATTGTTGGATATGTTCCACTGTTTCTAGGTGCTTCCACATAACTTGAATGTTTACTCTTGGCTCCAGCTTGTCAGGCTCTTCTCTAAGCAGAGCATTTTGTTTGATAGAGCTGTGGTTATCAAAAGCAGGGGTATAGCAAAGCTTTCAGCAAATAAACAGAGCTTTCAGGCACAGGCTTATTGGTGCTGCTGTTGCAGAAAGAACAATATTAATATTAAATGGCTGAACCAGAGTATTCCCAAGGAGATGGTGCAATGTAGAAGGATTTCAGAAAGCCATAGAATTTTTAGGCCCAATGCCTTAATAGTGGTGTTGTGTAATTGTGTGGTAAGTTGGGATGATGCCTCATATGTTATATGTAAAAGCAAAGGAATGAGTAATTCTGTTAAAATGGGGCTGAAGATGTGTCATACAACTTGAGCAGTAGCATTTTCTGAATGAGCTCTGCAAGTGTGATTTATATATGGAGCTGTTAGAGGGGTGGCTTGAAATACATGCTCCTTGGGATATCAAATTCAAATTTCTCAAAACATGTGTTTTCAAAATAATAAAAAATTGAGAACAATTACTTCCTTTGATTTTTTTTTTTCAGATAGTGTATTTGTATTAAATAAGAAGAAAACTGTGTTTAGTAGAACAACTGCTTGCTTAAGGCTTGGGTTTGTGCAGGTTTACATTTCCTTTAAAGCCTTTTTGCAGTTCCTCCCTGCTTCCATGTCCTGCAAGTAATGCCCTGCAAGAGTCAGCACATGCTGTGGATAACTGCTGAATAACTGTGGGAGTAACTGTGCAGTTCAGGTGTCCTGCCTGGGCAGCTGTTGGGCCAGACAGAACATAGCACTGAAGCTTATGATGAAGTTTTGGCAACTAAAGTTACCAGTCTGATCTTTCTATACTTGTGCTATTTTGTTGTTGTTGTTGTAGTAATGAATCTTTTGGTATCTGTCCAATTCAGATAGTGAATTAGTGGGGAGTAATCAGGGTACCAAAGGTATAAATGCTGAGTAATCTTCCCCCACCACAAACAGCAAGTTGTATGGCATAAGTTTCCCTGATATTTATCACAAGAGTAACTTTTGAACAGCTTTGAAACAAAAAATGTGATAAATATCAATAAAAATAAAGCAAAAATAAAAATTTCTCACAGCAAACTTCTTTCTTTGCACAAGATTCAGGACTGTTGGTGACTTACATTAAAATGACTATGGACAGATAACTACTTCAAGAAAACACAAGTACATGATGTGAGTTCTGTCTCTGACAACAGTATTTTTTAAATTTTATTTTTCAAGTTTGATTTCATCCCATGGTATTGCTCAGCTCTCTGCCATTTGTGTTTTTTAGATGGCTGAAAATTGTTTTGTGGTTCACTTGAAGCATAATCAATGCAGTGTTGTGGATCCCTGTCAAGTCAGATGATGGTAGCAGAAGTATAGCTAGACAGAGCACACAGGTCACCAGCAAACAAGGGAAGACAACGGGCCTTTTATTGGGCTCTGAATGCTTGCTTGGAATGGCTGCTGATGTTCAAAGCATTGTGTGCTACTTCAGACAGAAATATGAGCCTTTCCATGGTTTCTTGTGTGGTTCTAAAACCTCATAAAATATGCTTTTCTAAAGGACTTAAGTCAGAATTGTGTAGGTTGGAAAAAACCTTTAAGATCATCAAGCCCAGCTGTAGTAGGAAGACAGAACAGCCTTTTCTGGCATAAGCATGGTCTGAAATGCCCTTATGAGGATGTGATTTACCCTTCATTTTCCAGTCATGTCACCCACTTACAGTCTTATGGTTCCTTTCCATCATTCCCACAATCCAAATCCAAACTACTCTTATCTACTGTGGGTGTCTGGTTTTGGCTTAAGACTTGTCAATTTTAAGAACTTTTAAGAAATTGTACTTCCTCTGATAACTCTTTAGGTAAAGAAACTTAGGTGAAATTTAATTTGCATTTGGTGTGGTAAATGTTTTACACTGTTTGTACAGGTCCCCCAGTCAGACTCTAGTACAATGGGATTGTCTTGCTGAATGTGTGTGTGTCCAGGTAGGTTCTTTGGCTTTGTGGTTGTCCATTAGTAAAACTGGTAGTAAAATTGGTTGCCTATTTAGTAAAACTGTTCTCTGTGCTGCCAGCAACAGAAGAACACAGAGTGCCTGGCAGTTTGTTTAAATTAATTACAGAAGTGACTTAAGGCATATTTCACTTGTTACTTCCTTTTGTGGTTAGGTATTTAGAATGAATTAGTTGCTCCAGGAAACACTTTTGGAAGCGTGTTTTCTGAAGGTTTGCAAAAATTGCAATGCAATGGCAAGAGCTGATGCCTTTAAGAAGCTTGCATCATTTTAAACGAACAGGTGTTTGTTCAGCACAGTCCTCCTCCGTTCCTGTTTGCATATTCATATAATTGTATCTACTATAGTTCTGTAGCTGGTAATGATCTGAAGTCACACAGTACCTTGTTTTGTGAGTCCTCACAGAGATCATCTGTAGTGGTCACAATGGCCTGAGACATTGTCACGGAGCTGTGGTCGTTGTTTGGTTTGGATTGTTTGTTGTTGGGGGTTTTCGTTTGTTTGTTTTGAAGGTTTTTTGTTTTGTTTTCTTCCCCTCTCACTCCAAATGCTTAGGCACTTCAGGGGTAAGATGAAGCAGAGAACTGGGGGGAGAAAAATGAAAAACTGGGTTGTGGTTTGTTACTGTGAGTTGATGATCTCCAGGTTTCAATTGTAGCAGTGACATGGTAATTGTGATGAGTTTCTTTGATCTGACTTGTTTTGGGTGGCAGGAAAAGAAGTAATTGGATGGGGTGGTGTGGGTGGGGAAGGAGCCCTCCTGTGTCACTTGCCAGCACATCTCAGGCTGGATGCAAACTGATTATCATGGTAGAACCCCAAGTGTTACAATGCTGGGTGCAGAATCAAGTAGGGACTGTTGTAACATTTGTCTTTCTGCTTGTCTGAAATCAAGCACAATTTTTCTTTTCTTCAGTGTTTCCTGATGTTCTTTCCAATATTGAAGTTGGGGTTGAGAAGGGACTGTGTAGATTTGAACACCACCAACTCCTGCTGCTAGAGATTCTGTAAAAAGCCACAAGCAGGACTTCTCTTCCTCTTAGCAATCATATGACTACTGCTTGTATAGTTATACTCACAAATCTAAGTATGGAAATACTACTGCTGGCTCACTTCAGGCTATTCACTGCAAGTTTAAAGCTACACACATAAATATTTTGACTTTGTGTGTTTTGTCACCAAAAAGTAGTGAAAGATTGGTGCTGTTAAAACAGTGATTATTGATATTAGCTTTTACTTTAGGACAGACTTGTGACTTTTTTGACTAAGTTTGTTTTCTAAGTTTGTATGAAGACATATTAAACAAATATATTAAGTTTCATTTTATCTATTACTATACTGTAAGTGACTGTTAAATTTTGAGAACTCAAATCAGTGTGTTGAACTTGACCCTGTTGTGGAGTAAAATTGCAGAAGGAATGCAGAATTGCTGAGTTGATTTGAGGTAGGAGCTACTGATCTTAGCTCTAAATTAGCTATATAAATACTCATTTAAAAATCTTTTGATCATTAGATCTGTTTCCTGTTGTTGTTTGTCTCTGTCCAGTAGATGATGATAATATTGGTAATTAAGGACTGTAAGGTGTTGAATATGCAATCGGGCTATTTAGAACTGAAACATCAAATATGAAATATGTAGTTAGGATGTCTGCCTAATCTCTAATGCTGAGCAATCTTTGAAATTATCTAGAAGATTTATCATGTTTGCCAAGTAGTTTGGGGAAGATGTTGAAGTGGGAGTATCACAGCTTCTACCTTGATCTTCCAACTTTCAGAGCAATCAGTTTTGCAGCTCCTGGTTGTTAGAGCCTGAAGGTCACTGGGGACGATGTTGAAAACCTGACACTTGCAGGGATAGAGGGCATGTTTGTAGTAGGCAGGTAGGAGGGATGGTCAGGGCTATTTCAAAAAGGGTGTGGGAAGAAAAGGTATGCAACATAAAAATAAAACTTTTTTGACTCTCCTTCTCTGGAAGAAACCTATTCTAAAAGGGCTCTGCGATTTTTGAGGGCAGCTAATGTTTGGTGTGATTGTTTGGGTGCATATTCAGGTTACTTGCAGAATAGTCTGAAGGGCTTAAACCATTTCAAGCTAAAACTCCTACATCTTGTTTCATTTTGAGAATACCTTTCCTCTTGTTTTGCGCAGGAATTGAAGCTTGAACATACTGAGAATTTTGCAAGTGGTTCAACTTTTGCTCATTCACAACTACAATTAGAAAATTAAATTGGAGCAAGAGTATTTTTACCCCTTATCTCATACCATCACTCAGATGTATGTGGTATTGTAGAAACTGCATCACGGTAACAAAGGCTGTTGGAAAAACGGTTCTTGTACTCAAATAGTAATTAAAAGTATAAATACTGAACCTTGGATTCTTTAAAATCTACCATTTGAGGCTTGGGGCACATGGAATCTGTTGAAACAGTTTAAGCCCTGAAGTACGGTAAGGGAATGTGTAGAATTAGGTGAAGGAGAAGAATCTTAAAGATTGCAAGTAGAAATCAGGTGCTTTGCATTTCATAAGCACATTCTACAAATATTTTGTAAAAGGAGTGTTGGATGGTGAAATTGGATGCTGGGATCTGCTTGCCCTGCTGTGACAGGCAACTTTAGGTATTTAGACTGGTACATGGTGCACTGGTCAGTTGTTACAGCAGCTCAGTCTGGAATATAAATTATGCAGCCCCACACTTTAATGGTTTAATGTATTAACAATAGTAAACTTAAATAGGTTTTGAATTAAGGTATTTTCTCTGATTAATCTGTTTTGTTGTGGGTTTTTTTTTTTTGTTAAGGTGTGCAAACAGATTTGGCTAGGCCTATTTGATGATAGATCATCAGCAATTCCAGACTTCAGGGATCCACAGAAAGTAAAGGAATTTCTACAGGAAAAATATGAAAAGAAAAGATGGTAAGATACCTTTACTATTATAAAGATTGCCCCTATAATGAGAATTGAAGATGCACTGTTTGCTATCATTTTGATTGTCCTTTCCTTCTTTGAGTGTGCTCTTCAGACTAGATTACACAGCTCTGTAAAGTGAAATGGTTTCTGAACTTTATTTAGAGCTCCTATAGGAATCAGAGAAGACAAACTAAACAAGTTTCTCAATGTTCATACTGATGGAACAGAAATGGCTTAAGAGGATGTCAACAACAGCATAAAGTAAAAGTTTTGCAGACTATTATTTCCCATCCGATTTATTAGTATGGGAAAGACATGTTTTGTGTTGAATAAGTGCTAAAAATATTGATGACTTTAAATTCTAGTCCATTTAAAGAAAAAAATCAGTGGCATATTTAAAGAATGGGTACTTTGCAAACTACTGACAGTCTATTGCAGGACTGGAGTTTCAGTAGCAAAGCTGAGATCTGCCAGTTCTCAAATTCAGAGTTAAGAATTTCTCATGTGAAACTTGTAAAAACCATTTCTCTTCTTGCATGTAGGTATGTTCCTCCAGAGCAAGCAAAGGTGGTGGCATCAGTCCATGCATCCATATCGGGGTCTTCTGCCAGTAGTACAAGCAGCACACCTGAGGTGAAGCCACTCAAATCTCTCTTGGGAGAAGCTGCACCCACACTGCACTTAAACAAGGGCACACCTAGCCAAGTGAGTAATGATTGCTGAGGAGCACAGAACCGTTCTGCAGTCCTTGTTACTCTTTCAGTGGCACAAAAATTCCTGCAATAGCAGCTGCTATGATCTGTAGGAACTAAAATGATCACTGTATGTAGTATATTTTACTGAAGTATATACATGTTTGCAGATCAGGTACTAAATTAAGTTGGTTTCTATTGAGCAAATTGATTTTTATTATTTTCAGTAAGCAGAGTTTTCCAGTGTGGTAGGATTAATTGTCTTTTGCATAAATGCCTGTAAAGTTTGGACCTGATGTGTTATATTTCCATCTTTGCATTTTCTCTTTGAAAATAAGAAAATTACTGATGTTGTTAAATGTGAGATTAGTAGTGAATATGTGGATGAAAGCATGTCATATTTATTGTGGCTTTCTATGCATTCTGAAACTCTCTTAAGTGGCTTTCGGGGGACATCTGTATGCTGTAAAGTCAAACAACACTGTGTACTTAGACTTTTGGAAGGAAGACAGTTTGTTTGGAAACTGCCATCAGGATACAGGCAACTCTTGAATGGACCTCTTTTAACTCAAACAGTAGAAAATTGCAGCTTCAAGCCTTGCTATTAAATTCTTCAGTTTTTCTCTCCTTATACTGAATTCTAAAGATTTTTTCAGATTGTAGTGAATAACTATTTTCCATCTTGTAAAATTAAGTTTTATTCTTGTATTTGTACAGTATTTACAGTTTCAAATACAAAACCTGAAGTTGCTAATAATATACTACTTTACTTTTCTGGGTGCTATTAAACCATGTAAATCTGCAACAGAGTTCCTTTAAAAAAAAGCCAGAGAAGTAGCATAAATTGTCTTCCTCATACTATAGGAGGAGGGTGTGTCCTACATACAGCATCTTAAACTTCAGGAATAAATGTCTTGTTAAGGAAGTAAGCTTAGTCTAGCCTGCTAATATTTTGTAAATGTCGGTTTGGTAAAATATCACCTTTTTGTACTAGCTAATTGAAATCTTGTTTGTAGTCTCCTGTTGTAGTTCGATCTCAAGGACAGCAGCAACAAGAAAAGAAACAATTTGACCTCCTCAGTGACCTTGGCTCAGATATCTTTGCTGCTGCTCCTCCTCAGTCAACTGCTACAGCAAATTTTGCTAATTTTGCACACTTCAATAGTCATACAGGTAGGTATTTGGACCACTGTATCCCATTTAATTGTATAAAATGTAGTTTTAATTTTGATGGCTTTTGACTGAACTTCATGAGGTGCATGTAATCTCTGTGCCTTAGGAATGTTGTATTGCTCAAGGTTTCTTTCAGGTCTTTATAAAGAAAGGTTGAAGACATAAAGACTGACAATTCTGCTTTTGGAAGTGAGGGTTGCTGTAGCTGTTCTCTAGGATGTATGATTACACTGTTTCTGCCTACTACTAATCTTCAGGTTCTTTGGGGGAGAGAGTGAGAGGATGAGTAACAAAATTTTGGGAGAAGCTGATATTAGACCTTCAATTTTCTTCCTGAAAATTATTAGGAAGAGCATTCATGAAAAGCAAGCAGATACAGAGACTTTAAAAGAGTTCAAATGCATTGATAGTAACTGCTCATTTGTCAAAGGAAAAACTAAGGCTTGCCCAGTTTAAAGAGTGATCTCATCTTTTGTGTGTGTGTCTGTTTGAAAGCTGAGTACTGCTCATGTGAGCAGTATTCTGTAGTTTCAGGAAGGCTAAACAAGCCTTGAGCATATGTATTGACTGAGGAAAGGGGATAGGCCTTGAATTCTTAGAGGATGACTTCAGTAAAATATATTGAAGCTTCAGGTTTTTTTTTTTCCAGCCAGAGACCAAGAGCCATAGAAGTATATCCTAAAGACAAAGTCAATTCTGTGGTCACTGAAGTTTGTTTTTGCTAGTTTGCCTTGTAGTTGTGGGAAAGTACCTTTGCCTGCCTGGTCTGAATGGGCTTTTCATGTAGTTGTTCTGAGAGAAACTGTGATGCTGCTAAGCCACCCAGAATAAGAGAGATTTCTTGCAAAACAGTCCTGAAACTGTTAACAGCCAAGATAAAGTGTCATAGCAAAATAACAAGGATTTATCCAAATTAATGTTGTGAATTAAATGGCTGAATTCAGTAACACTGCAACAGCAATTGTTAATCTGTGTGTTCTGTAAAATCCTTAAAATTAGGTTTCATGTTAATCAGGATTTTGGAGGTGTGTTTAACTGGGAGAACTGGTGCTGACTGGCTAATGCTGTATAATGTTATTGAAAAGGCTACAGATGGTTAATTTTTTCTAATAATTTCTTTCCAAACTTGTTTCTGAATGATTCTTTATACCCTTCATTATTCTTAGTGCTTTTTAGGAGGTGAAAATTCCATTAAAGCAGTATTGCAATAGTGTGTTCCAAATTTAGGTAAAGTTCTATTGCATCTCTGCTGGGTAAGTTTTAAAAGGATAAAAAGCTATAGGAACACTCCAGAATAAATATAATCTGAGGAGAGAGTCTGTTAATTTCTGGTCACAAACTAACCATTGTGGTCATTCCCATGACTTCTTACCATAAGTTTTAGAGCCCAAAGCAGTATCAGGGCTAGTAAATCAGTTTCTAAAAGACAGAAACATGATTCTGAGTGTGTGATAGCTGAACATGTATCGGAGACTTGTTACCTGAGGGTGTTTTCTGACTTGCTGTAGTAAAATGCTTGTAAGACTTGTCTTGTGTGCAGTAAGTACAGGGTAGTGTTAGTGAAATGAATAACAAAATGTTAGATTCTTCCTTTGGAACACAAGGAGGGTTGATCAGTCTGCCAGCTTTGGCAAAGATGAGTTTGAAATGCTCATTAAGGAGCTGTATAAACATGTAATTTTTGTTAGCAATTACACACAGCTGAGGAGAATGGGAGAATTTGCACTTACTCCAGCACTACTTTCTCAAAGTTTATGGTTTGGTCTTCTTGTTTTAGGGCTTAGTTTTAGCTATGTGTATAAGTTTTTTCCCTTCCTGTACACAATGCTAACTAAATCACTGAAGAGACCAGCAAACTTAAGATCCTTCAGTATAAGTTACTGAGTGCAGCAGCTGATAGGAAAATATTAACAATCTTGTGCTGTAATCTGTGAAGTGTAGGTGTAAATCTTGAAAATTATGCAGGAACTGCAATTTGTGATATGTTTCTTCTTTCCAAGTTCTTTAACGTATTAAGGTGGTTCAGGATATTGTTGCTTATTGAAGGGGAAACATACTGACCTTATGTTTGCTGTTGGTAGTTAATTTACAAAGTTCTGTAATGTCTGCAAAATCGAGATTTTGAAGATGGTACATGACTGATTTGTCTGTAGTTTATAGACTGGTAATCGCAACAAGGATCAAAATGTTTGGCATGTAGATTTATTAAAAACTAATGGAATAGATGACCTGCACAAAAGATTTTACAAAGGTGTAGTGACACAGCACAACTCTATTACAAATAACATGGGAGAAGAGACTTTTATCTAGAAAAAGCAAAATAGTATGAGTTATTTTGTAGAGATTTTTTTTTTAACTTTAGGTATATGTAGATTTTATTTTAGGTTTTTTTTGTTTTGAAGTGTTTCATGCCTTTATTGCATACCAGGTAGTACAAACCTCAGGGAAGAAACTGCAGAGATTATAGGAGCAGCTGACATTGCCATGACTGGTGTCGTCATCCCTGGCTGTAGCCAGCTGGCTTTTGTACTGCCTTGTTGGTCTGCAGTGTCAAGAGCAGCTGTAAATCCATGGCAATCTGCAACCCCCTGAAGTTCCTGAACTTACTTAGGATTGTGCTTGGGTTTTGGTGTGGAGAACTGAATTTTGGAATTGGCAATCTATATATTGTCCAGGTGCAGGAGAGTACAAGTCTTACCTGGTCTTTACTTTTGTGTCACATTTACGAAGGTTGAAATTTTGCTGCATAAAATGAAACAAGATTAATATCAGAATGCTCTGCTGAACAGGCTTTACAGTAATACTGTTTGAACATGGGCTCACCTGAAGGTCATCCTTTCTGTGTCAGCTGATGCAGTAAAATGAAGTGTTTTGTAATGTAATACACTCCAGTTTTTAATTTGGACCCAAAAGATATTTCATTTAAGATTCTTGACATAGTTTTCTGTTTGTGTGAGTGGTTAAAATGAATAATCTTGTCCTTATTCTAGAAGTGGTATTTACATACTTAATCCTCTTTGGTCAACTAAACATCATTGCCTGACCAATTGATGCATTAGGATGAAAGTATCACTTTCATATTTTTAATCTATTCCTATTAAAAAGCTACTGGTTTAAAAACCAAAACAACTCAAACTTTGGGATTTGGAGTCTGTAAAATGCTGTTTGAACCAATACAGAGTATATAATAGAAGTAATTTTTTGTCTGTTTTTGCCAACTTTTTGTGCACTTTGAGGGTGAAAATAACTTTCCCAAGATCTTGCTTTCACTCTGATTTTTTTTTTCCACCTTGCTAACTCCCATGCTGTGGTGGGTTCCAGGTGCCCACGGGGCTGTGTGTTCACTCTCCCATCAGCAGAGTTGGGGAAGACACAAAAAAACTGATGAGTCAAGAGAAAGCAACTGGGCAAACCAGACTTGACTTAGTTTGTTGACACTTAATAATAGAGTAGGATAGTAAAAAATTAAAACCAAACCTACCTTCATCCCTTGTGAGGTGTAATTTCACTCCTGACCATTTTAGCCCCTCCTTATGAGGGGGCTGGGGAATGGGCATTGCAGTTAAGTCGTAAGATTTCGTCTCTCTTGCTACTTCTTCCTCATGCTGTTCCCCTGCTCCAGTGTGGGGTCCCTCCTCTGCAGTGGGATATGGTCCTTCTCAAACTTCTTGGAATGTGAGCCCTTGCCATGGGTGTCAGTTCTTCTAGAACTGCTCCAGCATGGGTCCTTTCCATGGAGTGCTGTCCTTCAGGCAGGCTCACAGCTCCTGCCAGAAAACCTGCTCCAGCAGCAGCTTTCCATGAGCTCTGGCCTCCTCATGCCCTCCCTACCTGCTCTGGCATGGCTCCTCCACAGGCTGTGGTGTGAATTTGTTGCACCATGGTCCTTTATGGGCTGCAGTGGGACAGCTTTCCTTACCGTGGTCTTCTCCATGGGCCTGGAGCATGTCCTTCCCTACCTCTTAGCTGACCTTGGTATCTGCAGTGTTTTCTCTTGCATTTTCCTCAATCCTCTCTGCCACAGCTGCTGCACACTGGTTTTTAACCTTTTATAAACACAATGCCCCAGCCAGCACTGCTGGTGTCCTTAGCTCTGGGCAGTGGTGGGGCGGTCTTGGAGCTGCAGCAGCCGTGCAGCAATGTGGGCAGCTTCTGTTCTCTCCTCACAGGGACCACCCTGGCTGCTCCCTGCTGCCAAAACCATGCTCTGTAACCTAATGCTTATGCACATGGTTTATTAAATGTGGTATCGAGTCCAGCCAAACCTCACCTTCTCTCCCAGGGTACTCTGGGAAGGACAATGCAGGCATTTTCTTGCTTATCTATATTAGCAGCCTTGTGGAGTACAGTAGTTTGTATTAAAATGTCCTTTCAGTTTATAAATCTGAAATACAGGTGCTTTTGAATAGAAATTAATTGAAATAATACAACTTTTAATTAGCTCTATCAGATTATTAAGCTACAGTACTTCAGCAATCAGCATAATTTATTCTCTTTGTATATACTTAATCACAAAATCTCTCCAGAATAAACAAATTCTAACCTAAAAATGTAATGTATTGCCATCTATTATTCTAGAAGGTGTTATGTGAACTTTCTTTAGATAGTAACTCAAGTTATCTTTATAAAAAAGGTTTGGTTTGCATTTGATTAAAAACATTTTTTCCTTTCTAGCTTATAATAGAGTTTAAGGGCTTCTGTGGAGCTTACCAGTTAGGCATGCAATTCCTGTTGAGACTATAGACACTTGAATGTCCAGGTGGTCAAAATTAGATTAGTGTTAACTTCTGTTTTCTCCTATAGTATGGCACAAAAGGAAGGTGAAAACTGAAATTCTGTTTGAAATTTCCTTGGATTTTATTTTGTGGATACACTATGAATGCTATCTTGTTGCCACTGGCATTGATTTTCCATTTTTCTATACTCTGATTTAGTTTTTTAAAAGACTGAATTTTCCAGTTAAATGAGTTTATAAACCTAGCCAAAACTATTCAAGCTATGCCAATCAAAATTCACCTGAGGAAGAAGCACTTGGTGTATGACGAATCTGAATTGCCAATATGTTACAAGAATACCTTCTGATTTTTATGTACAAAGAAACACTCAGTCGGCCCACAAGTTCTAGTTTTGGAAACTAGGTATTCTGTACTTTATGGCTGTTTGTTCCTGAGCAGCCAGCACTACAAACTGAGGGGTAAGCTGGAGCGGATTCCATCAGGACATGCAGTTGTGAGTAGCAGCTTGTGTGAGGAGGACAGAAGCAGCTTAACTGATACAGCTCTGTGAATGTGATTTGTGAGAGCTTGTTCAAAGACAACTTTCAATTATAGAATAACGTGTAATTTTCTTCATGTCAAAAGCAACACATGGTAGGCCATAACCCTTGAAGGCTGTCATGACCATGAATTCAGTTAATACATCTGTTTTTGTGTTTATTTCCCATATCCATTAACATGTTTTGTTCCTTTGCGATTTACAGCGCAGAACTCTGCCAATGCAGGTTTTGCAAACTTTGATGCATTTGGACAGTCTAGTGGCTCGAGTAATTTTGGAGGTTTCCCCACAGCAAGTCAGTCTCCTTTTCAGCCCCAAAATACAGGTAGAAGTCCTAGCACTTTTGATTAATACTTAATTGAAATAATCCTTACCTTTATGTTGGAAGGTACCGAAGTTGAGTTTTTCTTGCATCTGCCTGCTTTAATGTGATCAAGCCATCTGAAGCTCTGGGGAAACTCAAAATTAATTCCTTGTGTTTGGTGTTGATTTTTTTTTCCCCTAATGCTACTCAGAAGTCTGATTTATGGCACTGTGTTTGTTAGCTCTACACCTGAAATAACTATGAAAAAAATAAACTCTACTGCTTTTAATAAGTATTGAATTGACTCTGTCTTCAAAGAGAAGCACTTAAGTAGATCCAAAAGGATGTCACAGAACCAAACAAGTGTGTGTCTATGCATATGTATAGTATATGCACACACTTCAGTATGTTTGACTTCATGTGTAGAGCCTATTGCTAAGATTTATTTTGCTTTCCTTTAATTTGATCATGCTTTAGAACTTCTGCTTGAGTTTACACTTGCTGTTTGTCTAGATCTTTGGCTGACTGACTTTCTTTTCCTTTTTTTTTTTTTCTTTTGAGTGTGGTGTTGTTTTAAACTTTTTTTTTTCAAATTTTCTTTTTCCCTTCTTATGTTAACTTTAACCCACACACAATTTCTGGCTGTCCAGCGTTCAGAACGCTTTCATCTAGCTGCAGTTTTGGTGAATTTACTTCAGCTTTTCCTCTCCAGGCTGTACACAGTAAGTTCCACGCAGTGGAAAACTCAGCTTGCTTCATTTTATGCCATTGTAGTATAGCACTTCCATTCCTACTGTTGCATATGTTTCAACTTGTTGCTTATGCTTTTAGGAAGTTGTGTTTCTGTTTTAGAAAGTTCTGTAGTACAAGTGGAATCATCAACCAACTGTTATAAAATGTGATACACTTAATAGAACAACTCAGTTAAATTTAAGTATATGACCTGCCAAATTAAATTGTCTGGACAATGAAGAGATGTAAGCTCATGGTGTCATATTGATCTGAAGTTCAGTTGTGTGGACTCATATCAGATTTCTAAAATTGATTTATGTATCTCTGACTTCAGTGGATATTAGTTTTGAAAGAGCTGTGTTGTGTCTTCCCCCAACCTCTTTTCCTGATTGGATCCTGTCTAAAACTTTTGAGAACAGAGAATCAAACTCTCCAAACCTGGGCATGAAATCATATAACTTGGACTTCCAGGCACTTTTTTTTGCTTAGGATGATGGCTGACATCTGCAATGAATAAACATTGAACCACTAAGTAAATGTAAATAGTAGCTATTTGTTAGCCACATACGGTAGGGAAATGAAGCTTCAGTATTTTGAATATCAAAGATTAAGACAAATATATCTTTTTCTGGGAAGCTTTTATTATTGAAATTACTTTAAACAGCTAAAAATAGCATATAGTTTTCAGGATCAAATTATGACTGTGATTTAAAGTGTTGAAGTTTGGGGTGTTTATCCCTGATATGCAGTCAAAACACTTTATAAAATTTTTTTTCTGACGGCCCACTGAACTTTGAAGGAAATGGGAAAGAGCCTTAAATGGGTAGGATGGGGCAGGCAAACACGTTGCTTCACATGACGACAAAGGGAGGGTTATTGTGCCATCAGTTAGAGTTAAAGAGACTTTCTAACTTTGGAGCATTGATCGTGTTTAACTTAATTTGTTACAGGTGGAAGTGCTGGATCGGTGAATGCTAATTTTGCTCACTTTGATAACTTCCCCAAATCCTCCAGTGCTGATTTTGGATCCTTCAATGCTTCTCAGAGCAACGCCACAGCAACTGCAGCCAGTAAAGCTGCAGTGAATAAACTGAATCTTCAGTCAGCTGACAAATATGCAGCTCTTGCTAATTTAGATAATATCTTCAGTGCAGGGCAAGGTATTAAACTTTATTGTTTGCCATGGTTATTCTATATGTGTATAGTTACCACAAGGATGGCTGTACTTGTCAAAGTACTGTAACAGTATATCAAAATTTCCCTTATCTAAGTGATCAGCAGAATTTTGTGTCAATGTACCCTTAAATGTGCAAGATATGAGTTTTAAGACATCATTACAAGAGGATTTCATTAGAAGACTACTTTTTGGGAACCTATTTCCCATCGAGATGAATAATTCAAAATTAAAATATCTAAATAATGATTACTTCAGTAATGAAAGCATACAAAAATACAAATACATATTTTATATTTGTACTAAAACCTATAGTGGATGCTCTGGAAAGGAGAGCTGCAGTTGTTACAAAGCACTACCAGAGCAGCTTTCCTACCTCTCTGCCACAAAACCAGATGGCTTTAGTTTTTCATAAAATAGTAGCAGTGATATTTGGATTTAGTTGATAGTAAATGGAGGAGAAAAAGCTAGTTATTCTGTGACTGAAATGTAATTCTCCTCAAATGGTGTGTTAAAACTTACGTTCATTTATACTCCAGAGTTTGTTCTGAAGTGGATTATTTGAGGTTACGTATTCTGTTCGTTTTCTAGTTGAAGATGAATGGATTATTTTTTCTAGGAAAACAAAAGCTCTTTGGGGCTGCAGAGTACCTATAGAGGCAGGACATTTTGCTAACAGCTGATGGCTTGTTAAATACTTTCTCCTCTATGCCCTAGTGCGTATTTAATTTTTAAGTCTGCAACCATCTGTGAACTTTCATTTATTTCTCAATGTCAGCAGGACAGAAAATGAAACCATCTCCAGTATGCTTAATCTGCTTGCTTTCTTTCTAGGTGGGAGTGAGCAGGGAAGTGGCTTCAGCACAGCAGTGTCCTCAGCAGGCCCTGCCTTGTCAGCCCCTAACCAGTCAAATGCGTCTTCAGACAAGTACGCGGCACTGGCGGAGCTGGATAGCGTGTTCAGCTCCACGGCCACCTCCAGCAATGCGTACACTGCCACCAGTAACGTCAGCAGGTATGCTGCCGGGGCTGTGCGCTCCCTGCGCTGCCTGCAGCAGCACAGAACAGCTGGAACAGTTTCTAAAACCTGGTTGTTCTTATCTAAATGGGAAGCATTGAATGAGTTTAGAGGTACTGCTGAAACTACATCCCTTGTTTTCAATAATGGCAGTACTGAGGGATAGCATGCTCTAGGAACACTGTCAGTAGAACATTCTCTGCACCTTTCTAGTCATGATGTGCTAAACCTGTTAGATGGTAGCACTTTGCTCTGCAGAGTACTTGCATGCATACTCAAAATCATAGGATCATCCCTGAAAAAAGAATTCAGATATTTTTAATGTAAATGGTGGCACCCATTTCTTTTCTCGATCACTGAAGTAACAAATACCAAATGCCTGTTAGGGGCTTGGCATTGCGAGTGCCCCTAAGTCTTCTACTTTGCCACCTTTATGCTGTTGGCCTTAGCTCTGTATTCCTTCTCCTGCTGTTGGTGGAGATGACTTTCCATTGCTCAGCACTAGTGAGAGTGTCTGACCCTGGCATCAGGGAGGTACATTGCAGTCTGCAAGCTGCATGTAAGTGTTCGTCCCCTTTATTTTACATGGCAGCAGTAACTGTAAATTGTATTTAATTATTAAACAAGCAATTCTGACTTCACTGAATGAATTGTATAAATTATTTCCAGCAATGCTTTTGGAACAGTACCTGTAGCTGCTACTGCACAGACACAGCCTGCATCTTCAAGTGTGCCTGCTCCATTTGGAGGTATGGAAGTATTACTAACACCCTTTGGGAACTGTAAGCAAGCAATCTACTACTTTTTACTTGATAATGCTCTGCTTTGATACCACGACTACTGAAGCTAATAAAGGTACTATTAACAAAAAAGTACTTCTGTCAAAATAACTATATTTTTAATGTATCTTATACATTCCTGGTTTTGGCCTAATTTTAGGCATTTATGTGTCTTTGTATGAGGGCTGTATAGACTTCATGTGAGTCAGATTTGCTGCTAGAGAAACGCTTACTTAATAAAATGTCTTTAATCTTTCAGCAACACCTTCCACAAATCCATTTGTAGCTGCCCCTGTTGCCCCAGTGGCACCTTCAACAAATCCATTCCAGACCAATAGCCGAGGAGCAACAGGTTAGGAAAAAATACATTGAGTATTTGAGAAACTTTCTTTAAAGAATTACATTGATTCTTTTTTCATATATCTGTGTAATATGTTTCTTAAAGATTTTCTGTAATATCTGTCCCTAGTCTATTTGACATGTTGTGTGTTTGCTCAGTGTTGAGGTGCATGCAATTCTAGGATTTCAAATGGTGGCCATGAAAAATGTCGAAATGATCTGTTTGAGCTCTACCTGTTTGTAGTGTACGTATCACCAGTTGGGTTCCTTCCAAGATGATAACCTTGGCTTTATAGAGCATGCTTTATAGAAGGTAGCCCTGAAATCATGGATCTTGAATGATCTTCTTTTTAATTTCTTTCTTTATTTTGAAGTGTTGAAAGCTCTCAAAACCAAGGAGCTCCCACGGCTCTTGGGATGCTAGCTCCTCACCAGTCCACTTATTTAATACATTAGTGTTTCTTTTAAAGAATATGTTTAATCTTTACACTCATTTTTTATATTAGTTTTCTGTGGGATGATTCTGTAGAGACATAATTCCATGAGCAAAATTTAATCACTTTTAAAAAAAGCAAACTTCTACTTCTTTAAAACTACAAACTTGGATTAGATGGCTGCTAGGTTATGCCGGTTTTCCTCTCCAGAGCGACTGCTAAATTTTGACACTTTTTTCTGTTAGCTGGACTTCAATAGATTAAAATCTGCTGATGTGTGCATTTTGACATTTGAGTTGTGGTTTGCTCAATGATTTAGGTAGGCTGAGTTAAAAACTGATTTGATAAATTTGTGTCCTCTGCTGAAATTAATTCTTTTTTCAGTCCCTTTTGAGATAATACGCAGCTAAATTTGTTCAGATATTTAATGCCCAAAATACCTTTTTTGCTTTATTTTAATTCCATTCCTAAGTGAGCTAGTGTGGATCATTGTTAGGAATTTGTAGCCTCTTTAGATAAATTTCTTTGAATATGGTGCCTCTATCCTTCCACATTCTATACAGCTGGTCCTGGCTCGCTGAGGTTCCAAGCCTTTGGCAGCATCCTGATGTTCCACACTAGGTGACAGAGATAATGTGTATAAGTAAAGATAATGTTCAGCCCCTTTCAGTGTAAGGTGTAAACTTATGGCTTGTCCTTTTATGTGTTCTTCCTGCATGAACTTTGCTATTTAGTACATGGGAGATCTGTTTTGTAGAGCTTATTTCTGATGGTTCTCTAATACTAATCTATTGCTGGTCATGCTATTGATGAACTGTTTGGTACATATATGTGTATCTATTACTCTATATATATATAACTAAGAAATGACTGTTGAAGAGTGTATAAATGATTTGACATTGTCTGGTCTCTTTGTGGCTTCCATAAGGCCTCTCGGGAGCAATGCACTCTCACATATTTCCTCAGGCTCATTTTGGTAGGTGGCCACATTTGGTATCAAGTTTCTTGTGGCTAATTGTTCTTGCTTGTAAAAGCTTATTGACAGCTATCTGGTTCTCTGCACGAAGAATTATGGAAGACTTCTTAAAAATGGAGTGGGTGTGGGTATTTGGCAACTGGGCAGAGGGAGAGAAGAGCATACATAGACATCGTGTTGAGCAACCAAAACAAAACCATTATTGATATCATCCATGGTCACCATATAGTGCTAATGAGTGACCGTTAAGTTTCTGCCAACAGTCGTTTGATGCGTTTTGGGATATCCCAAGTCCCCTGCTGATATTGTTGTGTTTCTTTTTGCTGTTTTAGCCAAGTTTGCTGTCGAGTAGCTGCTCTGCTCACTGTAACTTGACAATAGTGTTAGTACATTAGTTTTGCGTGCACTTGTCAACAGTTTGTCTGTATAATGTCTTGCCCTTGAACACTTTTGGGGTAAATATTTCAACTGATAATTAAGCTATATTCATTAAATTTATTTTATTAGCCTTTTTAAACAGTTGAGCTTGTATAAAATGTAGTTTGTAACATTTCAAAAGAGGAGTCCTGTTTAACTAGCATAGAATACTTGGTGTCTGTATTTGTACCAAAAATCTTTCTATACATTTCTCTTTGCAAGAATAACTCCCAAAAGACTGAATAATGGTTTTGTTACTATACTTTTGCACCTCATGTGCTCCTGTTTATTTGCTGAAGGCATGGGGAAATGCTTATGAGCTGTCTGTTCTTTACTTGAAATGTTCAGCAGAGAATCAGATGAAAAGTTTTGGGCTCTTTTTGTTTTAAGTTCTACCTCAACAGAAAGAGGGTTTGCAACAGGAACTTTGTGTGCAAATAATGTGCATGGTGAGAATCTCCTTAAAGACATTAAAGATGGGATGATAAAAGGGGATGCATGTATCCCTTTGATTTGTTTGTAGTTTGTTTTTTTTTTTAATAACCTCCTGTAGTGCACCTTGAAGTAGGAAAATCCTTTTATGCTTTTCTCAGAAGGAGAAAACCAGAGGGGCTTCGGCTGCCTGAACCTGCTTGCTTCTTATGCGTGCAGACTTCTGCAAGAAAAACTGTGGGGGAAATATATGATAACACATGATAATATATGAGAACAAAAAATAATTTCCTCTTCAGAAAGTATATCTGAATGTGCTGGATCTACTAAATTTTAAATAATGCCATTCACTTTTAAAGTGTAAATGCAAATTATGCACCCAGTTGGTGGTGATGGAAGGGAACAAATCAGTTCAGTCCAAACTTTCATCCAGTCACAGAGGGCATTAGAAGACTTATAACATGGCCTTGTAGTAATTTGTTTAATAAAAATAATGACTTCTTACAAATAATTGCATGTTATTTTTTGCCTACCAGCAGCAACATTTGGTACTGCATCCATGAGCATGCCGGCAGGATTTGGAACTCCTGCCTCCTACAGTCTTCCTACTAGTTATAGTGGCAACTTCCAGCAGCCCACGTTCCCAACCCAGGCAACTTTCCCTCAACAGACTGCTTTTGCTCAACAGCCAAATGGTAGGTCTGTATATTTTTGATAACTTTGTCTAAATCAGAAAAATTGAGAAAATGGTCTGTCTATAAGTTGGCAACAACGGGTGGATATTTATTTCTACATGAACTTGATAGTAATGTTGATGAAGTGTTCCCACACTGTTCTGGCTCTCTAGTTGAGCCTTCTGACTTGGCTGTGTGCAATTGCATAATTACCAAACTGAAATTTTACCAAAATCTCATAGTAAAATGGTAAGTACTCCTAGGCTTAAAGGTGTTTTAGGCAAGAAGGGCTGTTTGGGAATGTCTGCAACACACTATTACACGTTCTCTATCTTCATAGAACACAGGCAAGAGAAAACTGAGAAGTATTTTTTTCCTGAATTGATACAATATCATAACATTGAAAAAAGTGCATATGTAGAAATAGGAGATTGATGAGTTACGAACAGTTGAAAACAAACAAAAAGCTCAGCCACAGTGTTTTACACTTACATTCCTGATCATGTTTAAGTAGGATCAGTCCTGCTGATTCTGCAGTTCAAACTTACCCTTAATTTTGGCTGGGAGCTGCAGCAAAGAACTCTTTGAACATTGTTTACTAGTATTAATATTTTTTACTTTTCTTTCCAAGGAGCAGGTTTTGCTACATTTGGGCAAGCAAAGCCTGTAGTAACTCCTTTTGGACAAGTTGCAGCTGTTGGAGTATCTAGTAACCCTTTTATGGTGAGTTGTTGCACGTCAATGACTTCTGTATGTCCAAAGAAGAATAGTCTATAACACTTAATTTAGAGCTAGACAAAGATTAGGGGGGTTTTTGCTTTTAATAAGGGAGGGCAGCATGTGACTCTCCTAACTGCAGCTCACTATTCAGATGATATGCCATTTGTAAGGATGTTCAGATCAAAGCAGAGGTACTTTCATACATGTTCCTAGAGTAGTGTAATTCCAGAGAAGCAGCAAAAAGCAGATTGCAATATAAAAAATAAGTATTCCCCAGCAGTTTATTTTAATATATTCTGCATTTGATTTACAATATGGGAAAAAATTTTAAATACTTGCCTTATTTTTCTTTGTTCCTTTTCCCCCAGGCTGGTGCACCAACAGGACAATTTCCAACAGGAAGCTCATCAACCAATCCTTTCTTATAGCCTTATAGACACTTTACCCAAAAGAACTCTTATGTGGTCACATAACATCTCTGCGCCTCTTGCACTGTTGTCTTGTTTCACTGATATTAGCTTTAAACACAAAAGAAGTCTTTAAGAATTAAAAATAAAAGCCTGCATTGTGTACCTTTAAAAAGTTTCAGAAAGGAAAAAAAACCACCCGATACAAAAAACAAGAAAACCAACCCCCCACCAGGTAATAACGTGCAAAACAGAGGGCTTTGGTAACATCCTTGAACCTGTGAGGTGGCAGGTAAAAAGTAGCGGTATCATGTGTATTAAAATTGGCTAATAAGTTATTGCAGATACCACATTCATTATGCTGCAGTACTGTACATATTTTTCTTAGAAAATAGCTATTTGTGCATATCAGTATTTGTAACTTTAACACATTGTTATGTGAAAAATGTTACTGGGGAATAGATCAGCCACTTTAAGGTGCTGTTGTATCTCTTGAAAATGAATGAGCTGCATCATTTTAACCATCGATATTGGAAGTCACAAAGTTAAATTGAAGGTTTGTTCATTTCTCAAAATGTTTTCCTTTCCTAAGAGCTCTTCTATTTATACATGCCTAAATCTCTAATGTTAGAGGGATACCTGTCTGCATAATAAAGCTGATCATGTTTTGCTACAGTTTGCAGGTGAAAAAAATAAATATTAGAAAAAAGAACTGTGTAGCATTATTTCTGTGCAGTAACATATACTGGATGAAAATGTACACACTGTGTCTTGTACACAGATGAAGTTTCCAAAGCAATGTGTTTAAAGGTGAGTTAAGTTTGAAGTTTTCACATGCCTCACTTGGATGTGTTTCTCTTTATCCTTGTGATGAAGCTCACTGTTCTAGCTCAGGTGAAGTGACCTGTCACACATGAGAGTTTTAGGTGAGGTTTGGATTGTTTGAATAGAGTATGTCATGAAGGACACTGGAAGCACTGTGAAGGGTTGTTACTGGAGAGAAGGTTTGCAGTAAAGACACCTTATTATGGGTAACTAATGACAGGCTCTGAACAAGCCTTAGTTGTGGTATGAACAGAGTGTGTAACAGCAGGCCAAGGGACCACAAATGTAATAGTCCTCTCTTTATTAAAAACTGATACATATCACTAAGAGCTCCTGTGGGATATTAATTTTTTTTTTTCTAATTTACAGAAATATCTCCTGCCGTACTACAGTGAAATTTGTAGAGGGAAAAAAATGTTTGGCTTGTCTTCCTCTGTAACAGTGATGAGGTTCAAGCAAAAATATAACTGAATCAAAGCAGTTGGTGTTTTAAACAGAGATAATTTGGCTACCGTTCAAGTGTAATACTGGAACTAAGCAAATAGTGTAAGTATATTGTGAATGCATCAACTGAAAGCTTAAAGGTTTCTGACCAGCTGGAGAATAAAATTCTAACAGCTTTCAGGATAACAGGAATAAATAAGGTGAGACTGATTTTTTTGAAAAGGACGTGCGAGTCCATTTGAGATAAACATGAAAATTCTTCGAGGTAAGACATTTCACTTGTAATTGACTGCCTGAATGTCAGATAGATTTTTCTAGGGCATCTGAAAGGTTTGCCCTCTGCTTGTAAAAACATTTATGCTAATGCTTTTGACTTTTGTTGCCTGCCAATGGCGGTTGTAATTGCTTTTTGATTGTTTTTGTTTTTTAAACTTTAGAGATACCAAGCAGGAGACAGGCAGCTCATAAAACATGCTGCCTGTAAGTTTTCTGTACTTAAATATCTGCTTTTGTCCTCTTGGTATATTTAAAATAGTCTTGAAGTCTCTCTTTTGTTTCTGATGGTGACTGCTTGACAGTGTGGTGTTCAGTTCAGTTCCCAACGTTCTCTGGGGAATTCATTGAACAAGTCCCCAGCAACTGGAGGTTTGCAGGGTATTAGTGACACCCTTACTGTCACCACTGTATTTTAGCACAATGTAAATAGTTGTAACTCTCCCTGTTCACCATCCTTGGCTGTTTTAGATAGTAAGAAGTAAATGCAGTGGAGAGTGGGGAACTGCAAGGGTTCAGTAGGGATTGTGGAATACTTAAAAATGCTTAGTCCAGAGAACTGGACCAAATCAAAGAGATGTCTTGTCAAGGAGATGAAAAGTTGTGGAAGAGCAACAATTCTTTGCCCTCTTCACTTACAGTGGTGTAAATTGGGCTTTGGGCAAGGGCTAATGAGATCAGTATCTAATCCAAATATTACTGCTGAGATACTGAAACTGATTGAAGTATGCAAGACATGTAGTTTAGAATATGGTGTAGAAGTAGTGGAATACTTTATTTTTCATAACTGAATTAACTGCAGATAAAAGGTTTGCAACTTTTACTATAGGCAAGCACACCTCTTTAGTCTCTGTTCACAGATTTTAGATTTGTCAAATTCCAGATAAGCTGAAGATCTTGTGTTGTTTTGAGTCTTCTGTATATTGAGCATAAACTGACACCATAGGTGTTTCATTGATTAGGTTTTAAAATAGCTTTATTTACAAAATGAATTTTTCACCCTGACTTTAGATGTTTTTATCATGGAAATCTCTGCAGTTGTTCCCTCAGTTGTTCATGCAAATAGCATAGTTGCCTAAAAGCTGTATTTTTATGCTTTAGAATCAGAGCACTTCACTTGATAACTTTAGGCCCCTTATAAAGAAATTAATATGGAGACCTCCTAGATTAGACTTCAGTCCTAAACATGAGCTGGTACAAGTGTAAGAAGATGCTACACTTGCAGGACCATCCTGAGTTCTGTAAGGCAGATGTGATGTTCAGTTGAAAGAGCCAAAGGCCTCTGTGACAAATTTTCTGACAGGTCATTATATGGTTCAACTGCTTTAGATTCCCTGGGCATGTCTAATGGTCTTCTGTCAGTAAATAAATTGCCTTAAATTTCTGCATTTGATGGAAATACTCAGGAGAAGGGAAAATCCTAAGGTTGTTCTCCGAGTTCCTCTGGTGAGAGGTTGAGGCATTTGTATGTCCTTGTGCTCACTGAGCCTTAATAGAAGTTTGTATGTCAGATCACTAAACTTGAATTAGAAGACTGAGGAATGTTTGTATTAAACTGCTGGTGAAGAAAATGGACCAAATGCATCATCCTGTTGACAAAGCTGCCTGTGCAGTAGGCTCATAAACATCTTGCTTCAACCTGGACCAGTTTTGCTTGATTGAACATTATATTTCTCCTGATTTGTTGTCCAGATGATGGAGCCTTCTGCATTGTTTCTTGTAATGATTGTTTTTGTCTCGGTTGTTTAAAGGGCAGTGCTTTCAGCAGCCACACTTGTATTTCTGCGTTTGATGGAAATTATGGTGTATATGCTTCTGATCAGGAAAATTCCAGTTATGACTGTGAAGTAGCTGCCATAAATGAGAAACTGGGAAATGGAGGTGGGGAAGGAGAAAAGTTATTATCTAACAGCAAAAATAGTTTTTGACTCTAAGGGGTGTCCCTCCATTGCTGCCTTCCCTTCCCTGTTACTTGTGCCCAGAATGACCCCATCTTGAGAGGATTCAAGAAGTCTGGACTGCTTGACTTTACACTGTAGAAGTTCTGTGGTTGTAAAAGGGGGAGAGAATGTTCTGTTATGTACTTCCCCACCTCAGTAAGGGAGGACACTTAGTCTCTTCTCTGGAAACATGAAACCTAGAGACTTAGACCCATTCAATGTCGAAGTTAAAACTAATTTTAGAAATTTAATGGGGAATTGCAATGAGTTAATTTTCAGAATTACAGTAACTTTAAAGGTGCGTCCACTGGAACTATGTAACTTAGAATTACCCTAGTAATAGACCCATAGCTTGTCTTTCAGCTGGCTTCCTGCTTCTGGTTAGGGTATTTTGACTATAAACTTGTGAATAGTAATCCTTTAATTTAAAGAACACCCAGAGTAATAGGTGGTCACCTTTGTTCTCTGTACTGTGAACAGTCATCCCAGCATTGGGAGGCCTAGAGGACAAACAGGTTGTAGTAGTTCAAGCCAGTTCCCTTTAAATGAGCCTTTTTCCAGTTGAGTAACTGTCTTGAGCTTGCACCTGAGCTTGCACATTACCACAGGCTAATCTTGGAGTAGAGCCTGCTTTGGAGCAGAGTAGGGGAACTAAGCAGTGAGACCCAGTGGCTTACCTGAGTGCTGATATCCAGTCCCAGACCTCTTGAATCTACTACAACAACAGTTAAAATTGTCTGAATCACCAGTGCAACAAAGTTGTTGAAGCCAAACATCAAAGCATAACGCGCCATGCTGAGGTTGACAGCAATCTGAAACCTGACAATGAATGCACAGGTTCACAAAACTGTGGAGAGCAAGGACGGATGGATGCACTTTACTTATGGGAACAGTTTAATGTGCACGGAGCACTCTTCAAAGGACAAGGTCACTTCAGTCTTGGCTATTAAGCTTTATCAGCTTCATTTTGACAGATATTTCTTGTTTTTTTCTGGCTTTGTGAATTTTGTGCATCTTATTTACCCTTTACTTGAATGAATATTTTTGCTAAATATCTGTGTATATTCATTGGATCATTTTGAGAATACTCATATGTTGGACATTGAACAGCCAAGTGCAGAAGCTACCGTGTTCTGACTGGCTAGAGTGTACTATGGTAATGGTTAGGTCTTATAATTTTATCCAGTTTTATACAGGCTAGAAACTATATGCTGCTGTCATAACCTATTTATATCTAAGGAAATGTCTAGTAAAATTTTGATAAATATGAAAATTTGACAGTGATTTAAATTGAGTTAGAACAGTTGTATGTTATACTTACGTTGCTATTGTTATAAGGAGCATATAGCAAGCTTTAAATGCAAGGTAACCAGCATAACATGCCCAGATGTTGTCAGTGAAGTGCATAAGAAGCAGAGAACCAGAATCCAGTGCAGAGAAAATTCCCAAAGCCAGTTCTCCAGAGAGATCCCAGTTTACTTTGACATATCCAACTGCCATGGATGTTGCTGAACCTAAAAATTGAAAAGTAGTAATTAAAACTTCAAAACATTATCATTGAGAGCCATTGCATAACTGTCATTGGATCATGCCAGGAGCTCTTCAGTCTTTGTCACAGTGGACTTTGGTAATGGATTATATTTGTTATTAGGGGTGTGGGAGTCTTCCATTAGTTTGGATGATTTCCTCCTTGCTTACACCCTTTACTGACTGAAGGGCTCTGGGGAAGTGCCTCATGCCTAAGGCTGGAGGCAGCAGTGCACAATCTTTTGTTGCTCTGTTTTTAGACAACTAAAAGCAAAAAGAAGAATAATCCCACCAAGCATTTTCTGCCAAAATATGTATAATGAGTTTAGTTACTTCATGTGAAGTTCTTTATGGAAAGAAAATCTTAGCACTGCATGCTTTTTTTTTTTTTTAAATGGAAGTGTATTTTCAGTTTCTGATGGAAAAACCTTATGAAACTGCATTTGTCAATGTGTTATTGGCCATCACATGTAGCAAAACCCTTACTTGAGTCTATTACAGTGTAGCAAACCCCATGTTCTCAGGTGGGCTAGCACAAAAGCTGGACTTTGTTTGCTGGTTGTACGTGCTCTTCATCGGAATTCCAAAAATTGGAACAAACCTTATGGTCCACCCCTGCCATGAGCAGTGGTTCCCAGTGCTGTGAGTGCCTTCTGTACTCTGAAATTGTGTCAAGTGCCAGAGGGTGTAAGTGCAAGAAAGACTTGGGGAACACTACTCAAAGCAGTAGTCAGAAGTCTGGAGTAGCTTCAGTAAAATGGATTTTCATGCTGATTGCAGGGAGGAAAAGTAAACTGACAATTCCCTGTAGAAGTGTGGGATAGAGCTCCTGGCATGTAGGGGGAGACAGCTGTGTAAATGGAAGCTCCAAAAGGAGGCTGTATTGGTGCTGGACAGCTAAGTAAATGAAGTTTCACTTTACCCATATCCATCTCTTCTGTGGCTAAAGAGAAATGGAATTTGGGTGGACCAGATAACTAATGAGAGGCAGAATGGCTGAGGTTGGAAGAGTGATGGAGATCACATGGCCCTGCTAAAAGCTAAGTCAACTAAAGGAAGCTACTCAGGATGTTACCTAGGTTTTGACTCTAGGATGGAGAGTCCGCACCTCTGGCCAGCCTGTTCCTGTTTAAAATCACCCTTGGAATAAAAATATTCTTCTGTGTTTAAGTGGAACTTTGCTTGATTTTGTGCCCCTTGACTCTTAACCTGTCACTGGGCACCACTGGGAAAAGCCTGGTTCCATCCTCTTTGCTCCTCCCCTTCAAGTTTATGCACATTAATAAGATTCCTTGTTTTTCAAGGGTAAAAAAATTACAGTGTTCTCAGCCTTGTCACATCACAGAAATGGTTTCACAAAATATTCCAAGTTGGAAGGGACCCACAAAGATCAAGTCAAAGTCTGAAGTGAATGGCCCATACAGGGGTTGAACACACAATCTTTGTTGTGGCAAACATGCCAATCAGGACACACATGGAGTTGCAGAATATTTGTTGAGGAGCACTTAGACTGGAATGATTTTTAATCCAGTGTCTAAATAGACAATTTCACAGTATGCTCTGAGTAGTATTTAGAGCAATGCATCTGCTAACATGTTCTTTTAATTCTTAAACCAGCCAGTTTAAGGTGTATTTGAGGGAGGAGTATGCAAGATATCATTGCACAGGGTTTTGATGTGCTTACTTGAGGTTAAAGACATGGTCTAAACAGAGCTGTAAAATTAAAACTCTTAAAACATTTTGGCAGAATGAGTCTCCTCTTAGAAGGAAAAGCTTATTTATATATGTTTTTTAAGACTGATTTTGAAGAGCCCACTGTAAAAGCTTATAGTAAAATCATGCTTTGCATATCGTTTATCCCTGTCTGTTTAGTCTTCATAGGAGATGGAAAGGCACCAAACACATTGCTGAAGAATCCCTCAGCACAGGATGCAACAACAAGGATGGGCTACAAGTACCGGCAAATGATTGCTTACCCAAAAAAGTTGCTATTGCTTCGACAGCTCCGTTGTACACTGCGGAGCTGTGCGAGGGGGCTCGGAAGTCCCACAGCACCTGCACATAATTCACCACCTGGTTAAAGCCGGCCGTGGCCAGAGCCCACCACAGGGACCAGTAGAGGAGCTTGCGGGAGCCGTAGCAATCCCTCAGGTCCCTGCCCAGCTGCAGCAGCACGCTGAGCGTGTGCCTGTGGGGCCCGGCATTGCCAGCCTGGGGCTGGGGGGTCGGGGCCCTGGCAGCAGCATCGGGGCTCCTTTCCTCTTGGCAGCTCGAGGGCCCGCGGGCAGCGCCCGCAGCCGGCCCTTTGCCAGGCCCTGGCAGAGGCTCAGGGGCAGCTTTCCTGTGGAAGAACATGCTCCTCTGGGGCGTGGGCAGGAAGAACGCGCACAGGGACGCCAGGGACACGGAAGCCAAGGTAATGGCGTTGAGGTAGAAGTAGGAGACGTGTGCGAAGGACACCAGCAGCTGTCCCAGCACGGCGGCCACGGTGGCTGCCACCAGAGTGACACTCCTGCAGTAGCTGGTGACCTTCTGGTAGTGTTGGTTGCTGACCACGCTGTAGATGTAGGCGTAATAGGCCACCTCGGTGGCTGTGACCATGCCATAGAAGAATTCCACCAGCTGCATGGCCAGCACTCCATGTGCAAAGAGCAGCAGGAGCCACGTGACGATGAGGCTGATGCCCTGCAGGAGGAGGACGGGCTTGTAGCGCACGTAGTCTGTGAGCAGGAACACTGGGAAGAGGAGAGCGAGGTAGGAGTACGTCCAAACTGGCAGAATCTGGTTGGTAACCTAGAACACAACAAAAGTGGAAACCTTAAAAGAAACAAGCAAGACAGTCCCAACCACCCCCTACATTTAAAATACCCTTTTGGATGGTGTTACTGCTGAAACATAGTTGTGATGATATGAAACATTGAATTGTGTGAACAGTGCAGGCTTAAGTTACAGGGTTGTGACTTCACTATGTAAGGACTAAAGACAATGATGCTATGCTCCATTAAAGAAACAGATCGATTGGCATAAAAATTAATTCCAATAAAGGCCTAATGAAAAGGCTGTTTTGATGTGCAGCTGTTTAAAATACTTGTAACTTTGTGTCTGATGTAAGTCTCTCTAGTTTCAAATCCTATTCCCTACAGTGCCTGAAAATGAAGGCCTGTTTTAACTTAATGTGAGTCATTGTATGCCTTTGGTCACCTCTTTCCCTTGTTAGGTATAGAAAAAAAAATAAAAAAAAAGCATGTGCCTCTTACAAAGGGGAACTGGAACTGCACATAGTGTGAAGCTGCTACTAGGGTATTGCATCCTCTATGTTTTTTCTGATTTAAAGTGTAAGAAGTAAGGAAGTCTTTCAGTAAGTTTAAGGTGGGCTTCAATACATAGATGCCCTGTGAAGAAATTCTTTCTCTTTTTTAAAAAACTATTCTGAATTTAGGTTGGAAGGTGCTGTTTGTGGTTGCCATTAAAGGTCAGTGCCCAGGCAGTTTGGACACACCTGGGGCAGGTATCCCTCTTTTAGATGCACATCACAAAACTACCTTCTTCTGTGACTCTGTGTTGTGTGTTTTGGGGAGGTTTAGCCCAGTAATTGTGGGGCTTGCTGAGGTATCCATTCCTGATCTCTTGTTCTCTGTTTAAGCAATTAGACTAGAAAAGAACTGTATCAAATGCTGGGGGAATTGAGTGAGTTGCATGGTGAGCTGCAGGTTCACTGTATCTTTCTGTGTGACTTCTTTTGTTTCTCTGAACTTAGAATTACCTCATGGAATTAACTCACTGGAGGCGAGTTTGACTGGGAGAGAAAATATTTATACTGTGCTTGATTTTGAGTTAAGGATTCTTGCTGAAATCAGAATTAAGGTGTTCTATGATGCTATGTGTGTGATTTATATAAGAAAAAATGCTTTCCTTTGTGCTTAAAAAAAGGGGGGAGAAAAAACTCCCTGACTACCTAAACCACAAATACCTTTTCTCAGCAGAAACCTTGGGTTCACAGTTTGCTGGTAGATTCTGCCTTAACATTTGCTACTGCACATCGGGAACGACTGTTCTTCGTATTAGCTGTATGTGGGTGTAGCAAGCCTGTGTTTTCTAATTATACTGTTAGCTCCATGACTCAGTCACATGTTAACCATGTCCCCTTTTGTTGGGAGGTGTACTCCTGAAGCAGCCAGTGCTGAACACAGGAGCATAGCAAGGAAACTTGGAATGCATGTTTTTGTCAAAAAACCCCAATTTTTCTGAACGTGAACCTAATATCCACAGGTTAATGAATGCATGAAATATAGGGAATATAGGAAATAAGCTTACAACTCATAAGGGGAAGGCTGCTTAGCTTTCTTATGTTTTGAAATCAATTGTCAGTGTAATCAATTCCATAGTAAGTATAAATAATTGTCTCCTCTGGGGTGGAGAGAGGAACTAGCTGACCTGATTTTGCCAAAAATATCAACTACCAAAGGGGTTTCAAAGTCCTAGGAATGTAGGGACTTTAGAGTTTGGAGCTCCTGCCAAAGAGGTGACTCATTACTCTTTTCCAGAAGCATCTTAAATATGGGCCTTTAGATAAAATATTCACACTTCATCTTCCCTTCAGTTACTGCTGTAAGGCCTAATGCTTTAAGCATTTTAGTTAC
Organism: Anomalospiza imberbis; assembly: GCF_031753505.1. Classification (NCBI taxonomy): domain Eukaryota; kingdom Metazoa; phylum Chordata; class Aves; order Passeriformes; family Viduidae; genus Anomalospiza; species Anomalospiza imberbis. The sequence continues at coordinate 15,994,528 of NC_089690.1, read as the reverse complement.
TGCTTAAGAGAATAGTTACATACCTCTTCAGTTGTTAGGTTTTTGTCTGGTCCTGTTAGATAGGGGGTGAGAAAAGATTCTGATGGCCTCATTGTGGTGAAAAATCCATTTGCACAGATGATCACCGTGGGATAAATCCAACTGTGGCTTACAGCTCCCTTCCAGCAATCCATAATTTACCTAAACAAAAAAAAAAAAAAAAAGGTGGCAAAGGAAGACTAGATGCTCTTCACAGTTGGTAAAAATTCATTTTCAAGTTTACTTTTTAACTAAACCTACACTCACTCCCCTGAAGCCATAATCACCAGTGAAGGCTGTGGTGGTGGCGTCCAGTGTAACTGTACTTAGGGGGGATGGGTGGCTGGTGTGCAGATGTAACCAAACCACTGATCTCAAGCTCTCCTGCACTGAGCTGCACACCTAGATCTCCTCCAAGGCAGGGACACCTCTAGTAGTTACTCCTGATGCTGAGATTCTTTGCTGCAACACAGTCTTGGTAAGTGACTAATGGTGTGCTCAGCCTTGAAACCTTGGCTAATTCATATAAAGAACTTACTGCACATATTGCAGAATGGAAGCAGTTGACCAAATCTGGGACTAGGAATGGGTCTAAGCTGCACCGAAGCTCCTCTCTGAGAGGAGTTTAGAACCCAGTGACTTAGCAGGAGGGTCTCTCTGACAGTTTTACCTGATCTTGTCATCTCTGCACTAAGTCAAGCACACTTTCCTGTTGAGTCTTGTTAAACCACTGTCACATTTACCACTGAACTTTGTTATATTGATAAAGGGCATTGTCACTTCTGTCTTGTGAGTGACGTGCAGGGCTCCAGCTGTGCCACGTGCCTAAGCCAATGTTCCCCCCTCTGAACCTGCCTGGCATTACAGCTGCAGCTTGGAAATGAGCAGCTGGATCAAGGTGCATCAGCGCTGGTAAACTCTGTATTGTCTGTCAAAGGTTGTTCGTAGTGACGTGCTTAGGGGTGAGTGGCTGTGCTGTAGCAGAATAAAGTTCCATTACAGTCTCATTTCTGAATATATGAGTGGGCAAAGTATGAGATGAAAGCTCATTCTGTATGCTCAAGGAGATTTTTTTCTGTTGATTTGCAAATATGTTTGAATTTTTTGTTGATTTTGTTGATTTGACACAATGACCATGCAAACGTTCTTGATGGCAATAAAATCCATCAGGCAGCTCAACCCATTGTGACCTCAGTTTCCTTAAAATGCTTTAACACTCACCATCTTTCTTGCACTCCAGTCATTGGAGAGGGTAAAGAAAGATCCAGAAACTACCTGCTCAGACTTGGAATAGAGAACTATTGACTTCACTTTTGAAAGTGATGACCAAAAGGAAAAGGAGGCTTGTTTCTTCAGTGTAGTTAGCAGCAAAAAGAAGTCTAGAAAGATTTGGTTTTTAAAGTTTATTTTACTACTTTTGTGTTAAAAAGTCCATTTCACTGATCCTGAAAATAAGTGAAACAGTGTTTTCAATCATAAGTAAATGAAAGCAAAGCACTAGCTGATGTTTAATCATGCTGCTATAAGCTGTGTATCTTAAATTACTGAATTCCTCTCTATGGCAGACACTTTTGAAAAAGTGCTTCTGCTTGCACTGTGAGATGTTATCCATTAAAACGTAATATAAATTGTATGTTGTAAAGACAATATTTTTGTGACCTCAGAGGAATGTTAGAAAAAGCAGCCCAAACCTTGTAACTTGATTTTTAAAAATTGCCTCCGTCATCTTTCTCTTACAAATAATTGTAAATAAAATATAGTCTCTAGTATCTTTAACTCAAGACCTTATTTGAAATGTGGTAAAAATATAAAAATTAAACCCTGGGCTGATCAGTAACATCTGCATAAATCTTGCATCACCTCCAAATGCACTGAGAAAGTGAGTAGCCAGCACACTCCCAAATAATTCCAACAGTGATGAATTACCTGTCAAGGCTCTGGCTGGGGTGCATTTCCTGTGGATTCAGGTGCAGTTCTTCCTAGGATGACTTTGTCTTGCAGAGAAGTCAGAAACCACCTTTTTGAGCTGGTGGTAGTCAGAAATTTCTGTAACTTTTTTTCCAAAAAGTTATTTCTAAAATTGATAAAATGTTATCAGAATTTAAATAATAGTAATAACAACTCGTCATAGCTGTTCTTTCTTGCAGAACTTGTCCATGAAGATTGCAGGGAAAGTGTTCTTTATGGGTTTTGTCAGCAAACTGAGTTCTATTTTTAAGATAAAACTACAAGACTTAGTGCAGCTAATGATTAATAAAACCTGTTGTGACAAGAAAGCAATGATTGCATTCTTTCTGTTAATAAATACCTTTAAGAGCTCTGGTCTCTGATTCATGGAAAGGCAGATAACCAGTTTTACAGTTTGGGCTAACAGTGTCCTTGTCCTGTGCATAGCACAGAGGCCTCTGGCCTCTGACTGTCCTGGCTTTGCTGGGGCTTTGGGAGGTAGGACAGCACATGCTTCCTACTATTAACTGGCCAGGAATTAATTCTGTATGAGGACAGATCTGTCATTTAAGGACAAATGAACAAAATTAAATTGCTAAATCTAGGTTCTAAGCTAAAAACTGAACAGGCTTGCTTCAGAGAAATGCTGCTGCTTTTCTTTCCTTTACCCATTTTTTTTAGACTGTACTGCCTGCATCTTCCAAGGTTCATCAGAGGCTGGAGTTCACCCTGAAGCCTGTTGGTAGGATGTGTGTTGACCCTGGGAGCAGATGCTGGAGGGCCCTTTGAGAGCTCTACAGAGCCTGGTCTGGTCCTGCAGGTATGGGAGGTTCCCTCAGTGCTGAGGTGTGGTGCAACCAGGCAGGAAATGCTCAGGGGAGCCAGGACTGCCTCTGTCCTTCATCCTCCTCCCTGGCCAAGGGCTTCCGAGGCAGGGAAAGAGCCTTGGGAAGGGAAGGTGCTGCTGGGCAGGGGCTGAAAGGGCTTGGGCAGTACCTGCATGTTTTGAATACAAACACACTATTTGTTCCTTCCTTGTCTGCTCAAACTGGCCTTATCAGCTTGTTGGACTGTATCTTCATGGAAGATTTGTGCCCAAACCCACCAACGTTTCAAAGGTAATTAGTGGTGTATTTAGAGGGGGTTGCAGCTATGGGGAGGAATGTGCCCAGCTCTGGAGTTCCGTGTTTGCATGGAAACCTTTAACACACTGGAAGAAAAACAAGCAATACTAAAAGCTGCTAGGAGAGGTGGATGTGTTGAGAATTTCCTTTTCCTGCAGAACTAGACAGCCTGTGGTTCCAGCCTTCCTTGTAGCCTGCCAAATCTCATCTCCTCTCCAGAGTTTGTGTGTGCAGGTATACAAACACACAGGTGCATGTGTATACCTTACTCTTGCAGAAACCTCTGATTGCTGGATGAGTTCCGATTTGCAGCTGAAAACCCAGGATAACAAGGCCTTGTCTTTCTCCTTCTAACACTCCTAAGAGCTGCCTTCTTCCTCCCCTATTCTCCCCATAATTCTTCCTGCCAGCTTCCAACCTAAGAATCATTATTTTGGAGATTAGAGAGAATAGGAATTGATTCTTTTTTTCTTTAAAGTCTTATCTGTTTTCTGAATATGGTTTTCTCTAAAGCTTCAAGCCAAATACATTGTGTCTGCTCTGTTCCTTTGCTCCTCAGTGGCATCCTACAGACACAGAGTTAGCTCTAGCCAGAACATAAGAATGGAGCTGAAAATATGAAGTTTCTCTTTTTAATGTAAATACAGGCTCTTGTTAACTTCTAGTCTGGGACTAACTCCTAGTTCTAAACTGAATGCCTCAAAAGAAGATTGCTACTTACAAGGAAGAATAGAAAAAGTAGTCCTTGCTTTCCTGGATTCTGTCCCTGTTTCTTCAGGCAGGAGCATCATGCCCTCAGTTCTGCAGTAAGAAAAGAACTCTCACTGGAGACTAAGTGAATCTCCCACTTTTATGACTGCAATGGTTAAACTGTTCTGCTTAGAGCCAGTTTACAACAATGTCCCCACAATGTAAACAAAAGGCCTAAAAAAATTAGCCAGGTTCATTTTGTCAGATCCTACTGATTCTTCTTGTGACTTGAAAGAAATTGCTTCTGTCCTGCCTGCCCTTGCCTCTGGGCACTTTGTCTAGTTGCAGTGTGTGACAGTGGTATGAAAAGCTGGTCTCCACAAATGATAGCTTGTGTCTCTACAGGAAAAATATTCTGTAAATGCTAAGTGGTTTTTATTAGTTAGATGTAGATAGTGGAAGCTAGAAGCAAACAGCAGTACAGAAATAACTTCAGCATATGGATATAGTTCATATTAAATTAGACATTCACTATGCAAACTCATTCCTAGTCTCTTTTTTCTTCTCCCGGACTGTCTTTTGGACAAAATTAGCTGTAGGACTTGGAGCTTCTTGACAAACTCTGAGTTTGGCTGATCCTGCCAAATTCTTGGCCAAGATCAGTGGACCTCCCTCACTTGGCACTCAAAAGCACACATGATGCTTACTGTTTCAGTTATAAATCTTCTTGGATATTCCTGTTAATCTGGAATTTTCCTTTGTGGAATTAGCTAAATTTCTCCAAAATGTCCTTCTCTGGTTTTAGTCTGTGTTACTTAAGCCCCTTCATATTATTTCTTTTTCTGCTGAAAGAGGAAGACAATCAGTCCTGAATTTAATGTTACTGGAAGCACAAGCAAAGGAGTGGTGCTCTTGCCTTTTTGCCTTTTGCTTGGATTCTGAAGTTATTCCTTTCTTGACAGATGTTGCTGTGAAGTCAGCACAGTGTTTGTAGCTCTCAAATGTGGGCCAAGCAACAACTGTGATGTAGCAGTGTTGCAGTGAAGCTCCCAGGACGGGTTGTGTAAGCCCAGATTTTTGCAGTCTGTGTGCACTGAGCTGTGGGATGAGACAGGAGGAGGCTGTCCCCCATCTGCCTGTACTGGGTATGAAAGAATAGAATGATGCAAACATGATCTTTTCTTTCTTGGTTCAGAGCAAGGGCTGTGCAAAGGGGAGTCAACACCTTCAGCCACTGCATCAGCAAATGTGACAGAAGCAGCTTTGTCAGCACCACATTCAGGAGCTACAATGAGCAAGGCAGGGTGAACTCTGCTCTCTGCCATTGTGCACGGGGGATGCAAAGGGGGTTGCTCTGATTCTGTGTATAAATTACTGCCCTTAAGCTATTTATACACATGTAAATAAGAATCTAAAGCAACTTATCTTTTATTCTTGGCACAGTGCCATTCTGGTGAGCTCTCTGCTGGCATATGTTGTGTTGAAGTGCTGGAATGATTCAGCGTAGCTTTTCAGGGCTGAGTTGAACGCTCTTCTTGCACTGCTGTTCCCTGCATGCTGCTCTTCTTCCCTGCTGGGAGCCCTTCTCCCAGGAGAAGCCCTTCTCCAGCCTGCCTGCCTCCTACAGCCGTGTCATGTAGCTTGTGACAATCTGCTTTCTTGACTCGTGCTCAGCCTGGTTCAGCTGCTCTGTGCATGATCTCATTATTTTCCTTTGGCATTTGCATGAGACCAGCACACAAATGCTTCTGATCATGAAAATCCCATGTATGACTGCAAAGTAGCTGCCATAAATTAAAAACTGGGAGAGGAGGAGAAAAAGGCAGAACAATTAATGAAAAACACATTAGAGAAATTCTGCTTCTTCTGAAGATGACAGTCACTCTGATTTTCTTGTGTTCTGGCAGTTTCTGTACACTTGAGTTTTTGCTTTGTGATTAAGCAAAATCTCAGCTTTTCAAGTACACAGAGGATAATTGTGAAATGAAGAACTGCCCCTTTCTTCCATTCCTTGTGCCTCTTAATAAACATCAGACAGGGAGAGGGATAAGAACAGGATATTTTTTCTTTTAGTGCAAAATGTAGAAGTACCTTCATTACCCACGTGGTCATGAATAAGCCACATGAAGAACCTGAGTTCTTGTTTTGCTTTTGCACATTTCAGTAACTGTCACCACAATGGTTTCAGTAAATACACTGCGATTTTATATCAGTGTTTCCAACAACAGTGGCAAGGCTATTTATGAAGTCCTACACATTCCTGTCCTTAATTTTAAAAATTTAATGTTTGATTCAATCTTTATTCTTTCAAAGTCACTTTTGCCTTCTCTGTGCAGAGTGTGAATAGCTTTAGTCTTCAGACCCATAAGAGTAGAAAGCTGCCCCAGCTGAGAGCCCATCTGACAAAATGCAGAAGTCGGTGGGTTTCAGTTGACTTCAACAAGAGTGACATTGGGTTGAAGTTAGGGACACTGTTGTGAGATAGGATGTCCCATCCCAAATGAAGTTCCCAAGCTGTGGGCAGAAGACTCTATTGTACATGTTAAGATACAGACCAGGTTTGCTCCTGAGCTGGAATCAGAAGTCACATGAGCTGAAATAGATAATCCAGACTGTGCCTCATAGTTCTGAACTCCCATTCTGCATCTGACAAAACCAGCCTGAGCTTTCAGGACGAGAGGATGGTGTCCTATTAACTACTAAAAGTAGTTGGATAGCAGGGCCTGGTTAGTTATGTTCTCGTGTTATCTCCCTTTGAAAAGTAACAGACCAGCATCTGTAATCCTAAATGCATTGGAAGGCAAAAGGGAAGAATGACAAGGGAAGAACAAGGTGTCTGGATTTCTATAGAAGAAAGATAATTAAGTTGTCCGCTGGCATAGGAATTTTGAAGATGACTTGGCTGAGCAGTAAATAGGAAGTAAGGTAACTGCACTTACTTGAGTCACTATGTCCAGTCCCAGGCCTCTTGAATCTACAACAGCTATCGTGAGAATGGTCTGGATCAGCAGGGCAATGAAGTTGTTGAATCCAAACATCAGGGCATAGCGTTCCATGCTCAGATTCACAGCGATCTGGAACCTAATGGGAAACTGGCAGGTCAGTCACTTCCCACTGGGAAAGCTATTGCTGGCTAGCAGTTGATGAAGAAATAATGATTCATGGAGATGGTGCATCAAGGACAGAGGAAATGGTGCTTCATTTGTTTGTTTGCTTCCTTGCTTTCTCTGGAAAAAAAAAAGAGTCTGGAGTGCCATGTGGCAAGCACATTTCTCTCTCTCTCAGGATTTATAGAGGTACACAGAGAGAAAGAAAGAGAAAGCAATTTCTATTTCTGCACCTTGTTTTTCTCATGTGGAATGTGCTTGGAGCATTTTTTTACCTGGGGTGATTGCTTGATTGGATTCTGGTGAGGATTGTTTGAGTCTGGTGGCCAATCCAATCCACCTGTGTCTGGACTCTGGAGAACAGGGTCATGAGTTGTGAGGAGTTAGATATGGTAGTTAGAAAAAGCAGCATGTAGTTTTTAGTATGCTCCTTTATATAGTACATTAATGTACTATAGCATAGTTATAATAAAGAAATTTCAGCCTTCTGAACTGGAGTCAGATATCATCATTCTTCCCATTGGGTTCGCCTGCATTTTACAACAGTACCGTAGTGTATTTTATTGTTTTTTTGAAGTGCATGGGCTGCTTTTCTAACCCCTGCTTTCAGATGATCAGGTAGAATTTCAGTTATCTATACCCTTTCCCTTTGTTACTTCTCGTCCTGCACAGACTGTGCCAGCCAGGCTGTACAGAGTTCATGCCTGGAAGCTGGCACTGGAAGCAGTTCTGCCGTGGCTGGCAGGTCACTCTGGGTATCTTCTAACCAAGCTTTCTGTGGTGATGAGTCGCGTTTTGCTTTGTGATTTGACAGTGGAGGCAACATGCTGCTTATTTCTGTCAAGAGCCTGTAGATTTTTATTTGTAATATCTTTTATGACAATAATCAAAACATCTTTCTTTGTAATATATACCTGCAAAGTTTCTATACAAACAAAAGGGTGTTATTCCTTCAGGATTTATTTTCAATTATTTTAGCTTGGGAGTTTTTTGCAAGATTGTACTTTGTTGGGGGTTTTTTTAGAATATATTGAAATAGTCCAGGTGTAATTAACTAAAATGTAATAACAATCTACCAAAATGACAAATAAGAGCTCACTTGGCTTCCTTCAAGATAGGCATAACCTTGCCATGCATTATAATGTTTGCAATTTTTTAAAATGGTATCTGATTAATTTTGGAGTTTGACACAAAATGCATCCAGTATTTTTGTTAATGAAATAGTGCGGTATGTCTAAAGACATTCCAAGCAAGAAAATGACTGGAGCAATTATATTTTATATTTATTACACAGGATAAAATATTTGTTGTTAATATTATTTATACATTTCTATTTCTGACAACAGAATAGCTTGGTCTCCTATGAGATCTTGTCGGAGTTTATATGTCCTATGTTCCCTTTTATTCCTTCTTTACATCTTAATATCATTAATGATTATATGTATAAAATTATGTTGGGGAATACTTTATATTGAGTTTTCCTGCATTCATGCAGTTCATGGCGTGCTAAAAGGTTTATCAGTAGGGGGTCTAGGCATATGGTGATCCTAAAGGATGGCTGTCAAGGTATGCTTGTCCCTATTGTTCACTTTGCATCTTTCCTGCTAGGAAGGAGGGAAATGGCTTCTACATTTTGCTGTTACCATTGCCGTTAGTAATAACGTTACTTTGTGCCTTCTTTAATTTCTGCTTAGGTAAATGTTCGATGACCTTTTGACAATTTTTCTTTCCTGGTTGTTTGGAAGAATGAAAACAACATAACCAGACATTGAAGTGTTCTTGTCCTTACCTAAACAGTTATGTCTAGCATTAGGTCAGCTGCCTCTGAAGAAAAGGATGCCCAAAGCAAACTCAAAGTAGGGTCAGTATTCTGTGCATGATGGCAGCATTGTGATGGTTTGTACTTACGTTGCTATTGTCAGGAGGAGCATATAGCATGCCTTGAAAATGAGATATCCAGCATAACATGCCCAGATGCTGGTAGAGAAGTGCATGAGAAACAGACAACTGGCATCTATTGCAGAGAAGATCCCTAAAGCCAGTTCTCCAAAATAGTCCCAGTTAATCTTCACATACTGTACTAGGAAAGATGTTAGTGAGCCTAGAAAAAGAGAAAAAAATACGTGTAAATACTGTATCTGTTCCACAGCCTGTATGACCAAGACTTGCCACATTCACATGCCAAAAGGCAATGCTGAATAATGAAGCAGAGTCGTCTGAAGTTTGAAAGCATTTCTGATGACTTCTGCAGCTGTGCAGATGGCTGGTCATTTTAAGACAACTGCATATATCAAGTCTCTGCCATTCCTGTCTTAGTGTTTTATTCCACTTCACAGGATAAACTGTAATGCAGAAGGATTCATTATTTAGGTGTCTGTACACAGCATGTATCTCTGGGGAGAGAATTAGGAACATGGTTTGGAGTTCAAGACGGAAATTCTTCCACCTTCTCCTAGCTAGGCTAGTAAATCTTCCATTGAACAGTTTAGCTCTGTGCCCCTCATAGAGGGGGTAAACTGTCAAAAAAGTGAGTTTTGAGGCATCAAGGAAGTATATCCAAGGAACGAGAAAGGATAGGTTTGCTTTAGTGGGCCTCTTAGAATATGCATCTGTTGCAAAGTTAAGCCACCTGACTGCCCATCTTAGGGGTCCTAGACAATTTAAAAACATCTATACTTAGACACTGAGAAATAGGCAAGTCCACGAGAGAGAGAGAAATTCAGCAAGGAGTAGATACTACAGGAGGACTTCAAGTTCATGATTTACGTGGTCTATTTAGTTGCCTGCTGCAAAAGTAGTCTCTATTTCTCCTAAATGTCTGTAAGGGTGACCTGAATGACTAGGTGTGATGCAGGCGTGCTTATTTTTCCTGGTACAACACACCCCCAGGTCTTGTGCAAGTTCTTCACAACAGCACAATGTGAGCCAAGGCAGGGTGGTATTCTCTGATGTTACCTTTTGATAACCTCACTTTGTTTGTGTGGTGCAAGCATCTGCTCCTGGTAGAGAAGTGGAATGGTTCATATTAGGATTGTAAGGATTCACAGAATCTTTTTTTTCCCTAAAAATCTGTATCTTGCAATGACTAAAATTTTTCTTTTTGTCTGGTCACACAAGGGTATTTCACTAGAAAAAAAAAATCTAAACGAGAGGACTATGTTCTTTTTGGTTTTTTGTGTAAAATTTTTATGGAAAAACTTCTCCCATCTGTGTAAGCTGATAGCATTGTTATGGGAACAGTGAAATAATTGTTTTGGGGAAAAAAAACCTGCACCCAATAGCCTCATCCAAAGAAACAGGGGTGCTTCTGAATGGATTTACTAGCTAGATGCAGTTCTATGTGACTTGCACACTTTCTGCGTACTGGTAAGTTACAGTCCGCTACTAAAGAAAAACCAACATAACTCACATTTGAACTGTTGTACATCAAAGACCTAGGTCTGGAATGCACAGGGTGTGCACTGGCTCCCTGAAGTGCCTGCAATGGAATGGCACTTTGAAAGTTTACTAAAGTGAAACTTCACAGGCTGTCATTGTGATCAATATTTAAACATTGACTTACTCAGAAACGTTGCTATTGCTTCGACAGCTCCGTTGTACACTGCAGAGCTGTGCGAGGGGGCTCGGAAGTCCCACAGCACCTGCACATAATTCACCACCTGGTTAAAGCCGGCCGTGGCCAGAGCCCACCACAGGGACCAGTAGAGGAGCTTGCGGGAGCCGTAGCAATCCCTCAGGTCCCTGCCCAGCTGCAGCAGCACGCTGAGCGTGTGCCTGTGGAGCCCGGCATTGCCAGCCTGGGGCTGGGGGGTCGGGGCCCTGGCAGCAGCATCGGGGCTCCTTTCCTCTTGGCAGCTCGAGGGCCCGCGGGCAGCACCCGCAGCCGGCCCTTTGCCAGGCCCTGGCAGAGGCTCAGGGGCATCTTTCCTGTGGAAGAACATGCTCCTCTGGGGCGCGGGCAGGAAGAACGCGCACAGGGATGCCAGGGACACGGAAGCCAAGGTAATGGCGTTGAGGTAGAAGTAGGAGACGTGTGCGAAGGACACCAGCAGCTGTCCCAGCACGGCGGCCACGGTGGCTGCCACCAGAGTGACACTCCTGCAGTAGCTGGTGACCTTCTGGTAGTGTTGGTTGCTGACCACGCTGTAGATGTAGGCGTAATAGGCCACCTCGGTGGCTGTGACCATGCCATAGAAGAATTCCACCAGCTGCATGGCCAGCACTCCATGTGCAAAGAGCAGCAGGAGCCACGTGACGATGAGGCTGATGCCCTGCAGGAGGAGGACGGGCTTGTAGCGCACGTAGTCTGTGAGCAGGAACACTGGGAAGAGGAGAGCGAGGTAGGAGTACGTCCAAACTGGCAGAATCTGGTTGGTAACCTAGAACAGAAGAGGAATTGTCAGTGTTTTTATTGTCAAGGAAAGGAAGTTCATGTATTTTAAATGGTGTTGTAGAGGGAAGTTTTTTCTCTGAAGGAATTCATAAAATATATAATCACATTGAATCAGCATGGGACTGTTGGGCAAGCAAATGGATCTTGGATCCATTAAATGGATCTTTTATTTATGCAGTTTGCTGCTAATTGTAACCTGCCAGAGCTGGTTTACTTTGTGTTTTTTTTTTTCCTTTGAATCTTTAAAAAAAACTTTAAACAGTGTTTTCTCTTTCTATTTTCACTACTTCAGTTAAATGAAATCATAGAGTAAAATCATACCTCATCTGTGGTCAGGTTTTTATCTGGTCCTGTTAGATAGGGTGTTAGGAAAGGTTCTGATGGTTTCATCATGTAGAAGAATCCGTAGAGGCAGAGAATCAGGGTTGGAAAAGCCCAGGTGTTGGTTTTCACTTGCTTCCAGCAGCCCATGGCCTCTGCAGCAAAGATGAGGATAAAGTTTGTTAGAATAATGATACTGCCAATGCAAGTGCAAAGAGATCTTGTAATTGATTTTTATTTTGTGGTTTCTAATGCCTAGGAGTGCTCTTTAGGGGTTGACAGTTCAAAATAATTTTTATTTGTAATGTTAAAGTGAGCAGCTATTCCTCACATTTGTCTACTGCTCTCTTTGTAGAAAGTGCAAAAAAATTCATAAAAAATGAAATTCATAAAATTCATAAAAAATTCATAAAAAATGAATTGGAAGATCCTTAACTGGGAGACAAACTACCCTGTCATTTCATCTGCACTGACCAAGATAAACACAAGAAAAGTCTTTCTAGATTGAAGTGGCTGATGACAGCTGAGCACTGAGATTTCCCTCGACACCGTGACTGATCACAGCCAAGCACCTTGTTGAATGATGAGGATAACTCTGGAGCCTAGCAGATGGAGCTGCTAAGTAATACAGAAAGGATATCAAGCCAGACTCTCATCTGGAATTATCTGCATAAGAAGTCCATTTTGGATACAGACATCATATTTTCCATTTATAAAAGTGGTCACAGAAGGTTAACAGCTCATGCTAAAATGAAATGAAGCAGGTATTTTTGTTCTTGTCACTAGTGAGGTGATGGAATAAATTAAAATTTGCAACTCTGCTGGACAGAGCCCAAACAAAAATCAAAATGGGTGTAATGGGGACATGCAAAGGAAATAGGCAGTAAGTTAATATCCATATTCATGTTACTATAGGCAATGTCAAGAATCCTAAATACGTGCAGTTCATCTTTTGGAGCCCTTTGGACTTTGCATATTAGCAGATGGGATTTCTATCACTCTGCTTTTGACTTTTATCTACTTCCCTCCTGATAACTCTTTCTTTTTTTGGGCAAAAAATGAATCTTATAAAAATCTTAAAAATTATGTAGTGTTTTTTCACAAACTTTTTTGTAAAAGCTGGAGGCAGGTCTATTCAGCCCAAAGCAGTCATGTCCTGAGGAGTATATCACTCCAGGCTGGATGGGCAGAGGATCTTTTTTTATAGGATGTGATATGTTTAAGGCAGTATGTATTATCCATCTTCTTTTCAAACTTCATGCTATGACAGCACATTTTACTGACAGCCTGACACTCTAAGAAATAAGTGCAGATCTAAGGGAATTTGAATTACTTCCTTTGGAGCAAAAGGGCTGAGAGCATGGGCATTACAGGATTCCAGCAGAAACGAACCCAGCTCTGTGTCAGCTCTGCAGTGTGAGCCACTAGATGGCAAGGTGGCCCCAGCAAGGCAAAAGGAGCTCGGGAGGACTGTGAGACGGGATGCTCCAGGAAGGAAGCATTTCTGCCCCTCCCTCCTCCCCGGCTGTCGGGACGTCAGCGTGCTGCAAACGCGGCTTTGGCAGGAGCAGTCTGGGCCCTGCCCAGGATCCCCGATCCCTGCCCAGGATCGTGCTCACTGAGTCACCGTAACTGCCCCTGGCTCTCCTCCCACGCGGTCATCAGTAAAGCCATACAGCACCCCAGTGCACGGGAAAGCCTCCTGGGATTCTGAGAAAGGCAGCGAGGAGAGTGGGGTGGAGAGCATCTCTAGCACTGTAATGCGAAACATTTGTACGAGTCAGCTTTGGCATGTAGCCAGGGCGTATTTTTCCCTTTCCAGGCTAGATTCTCTGCCCTGGTCTGTTTCAGACCTTGCCCCGTTTGCTCACTCCCAGCAGGCTGTGTGACACAAGGGCAGCAAGTCTCATGTAGCCTGTCAAAACGTCCCACACCTCGGGAGGTGAGTGGGGCAAGCTGCTGCCTCTGCAGGGCTCGCAGGGGGCTTGTGCTGCCCCTGGGGTGCTGCCCACGGGCGGCAGGGCTTTGCCATCCTGTGCAGGAATTCATGGCTTCAGCTGAAGAACACTGAAGAACACAGAAGAACATCAGGTGTGTCCTGGTCACTGCATCCCTACAGTGCCAGCCGTGCACTGTTTAGGGTTTTGGGCTAGACCTGTACCTCTAACATGCACTTCTGCTCTTTGAGGTGCCAGTGTTAGGCCGGTAGGTAAAGTCAGGTGAGAAGTTTCCCACCTGATATAAGGAGCTGTGCAGAAAAAACCTGTCACTGGTGCTGAGCTGGGAAGGGCAGAGGCTCTCAGGGGCAGCCCACTCTGCCCTTGGGGAGTGGGAGATAGTGTCACCTCACCTGCTCTGGGGTGTGCCACCTCACCTACTCTGGGGTGTGCCACCTCACCTACTCTGGGGTTTGTGTTCCACTCACACCCCAGCCCTTGGTGAAGGCCCCTCCAGCCCTGCAGCTGCTCTACAAGCCCTCCTTTCTGCTTTCATAACTACAAACCTCTGACAACCAGAGCTCTGCCTTGCTGCTTGAGGGGGAAGGATCCAATTTGTTCCTGGTTCAGTCATCCCATGTGGTCAATTTGTCTTTTATAAATCTAGGTTTTTGTTCACTTTTGATGAGATTTTAGGGTGTCTTGGTGTTGTTCTACAACAAAACAATCCTCTGTTTCTTTTTTCCTTCAGCAATTGTTTTGGTGCCAGAGCTGTCAGCTCTTTTACACACAACCTAACACAGCCCCCCAGCTCCCCATTAGATTGCTCTCTTCTTTCCTCCCGCTTTCCCTTGTCATTGCAGGATTTCATATTTCTAAAGTTCATATATAATCATACCTTCTGTGCTGGAGCTCTTCCTTTCTTACTTCCAAGGGAAAAGCCTCCTTTTAGTATTCCCTGTCTCACTTCTGGTTGTCCTGTGTGTATTGCAGCTACTGGACTCTGGGTTTTGTGCTTTTCCTGTTCTTCTGGTGTTACAGCTTGCTCTGGCACCTCCTTTGGAAAGGCCTCCAGCTGGCTTTCTTTCAGCACCCTTAAAGGAGCAGCCAGATAATCCTGGCCTGTCTCTGCCCCAAGGCAGCAGTGAATCAAGACCCAAACTGCAGTTTAGTGCCTGACTGACACAAAATCAATAGAGGAAGTTCTGTTCCCAAAGAATTTTGGGTCTATTTGACAGGATATGTGGCTTGGGAGCCATCTGTGCCTCAAACTGGCCTATATTAAAGAGCGAGCAGTAGCTGTGCATGGGTAGTTACAGAGGTGAGGAGGAGCAAATACCACTGCTGTAAGATTGGAAGGTATCCACACCACTTAAATGGGATTTCAAACTATTCTGAAAAATTTAAAAGGTAAAAAGTAAAACACCCTGCTCTGCATCCTCTTGACTTACTTGCTGGCAAATTTGTCAGATTTTTTGCTTTGACAGGTTCTTACAGTGCTGCTGAAGATGGGGATAGCTGCCCTATAGCCAGCTTCAGAAGATTCTGTGGGACTCACAACAGCAGAGTATACTCTGTGAAATATACAGATTTTCACCAAAAAAAAGTATTTATGGAAATTTAGATCCACTCCCACCCTAGTCACACAGCATGTAGGTCTGAGGGATGAAATAATTATTTAGGAATCTGACCAATACAGAAGGAAAATGTGTAAATATTTGTAAGTAACAGTGAATTATCTAACCAGAGGAAGGCAGCATCTTGGTTCGCACACAGTAAAACAGAACAGTAACTTTATGGACATGTGCATGAATATGAAAAACATTCCTTGCTGGGTCAGAGAAGTGTCTCAGGTCAGCCACCTTTGCCTTCATTCTTGGCCAGATTTTGCAGTCTTTGCCTTCTACCCCTCAACAATCCAATGTTACACGGTTAGTGATGTTAGAGGGGCCATCCCTGCCTCTTGCCTTTTTAACTTTTTTGTTGGCCTTTGTCCATGAAACCATCTCCTCCTGCCTGGGACAGTGCTGTGCACTTCTGGAGTCATACACCTTGAGCTGGGAGGGAGCCATAGGGATCGTCATGTTCCACTCCCTGCTCCTCACAGGACTATCTCAAACTGAACCACGTGACTCATGGTGCATCATCAGACACTCCTCACATGCTGGCAGCATCTGTAATGTGTGTGAAACTAATGCATGGAAGGAATGTAAGTAATGTAATGTAATAATTCCTTTGGGCTCTTTCCCAGCCATCAGTCACTGCTGATACTGATCCCAGAGTTATCTTGGTTCTTTCTGTTCTATTGACCCTGTAGCTATAGGAGGTGACAGCCCTGTCGCTGTAGAGCAGGACGGGAACGAAAATGACTCCAAATCAAAGGCAAAGAGAATGCACTCCGATTTATTTCAAATGCACCGCTCTATTTATAGAGAACATCGTGCGGACTGATTTCATTGGTCTTAGAGTAAAAACACTCACACCATTGGTGTGCAGTGAATGACGCACAGTGGCAGAACACATCTATAAACAATGTGAACAACAAGATAGATTAGAGAATTATTTACATTCTTTCCCAACTGTCTCCCAGGCTCTCGCCTGGTTAGAAAACCTTCTATTTTTCTCTCTGACTGTACTGAGAATATCCACAACAGCCCCTCTAGGGGAACACTGACTATACCTGCATTTGGTTTTATTCTCACGAACTCTTGATAAAATGCAGAGAACTCTTGAGGGAAACAGTGTTACTTGGGGTTTGCATTGACTTACTGAAGAATCCAACTCAAATTTCTTGACTGCAAAATTCTGTTTTTCCTGTAATGCAATAATGAGAAAGAATGATTTAAATAACTTCCAGGCATTGATGTTTGGTTTCTCTGCTCTCTTTTAGCCTTTAGATCCTCTTTTAGCCTTTATTATCTCTTCTTTCCCATAGTTTTAAATCCATCTTGTTTGTAGTTAAAATTTCTTGCTTTTTCACTGATTCACTTCTGAATGCCAAATGGAAGACTGTAAAACTGTGATGAGCTTATGCAAGTTTTTGGTCAGCTTGAGCCCAGTGCCATAAGATGCCTGCAGCAGAGCTTAGCTGCTGGGTTTGAAGGGGACTACGCTCTTTTCACAAAGTGTAGTCAGATGCAGAAGTGTTGTTCTGCTTGGAAGGTGGGCTGGGTGATCTGCTAGCTGATATCCCAATTCTGTTCACGTGGGAAAGGGAAGATTCTGTAAGAGTGGAGGAAAGGTGAGTTTTATGGTAGTTGTTTATCCTGAAGAGTTAATCTAATATAGCCTCTAATGAATCAAGGAGATTCATTCAGGAAAATTCTGAGAGGGGAAGAAAGGCAGTAAAAGAACAAGACTGAAAACCTTTGTCATCTTGATACTGTCTCCTGCCTCTGCTGTCCCTTGGACTCAATCCTGATATTATCTCTGGTGCTTCATAGGATGGCACCAAGGCTGAAAGGCTCATGTTGGTAGCGTGAGGTGTCTCTCTGGTTGGGCACTGTCAGCTCACAAACCACATCTGCTTCTTGACACCTGCCCAACTCAGACAAAGAGGGTTCTTCAAATCAAACTGATGGCTTATTCTATTTGAAGAATGTGTACTTTGTTCTCTAAAGAAAGTGATAGCAAAGAAAATTTTCTGTGGCTAATACTGAAGATTTTTCTCCATTCGCGGCCAAATACAGCCTATGAACAGAAAGGTTCCGATGGTAGTTATAAAGATTAAAGTGTATTTTTGTCAGATTTCTGAGACCCAGGAGTATTCACAGGACAAGTTCACTTTCTGACCTATGGATCAGCTGATCTTTATCTTTTCTCATGTACTGCATGCTCGCTTTGGGAATGAGCTGCTCTCTGCAGTCTGGCCCTGGATCCCACGGTGCGTGGGTGAGTGTTTCCATGACTTGCTTCTCAGCTGAATGTTGCCCCAGGTTCCTAACGTGGCAAGACATTCACATCCTGGGCGCAGGTGCTTTTCATCTGAGACACAAAAATGAATATGCAAAGTTTAGTTTGGGATATTTAGATAGAAGGCACTAGGGGCATTACTCCAAGGGGTAGGTTAGGAAATGCATTCAACCAAAATAACATCTCAGGTACTTGGACCAAATGTACATTTACAGCTGCTTCCTTACTAAAAAGTAATGCTGTAAGGCTATTTTTCACTATGCTGTAGCTTACCTAAGGATAATGCCTACCCTTTTCATCTATCACTCTTCTTAACTCTTGTCACTGGAGTGCCCACTGCCACTGGCACCATGCAGGGTAGTGGCTGCTGGTAGCAATTCAGGAACTGGAACAAACAGCTGTGCCATTAATCATCACCCTGAGACATTTTGAGGGGCTTTAATTCTTTTTTCTTACAGGCAGCATTTTATTGTTGGCACACTTGGGCACAAACAAGACCTGGACCTCTTATAATGTGATACCAACATGGTATGGAGCACATAGAAGTCCTGTGATGAGTTTATAAAGACTGGGTGGACCTACTTTGGCCATGCTTTATGTCCTTTTTGTAAACGATGAAGTCTGAGCAAGTGCTGGTTTGAAGGGATTTACCCTCTTAATCTCCTCTTATTGGCCAGGGAAAGTTAAATTGCATTACCTTTCTGCAATATAAGTCACTGGCTGGTTTGTCTCCTTTTCGTTACAGGTTAGTTGCTGAATTCATTGTAGGTGAAAGATCACTGATGTAGTTGTGAGAGGGTGGGTAAGGAGCATCCAGTTACAGTGGGTGTCCCTTTGGAAGCATTGCCAAGGCTTTACAGTCATCCTTATTTGCATGGCAGTGACCTGCATTGCAGCTCTCTGATTTGCTCTGTACCTCTTGCAAAAATCTCTCAGGCACTGGGGATGTTTCCAAATAAAGGTGTTTCCCACTCTCTGAGAACTGGATTTGATTGTCTGAGGACTGGGTTGGTTGAATAAACTTTTACTTTCTTACTGGCACAAAGCACACTGCTCTCCCAGCTGAGGGGTGCAAAGCAGTGAGGTGCTGGAAGCTGGAGGAAACCTTCCTGTTGCATTCAGTGACAGCAGAACAGAGAGACCTACAGAAGAACAGGTTATGCCTTAAGTAGGTCCTTTAGTTTTCCTTATATTTTTCTTCCAGATCATCAGTGGAGGACAGGAACAGTGGAGGACTTCCTTGTCAGTGAAATTCTCTGAGGATTTTCCTTTCTAATAAAATAGTATGAGGCCGCTGCTGTAGGTTTGCAGATGACTTTTGTGCAAATACTGAGTGCACTGGGCTCTGGTGTCCATCTGTCCCCTACACTGTCTGTCAGCTCTTCTAATGGCATAGAAGCCATCCGTGTTTAAAGGAAGAACAGCAGCTTTTTTTTTCTCAATGAAGTGGGGAAAGATGATTCTGGTGAGAAAATAGTGACACATGATAACAAAAAATGAGCAAAAAAGCATTTTAGGAGATGAGGAAGAATATGAAAGATTCTATTAAGCTTCACCTTTAGAACTTCTAACTACAGGTAGAAACAGATGTATGTAGGATGCTTATCCCAGCACCACAAACACCTCCCTTATCTCCAAGTTTGGTACTTGATGATTTGGCCTGGTGACTTTTACATCTTATTTGTAGTTTTTGTAACAATGCCATACAATCCAATTTAATACCTGTGCTTTAGTCTTTCTTGGATTGCATACTTTTAAAATTTCCAGTTAATTAACATAAGGGAAGTGATATATATATGTCAAAGCAATCTCATTTGAAATGGTTAATACTTGTAGTGACTAATGCTCACTCACTGTGGCTTGCCAAAAAAAATGAGAGGAAAAACCTGAAGGGATTTCGAAGGCACTTTCAATGTTGAAAGATCACTTTCCAGGGCGTGTTCTCCTGTAGACGTATCCCACAGACCTCCCACTAGTGGCAGATATTGTCCTGTTGTCACAGATGGACATCTCATTTCAGAGATGCAAATTTATGTTTGCACAACCTGTGTATGTAGGAAGTTTCAGCTCAGCATAACCCCTCTATATTTTTTTATCCTCAAGGTGCATGTCATTACAGACACCATGGGAGACTTAGGATCATTGCAACAGCCCAAGTAATAAAGTCCTGCTGAAAGAGCATTTGTCACATTTTCATAAGTGGTCATAACAAGCTGGCTGCTTCATTTAATGTTAAACCTCTAATGACAACTGGAACAGGCTTAAAATAAGTCCATTATGCTGCTAGTGTTTGCTTAAATGTAAGAATTCTTCCACTTAAAATGTCCTGAGTTCTTCTAATGCCTTGATTTCTTGCCAGCTCCAAAGGTTTTTGATAGTAGAATTATTAAAGTCTTTAGGGGTTTTGTTTTTGCTTGTTGTTTGGTTTTTTTCATCAACAGTGTGTTAGGTTTTATCCCTTTCATGAAGAATATTTTTTTTAATGTGGTCCAAGTTTTTCTCCGTGTGCCTTCACCTTCCTGTGAGTTGTTTCAAAGGCAAAGCAGTTGCAGTGTGTGTTGTACCATGGAGCTCTGGCCCTGGTTCCCATATGCCTCGATGGCCTAGGTCGGGTACAAACACAAATAGGAAAAGGACCAGTCTTTGATCTGAGGAAGGCTGAGCATACTTACTTGAGGAGATGTTCTTGTAAAACACAGGTCACTTTGGAATAGCAGATTTTTGTCAAGCCCAGATTGCTTGACTTAAAACATCTTTTCTGGCTTAAAACAGTTTTTCTGTCTCTGGTTCTTGCCTTGTTTACAGAAGCCCCTGATGACTGTGAGCAGGCTTGAGTGGTTGGACACAGCACCCTCCTCAAAGCCCTAGCCAAGAGCCCAACCAACAGGGCACTTTTGGGGCTGGCTGGAGTTGTCTGTACTAGAAATAGGCAAGAAAGACTCTGAAAATGGGGACAAGCAAGAGAATGCTTGAAGCAGCCAAGGGAGCCCTGCAGAAAGAGAGGAAAAATTACCCTGGCAGACGGCTTCCTTCACAGGAGCTAGGGCAAGGCTGCCCTTTCTAAGGCCTCCAAATGCCTCTCACAGAAATCAAGGGGTGATAACCAAGGTCTAGAAAAGGGGTATAGGAGGGTAAGAAAGTCAATGATCTCAGCTGTGTTATGCAAAAGAACCTGTAAGAGTTAGCAAGGAAGGGATGTGGTGGTGTGGTTTCCTTGGGAAAAGAGTAGGCCTCTTGGAAAGAGGAAAGTCCAGGGCAGTTGGTTTGGGCAACTGTGGTTTTAAGCTCCTCTCAGGGAAGTCCCTATAACGCAACCGTGTACTGCTGAAAAGCTGCAGCGATTGCAGCACTTGCCTTGAGAGGGCCTGTGTCCACAACTGCTCTGCCAGGCTTCGTGACACTGCCACTCCACAGCGTTGGCTAACAGCTATTCAAAACAATCTTGATTGGTTTTTGTTTGGCAATCCCAAATAAGCAGGTATTGCTGGGTATTTTTAAGCTGGTCTTCCAGTAACACATGACAAACTGGCTCTGTTAACAATGTACTACGTAGTCCAAGTAATCACATATTCCATATGTCAACTGTGACTTAGTAAAACCTTCATGAGTTCTCTTGGTCAACCTAAAACGTTACCACTTCATGTTATTTAGTTATTTTTTCTCTTTTATTTATAAGGTTTGGATTATTTGTCTTAGATCTTTCTGAGGAAGCAAACAGAACACAAAAAAGCAGCTTCCCATTTTCTTAATAGTTATCTTCTAATTTTATACAAAATCATGTTTCAGTTGAATGAATGAGCAGTTTCAGCCAACCTAAAACTGCATTTTAATGAAAATTTTAAGTCATAGATCTTTTTGTCCCTACTTCTATTCTTGTATTTTACTTTCAAGATTCAGAAAATGTCACATATTTCTCTTTCATAATTGCTAAGGCATAGTATCTTTTTCTTCTCTTTCTGAATTAGACATTTTTGAAGTGCAAGTCCTCATTTTATTAGTATTGGAAGGCATTTTCACATTCAGGCTGTGGATTTTGGCTCTAGCAATTTTCCTTTTCCATATCTCCTTTGGGATCTATTCATCTTGGGGAAATTCTCAGCCAAACTGAAGTAGTGAAGCACTGATTTGTGTAGAAGTGGTGAGGGTCAGGCTCAGTCTCAGTGTGGCTGTATGACCACTCTTGTGCTGAAAAGCTGCTGATAGCTTTTCTTGGTGAAGATTTTGGGATGTTAAACACAACTGCGTCTAATATGTGTAGTATCCTTGCATTACATTAATTTAATTACATTACTTAATTAATCAATCATGTTGCTACTTTTTGTAATCAGGTTTCTTTTTTTCTGCAAATGACACTTAGTGGTTTCAGTCCCTTGCAGGAGATAGTGTAAAATCCTTTCAAGTGATTTCTTCCTTTCTTCCCACCTTTATAGAAGTTATTCAGAAAATCCACGCTTCTGGACTACTTTAGGGATCAGAAACATATTAGTCAAAATGTTTCTGCTGTTGTGTTTACTATGCCTAAAGGCATAAAATAAAAAATAAAATAAAATAAAACCAAATTTAAACTGGAAGAGAACTAGGGCTGTAACAAAGGAAATATAATGTAACTTAGAGCCCAGCTTGGCAGACAACTTTTAACTGTTTTTAAAGTTTCCTCTTTTGACTGGTGTGTTGACCCTGGCTGGATGCCAGGTGCCCACCAAAGCTGCTCTATCACTCCACTCCTCAGCTGGGCAGAGGAGAGGTAAATAAGGAAAGGCTCAGAGACCAAAAGAAGGGCATGGAGAGATTAACCAACAATTGCCAGCACAGGCAAAACAGATTCAACTTGAGGAAAATAATTAAATTTTTTAGCAATCAAATCAAGGGAGGATAATGACAGGTAAGATCAATCTTAAAACATCTTCCCTCCACACCTCCCTTCCTCCTGGGCTTAACTTTACTCCTGATTTTCTGTACCTCCTTCCCCCAGCAGTTCAGGTGTATGAAAATGGAGGTTTTGGTCACTTCATCACGTGTAACCTCTGCTGCTCCTGCCTGCTCAGGGAGAGAACTCCCCACACTATGTCTCTCCTCCAGCATGGGCTCCTCTCTCCATGAGGCCACAGGTCCTACCAGGATCCTGCTGCAGTGTGGGTTTCCCAAGGGGTCACAGCCTCCCTTAGGCATCCAGCTGCTCTGACGTGAGGTCCTCCAGGGGCTGCAGGTGGATCTCTGCTCCTGCGTGGGCACCTCAGCTGCCTCACCACCGCCTGCACTTTGGGCTTCAGGGGAGTCTCTGCTCTGGCACCTGGAGCAGGTCCTGCCCCTCCTTCTGCACTGGACTTGGGGCCTGCAGAGTGGTTTCATATATCCATCCTCCATATACTCATTCTTCTCTCTGGCTGCAGTTACACAGGGCTTTTCCCCCTTCCTAAATACATTATCCCAGAGATGATACCACTGTCAGTGATGGGCTCAGCCTTGTCCACTGAGTCCTTCCTGGGAGCTAGCTAGCATTGGCTCTGCCAGACATGGGAGAAGATTCTAGCAGAGAATCCACCACCAGTGCCTACCCAAAACCCTGCCACACAAATCCAATGAAGAATTTTTTTCATTCTTCTTTCCTGTTATAGGCTTTGCCATCACGTTTGAGAGGTCCATTTCTGTGAAAGGGTGGTTGGCTACCCTAAGGGACTGTAGACAGAGTAGAGTTTGCAGAGAGAAATCTGCCCTCAGAACACGAGATACTTAGCTTCTGTATGTAGGTAGCAGGAAGCAATCAGCAGTGCTGGGATGCTGCCAGGATGTTCATGGCAGGTTCACCAGGTCTCCTCATAACCTGCACTTTCGATAGATGGAAAGTTAATTTCTCCCAACAGACACATATCTTGTCCATCATTGCATCAAAGCAATGTCATTAAATGGTATTTCTAGAACTGTAACGTATGAAGTGCAACCTGTAATTAGTGAAAATTGGCTTCTTCCTCAGATAACAACTTTTGTCAGTCATGCAAGTACTGAATTGCCTGATATCAGGGGATTGCATCACAGCCTCTAAAGCTCCAGAAATATTGAGCAAGTTACCTCTGGAACTTTTGCACTTGGTACTTATTTACTCATTGGTACTCATTGGTGCTTACATTTACTCATCAGAGATTATGCAATGATTAAATCCCCGTATTTGGCCATATTCCTTCCAGCTACTGCCTTCTCATGCACTTTGCTTTATCAAAGGAGTCCTAAACCTTTGGAAATTACAGAAGGGAATTTCCCCCATCTGGTTTGTGTTTCCTGGATGATCAGCAGGTTTTATTTACATCATTTAAGAAAAGGTACTAATAAGCAATAAAACAATATCTCTTTGTGAGGATGAAAACCATGGAAACTGTTGTTAACTGCTAGTTGATTAACAACTGTCAGTATGTTTCTCATCTTATTGTAGGACACAGGTAAAGATACTGACAGTGTCTGACATTCAAGTTCTTTATTTAAGTCTTTCATCTTTAATGTTAGACCTAAGCCCATAAACTGACAATAATCAAATGGTTAATGATTATAAAATTCCTTCTCTGTGTTTCTCTTCAAAAGTCCATGAAGTGTTTTAACCCTTGCATGGAAACCAGGTAGACTGCTCCTGTGCTTTTCTGTGATGGGGAGAGCTTTCTTCAGCTGTTTGCATTAAACCTTTTTGAATTGTTTTAACTACTTTGTGCAAACAAACTGAAGGTACTTGGTATAAACCAAGTACAAGCAATATGACAGCGCTCCTGAAGTTGGGGCCCTCCTTGTGGCTGTTCTAAACCTAAGTCTTAACCTAATTTCCTAAATCAAACAAAAAATGAGATAAAAGGAACACCATGAGCACGAGTCCAGCTGTGACAAGGCACATCAACAGCCATGGTCAATTGTGGGAACCACTGGTGTGAAGGAAACGGCCTGAGGGCAGGGCTGTGAGGTGAGCGCTGCCTGAGTAGTGTCATCGCTCCGCTATCCAAACTGCTGCGGCTTAGGTAGAAGTGTCAAAGCTCAGATGAGAAGATTCTGTCCAAGAAGCACTCAGTGGAGAAGAAATAGAGCTGTAGAGTCACAAGGAAGACATGAGATGCAAGGCCACTTCCCTCTGGATAACAGCATGGACCAGGAAATGGCATATGGAATGCCAAAGCTGGGTATAGCTGTAGTAGATTTGGGATGCATGAAATCTGTATGTAAAAGAAAAAATGACCATTCTAGTCAGCGAGTTTGAGGCATTGTCTAATGCTGACAGATAGTCTTTAAAGCAGTGCTGAGATAGCTGCATACTGAGAGCATTGATCTTTTTGTACTTTTGTGGCATTTCACTATGATCTATAAAACAGTTACAAAAAGCAGCATTCATTAGGGCATGGGTTCTTTGTTGCCTCCTCCCCATCCTTTGGCCAGTTGCTGTGGCTTGCAGAGAAGCATGTCCAGTATATGTGATGCCATGCACACTGCAAGGTTGCTCATGTATACCTCAGCCATATGAAATTCCATCAGTTCTCACTATTACATAGAGAAATTAATTTCTCTGAATAACAGTCTGTTCTAGACTTCAAGCTGTTTCCATTTCTACAAATCACCCTTTGAGAGAGGTACTGGCACTCTGTGAAGGATAGAAGGCATGTAATTATGCACTGCCTGACTGTCCATGAGCTCTACCTTAAGAGAAGCCACTTAAAGCTCAGGTTACTCTCTAAACACCTGGAGCTGGCAGCAGCTCCTGTGAGCACTGGCTGGCCAGCACATGGCCTGCAGCCATCACAGTAGTTTCACACAGATCCCTAAAGAGCTTGGGAAAGCTCCGTCCTTGAGTGGCAGCTCAAACAATTTACTTGGAGTGGTGACAGATCCTCTCCCTGGTGGTTTCTCTAGAGCAGTGCAAGGCGATTTTAAGATTGTGTGTATTTTTGTCGAATGTTCAGGAGTCACAATACTCTGGTACAGTTTGGGAAAGCAACAAACTACAGCTATTGTTTATCAAGTGCATTAATGCATTCAAGAAAACACAGATTTGGAAAATATAGGCCCCATTTCAAGTTTCTTTTAAGCTCATTCTGTTGCAGATGAAGTAGTTCAGACATGTAACAAACTGGCAGGAAGTCATGGCAAGGAATATATGGTTAAGGAACTGAAATAAACCCATTTCCATGAATACTCAATGTTGCTCATGTATCCTTGCCAATACTACAGTCCAGAGCTCAGAAAGCAGTAATCTGGAAAGTCCGACGTTACTGTGTTGGCCAGCTAGGAAATATTAATGCAGTACTTTGGTGTTGGTGCAGCTTGTGACCCAGCTCCTGTGGCCCTGCCACACTGAAATGAATCTGGCTGGCTAAGCCCACCTCCCTCTGCTCCCAGGCTGGGTTTATTCAACTGGAGCACAGAAGACACACGGTTTCTGTAGATAACATTTAAAGTTACCTACATCTGATTTTCCTCATTTCACAACCCACACTCCTACCCTTAAAGCTACATATGCTTCACCCACAGAACCATTACCTCAAAGCCTTTTATTTCCTTTTCTTTTAGACTGAATCTTTTAAGCGACTTAGAAAAAAATTAAAATATTCCCCAGCACACTGTTATCTCTGTTTGTAGTACCCGGAAGTAGTGCTGGGGCAAAATCGGGCATGATGGAATTTGCTGTGGGGAAACCCGCTGATGACAGTGGAACCCGCCCGCGTGTGAATTCCCGTGGCTCCTGCCACCCTTTATAAGCAGGTGGAGGTGCGGCAGGGCTGGCAGAAGCAGCAGGTGGCAGCCAGGCACTCACTGGAGCACAGCTGTGTGTGGAGAGGGAATGACTGGCTGCAGCAAGAGCATGGTCCTGGTTTCCCTGCTGGGGCTCCTGGCGCTGCTCCTGTGGGGCACCTCGGAAGGTGAGTGACCTCGGGCGTTCTGCCCTGGGAAAGGCTCCTGGCGCTGCTCACAGCTGGCAGCAGGATGGGGCTGAGCTGGAAGGGAATGGTTTCAGCAAAATGTGCTGTCTCTGTCATCCCCCTCTTCTGTCATGAGGGAGCTGGATGGTTGGGGTAGAACAGTGAGTGCCCTAGACAGCAGGGCCAAATGGGGTTTATTTACTTTGTTGTTGTCCTTCACTCCAGCACAAAGCAACCGGGATTGCTGCCTGTCCTACACCAAAGTGCGGCTGCCTCGGAAGGTTCTGAAGGGTTACACTGAGCAGCTCCCCAGTGAGGTCTGCGACATCCCTGCCATCATGTAAGTTACTTTCTGAATCTCTGCTGTTTTTTCTGACATGTATTAACCTTGGGATGTCTGTTTTGGCTAAACCAAGGATTTGAATGTTATAAGAGTGACTCTTCCTGCCTTTTCAAAAAGTTAAATTAACGGAATAAATTGTATATCACACATGTAAAAAAAACACACAACCTCTAGTTGACAGGGACTGCTAACCCAAGGGACAGTCATACAATGTAAATAATAAATCTGACTCTTTAGGAATCAGCTGTGCAAAGACAGGTTTTGTCTCCAGCTAAGGGCCACTCTGGCCAACACAGAGTGCTGCCTTGCCAAAACCTGTGAACAGACACATAAGTGACAAGACTTCTTCTAATTCACAGGGATCGGATGTTTTTCTTACAAGGTTTTGGCCTAGATGCTGATCTGTCACCTTAGCTTGACAGCAGCTATTCTACTTAATTTTACAACTTCTTTCTGGCATCCAGCAAAGGTCTTTGCCTAAACAGATCAAATATATTGAACAACATTTTATGGTGCAAAAAATGATCCCTGAGACTGAAGTGGATTTACATTTAACTTTCTTTTTCTTCATATAATATTGGAGGGATTTGGATCATTCCATGTCTAACAGGTGTTTAGAAAAGCAGTTTCTATTGGTCATTATATAGAATAACTGTACTCCCTACAGCAGTTATTGGCAGGAATTTCTGATTTCTTTATCATTATTTCTTTTTTAGTTTCCACACTGCCAGTGGGCGGAATGCCTGTGTAAATCCTAAGGAAGGCTGGGTGAAGAAACATCTCCTTTTCCTGAGGTAGGAATCCATCTCTTTCCATCTCCTGTCAGACTTAGCTACTCCTTTCTGGAGTCTTCTCAGAAACAGTCATGTCACCTGTTCCTTCTTCCACCTGAGCTATTCTCTCAGGGAAGAAGAGAAAACTATAATTGAGGTCATTATTTATGTTCTCTCTTCCTTTTAACAGCCACAAGCTCAGGAGGATGTCAGCCTGATGCAGTTCCAGCAAGGAGCTAAACAGAGACATGTCTGAAGAAGCACTGGGATGAGGCTCCTAACTGAGATGGTTTGTACACTGCTGTGTGCTCACTCACCTCCAACTCTGTCTTCTTCGGAACCGATCAACTTCTTGAGTTGATTCATATTGCATCACTGTTTTGCTTGAGTTAAGCACGTTGTTAAAGTTTCTATTTTTACTAATATGTGTATGTTACTGATAGGACATGAGTACTGTTTAGTAAGGTCTACCTTGAGCTGTTGTACAGAGTGTGAATTTTATTAAGTTTATTGTATGTTGTTTTTTGTTTTCTTCAGCATATGTAAAGCAGGTTATTTATTATGTTTATTTTGTTATTGTCTTGTGCCAAAATGTTTCCTTTAAGCTGTAGTTAGCATTATAATACCTCTTGAACTATTGTTAAATTAACTATTGTTAAACAAAGTCTGTTTGTAGAAAAAAAAAAGTAATTAGAGGATTTTAAAAAATTAAATGTTAAAATCAGCACTCTCTGTGATATGTTTATTTCTTTTAAATTGAAAACATGATCTGCCCTTGAAATTAATCCCTTTGTTAAGAACCTCCAGCTGAAACAATTGCACAGGTGTGTTGACATCTGTTACAGTCACTTTCCACCTTACTCACTTTTCTTGCCCTAGGGGTAGCTATGACCTCCGTAGGATGTAATTCCTTTCTTACCTCCAGACAGCTGCTGTATATCAAGTTTTGTTTACCATGAAGACTTAGCTTCATCTCAATCAGACGTGAGAGAACTCCTTTTGCCAGTTTCTCTATTTAATCACTAGGGGCCTTACACATTGTTACTGGGCAAGCTTCTAGCTTATCCACCAAGGAGAATTCATTGTGGTAATACAGTCTGCTCTCAACCTAAAGGGCTTTCTCTAGAGGAGAAACTTGCAGTGCTTTCCTCTGCTTTTTTGTGTCTGCATATGGTATCCTATAGCTTCCAGCATAATGAGGTTTTCATGATGCAGGAACTCTTGATGGACGTCAGGGATGCCTGATAAAATAATGAGACCTCATGGAAGAGATGGGTGCAGGTGGGCTGGGGAAGACTGCTCAGCTTTTTATCCTCTATTGCATGTGGACTTCAGGGATGTGACCATGTAGGGTGTGCAGGTGAAGCTCTCCCACTGTCAGCACTGGGGTCTTATGGATAAATTTACATCTTGCCTTTTAGTCATAGAAATACAAGCGCCAATTTAAATTCAATTTTTAAACTTAAATGAAAAGTATTTTTTGTGCCCTTGAGAGAGGAGCTGAGAAATACTGGGCTTTTTAAAATGGTGTTCATGAGTGTAAGGCTGTTATTTTCTGGTTTCAACATCTGCTAGAACTCAAAAAATCTGCTTGTGGCTCTACAAATCTGGGACTTGTCAGTTCCCTGTGGGTGAAGCTCTCAAGGAGCAAGGTATCTAAAGAAGCAAAATTAATTAGCTTTAATTTCCTTCAGGTGGATTCCTGATATTGAGAACATAAGGTATTCTCCAGGGAGAAGTAATTATCCAGCTTGTTTCTTGGGCATTCCCCTAGCTTCTGGGAGAAGCGTGGAGCTCTGTCTCATACCTGCTAGTACTGGTATGGGCTGTTTGGGCTCAAAGAGTTCATAGGCTAAATCAGGTACCAAAAAGTGGTACAGACATGATGAATGGGTTTGTGTTAAAAGTGCTGCAAGGTGAGGTTCCCCAAGCCCACCCTGGCAACTGGTGTTAGGAACCAGAGCTGTAAAGAACTTGGTGCAGAAAAGCCTGGAGTCCAAGGGTTGAATTTAAAGCAGGAGAGCAAAATAAGGAAGTGAAGACCAGTGTGTGGAATTCTGTGGGTGCCTCTTTATTCCCAGTTCAGGTGTCTTTAAAGTTTTGTATTGCTTCTGTAACTCACACTTCCTCTGCTCATCCATGGTACCATTGCTACAAAACCCCACATGCTCCATTCGCAGAGCTATGACTTGAGGGATTTCTTTTTAGTTCCTCTTATTCTGGGTGAATTTTTTATAATCAACCTCTTGGGAAGAGGAAAGATACTGAAAAGACTGGTTTCCATGCTCAATATTTTTTCTCCTTGACTTCTTTACTGCTGGGGAGGGATGGAATGGGCAGGGATGAAATGGCCTTTAGAGACAATTCAGCACATCCAGGCTATCATTAGCTGCCTCTGTGTCACAGTGCAGGAGAGGACACACAAGGGTTGTTGCAGTATCAGATACACTTTCTGTTAGATGACACTTGGTTAAGAGATGTGCCTATGATAAGAAGGAGGGAGAGAGAAACAAACAAACATACAAACCAGCTTCTGGAAATGGGAGCAGGGTGGCCAATCTGGGCTCACTTGGGCTTCCTGGTGAGAAAACCTGAATGATAGGATCCATTTATAGATAGCAATGAGATAAGGCAACTCAGGAAACATGGAAATAGCACAGCTGGGGATCCATGGTTAGTGTAGGCATGTACCTAAGTGTTTAAAACAGAGCACAAAATATTTTTAATTTCTTAGCCAAACTTCAGGTACAGTGATTCAAACTGTAACTGGCTTCTCTCCTGGCCACATGCCAACAAGTCAAGGAAAAACACTTAAGTGTAGGCAGAGATGTTATGTGTAGGATGGTCTAGTACAAAAAGTACTTGACTCTTCCTATACCTTTTGGACACTAAAATTTAATCAAAACACACATTATTTTTGAAGGAGCTTGACTTGCACAGGTATAAACTCTGTACCAAGAATTGATTTACAAAATATGGAGGTGCCAGCAGATAGCATCATTAGGTGCCAAGGGCAGAGAAACATTACAAATCTGTTAGGAGCTACAGCCTCAGACCTGTGGGGTAGCAGACAGCTATGCACTGACTGATCAAGACACCCATCAGAGTGGCCCAGTGGAAATGGGTTCAAGTACGTGGTCCAATTGGCAGTGAAATTGTCAATTACAGTTTAAGATTAAACTAGTAGTTCAATATCCTTGCAGCATCATTGGTCAGGCACAAAGCCAGTGATAACTCTATAAACATTCAAAGTAGGCAAATGGGAAATTGAGAATGACAAATTTAATATGGCAGGTAAATCAGAGCTGCAGAGTGGTCAGTGTGTAGAGTGACTTCAGCTGTTCACTCACGTATGAATTGTATCTCATGTATGAGTAAGAATACAGCTGTGTTTAGGGAATGCAAATCAAAATGCTCACATAAAAGTTGTCATGCATATCTGAAAATAATAATGTTTAGGCCAAATATCCTACTACAGTGATTTTTTTTAAATGTACATTTAATACAGCCGTTTCAAAAAGATGCTTGTGTTCCTGTGAGCATCTGAATGGTTCATGTTGTTACGACTAGGAATAAGTAGTCAAAATGTCTTTCAGAGATGATGCAAATCTCAGATATCTGAGATACCTGCAAATCTCAAAGACTTGCTCACTTTTGCATTCCCCAAATTGGTACAAGAGTAGGCAAAAATGTTTCATGACTATGAAAGTGGGTATTGCTGTATTACTGCTAATTACAATTAATGGTTGATATACATGCACCTTGTTTTGCGCACCCATATGAAGAACATCAAAATGATGGTAAAGAAGAGAAGACAATGTAGTAGGACTACCACACTTATTGAAGGAATATAGAATAATAGAATGGTTTGGGTTAGAAGGGACCTTAAAGATCATACACTTTCAACCCCCTGACATGGGCAGGGACACCTTCCACTAGACCAGGCTCCATAAGGACCCATCCAACCCCAACCAACCTGGCCTTGAAACAGATATGGAAAAAATAACTGTTTAAGTGAAATGCTTAATAATTTTCAGAATTATAGATAATAAATATGAAATCACAAGTTAGTTATTTTGGCTTTTTAAAAAAAAATTATTACAAACAAGGGTGAGATGAACACACTTCTACTTCAGCAAAGTCGTGTTTTCTAAAACAAAGTGGCTTTCTCTACTTATATTTTCCAGTTCTATTATAGACTTACTAGAAATCTTGTTATTTGTCAGGAGTTTTTGCTGCCTCCTGACTCATGGTTTGACCCAGTTGTGCATTATGTATATGTAGAAGAGCTCCTCTCTTTTCCACTGGGTGCATCTGGAAAACTCACTGACCGCAGAACACTTGCGTTATTACCAACACCATCAGCTTCGCCGTCTTGACGGGACGATGAGGAGCTCAGCCTAAAGGTCTTCAGCTCCCATGGGCCATGGAAAGAACGATTAAAGGCATCTCTGAGTTCTTCACAGAAGCGGTAGATAAATATATCTCATTGGGATTTTTGTACTGAGGATTTTTTTGTTGTCAGGTCAACTCATAAACTTGGCAAAGTTAAGAGGAAAGTCATAAAAAGTGGACAGGAAGGAAAAATTTGTTTCAGCTAAGTGAAAAAGTGATTGAAGCAAGTAAGGATGTATGGAATTCCTTGACTGCATGGGATATGCAATCAGTTTGTCAGAGATGGAAAATGGAAGACTAAGGAATAGAACTACTGTTCCTTTCTGCTACTTGTTATTATTTCACTGTAGGTGAACATAACCAGCAACTATTCATGTGAACAGAAATTTGTGGGTAACACACTTTCTTGGCAAATTGCAACTAGTAATTTTTTATTTTAAATTTTAGATTTTTAAATTAATGAAAACAGCCATGCAAAGAGGATAAACAATCCTGGGGAAAGAGAACACAGTTCTACAATGCACTGTCACTTTTTTCTTCTGGAACAGCTCTTACCTAGCAAAGGGCAAACTCCCAGAACATAAAGTCCCTTATGTAAGTAATAGCTTTAACATTTTTCATGGCTGTGGTGTCATGATGAGCATTGGAAATAACAAAGCAGAAGTGAGAAGGAGCTTTAACAATGCACTGAGTCTCTTTGGGTAAGAGGAAGCAGAATATGCCATAATAAAACAACCTTGGGGAAAAAAACAATAATGTAAATCTGTTTAATTCACCAAGCAGAAACAAGGAACTATCAGAGAATTGTTCTTCTGCATTCTACAGACCTGAAAATGATGAGAAAGGACAGCACACAAAAACTCCCCTTAGTAAAAATTCACTTCACCCACTACTGGCATAACAGAAATAGGAAGTGGCTTTCTACATCTTTCTCTCAACTCAGACTACTTTTGGGCTGGCCTTTCTGATTGAGTTCAGCATACCACAGGCTGACCTACTTCAGAACAAGTGGGTCATGATGCAACTTTAACCCGGAAAGCCTAAACCCCACTGTTCTCTGCAAGCGTGTTTGAGTCATCTTATGCTTAGGATGGTACATTGGCTCAAGAGAGGATTTTTCAGAATCTGTGCTGGCAGGAAGAACCCAAGGTTCTCCAAAGGAACTTCTTCATTGTAACTGCACTGATTTTGCTTCACATTGTCTGCCAGAGTTCCCTTCGGCACTGTAGATACATCTACACTGAAGCCTTTCAAAGCCTCTTGAATACAGACCAATGAGTTTTATACTAGCTCAACTTTCTGCCTCCCCTGGAAGCTGCTGACATAAACAAAAATGGACAGGGAGCAACTGCTGTATAAATTATTTTTCCAGGCGGATATCATCAATACTTTTGATCTCTGTATATAAAAGATGATTGTCTCATCCTGGATGTCTCAGCATTTAATTATTATTTCCAGCGTAGATATTTTTTAACTCCCTATATGGTGCATTCTTTGAAATAGGCCTTTCATGACTCAGAGGGTGTGTGCACTCTTCAGACACTGAAAAAACAGCAGGGCAACAATTTTGCCCCAGCAGTCTGAAAATATTCCTTCTAAAAGTATGCACTAGTTGCTTCTTTCCATGAACTTGAAGAAAAACTGCATTTCTCCTTAACAGTCAAGGTTTAATGGTATGGACAGGAGCTCAGTCTGCTGTATTATCAGAATCCCTCTTATCTGGTCTCCAAGTAACAATGGAATAGCAAATCCTTCCATTCACTCCCTCCCCACAGTTTTCCCATTTTTGCCTAAAGCCTCCTCAGAAAATCCTACCAGTGCTACAGCTCTGGTTCTGTTTGGTGAGAAGGACACACTGTTGTATATGTACTTTGCAGCCAGGCCTGTCCTGGGTAAAGCTTTGGGAATAGCTGTGGGAAAAGCTTTGTCTCGGCACAGTGAGCTCCTTGTCCCCACTCAGGTGGTCAGCAGTTTTTTCTAGTGACTGTACAGTGGAGCAAACAAAGACATCATACCAGTGCCTTTCTGGGTCGGCCTGGAGAGCCGGCACAGGGCTCAGAGGGATTGACTTCTGCTGTGACTCCACTGCTCCCTTATCTTATGCTTACAGAAGCAAGGAAAGAGATGACAGCTTAGGCCTGTTTTATCATCTTGTGTCATTACTGCATCCTAATAACAGGTAAGGACAAATTGTGAGGTGTCCATGTTCAGATGAAGATTTGGAGCAAGAAATGAGGGGAAAATGTACTGATCAACACATACTGACGTCATGGAGCTTTGCAGTCCTTCCACCTCCCTCCCCTGTTTGAGCGTTTTGTTTAAATATGACTAAAACAATTAAATGTAGTAATTCCAGTTGGTGTTAAGTAAACAACTAGAAAGGCTGCATGAATCTGTGTTTATGATGAACAAATTATGTTTTAAGGTAAGAAGCAGTGTCCTTGCCATGACTGTTTGTTCATGTCATTTAAGTTAAAAGAACAGAAAAATATTTATGTTCTGAATTTATAATGTGGGTGAATAAACATTATGCTAAACAAATACAAAAAGATGTTAAGAAACTGGGGACCACCAAGATTTGGGGTTGTTCAAAAAGTTATTTTTGAACAGGGTTGGTCCAAGTAAGTAAATTCCATTGGAAAGCTGTTTGGATTGTTTTCAATAAAAGTATTTCTTATCTGCCTCAAGACTTTCCACATACAAACAAGACAAAAGATTTAAAACAAACAAATGGGAATGAAAAACTCAGAGACCACTTTGTCCCCCAGCCATGTCCTGAAGTAAATCTGGAATTGGCCATTGTATTTTATTTCCTGGCTTTCAAAAAACCAAAGGACTATCTTCAAAGTGAAGCTGTAGGGAGCCATATGGGTGTCTTTGGAAAAGTCACGTACTGTTAAACACTGAGTGGGACTGTCTTGTATTGATTCATTGTCAACAACGTGGGCTATGAGATCGGCCAAATGAGATTGTGTTTACTGCTTCCCCCTATTGATCTCTGCAGCCATTTCAGCATAAAGCTTGACTCAAATTTTTCGTGCTATTAGTGCATTATCTTCTCATGATTCCATGATTCCATGTTGGTTATCTCTTTTCAATGACATCTTTTCTTCTCTTTTTGATGAAATGCACATCCACAGAAAGGCAGTGAAACTGCTGCAGGGTCTGGAGCACAAGCCTGTGAGGAGCAGCTGAGGGAGCTGGGGGTGTTTAGCTGGGGAGAAGGAGACTGGGGGCGACACCATCACTTCCCCAGCTCCCTGAAAGGAGGCTGTAGCGAGGCAGGGTGGGTCTCTTCTCCTGGGTAACAAGCGACAGGATGAGAGGAAATGGCCTCAAGTCGTGCTAGGGGATGGTTTAGATTGGATTTTAAGAACTGCTCAGGGAACTGGGGGAATCACCATTCCTGGCAGTGTTCTAAAGGCGTGTGACCCCTGGGGACATGGTTTAGTGGCGAACATGGTGCGCTGGGTTAATGGTTGGTCCCTATTGTAAGGCCTTTTCCAGCCTTAATGATTCTGTGATTCTAAACTCTATTTTCATAGTTCTGCTTCAATTCTCAGTATCTCTGAAAAAAAATGAACTGATTAGGTTTTTCTTTATTTCTTTATTCTTTTAAATTTAATCAATCTTTGCCCTCTTTCTTTAGTAAGTAACTATTCAATTTCCGAAAAGCTTTCACACATTTGCTACGCCGTTACTAGTGGCTCTTTGGCACTCCGAATTTATATGTATTTTTTAGCGCACTCCTTTCTAGATCCGCTCCTTTCCTCTCAGTGGCGCAGCCCAGAAGCTCTCGCAGCGCTGTACGGATGATGCAGTGCCAGCAGCGGGCCGGCAGCACCGACCCGGGGCCGGCGGCACCGACGCGGGCCCAGCTCGGCTGCGCGGCCAGGACGACGCTGCCAGGGAGCGGCCATGGCGGGCCGGCGCCCTGAGCCCCGCGCCGGGCCCGCGCATGCGCCCCGGGCCGTTGCCATGGCTGCGGGCGGACGCGCGGGGCCGGGGCGGCGGTGGCGGCGGTGGCGGCGGTGGCGGCGATGGCGCTGAGGCGGCTCCTGCTGCGCTACTTCCCGCCGGGTGCGGAGCGGGGCCGGGGGGCTCCGGGTGCTGCCGGCGGCTGTGCCGGGGCTGGGGCCGCGCGCGGGGGCCCGCGGGTGTGGGGCGTGCGGACCGCCCGTCATGGCGGGTCCCCTCAGCCCGGCAGGGGCTGGGCACGGCCGGGCGGGCCCGTGGCGCACCTGCCGCCGGCCGGAGCGGAGCTGCCGCCGTGTGTCCCGGTGCCTGGCTGATAGGCTGCAGCGGGAAGCGGCTCGTCACCCATCGCGCCTGTAATTAGCGGTTTACTGCAAAGTCAAGGCAGTCTTGCTCGCATCACAGTAAGGGGTTCAAAAAGTCAACGATGACTGTAGCTGGAACGAAAAAAAAAAAAAAAAAGGTGTTTGTGTTTCTAAATGGCTGTTTAGCAAAAAAAGTTGCTACTCTGCAGCTACCTGAAAGGAGGTTGGAGCCAGGTGAGGATCGGTCTCTTCTGCCAGGCAGCCAGTGAGAGGATGAGAGGGCATAGTCTTTATCTGTGCCAGGGGAGGTTTAAATTGGGTATTAGGAAGAAATTCTTCACAGGAACAGTGATCAGACGTTGGAAAGGGGTGCCCAGGGAGGTGGTGGAGTCACCATCACTGAGGTGTTTAAGGACTGGCATTCTGTGCCGGGGTTTGGTTGACAAGGTGGTGTTCGGTCCTGGGTTGGACTTAATGATCTCAGAGGCCTTTTCCAGCCTAGCTGATACTAATTTCTATTTTTTGTCCTTCATTTATGAATTTTCTGAGTGGAGCCATGCTTTGAAAAGCAGTGCTGCCAGCATCTGGTATATCCTGTACGCAGGTGACTCAGTGAAATTTCAGAAGTGAAACAAGCTGGAGATGGCCAGCTCAGGAAGTGTATTGGAAAAAAGGATCTTCCTTTCAAATTCAGAAACTCGCCAACTATCTGCCAATGGTTTGTGGCACGGGTAATCATACGTTACAGGGATGATTTACTTATTGCAGTACCAGCACATAAAGAAATGGAAGAAGCTCCTGATAGGGTAGTCACAGAAGTGTGACTTTTCCTATGAACTTTGTAAAATGCAGAATGACACAGAAGTTCATCTAAATTATCTTTTCCC
This sequence comes from Anomalospiza imberbis, assembly GCF_031753505.1. NCBI lineage: Eukaryota > Metazoa > Chordata > Aves > Passeriformes > Viduidae > Anomalospiza > Anomalospiza imberbis. Next base: position 15,957,519 of record NC_089690.1, on the reverse strand, counting down.
ACAGAAAGTCAAGGAGCAGCTGAGCCCTTTATCAGCTGTTTCAAAACAGGAAGCTGTGTGGTTAAACATTTTAATACTCCAGTTCAGTGGAAGTTACAGAGGTGCCAGAGCAAAACTGGAAGTGTAAAGCATTTTATGATTTTTGATACATTACTGCACTCAAGCCTTTGCAAACACTAGAATAAATATAATTGTTTTTGTAAAACATGTTTTCCAGGCTTTTTAGAACACCAAACTACAGCAAGTATCTTCAGAACAGCTTCTTTGAAATTAATGCTGATGAAATGATACAAAAAGATGTTGGAAAAAAGAGCTTGTTCATTTCTAGAGTAGAAAATAGCTCAGAAATAATATTGTTTAATATCCTTTTTCATATAAGCTTATCAGAGTTGTTCATCACCATACTTACTCTCAGCACTAACAGCTAACCTTCTTCCAGCTCCAAGAACTGGAATTGGGTCTTCTGAAGTCAGTGGAGCTATGAAAGTGGAAGTGCTGCTGTCTACAGTGCATGTTATAAAACTCCAGAAGTCTGATTATGACCTGTTTATCTCTTGTTTTTAAAGGAATTATCTTGGAGTACGTAGAAGGTGTTGAGTCAAAGACCAGATCAATAGATCTGCTTGATCTTAAACCTGAGTAAGTATGATATTACTTCAGATAACAGCACGCTCTGTGTTTTTGTAGCACGTTCATGTAAAACTCTATTTGACTGTATTAGACATAATTTAGATCAGCTATTATGTAGAGCCTATGTGCTCTACTCAGCCAGCTCTGGTAGGAAGGGCTTCAGAAAAAATAACAAAGTGCCACCATCAAATAAAGTTACCCAAATCCATGGAGTTTATTAGGCAGAAAGACATGAAGTAATATGATTGTCTTAATACCAGCACTGATATGGAAGAGGTCTTGCATGTAAGCCCAAGTCAGTAGACAGTGTAAGCTGGATATGCAGGATGAAAAATCCCAATTTAAAAATTATTAAGTTTTGTCTACTTAGGACTGTCCAGTATAGTGCTGTGGGTAAAACCTATCAAGTCTCTTTGTGAAAGAAATAAGCTGTCTGGTGTTACTGAACAGGAGTATAAACACTGAGAGGATACTCTTTTATGATGTAGTGGCTCCCATTTAGAAGGTTGATGCAGAAAATCCCCTTTAGACTTGAATAATTCCCATACTAACAGAAATGCTTGGCTTTCTTGCTAAGCTGATTTTAAGAGTGTATTGTGATTTTACTGCTGGGTATTGTCAACTCTTAGTTTCTCACAGAAAGCCTGAAATCTGTACTTATCTGATAAAATGGAGAGAGGATCCAGTTCCACAGACCAGCTGTGGCCCCTCGCTGGGGGCTCAGGGACATCACTGCACTGGACCATGTGGTAGTTACTGTCAAAACTAGGAGCTGTAGAAACAGCCATAGATTTCTGAAGACACAGAGATAAATTTAAAAGTTTGCACACGTAATTTATCTTGTTACTGCTTCATGGGCAATTTGTTTGGAATTTATAAAATTCCAGTTCAGTTCACATATTTAAATTGACGATTTGTGACACACATCTCCCATGCCTGATCCTCCACAGAAATCATTCAAAAAGATAAATTTCTTGCCAAGCTACAATTTTTAAAAGTTGAATTTTACTGTTCAACTTCAGTGAGAGAGGGAGGGAAATATAAAAACCAAAAAAAATTTATTCTTATTTCTTTAGGCCTTTACAGAATGAGATAAATGCATAATATTTAATTGCTTACTTCATTTTCTCTGCAAATAAATAATATTTTTGGGTTTAAATTCATAATTATTTCCAGAGGATGGAATGTGGTGGATTTGGGCTTGGGGTATTTATTGAGTTTGTTTTTGTTTTTTTTCTCATAATTAGCACAGATGTTACAGCCTTAGTAGAAGAAATCCAAAAAAGAGAACCTCTCATCACAGCTTCCTGCTTGGAACACGTCACATATCTAGTACAAAGATTGCAGGAGAATCTAGGGGAAAAACAGAATCACAAATTCTCTCTTTTTAAGGTCAGAGGCATCTTTAAAATAATTTTGGGGATTTGGGGGAGTTTAAATTGTGATACTGTGAGTATATTTTTACTGCTGTTTATTGTGCTGTATGACTGATTCCTTGGCACTTTTCAATCCTCTCTGCACTTTCAGAGCAACTGAGTCTGGCCTGTTTTTCCTGCCAGGAATTCCCCCAATAAAGCTGAGAGGTATAACTGTTTCTAGATACTGTTTACCCAGGCTTATGTATTAGGGTGTGTTTTGGATGGAGAGAAATCAGTCTTTGATTTGTTGAGTAAGAGTTTTTGCGCCAGCAACACCCATAATTACATTTAAACAAAACCTGTAAATTGACCCCACATGAATTAGTTGTTGGGAAAGTACCAAAATGTTTTCATACATGTGTCTACTTGTTTTTCATTTTGTGAAAATGGTGGGATTTATGCTATTATTTTATGGTGTTTTATGCTACATGCAGTTGTCATTACAAATCCTGGTTTTCATTACTTTCTGTCATTACTATTATGTTTGACTATTGATTAATTGATCTTTGCTTTACAGACCGCACTTGAAATATTTCTTCAAACAAATAGGATTTCTAAGAACAGTGATTACAGAGACCTTTCAAAGCTTCAAATCCAAGATCGAGTGTGTCACAAGAGAATAGGTGTAATTGCATTTAATTGTGGAAATGAAACTTTATTCGAGATACTGCATGCTACAGTCTGACATAGTTAAACGTTGTATCTTTATTGTGTCAGCAGATGGCAATGTGTAGCTGTTGAACAATGTTGGTCAGTGCTATGACGTTTATTGTTACCTTAAATTAGAAGAGAAAAATAAGTTTTGTGTTGGTTTGTTCAGCTATAAAACCCATTACAAGTTCTGAGGTATAGCTTTGGTTCTTTTGACCAACAGTACTCATCTGGGTGAATTCTGCAAAGAAATACGTATTTAACCTTGAAAACAGAGCTATGTAGTAAGGTATCTTAAATTTAAAAAGTTTCTCTTCCAAGTTATGCTCTCAACCGAGATAATGCCTTGCTTTTCAAAAGCTTTAGAAATTGTACATCACAGAGACTGACAAATCTTCAAATGCTTGTTCAAACTGGAGTGTAAATAATGTATTTGTTCATTGTTGGGTGTAGTGCTCTGTCTGAGCTTCTCTATTTGGAAACAATAGAAGTAGGCAAATCCAATCAGTGCTGGATTATTTCCTTCACTCAAGAGTGGTTAGAAGTGTGTGAAAAGAACTTTTTTGTTGTTCAGTTTCATTTAGGGTTCTAAATGAAATATGAGCACTAGATCTTTCTGAGATACTAATAAAATATAAGAGATGGGTGGGAGTGAGATTTGTTTTTCTTTTCCCTGAGAAAAATGTTCCATGTGTGCATTGTTTGGAAATGAATGGTTTTTATTTCTGTTGCACTGGAGTATAATCTGAAACAAGTGTATAAGATCATCTTTTTGTTATTTCCAGTAATTGTGGTGATGGTGGTGTGTTAGGCACTCTGCAGCGAAATGAGGTTTTATAGCAATTTCTCAGATTTTAAACTATTCCATGGCATGGGATGCTATAGTAATTTGCAGATTTTTATCTTAGGTACAGCTGTAGCAGATTTTGCAGAATTGAGGTATATTTTTTCTAATAATGCCTTAGATTTTGATTATTGTATCATTTGCACAGGCAATACTTGCTGGCTCAGAGTTCTGTGGATAAAGCAACTGCAGCACTGGGCATTGGAAGAACAGAATTAGTCTCATAATCTGAAATTACATAAAAACCCATCTTGTTTTCCTCCCTTTTTTCATAATTTCAAAATACCTTTGTTGTTCAGAGGTGCCTGTATGTAGTCCTAAAAATCTTATGGGTGCGATTTCCATAAATTTCCATAATTGTTGATTCTCATATGCAGATGGATTTTGTGGCTTGTTTTTTAAAAAACAAAATATTTTTGTAATTTTCACATATTGATTGCCCATTCCCACATCTGTAGCTGAGAGTACAGCTTGTGTTTCTTTCTCTAGAGAGCAGAAATTGCTGTTTCTGTAACATAACATACATTTTCTGTTTCTCCCTCTCAGTCTTTCACTTATCAATTGTTATTTCCATTTTGATGAATCCCTACTCTTCTGAGTAGAAGATCTATGAGCCTTTCTCATTTTTCTTTTGGAGACAGGCAGCTTGGAAAACTTGAGATAAGCAAAAAAAGTATTGAAGCTCTGGTAATATGTCAGTGATTAAATCTCACTGTTCATAAACAGTTTCTTCTTCATTCTTACTCTACAGAAAAGACCTAGTCAATCACTGGGGTATTTTTAACATCCTTTTACTTCACTGTCAGCAGTTGTGGTGATTTCCCAGTTTATGATTTTATTATGGTTTAGACTTGAGGAGAGGGCAGCTTCTAATAGGTGAAAATTATTCAAGTGCAAGCCACGTTTTACAGCAGCCAGTTTATTCAAACACCAACGAGATTATATTTTTTGGTTCTTTTTAAAGTATCATGGCATGGTGACTTCCACTGCAGTATCTGAAACTATTTTCACCTTTGCTTAATAAACCTTAGTATGTGTTACTGTGGCTATGGGCTCATTCACATGAATGATCCTGTACTGTCTGATTAAAGCACTGTTAGAAAACAGTGCCCTCCACAACCTACACAATCTGTGCAGGCATTAAAGTTGAAATTCTGTCTTGGAATTTTGTCTTGCTGAGTATCTTTGTTATGGTTTTGCACACCTTGTCATGACCTCATAGGACAGAACTGTAGCTTATATTTCTTATAAGCTGTAGCTTATATTTCTTTTTTTCTTCCTCTTTTGTATAACAAAGTCAAGTGCCAGCTGGAAGCATCCTGCACCCCAAAAGTCTCAAATTTAACTGGATTTCTTAGTTCACTAGCTAAGGCTAAGTATGAGGATTTCTTTCATCAGTGATCTTACAGTCTTCGTGATCTCCTCTTTTGTTTTGCCCATTCAGCTCTGGTCTAGGGTTGTTTTGCTGGTCTTGGGGAAGGTGAAGAAGATGCAAACATAGAAAAAAAAACCCTAGTTCATTGAAATAAAGGATAAAATTGAAATCAGTACCATATAACATCTTCAGTGGTAACCTGAGATTCATGTGGGATTTTTGTCTTCTCTAACAGGAGGAGAAAAAATTAATCTGTTGAATATTTTGAACAATTTAGTTTATTTTTTAGCATCAAATGTATTTCCTCTCACTGCCCCTGCTTTTATTTCAGGTGCTTAGAACACACGTATTGCCTCTGACTAATGTCGCATTTAACAAATCTGGTTCCCGGTAAGTTGTTTTCAAAGTCAAAGTACCTAATCATTAATTGAAGTTTTGTACTTGTAAATTAAATGGTAAGGAAACTTCAGTGCTCTTATCTTGCTGCAGAAAGAATTCAGCTCTGCTGCTTATAAGCAGCTTCAGGTATAACTGGGGATTATATTTCAGGCCTCTGTGGAAAACCCATGGGAGATGCAAAAAAGTAGCAGGTGAGATTAAATTTATGTAATATTTTTCTTTCACAGTCATAGTCTGTTGACAATTATCATATTACAGGAAGAAGCACCTTTATGGCAATAAACTAAATATTGCTAAAAGCTAAATGAGTCTTTGACAAACTGATTTGGGAGTTTCACTGTAGTGAAAGTGTTACTTTCATGTTAATTGATTTCACTGTGGACATATGTCTTATCATTTTTCCTTCATGTCTTAAAAGCAGCAGCATGCTTTCTAGTTGAAATACACTAGAGAATAGAAAAAAATGTGTTTTTATGAATAAGACGTTAAAAAGAAAGAAGAAAAGAAACCTCTTGGGTCATAAATCTGTATTTTTGGAAGAAAGAGGATATTTAGGTCTGAGACAATGCTAACTAAAATCTGTGGAAATAAATAATTTGGCTGTGCATTGGGACCAGTAAGATATTTGCTGTATTCAGAAATGAATTTCTCTTTGCTTTAGCTTTATCACTGGAAGCTATGATAGAACCTGCAAACTGTGGGATACAGCATCGGGAGAAGAGCTGCATTCGCTGGAGGGACACAGAAATGTTGTCTATGCAATAGCTTTCAATAACCCCTATGGGTAAATAAATTTTCTCTGAGATTCTTCATAATTGCTAATACTGTTATTTTACAAATACTCTAACAAAGAATAGACTATTTTAAATTGAAAGAGTTCAACTTCTGAGTTTGTAGAGTTCATCTATAGCTAATCACTGTAGGATGACACTGTCATTATTTGTACAAGAGATCCATTCAAACATGTTTTCTGCTATAATTTTTTAAAATTAAATTTAGAAATTCTAACCAAAAATTTAATTAGGTATTCAGTCTTGAAAAAAATAGAAATGAGTTAGTTGAATGTATTGAAACACAGTTTATTTCAGTAATATCTACATGACCAGATTATGTTCTGAATGTTAATCATTCTCTTCTGCCTCCATGTAGTTGTATGTGATGTGACATATAACTACTTATGCCAATCTGTGTTGCTTCAATTAAGGAGAAAGAAGTGGATTTCTCCATTTGCCATTACAAATTCAATATTATTTAGGACATGATTTAGAAATGTCACAGCTTTTGAGTAATTTTTGTACAATCCACAAGGTGCTGCTGTGTGAACATCAGATATTAATTTTTGTACCTTTTGTTTTCTTCAGTAATTGTTTGCCCTAGGTTGGAATTGCCACCTGTTAGGTGAAGGGAATTACATGCTAGCTACTGAAGTTTCATTGTCATTTGCTTCCTGAGGAAGCTTTCATGTATTAGAAAACCATTTTTTTCTGTAAAGTAAGATAAATTAGTTCCTAATTTTCTATTGAATCACATTACTGTCGGATAACCTATTTATCAGTTGAACAATACACAATTACCATCAGGAAATTAATGTTAAAAGATTTGTTCTTACACTATTTGAAACTTCATCTCTTTCTTCTATGTGAAAAGGAAAACTTAGACTCTGCTGTGTCAATGTCTTCTATTCTGATATTATTCTTTACTTTAGAAAAACATTTAATGACGTTCATTTATATAGCTTGGTGAAACTAATGACAAAAATCTGTGCAAAGATCAAGAACTAGACTGTAACATAAAAGTGGAGAAGCAACCTACAGCAAGACAAAACCTGATGAGAACTTTGAACTACTTTTGTATTAAAAATTTGATAAAAAACCCTTTTTCTGTAATCTTTAGGCTTTGGTACAGTGTCCCTTGGTACATTTTCTGGAGACTTCACTTTAGTCTTGCTCTAACTACAGATGGTCACAGCCCTTCCACTGACTTCAGTGGCAGTAGAGTTCAACTTCTGAAATTTAGGTGAACTGCATTTATAATTGTTGATAAACAGATGTTAGCTGATGAAATCATATAACTTCCTAATAAATATGTAAGTACAGCACAACATCATCCCTAAAGTAGGTCAGTCATCAGTAATGAACACTCCACTGCTAATAAATAGGTGCAGTGGCTCTCTTAGAAACTCCCTGTGTCTGCTAATTTTTTGCCTTGCTGTAACTTGTGTTTATAAAATCCTGTTGTAGCGAGTACCAAAGTGCATGGGAGCTTCCAAGGCTGGGTGTTGTTTCTCTGGATTCTGCTGTCTCTGGAGTCAGAGGGTTTTTCTACATAAAAATTACAGGATTTTTTTTTCTATTTAGTGACAAGATTGCCACTGGATCTTTTGATAAAACCTGCAAACTGTGGAGTACGGAAACAGGAAAATGTTATCATACCTTCAGAGGACATAGTGCAGAAATAGTGAGTAGTGATGGATGTTTCTTATTCCTTTATGTTTCCTCACACCATTATTGATGACTGTGAGTTCTGACTCCCTGTGAGCTCCCACTGGAAGGCACAGTTATTGTGGCACATCTATTCATACATCCAGGTCTTGTTAACATTTCTGCACTGCAAGGTAGGATAGTCTGAGTTCTTGAGATAGAATAAACCCTCATACAAAGTTTGAAATTATATTGTTATTTTTACTTTGTTCTGATTTCCCTTGTTTGCTAAAACATTGAAAAATACCGTAGTAACTGGAATTTTTAGTTTATTGTACATACCTTTTGTTTGATTACATATCACGTGTTTTGCCAGCTATCTTGCATTGCCTGTCATATTTGCAGAACTAAATTACAAGAACATCATTGCTCGTGTTACTGTCTTTCACAGAGATCTATACTTCATGTAAAGAACCAGTTGGAGCTGTAGGGGAATGAATTTCTGAAATTTAAAGTGTGTTAACTGGGAATATGTGGGATGCTGAAATGTCAAAGATCTATGGAATTAAAACAGTTTAAGCTTAAAAATGCTTGGTTTCTTCTCCCATGCACTAGGACCCCTATCAGCAGCAGCAAGTGCCTTGATACACAAATTTCAGTTTGAAAGATCAGGGCAAAAACATTAACACTCTGAATTTCGATAATGAATGGCTTTTTTGTTGTTTTTTTTTTTAAATAGCTATACAATCACTGTTCAATGAAATATTGCTGAAAATTGTTTCTGAAAAAACAATGTGAATTTAACTGTAGATTGAGAGGTCTTAAATAGAGCAAGAAAATGGTGGTTTACTATATTGGAATTTGAGGTTTGTTTGTGTGTTTTTGATTCTCTGGATGCTCTGAGTTACCCCTTACAATGGAGAACATGTTTGCTTCTTGAGAAAAGCTGCAGTGATTTTATGGCATAAAATCAGTCAGGTAAATGCTTAAAGGCCTCTCCATTTTTTCTGACTTCTTAGGGGTTAGATTAGACCTGGAGTGTTATGAGTTGTGCTGACAAGTAATTAGAAGAAGGTAATTGCCAGTAGGAAATGATATGTTTCTCTGAATCAGACCTGTTTCTGAAAGGCCATTATTGCATCGATACATTGCTGGCAAGGGCATGCCCATAGTTATTCAGGATGAAAAAACAGAGCTACTGTTTTCCCTTTTTCATGGCACCAGCTATTCTTTATTTGCAGAGGAATCACACTGAATAATTACAGAAAACAGGAGGATGAATACATGATTTTTTTTATGTGAAAAATTAATTAAAGTAGTTGTTGAGCTTTTATTCTTACTTTTTCTTAAATATGATGTTGTGGCAATGCCCTTGGCAAATGACATTGATAATGACACCTGATAAGGTGAGAGTGCACAGAGTGTGTTTGTGGGTACACAGAACTATTTGGATGATCTTTGCCCCAGTCTCATCAAGTAACAGAGAAAACCTACCAAATGATAGTGCTAGGGAGGATTGTCAGACTGGACAGTAATTGGAGGATTTCAAAGAGAATTTTGAATTTACAAAAACCAAAGCATGTGCTGGCAAGGAGTCCACTTGGTTTGAGTACTTATCCAGAATGATGTGGTAAGGATTTGTTGCTGTTCTAGTGAGCTGTTGGAAGAATTCTGCAAGTTTTCTGCATGCCATAAAATATTATCAGATCTTTGTCTTATTTAAAAACAGTAATCCTGGCCCTTGTTTAGTTTATTTAGAAAATATATATAAATGGACTCCTTTAAACTTTTTCTGTCCAATGTTTCTCGCTACAGGTGTGTTTAGCATTTAATCCTCAGAGCACACTGTTGGCAACTGGAAGCATGGATACCACTGCCAAATTATGGGATGTAGAGAAAGGAGAAGAAGTAGCCACTTTGAATGTATGTTTGCATTCCTTGTGTTTTCAGAGGTGTTCCTTGCTTAGTTTTCCAGCTGAGATGAATAACAGTGTAACCATTACAACTGTTTCAAACCTTGTAGTTTCTTTTACCAGGGGATCCCGTAGTGACTGCAGTTATAAAACAGAATAAGAAAACTTGAAGGGAATGAGAAAAGCTTTGGTATTTTATGAGTCCTATTTATCAAAAGACAGATTTTCTCATTGCAGTGACATTATTGCTATAGATTAGAATCCCTTCCATCACTTGTTAAAACCCACTGCTCTACTGTAAGTTGTGGCCTCCTCTGTAAGGAGGAGGTAAACACGGGCAGAGGACAGCCATCTGGTTACCTCTAGATTGTCATCTCTCTTTGCTCTGCATGGCTTGCTGGCATTCCCCAGGGTCAGATTGGCCTCTGCTGCTTCAATGCATTTCTCACATAAATCCTAAGTCATATGTAGTGAATAGGCTTCCTGCTTAAGTGGTGTACCTGAGTTTTTGCAGTTGATGGGATATTGACTATTCCACTGGCAGGTAGATCTTTCTGTCAAAATTGTGGTGTAGTGGACAAGACAGTAAATAAAATAGTGATGAGTAATGGAAGGATTATGCTGCTGAAAAAAGACTACATATTAAACTATATTAATGGAAAAGTAATAATTTGTATTCTCATACTCCTTTTTAAAAATTCTCAGGGACACTCAGCAGAAATTATTGCTCTGTCTTTCAATACCACTGGAGACAGGATCATCACTGGCTCCTTTGACCATACAGTAGCAGTATGGGATGTTGGCACTGGCAGGTACTAAAGCACTAATAAATGTAATTTTACTTTGCATGATTTCAGGACAAATTGAATAGAAAATGTTGAGCTACACCTTATTTCATGCTTGCTTATTTCAGCTTGTATTTAATTTAGAGTATATGTTCTTTCATCTTGTAATTTGTTACTCCTGTTCTCTTTGTTCTTTTGAAAATGAATGCTGCTCATGAAATGCTTTTGTATGTATTCTTTATTTTAAATTTCTATCTTACGAGTACTAAAGAGGCAGAAAAAAAGGACAGATCCTCTGCATGTTCCTGGTGCATTCTCCAAAGAGAAATACATTTTATCAACATGGAAACTCATGATTTGTAAGGTGTCTAGGATGTCTAGACCATTTAAGTAGAAAGTATATTTTATGTTACAGAAAATTATTCTGGTTATGTTATCTTTAAAAACTATAGAGGGTGTATTTTTCCTTCTCAACATCCTTTGTCAATATGAATTTAAAATACAGGTTCTCCTTTGACTGTAGAGAACAAAATCTCTTGATTAGGATGCCAACAAATAATAATGCAACAGGTATATATGAACTTGTATAATACTGAGTGACAAATTCACTTGTTTTTTCAGTGGGTAACTCAGTGTAAGTAAAATAATAAAATGATCCCCCTGATTACTGACAGAGTAATTTATGAAGATAACCATTCTATTTTGCTTACAGGTTTTTTTTTTTGAGAGCAAAGGGAATATCTCTGAAATTTATATATAAAAAGACAGTGTGTGTATAGTGATATCTTGGGATAATAGAAAATATATATAAAAGTGAGACTAAGTGTGTGATTTATAAGTAGTGTACACATAGTGTATAATTTAAGGCTTGGTCCTATAATCTTTGAGCTTATTTGACACCAACACTCATTCAGCAAATCGACCTTTGAATTCAAGTTCCTTCAGCCGGATGTTCTTGCGAGTATTTTTGTGTGAAAACAACTTTTTCCATCTTATTGTTTGAGCCTACAGTGAAACCAAAGTCTGGGGATTTTCGTGTTGCATTTTTTTTTCTATGAAATCAATATGGACTTCACATCAGGGCCAATACCAGCAATATGAAGGAGCAGATTCTCACTGGCATCTCTGGTGATTAGCTAGTGGGCAATAGAATTGTTCCAAGGCCAGCAATCAGCCTTTCAGGTGGCCCCTGGGCATGAATGCATTTAGGAGAATGGAAAGTTGCTGTCAGACTGTGAGCAAAAAATAATTTGCTGTCGAAAGATTCAGGTAGATTTGCAAAAATCTTCTAAGTAAGGTTTTGTGTACTTGTTTTTCACCATGTGAGTCACATGAGGTGTACAGCTTTCCAAATTTCAGTTTCTTCTGATTTTGCTGGCTGACACTGCTGAGCATGTGTTCCTGGGCTTTATTCTGGGTCGATGCCCTGAACTGCCCTGAGGGAAATTGATGTAGGGACAGGAAATCTGAACAAAGTTTGTGATTCTCTTCATAAAATACTATGATTTAAAAGAAAAAAAGGGTAAAGGGGGAAACACACTTTTGTAATCCAGGTCTGTATTTCCATGGCAGATACAGCCCATTGTAGTTCAGTTGAAGGTGTCTGCAAAGCTTAATTTGGCAAAGCAACAGCCTGGTCCTGTATCTTGGGTCAGGGGTGCTGGACACCAGTGTGTGAGAGAGAAGCAGTTTCTCATTTGCAATTATAGTCAAATTCTTGAGCATCCATAGGTCAAATTTTACTTGGAAACTGAAGGCTAATGAAATACTGTCATGACTAAAGCTGATTGCTTTTAATAAAGAACTTAAATGGAATTTTTTATGGCACTTCATAAGTCTCTCTTCTGTGTTTTTTCTATGTATCTGATAATGGCTTCTGTGAGATGTTCTCCACATTGCTATTTATTCTGTTTATTGATCAGATTTTTATGTCAAAGCTTGAAGGCCGCACTGCCTTTTTGAAAATTGGAAGTTTAAGCTTTCAGCTTTTAGATTAAAGCTTTTTTCTAGGTATTACTAGGTATTTTGGGCATTAGGTATTACAGTAACAACAGTCTTGATGACCAAATAATATGTTTATAAAATTAAGTTTTCCTCTGTTATCTGCTTGTTGATTCTTTTGTTTTACTGTAAAAAAATCTACACAATTACAACAGTGTAGACCTCACAGTGTTAGAAAGTAAAAGGAGTAATTCTGTAAAATGCTAAGAACATAATCAAGTTTTTGTTATTATAAACAAATAGTAAATTCAAATGCTCAGGAAATTTTCTTTACTGTTCATTTAGCACATACATTAATTTAGCTACTCTTACATATCTTGTGCAATGGATAAAAACATTTCAGTCACTTAAACTAATTTAGTTGTTTTTCTAATCATTAGTTTATCTGTTATTTACAGTCTGCTTCTATTAATGATGCACTGATACTAGCATTGTGATAATAACCCAATTTGCTAATCCTTTAATAGATGTATATCTCAATTAATCTTTTTTAGGCTTTGTTGCTTTATAGGCCATTAAGTAGGAAGCAGTATTGGCTAATTGTAACCTCTCTACTCAGATAAAGCTGAAGAATTTAATGGGACTTGTATTGCTAGTCTTGTGCAGCAAGACATTCAGGATTAATGAGGATTAGAAATCATATTTCAGTTGGGCTGTCATTTGCCTGTTATTTGAGAACATGCTCACATTAAGTACCTGATTAACTTCCATTTGATCTTCAGTGGATTTTATAAAAGGTTTAGATTATATGGAGTTTTAAAGATGTACTGTTTTTACAGTTCATTGAAGTAGGATAATGGGAGAGTAATGTGGAAAAACTTGCTGTACTTGCTTAGCATGTAGATGAATACAAGGAATCTGTTGCTGGTATTGAAATCATCACATTTCACTGGAAATACATTCACTAAAATATTTTTGAAAGAGAAGGGAGGAAATTTCCATTTTATTCTTTACTGCCTCTTTTTGCCAAAAATAGAAAATGGAATTAATGTAGTACTAGATTCCTTAATGAGCTGTACCACTCCATTTAATTACTTTAATGGTGAAGACTTGACACCGTAACTGTACCATTTTCTAAACTTACAATTTATATGTGTATATAAAAATACACACTATAAATGTAAATGATCATTTAAAATTTTCTTTTGGTAGGTTGTTACATACTTTAGTAGGCCACCGAGGAGAAATTAGCAGTGCCCAGTTCAACTGGGACTGTTCTCTCATTGTCACTGGATCAATGGACAAAACGTGCATGGTAAGCTGATTGAGTAGGTAGTGAATACAGCTACTTGACATATAAAATGTATCTTTTTTAAATTGAGGAGCATCATTTTAAAGTAGCAAATATAATGAATTAGAGAATTTACAACTAAATGTAAAACCTATAATCTTACTGATTTCAGTGAAGTCTAGTTAAGTCTTGTTTAATCAATACACTGAACTAAAAATGGTATAGAACTTCATTAAACTAACTAAAGAGTGACTCCTTATTGATTTGTATTCAGCTTTCGTGTTATTACATGTCAAACATCAGAAAGGGCCGCTACAAGTTGCTTTATCAATCAACTAGATCTCTATAAGGTAAATTAGTCCAAAGAAGCAATGCAGTGCCCCTGTTTGTGTGTGCAGCTGTGGAATGCTGTGACAGGGACACACATAGCGACGCTGGCAGGGCACAGCAGGGAGGTGCTGGATGTGTGCTTTGACTACGCCGGGCAGCGCATTGCAACAGCCTCTGCCGATGGTGAGTGAGGGGCCTGCCACTGCTGGGGAACTGCAGCATCAAACACCTCTGGCCTTGCCTTTGGCTCTGCTTTGAATGTAGCTTGATGAAGAGGAGGACTTGATTCAAAGCTATCGATTGAGCAACGTTTGTTTCATTACAGAAATTGGACATTAAACTTTAAAAATTTTCTCCCGTGACAAAGTTCTTATTGTCATACTTCAATCAACTCAACATGTCTTTCCCCTTTAACTTCAAATATTTCACTTGTGGCTGGAAATACATTTAAAATGTGTACATAAATAGCTTTTGAGGGGGTTGATTTGGTGGCTCAGATTTAGGCTTAAATGAAAAATGTAGTTGGAATTTTACTGATAGATTTACTAGCAGGCTTTTCTAATGCACAGCAAAAGAATACACAATAAAGAGGTAGTGAAAGAAGCAATTTTGTTTTGTTATTGGTATGCAGAAGTTTTGCATGTTTATTATTTGTCTAGGAATCACAATAAATAGTTAAATAGACCTTCTCAATTATTTATATTATACTGCATAATGACAATACTGTATTACTTTTAGATACACAATTCCAGAAACAGGGTACCAGAGTGGATGGGGAGGACTATTTGGGTCTATTTTCCTGTACGTGCTATATTAAGACAAAAGCCAATGTAAAAAGTTTCCTGATATTTAATCAATATCTTATTAAATATAATGAATAGGTTATTAAATAATGAAATAGAATGAAAGCTTTATAAATATATTGTACATGCATTCTGAAATAACAGGCTTCAATAAGCTGTGTTCTATGTGGACCTTTGTATTCGTATGTCAGGAATTTTCCAGGAGAATCCATTTCTGATCAGGAAAGGAAGGCAATATTTTCCACTCAGATTACAGATTATTTTTAACATATTTTACCCTTGGAGGACACTCTGTGAAGTTTGCCTTCTATTTCTTCCAAAATTAAACCTGAGGATGAGTTCCTTCTGACCTTATTCAAATGTTCTTACTGAAATGGGTGCTAAAGCATAACAATCACATATGGCTCCTACTGCAACAGGGTCAGCAAGAGTCTATAATGCAGGAACAAAACAGTGCATTGCAAAGCTAGAAGGGCATGAAGATGAAATTTCAAAGGTAAGTTGTGTGTGGTTTGCACCTTTTTTAATTTGACTTTGTGTGACATCCAATCCAGCAGTTATTCCATGATGCAGGAATACTGTTAATCATTATACCACCATATTCTTTAATATTTCAGATTGATAGGTCTGGCTAAGAAGTTACCTTTACTAAAAGAACATTCCTTCTGGCTAAAAGCTATCAATGATTGTTTACCAATCTCTCACTTCTGAGCTAAGACAATACTGGGTGTGCTACTCCTTTGGGTTCCAAGAGCCACCTCTCTGTATTGTCATGTCATTACCATTTGATTCCTTAGAATGGTGGCAGCTACTTAAGTCCATTCCTCCAAGGGGTGGACACCTGGCTTTGTTGCCATTGGAATGCCTGGTTTTCCTTAGCTCTTTCCTTTTCCTGAAGCACTTTATCAGTTGGGTCTGCACACACACTTGGTAAAGAAGAGGGGAACAGAGCGGGAGATGCTCTCTAAGTGTTCTTTCAATGTTAACAGAACTCCTGTCTGACCTGTCCTAAACTCTGGCTGTGTTATTCTGCCATTTGAGTCCCACATTCTATGACAGAATAAGCACCAGGTTTTTAATCTCTTGTTGACATCTTAAGGCTGTTGCCTCTAAGGCTTTTACCATGACCCCTATTTCTTTCTTCTACTAGATGTGCTCCTCTTTACTCTTTGTCATTTCTCTACACACCTGATTTATGGAATGGAACAGAAAAACCATATTTCTGGGAAAAATACATGGAGAATCTTTTCAAAAGTACATAAGGGATTTGGAAATACAAAGTCTGTTTCAAGAATCACTTGGTCATGAGGAGTGTGCTCATGTGCTTTGCTGGCTCAATTTTGAACACCAAGGTTCTGTTCCAAATACATTTAGTTGCTTCCAACATTGTACGTATTTCTCAAACTTTTTTATTTATTGCTTGCAGCTTTTCATTATTCTTTCAGATAGATAATCTCCCTAGCTTCCAAGATAGTGTGCTTTGTTTGTGCTGCTTTCTTGGATGTATTTTGATGTTGAAATATTAATATCTTGAATCTAGGATGGTTCTTAATGAACAAAACAAATGCTTTCATTCTGTTGATTTGTCTATAAATCATTTTGCTGAGAGAATAGGAAGTTCAGAAGGATTGGTCGTTCCTCAGTTACAAAAGTCACTGCAATATCTTGCACTCAGTGTAGAACCACTGAGGACAGTTTAAACCCCTGCTGCTGAGAGGATGGGTCAGAGACAGCTTCCATCAGGGCCTTAGTACTGGCATCATTTCAGTGCTGGAGGAAAGAATCTGCTCCTCTGGGAGCAAGTGGAAAAGGCCATACATTTCTGTAGGTATTCTATGGAGATGTGACCACTTAGGAATGTTATTACTTGGAAATTGGATTTCTGGGGAGCAGACATTTTGCCCTCAGTGATTAAGCAGTTTTGAATTGTATAATAAACTGGTATTGTCCGGTTAGTGCTCAAAAATGTACCTGATTATCTGGAAATCCATAAATCCTTACAGTAATGGCAGTGAATGTTTAACAAATATGAAGACTTAGTATAAAATTATTTGCTTCCAGTGCAGATTCTTATACTACAGAGATGTATGTTATTTAAGGTAGAACTCTATAAAATATGTATAAATTTTACATTGGAATAATGATGACATTTAAATAAAGCTGCTATTTGGAAGCTATAATCCTGTAGTAAGGTCATAGTATATAAGGCCTTTGTAAATACACAAAGTTTTCAGCCACAGAAGTTTGCCAGCATGACTGTAGTGGAATACTACTCTTGATTTTAGCTAAAAAACTGAATGCAAGAGTCGCTGCTTTCTATTTACATCTTTCAATCACTTTGATATGCTTCTTTCTCTAAGCATACTGACTTGCTGAGTAACATAACTAATTTATTTATTTTTTAAAGGTGTGTTTCAACCCTAAAGGCAATTGCATACTAACAGCCAGCTCTGATAAAACAGCTCGGCTCTGGGATGCTGCTACTGGACACTGCCTTCAGATATTAGAAGGTCATGCTGATGAGATCTTCTCCTGTGCTTTTAACTACAAAGGTGATACAATCATTACAGGTAACTAATATATTCTATTTTTCTTTCCTTTTTTTTGAGAGACACCTGAAAATCTTGCTACGGCAAAACAAAAACAGTCTGAAAACTTTCCTGGGGCCAAATGCAGGTACCAGCAGTGACTTACAATATAGTTAAGACAATCTAGAACTTCACTTTAGAACTGAGATTTAAGAGAATATGGCCATGAACAAATTTGTGCAAAGGTATGGGCATGCCCTCCCATCTCTCCAGTGGGCACATACCAGCACCAGAGCAGTGACTAAGCCATTTTCTCACAATGCATTGCTGTGAGGGAGGTATGGATGAACACAAGGCAAAGGAGCACGCCTTTTGTGTATTTGGTACTGAACTCTGATCAGGTTTCCTTCATTTCAGTCATGGAATGCAGGATGATCTCAGCTGAAAATATTGCTCTAGATTCTGCTGCCTGTTGCTAGTTGTTGAGAAAAAAAAAAGTGTCTCCTGGGTACATTGTTGATGTAGGTATTAACAGAAGTGGATAGACTGTGCACCTAAATGATCCTTCACAATGTGTGCTTATTACTAGGGAGCAAGGATAACTCCTGTAGAATCTGGCACTGATTGAAGAAAAGGATCCAGTTTGATGTATGCCTGCCTACTTTGTGAGTTTCAGAGTCAATAAACTCAGCCTGTCAGATCTGTTTTCTTTCACTCTCTTTGTTTGCCTTCTGTTGAAGTAGAACAGTTATCTAGATTTGATAGGTTTGACTTAGATATGGCATCACAGAACTGCAGAGCTTGGAAGGGACCACTGGAGGTCATCTAGCACAACAGCCTGTCCTGCTCAGAACCCTGTCATCCAAGCAGGCTGCCCAGGACTGACATTGGTTTGAATATCTCCAAGGATGAAGACTCCACAGTTTCTCTACACGACCTGCTTAGTATTTGATTACTTGCATAGTAAAGAAGAAAAGTAGGGGTTTTTTTCCCTCTTACATTTAAGCAGAATAGTTCCTTATATTTCAACTTGTGCATGTTGCCTCTTCGCTGAGTAGCACTGAGAAGAATCTGGTCTGTTATTTCAATCACCAGAGAGAAATCATGATTAGTGAGAATGAATGGATAGAATAGCTCAGTTTCTTTATGTGTGATTTTTAATTTGTAACTTTTTTAATAAAGAAAACAGAGCATTATAGAAATCTCAGTTGTGAAAGGAATGTTGGTATGCACTTCCTTTGAGGACTTTTGTATTATTTTTTGTGTGTGTGTAATAAAATATTGAATTAAAATGCCAGTTTTGCTTTTTGTAATACAATGCCCCATTCATGTTCCTGCAGAAAACCAGCAGCCATTTATGAGCTGCCTTGCTATTAACTATGGCATGTATGCTGCAGTTAAACTCCCCTCTCATACTTGCCCACATCTTCCCAGTCAATCTTTCTTTTCTGCTCAGTACTTATTGTTCTATTTTGAAGTGAGGTTAAAAAAAAATAGTCAGTGGTGACTTAAACTTGGAATCCTGGCCCAGTGATTAAGTCCAGCATGAAGAAACTCTGCTTGCCAAGGATCCTGACATAAGCAGAGAAGTGGATGAGAAACTCCTGCAAGTCATTTACTAGCATGCAATGAGCTTTTAGCCAGGCTTTCCTCTCCCAGAAATTGCCAATAGGTTTCACCTGGAAGCAGAGCTCGCTCCACTCCCTGAGAGCACCTGGAGGTGCAGTGGCTCTTTGCAGGCATAGTGATGGAGCAGAACTGACTGGTCTCCTCCAGCAGATTCGAAGGAAGGATAAAGAGGCCAAGAAGGAGAAAGGAAGTATACAGCAAAGAATGAACTCGGAGGTATTTTGTTTATATTCTGTATCTTTGGGTGATTGTGGACTTCTAAATGTTGTTAAATTTAGTAGGAAGATACTAAAGCTGATGTGTTGGGACTACCTCTGAGTGCTTGCCAGCACCCAGAGGTGCTGTAAATGAAGAAACAGAATGCCTGTCATCATTTGGCAGATTTCCTGGTTATTTCAAGTAGTGTTGTACTGTGGGAGAAGTGAACAGAGAGCTGCAGATCATTTAAAATGAAGCTTTAACCTGTAGGCAAAGTGGCTGACACAAATGTCTCTGTAACGCCTGTGGTGCTTCCTAGGTTTTTGTGCAAAATCTTTGGATGTCAAAAATGTATCTCAGTAAGTTGGAATTGAAGGGGTCAGGAAGGGCAGTGCTGTTCTGTGTTAGTTTAGAATTGCCCAATGTTCCTAGATTGAGAGGTACTTGTGACCTGGGAGATTTTCAGCTGACAAAAATGGAGGAAAATTACTATGGTGAGATGTATACAATTACTGCTATGTAGTTAAAAACTGAAATTTGACTTGCTGTGAACTATCACAAAGTAGAAAATATTATTTGGACTGTGATTAGAAACTAAGTTCTTCCCCTCCCCCCCAATCTTTTAGTCTGGTTTTCTTCCTGTTGCATTTTCCTTCATGATTTTTTTCTTATACTATGCTAGTGAATCAGACATCAGTAATAGCTTTTGGCTTCAAGCTCTTGTCCTATTTTTGCAAGAAATTGTGAGTTGAGGTTTAATACAGTAAGCATTGGACTGGCAGGCCATCTGGGTTCTATTTCTGATTCTTCCTAGATTCATGAGTGTGTATAACTGCTTTTCAGGTTATGTTATCTAAGTTTCCTGCTCACATGTGAAATATTTTCACATCTCGTGTGATTCACAGCGCTGCTGGAAAGGGTGCTGGCTTGGTACCTTGTAAGAGCTTCAGTAGTACTCTAGATACTCTCTGTGAGTGCTTTGATGTTAGGTTCTCTGCACCTTGGTTTACCCACATGTGGATTTTGTAAATTATAGCTATACACATTAGGAATGTATTACATAAATGTAACTTGCTGGAACCATTCTGTGGGTCTGGCAGCAGCCTTATCCCTTTCTCTGATTCCGCTTTAGTCCCTCAGCCAAAATGGTGAATGTGTATGTTCAAGCTCTGTTACCTGGCACTTTTTTAATCTGTGTACCTTCTACTATCCAAGTGCTACTTTAGTCACTGTGTGGTTGGAGTGAGATGTAGCTTTCAACATCACCCTGAAATGCTGACAAACTTGGTTCCCTGTGACCTTATTGAAAAGGATTACCTCAGGAATAATGCTTAGTGTTGTCACTAAGTGCTTAGGCTTGTCACTACAGAAATAATATTTGATGTATTCTTTTTGTCCTTTAGACCTTTGAAATCTTTTCAGGATGAACCTCTGTGAATATGCAAATCTGTTTTTCTGGGAAAGAAGTTTGTGTCATGCTCTAGGACAGAACACACACTTCACAAGGATGGGGATTTCCAATTAAGCACATGATGTGTACTTGGACTTGTGATGCCTGAGATTCAAATTCTTTCTGAATAGGTAATGACAGTAATACTCACAACCACTCATGTTTTAAAAGTGGAATTTTGTGTGAATTTCTTTTTTTTGTCTCCTTCAGTGGGATCACTCACATTTCCTGGGTAGTTAGTAAAAGGATGTGGAAATATGTCCTGCTTCTATTTTCCAGTTTGCTTCACTTCACTGTCTAATTCTCAGCTGAAGCTGGGAGGGGGGCGCAGTACCCATCACCCAGCCCTGTCTTCACTGCAAATTGTTTTAATTAGTTTGATAGTCTAGCTGTCTAATAAAGCTGTGTGTCCTGCTAAATGCTGCACAGCTGCAAGTTGCCTTCTGAGGGCCTCTTCCTTGTGATGAGGGCCTGTTCCTGGGTTCAGAGTGGGTTGGGAAAACTGAAGTAGTGGTGTTATAGGTTTGCTCATACATGGCAAAGGCTTAGGAATGGCTCTGACTCAGATTCTTAAATTGACTAGTATGGATGTGCTTTCCTTCTGAGCTGCAATTTGTTTTATTTAAGTAGGTCTTATGGGTTCTTTATTTCAATGGACTGGTGGGCTTTTTCACTCTGTCATTTTGATATGTGCAGTTCAGGATCAAAGTGACATTCCTATGCTTGTCTGTCCTGCAGCTCTTTATGAAACAGGCAAGAGCAACTGTAAAACTGGCCTCTTCAGAAAAGTTATCTACTGAATTTAACAGGTGACTATTTTTATCACAGACCATAAATGGTTAATTTACTTGAAGACAATAAAAATCTTCAGAGGTATGAACAAAATTGAGGTAAATTATAGTTTTTCAGCTTCTAGTAACCTCAACATTAAAAGAACCCTAAACACAAAAACATAAATAATGACGTTTTTAAGTATCTAATTCAAATACAGTAGAATTGCTTTTTGAAGAGTAGCAGATCTACCGGCCAAATGTTGCTCTTCATTATGTGGGTGGTAGAATCAACCCTGGGGTGGCAATGCACTTTCCCCTGAAGTCACCTTCAGGAAGGGGAGCACTGCAGCCGTGGCTGCTGCTCCCTTGGGGGGCCTCTGATGGCCAGGGCATCCCGAGACATCTCCTGCAAGAACTTCTCGAAGTTTTGTACAGTTCCTTGCATCCTCTCATTTGACAGCTTCTCATTTATTTTTGTTTTCTTTGAATCTGGCTCCTATGATTTTAATTTGTTGTATCCTAGTTTTTATCAAGAAAGATAGTGAGCAACCGCCCCTAATGTTAAAAACCTGCATCATGCTCATGTAGAGGGAGATTTTTGCCTAAGGCTGTGTGTTGTTCTCATCTAGGTGTATTTAATATCCACTTTGAAAAAACTGAAAAAAATTCAGAATGGGCAAGTGCTTTTCTGATTTATTCAGTGAAGTGATGGCTTCCTTTTCTGTTTAGCAGTAGAAATACCTGTGATATCTAGACAATATTGCAGTAGCAGTAGAAATACCTGTGGTATCTAGACAATATTGCAGTAAACGCCCCTGTGAACTTACACAAAGAGAGGAAACTCCAGAACTTCTGTCTCCCCACCCTCCTGCTCACTTTTGCAGGTACTGAAAGCAGCCAGACTGAGCACTGATAGAGGCTTGTACATTGGGAGTTATTCTGGGCAATCAGGGTATCATTTCTCTTTATTGTGATAGTATGAAGAATGTTATGTTTAGCCTTTTATCTCTTGAATGACTTGGAGCCTGGAACTTGGAACCTCAGTAGCTCTGGCACTGAGGTAAGCCCTGGACCTTGCTCTGGCTTGTTTTGGTCAGAGCCATGGATCAGATTTGTCATTGAGAAGCAGAGTTTGAGAAGCTCCAGGGATGGCAGGCAAATATTTAATAGGTCAAAAAAATCCACAGCTCATTTGTGAACATTTTTGGAAGACAAAGAGGACACACATTATAACATAAATTTATTTCTGAATAAATTGCAACATTAAGAACTACTGTACAGAGAAACTGCATCACACTGTTACAACTCTGTCATGATATTTGTGCTTTGTAAACATTTATTCTATCACAACAAAAAAATTGTATACTGACAACTAACTGTATTTGGTTTAAAAACAAATACACTTTCCCATTTATTAACTCAATCAAAGCACTTTATAATTCTTGGTGCTTTTCATTAGCTCTCAGCCTCAGAAATTCTGAGCATTCAGAGTTGCCACTCATGTTAGTGGAAGTTACAGATGCTCAGCAGTTCTTAGGGGATGGCCCACTGACTCCAGTTATGTTCATTGTTTGCAATAAATTGACCTTTATTTTGACTGCAAAGTGACCTCTTCTGTACTGTTTATACTGCAGAGTAGATCGAGAATTACTCATGTTATTTAATGTTCCACATCAGATTTTGATTCACTAACAATTTGTATTCCGTAACAAATGAGCGATGCAATCATGCAAGTTTTGTAATGGTTTTAAAGATAAAACTGACAATATGGCTCTTTTTCATAAATTATTTAAAACTACTTCAAAATTTTCAAAAATATTTAGTGCAAAAGGATAGGTTTTTTTTCAAGAAATATTACAGAAGCATATACTGTTATATGGAAAATAAAACTTCTCTGCAATATTTTTTTGGGAAAAGCAAGCAGGTATTCTATTCCACTATTTGAGTAAGAGAGATGAAAAGTATGTATTTTCAAAAAAACAAATTGCAAAAGAGCTGTGATGTCATAAGTTGTTTTTACCTTTAAATTCACACTCAGTCTCTTTGGCAGAGTGGAGAGAATGTATTACTAAGTGCATGATACCAACAGATCATCTCAACAGGACAATAGCAGAGTAGATCTTATCAAACAATTATAGAAATGTTATAGGAATGTGTACTCTCACATATAGTCCAAACAGTTATCTTCAAAATAAACACATATGTCTGCTGAAATTTTAACAAACATTTTGCTTTTTTCTAAGTTACAAAAATTAACCTTGAGATTTTTAGGACAAGATGGTGCTCTTTTAAGATATGCATTTCTTCACCTCATTAACAATTTATTCAATTACACTAAATTAAATAGTACTTTTTTCACTGCTTTTAATTGATATGTAGAGTGTTACATAGTGCTTTCAGCAGAAGCACTTTAGGTAACAATTGTACTATCATGATTCCCTTTTGCCAGGCAGGGACACTGAGGCACAGAGGTGAAATGACTCGCCCAAGGTTGCAGGGCTGGGGCAGGACAGGGCTGGAGAACTGCTGCCCTGGCTCACAGAGCTGTGTGCAGGAATCTACCAGGTGTAGCTATACTGAACTGCACTGCTTCCCAGGGAAAAGGAATCAGCTTTTTTGAGGATAGTAACTAGGAGACTGGATTTTATTTCTTTGGGAAGGTTGCAGGAATCGGGAACAGCTATGGAAGAGAAATAAGTACATGGGAAGAAACTAAAATGTGTTTTCAGCAGCTTTTTATTGTGTTGTCTAACTGCAAAGGTGTTAAGTGTTCAAAAGTTTTTACCCTTAGCAGATTATGGGGATTTCAAAAACCCATAAATATTACTTATCTAGGGACAAGGGTGCCTCCAGGCATTCTGACACACACTCTGCTTCTAACAGTTAAACTGTACAAATATCAGTGTTGTTTTAGAACTGAATGGCAGGGTACTATCCCATTTTACCTGACTGATTTAATCAAATTGATGAAAATTGAATATATTAGATAATTAAGCCTTTACTGTGTAGTTGATTAATTCAGGAGGCTAAAAATCCATCACCTCATAGTACAGTGCATCCTACAGCACAACACATCAAGAGTCCCTCAAGACACAGTAAGACACAATAAATTCAGATTCACTTTGCTCCTGGGTCAGTTGTGGCACGGACTTGTGCTGTTCTTGTAGAGTTTGTACATTTTGCACATTTTATTCAGTGATGTTCAGAAATCAGAGCATTACACAAACCACTGCTTATTTAAACTGGAATAAAGCAGGAAAGCTGAACCAGCAAGCGTTGTTAGCCCAGTTCAAGCAGCCAGTCAAACAGGCTGGGTGTGAGCTCTCTGCCCTCCTCGCTGAGCTTGCAGTACTGCACCACGGCTTGGAAGATATCCCCCACTTTCCAGGACTTCCGCTGAACTAACTGCACCACATCTAGAAACTAAATAAAAATACACTAAATAAAGCACCATGAAGTACACTTGGGATTTGGGGAACACTTTCTAAGGTTTTGTGGAATGCATACACACAAACTCTTGGTAGCCCACCCTTTGTATGTGCACAGCTGTATGAGGGAGTGGACACCATTCAGTGCACAGCAACATCGATGTTCTTGATATTTATAAAACATTAATTTCTCTAGTTCCACAGCTCCCTAAAGACTGATGGGCTCTCATGACATTTTCTAAATTAATAGCTTCTGTCAATTATTTATTTATTGCAATGAAAGTAAAACCAGACAAAGTCAGTTTGATAAAGGATCGTTATTTGCCGTGTTATCAACTACTCATTGTCAAAATAATGGAAGTGTGTGATTGTCCATCTTGAAAAAATATTTTTGCATTACCACTAGCTGTATTTTATTTGATGTTTAATTTTCTGTACTTCCATATATACATGCGTATATATTATTTTAAATATTCAAATAGTACTGGTGAGAGGGAATTCTGTGTAAAATTTTGTCACATGAAGACATTTATCACAGCTGTGTTTTAAACATAGACAGTATCTGTATTTGAATTTTTTTTTAATTTCCTGAGAAACCAGAGGTTAAAGATATGTTCTTAGGCGCTGTAAAAAAAAATCCTGAGTTTTGTTCACTTGGTACTTAATAATGTGCTTCACAGGGTCATCCATCTGGTCCCTTTTTCTTCTGAAGCACATAAAGGAAAATCAAAACTTTTAAATTCTTTGCATTTCACAATAATTAGTTTGCTCCTTCTGTTTCAAGTTTTAAAGCACAAAAGAAAAAATTGTGTCTCTAGTTAGTGTAGCTGTTTGCTATTTACATACTGCAGCGTAAACTGTTAATATGTATTTTAATGATATTTAATAGGCACGTGATTTCCAAGAATGCTGTTGTAGGCAGGATGTGCTTCATTATTCTCTAGTGTATTTTTGCAATTGAATTAACTGTTTGCCAAAGCACATGGGTAAAGCTGACAGCTGTTTCTTTAATTAGATGCAATTTGGACTGTTGCTGTTGAATGCATTTTAAATTATGTTTATGATTCCCAAATGCATGTACTCAAGAAAATCAAACAATATCTCTGCTACTCAAAATGATCTTCCCATAAGAGACCAAAATACTGTTTTGTAATGCTTTTCTCATTAATTGACTTAAATACTAACATGATTTTAAGTCTTAAAGTTTAAGCTTTCTTGCTGATCTTGGAAATGGGTCTCTTTTGGTCTTTCCTGAATTGTTGTGGTTGGTATTTGGTGGGGTCTACAAAGGAGCCCCAGCTGACCATTCAGGAATAGAAAGAGTTTGCACTCCTTGTGGCTATTTTGGTCTTCAGTGTTGCTCCTGGCTCTGGCTTGGAGAAACCTCAGGAGGTTTCTCAGTCATCTGTGTTTGTCCATTCTCTCTGGAAAGAGACTTCTGCTCTCAAAGCTGTACCCCCAGCTGGAGCAATTTATGAACAGCCAGGCACAAGTTCAGACTGACCTGAGGCTGCTGTAATTGGTGTTACAGGCAAGAAGCAGCATAAGGACTGAAAATCTTAAGTCCAAACAATGTCTCACATTATAATGACCAAGTAGCAGAATATTGTACCTGTGACATCTACATGCAAATGTTTTTTATTTTTTAAACCTTTGCACTTAAATGCCATGTAAACCATGTGCAGCTTTTCAAATGCAGCCACATAAAGGACTCTGTTAATTCTGCCTTGGCCATTAGTATTTAATGTATCATTGATATGAAAAAGTGAACAGATTCATCAAAGCATGCTATAGAGACTTGGACAAGGTATCATGGTGACATTTTCTTATGCCACAGACAATCTACTACATATTTCACATACTTTAAGTTCTGACACACTTGTCCTCTTATTCCTTTCTCTCATAAACAGCAGTGTTGCCATCTTGCTGTAATTAAGATGTTTTTGTATCTGCTTTTAAGCTCAATAACTTCAATAAATCACAACTGCTACAGTTATGTAGACATTAATAGTATGCCCAATTCTGTAAACACTACCTTTTCAATTCTGTTTTCCTGAGATTTCTTAAAATAGATAGTTGGAATTCCAAGTTCAGAAGCAGCAATCCACTGCAGGGTGGCTCTCAGCTCCACATCAGGGCACTCTGGTTCCAGATCAAAGTTTATCACCAGGAGGTCCTTTTGACAGTTGGCTGTTCCCACTGAAAGCTCAGAAGTACTTTCTGGAAAAATAACCCCACTAGTTACTGTGCAATTGCTTGTGGTATCTTCAAACTGTATGTTTTAATTGATATAGTTCAACTTACCCTCAGTGTTCTCTGTCTGTTCTTTAAGGAAAACCTTTTCTTCTACTAATTCACTTAGAAACAAACAACAACAAAGCTTATTAGTCATACTTAGGAACAGTCTACAACACTGCTTCATGATGAATAAACTCCCGCATTACCTCAATGCAAGACCTAGAAAACTGCAAGAAAAAGGTTACATTGGATGAAACAATAAAATGCTGAATATATTTTGTTATTTAATCTGTGAATCAGTAAAAACTGAATTGCAGCACTTTTCAGTAGCAGGATAAAGTACTTGTATTAGTTATGTCATGTATCACGTTTCACCAGGATCTGTGTATCTTTACAGTTCACATAATGACAAGCAAACGACATTATGGTAAGACACAGCAAGTCTCATAACCTGGGTGGAAATGCTGAATTTCCAATGTCTGTATTTTGCTGCGACAATTTTCTGACGTCACTGACTTCAGAAGTTCCCATGTTCAGTATGTGATGTCCAGTCTGTATGTTTGTGCAGTGGGTGTGCCCTGGCTGCATAATGACATTCACCAGCTGGCAGGTTGTACCAGGATCTTTAGGCAGGATGTACTCACACACCTCTTGATAATTGAATTGTATGTTCAGTGAAACATTCCCAGAAACAATAGGTAAGATGTACTGTGGGCCAAATTATTATTGTTATTGGAAAGAATGCTATTGGGTTTTTAAAAATTGCTTTTAATTGATCCTTATTTGCTTGATCTTCCTTACAATAGAGTTTTGATAATATTTGAAATTATTCAGAGAAGAAGGTTCGATGACAGAAAACTGATACCACAGAGAACTGTCTTTTAGACAGGGTGGGTGATGGATCTGTGTTCTCAAGAGATCCACCTGACTGGGTTTTCCTGTAATTTTTCACTGTCTGGTGCCCTCTCTCTGCACAGACACCTGCATGTGCTTTTTTTCTGAAGCCATGGGCAGGCACAGCAGCAGGTGCAAAGCAGGGCTTGGCACGGTTTCGGTGGCGTAAATGATTTGCAGATAAAATTGGACTAAACACCAAGTCTCACTTCAGTGACTACTTACTTAATCATAGGAGAAGATGGCACGTTCTCCTGATAAATTTCCAGGTCCATAATGCCAAGACTGCTAGTTGTACTGCTGTTGCCATTGCTGACAAAGCAAAAGTTTAAGTATTAGTGCCAAGCTGTGCTGAACATGTCTCCATACATCTTCTAAAAATTTATTTCTGTACAAAGCAAAGTGGGGAGGAGCTCTGTTCCATAAAATCAATTGTGCTCAGCAAGTGGTTCCCTGAATGAAGCACACTGCTTCATTCATACTTTGAGCGTAGTCTGCTCAAAGTAATGAGGCTTTTATTAAAATAGTTCTAGATCAAGCATGTATCAAGTGCATCAAGTGATGCTGTAAATTGCAGGACGGTCTTCTTGTGAATGGCTTATGCAAAAAACACTTGGCCTCAAACAAAAACTGAGTCTGCCTGAGTCCTTGAAAAGAAAGATTAGCAGGTACAGAGATGTCCTGCAAGAAACCTGCGAAGATCCAGCTCCCTCTGAACAGGGGGAATTCAGGAGCAAGGGACTGGCTGCCCATCATACACTTACCTGTAGGGTGAGTCCACACTGGTAACCAGCAACATTTTCAGTGTATTACATCATACCCCAAATACTATTTGGGGTCTGATGGAACCCACAGGTACAGAGATGGCCCCTCATATTTCTGACTACTCTGAAAGACTGAGATTTAATCAAAGCCAATTTGCTCATTGGGACCACAAATACACAGAAGTATTCTCTTTGGCTTCTTCACAAGGATGAAGTAGCACACTTGAGGATATTTGGAAAAAAATATTACCCGTTCACTTTATAACATCATTATAAATGTGACAGTGAATGTTTATGCAGATACTGTAATAGTCTCATGGACAGGTTGTGAATTTGCTGGCTGCAAGTCAATTACCATGAACAAATTCTGTGTGGCAAGTCATGGTGAACCACTTAATTTTTACTGAAAAACCAACTAATAGTATTTTCCCCTACATTAGAGGGATTGATCAGACAGTTCCTTTCCCCATCAGGGTGTTCTGAGACATTGTCAGCATGCCATGCATTCAGACTTGCTGTAGCAATTTCTGTTCCAGTGCAGAGCTGAAAGGCACAATACTTCAGCTCTCTCAGACCAAGGACTTTGTTAAAGGTTGATACTGTAATAACAGGATGAATGTTCAGCTGCACTGACAGCCATGTTTTGTTCAGTAATTTCAGCCAGCCAACAGTGCTCTCTGAGAGACTCTTTTCCCTGCTTCATTACCATAATGTCTTCCCTCCTTGTCATCTTAATACTCAAGAGAAAGATGTAATTACTTGATAATAATTTAAAACATAGTCTAAGAGCATGTAAAGGAAAAATCTTACTCAATTTGATGGTGTGAAAGGGCTGAAGTCAAACTACCACCACTCTATATAAACTCCAAGGACTAAATAACATTTTCAAACACTTTTCCTGACTTGAATTGGAACAAAATCAGGTCCTAGTAGTAGGAGCTCTTGAATTTATGTCTACTCAGGGAAAAATTGGTCATCCTCTGTTAATTTGCAGCCCTGTGCCAATTTAAGCAGATCAGGGCTCAATCTTTGGTCTCAGTGCATAGAATTCTAGTGGCAATGGCAGTCTTGTCAATCTTGGCTAAGGAGGTTTCCAAATAAACATTAGGCAAACAACAGCAAATAAAAGAAAGACTATAGCAATTAACTTGTCCAATGGCCTTTTTGCTGTAGGACTGAGATGCTTTAGTGATGCCAGGAGGTTTTTTCTTTGTCTGAATCGAGCTACTCACCAACAGTAAAAAGACCTGGCTGAGAATCAGAATGTGGGTAATTTTTTCCCCCTTATTAAAAAATAAAGAAAAAAAGTCTGCCATTAGACATTCTTTACAGTATTCTGAGTAAATCTCGAGCTGTTGCCTCTCACTGCTGACGCAGGGTGGGCAGACCACACTGTACAGTGGGAAGAGACAACGTGGGTACCTCAGGGAGCGCTCGCTGAGCTGCAGGTAGCTGCTTGTGTCATCAGGATTGTCCTCATCGTTGGCCAGCTGGGACCAGCTGCCAGTGCTTTCTTCACTGCTGCTGAGATGGGCTGGAAATTCTTCAGCTGTTTTCGTCTCTCCTATGATTTCAGCATCCGATCTGCTCTGAGGACTGTTGCTGCCAGGGTGATAGGGAAGGCACATTGATATCGTAATATCGGCAAACAGACTGGTGCCACCAGTCTTCAGGCAATGCTGCTCATTAAAGTCAACCAAGCTGCAGAATTATAGACATGCAAACGATTGGACAAGCTTATAATTTATACATAAAGCCCAGCAGAACATCTGGCCTGAGATGCTCTTAAAAAAGACTTTCTTATGACTGCTATAAATAAACACAACCCTGGATTTAAGTATGCATAGAAAAGCTTTAGCTTGTACAAAAAGATTTAGCATGTTTAAAAAGCCTGATCACTGATAAAAGTTTATTGCTTAATGCACTTCAGTCAATCAGTGGCTGAAATATGTGGTATATGTTACTGCATGATGACAGCATTTCTTGGAAATAAATATTGCTGCTAAATCCCTGTCCTGATAATGGGTGAATAAAGTTCTTGACAGGGTTTTCTACTTTATTCAGATTGTAGATCCAAAAGAAGTGAAAGTAGGAAAGTATTGTGGGTTGTGGATCACTAATGATTCTGAGTCTGCCGTGTCCTTAGGATCTTCACTGCTTAGGCTGGGGAAGGACAAATATTGCAACAGTCAGAAACCAGACTGAAGATGGAGCCCAGACTGAGTTTAGAAAGTACAGGGTTAAGGGAAAAATGCTTTAATTCTGCACACTTGACATATGTCACACATGTGTGTATGCCATATATATGTACACATGCTCCCAACACACAGAGAAACAAAAAAGAAACTATATTTTTGCTAAGTTTTTAGAGCTAAACTGGGCTTTTGATAGAAACAAAAGTAATAATCAATCCCTCCAATAATTATTATCACTGTAGTGCCAGAATAACAAATAAAGCAAAACTGTAGTTTTGTTATATTCACTAGATAGTCTCCATTTGCAATTTAGGGATTAAAGCAATGTTATGTACTGTACTGACAACCCTCTGCAGGATCTCTCTAGAGAAGTTCTTGCCTTCAGACCTTTATCTGAAGTTATGGTTAAGGCATCTGCCTTCAGTTAAAGCAGGAGATCACACCAGGAATTCTACTGCTCCTGAGTAACTACCTTGATTAGGCATATAGCGAGACAGTATCATTGTGGGTATCTCTTTTTGCCAAGCTCTCACTCTCAGAAGTTGCTGCATTAATGCTGGGTGACAGATGCAGCCTGTGCAGGGAGAATGGGACTTGCTTGCCTGGGGCTGTGCTGCCCCTGGCAGTCAGCTCTGCCAAACCCCTGTGCCTGTCACCCTGAGCCCTCGGGCCCGGGACTCTGCCCCTGCACTCTGACACGTGGGCACTGAGCAGCCAGGCCACAGGGCAGGGGTGTTACTCAGCTTCTTAGGACAGGACAGGCAGCTCCCGATAGCTGGTCCAAAACACAAGAGATTGGTGTGGGAGATGTTTCTTGGCATTTTGGGTTTTGTTTGATTCATTATGCAATTATATCTCACACCAGTGATGCTTTGAACTGATAGCTCCTCACTTGGAACAGTTTCTGTGTAACTGTGACAGGACAGGCTCTGTTGCCTGACCTACATACAAGAAACAGCTTTTTTTCATTGCTGAAGGCTTTCATGTTTGTTTTTTTTTTTTTTTCCCCTGACTCTATTTCTGCTTGATATTTTGCCTGGAGTCCTATGTGCCTGTATCTGAACTAGCAAGTAATTTCATGCAGTAGGAGTGGATCAGAGCAATTTCTACTGATGCTTTTATAGCTACATTATATATATTTTTAGGTTTTCACTTCAGCCTAGACTTAGTCCAGACAGCCATGCCACAAATGGTTCAGATCTGTGTGAAGAACCACTGGAGGCTTTGCCTTCCCAGCAAGGATACAAGCACATCTGGAGAGCACTTGGGCAGCTTCTATTTGAGATTGCTTTGGAAGAACCCTGCATTTCATGCTGCAAATGAGGCCAGTGGACAGAAATGGAGGCAAGCTGAACCAGAACTGCACTGCATTGCTGAGCTAAGATGCTCAAGCAGGTGTGGCCTCTGCTTACTAATTCTGCCCTACCAATGCTATTGCTTTAACCATGTCATAGCCGTGTTGGGAACTCTCTTTCAAAGGCAGAGGAAAAGATGAAAGAGCTCATAAACTGCAAAAATAACTTCATTTTCAAGCAGTCAAGATTCCAAATAGGTGGATTTCTAAATTTATCTTACTAAAAGCAGGTTGCATTTTAAGGAGGAGGAAGGTTAGTGCAGGAGAGTCAGTATGAAAGACTAGTGACACCATGATAATTATCCACCTAATTGCTGCCATGCACAGGGAAGTACTTACAATCTATCTACTTTCTCACTTCAAGCAGAGCATTGTCAAATACTGAAACACAGCACTGCCTAGAATAAAATGAGCTACAAAATGGTTTCTAACACCAGCACCTGCACTCTTTCTGCCACTCTGAGATAATGAGGTGCTGCAGTGCTCCAAGAGTGGCAGTTTAGATACCACTAAAGTAACAGATACAATGAAGTACCGTGATAAAGAGACAACGCCTTGAGAGAAAGCATTCCCTTCACCTCAGAGCACCCACAGCAATACTGCATTTGCACTGCACTCTCATGCTGGCTCACACTTTACCTTAACAAAACCAAGCTGCAGATTTCCTTAAAAAAGGAGTACAGCTGTAAGGAGAGAGTGGTGAGCTGTGATGTAAACTCCATGAAACGACATTAAAATAAAATGCTCTTCTTTTCCCTATCTAAATTCTACCAGAGAAGTCTTGAACTAAGAGGTGAGGGCTGCTTTTATTCTTATTTTTCCTTCACTAAAGAATTTTTACTACTTGTAGCTCCAGGCTGCAAACACAAAGTTAAACCTCAAGCTCTCAGAAGTCTGGTCTTGTTTCCAGGTACACAAAACGTTGCTTGCAACAAGCATAGCATAGAACTACAGGTCAAATCCTGCTATTGTCTGTTATACACTAGCACTGTTTTTTATTTATCTATTTTTTAGTTCAGATATCAGCCTGTGCTAAATAAAAGTTTAAGCTTTGGTCCATCTTCGCTGTATTAAGGGAGACATAAATGTCTGTAGAGAGAGAACTTGTCTGTGCAGTATTACATTTAAATCTTAATACCATAATGTCATATTCAATATAAGTTTTCTCCAGAAAGTACCACTGTGACACATGATTGGGTGATTTTCTGCCAAAAGAA
Organism: Anomalospiza imberbis; assembly: GCF_031753505.1. NCBI lineage: Eukaryota > Metazoa > Chordata > Aves > Passeriformes > Viduidae > Anomalospiza > Anomalospiza imberbis. The sequence continues at coordinate 15,924,051 of NC_089690.1, read as the reverse complement.
ACCTGTAGTCAAGACTTAGCCTGCTTATTTCTTTAAAAGTACCACTCTTAACTTTTTCTTCTATCAAAATAACGTTTACTGGGAAAATAAACCAAAGAACAAAGCAATGTGCTGATTTGCTGTTTTGTCACTTACCTACTTACTGGGGAACTGGAAACCATGTGTCTCCCATCCAAAGCTTCTGGAGGCTTTTCTTTGCTTTGCTGCCCCTTTCCAGATGGGCCACATGAAGTCAAGGACTCTGAGTCTTTATCTGGCTCATCTCGTTGATCAGTTTCTATCTGAATTAAAGGCACTTCCCTGAGCTGTCCTGCAGGGAGGCTTCCAGGGCTCTTCACATGCTCTTTTTTCTCATCCAAATGTACTTCCTCCGTTTTGGGTTTGGGCTGTATCTGGGTTGTGCTTTGGGGATGTTTGCTTTCCAGCATGTGTTCTCGGCTTGTATAATCAAAGGAATCCTGCTGTACAACAATTAAACTTTTACCACTTTCAACAATATTTGCAGCCAGTCTTTTTGCATATTGTTCCACGTGTGGTGGAGAATCACTGTAAAACTGGTCTGCCTCTGTAGCCTCTGCCTCATCCGCTATGATTTTGTTCTTGCGCATCAGAGACTCAATAGAACTGGCCCAGGTCTCGTGGATCAGCATGTCTGTGATCTGGTCAGTCTTGCCTCTCTGGTACAGGCACGAGTCAGACTTGCAGAGCCCCGCAGAAGCCATGGTACTGACGGGCTGTACGCTTAAGGAATCTTGGCGATGGTGAGCGAACCCATCTAAGGAATTTGCTTTAATTGGGACATTCACTGTAAGCCTAGAGCCTGAGGATCTACTGTCGGGCATCGACGACTGCCTAAAGCAGAAAGGTGACCGTAGAGAGGGTGCCAGCAAACTGCCACACCAGTCCTTTGAATTCCGAGAGGATGATGCATTATCTTTATTTTCCTTTTCAATTTCTCTTAGCATATACCTATAAAACTCTTCAGTTATACTTTCTGTGCTTGACTGTTTGGATGGGCAACTTGGTCTTACATTAAGATGGCCATTTTTCTTGGCTACCTGTTGCAAAGCAGAAGTTAAGATATTGTTCGCATTTTTTCCTGCATAATAATCCAGTAATAAATCAAATCCTCTTCCTTCGTTTTCCATCTGGTTCACCATAAATCTTGAAAATTCATCTGTAATGCTTTCACAACTAGACTGCTTTGAGACAGAACTTGTCTGGCTCAGAGAGTGACCAAAGCTGTTTATGAGGCCTAGGGTATTGAAAGAGGCTTTGGAATCTGAGTCCTCCTCTGGTATGCTCTCACAGCTTGAGGCCTTGCCTCGGCTCCACCTTTCACAGTGCAGTCTGTTCCTGGGGTGGTTTGGACCTTGCCAGATGCTATCAACCATGGAGAGTTCAGTGAGGTTCATGATCTTGGCAGCCACTTCATTCGCAAAGAGATTGACTGAATCTGGTGTGTCCTCAAGGTTTATAGATTCATCTACTACCCGATTCATCAATTTTTCCTTTAGCTCAGGATGCTCATCTGTTTTTCTTTTGATCTCACTAAGCCGAGGTGCCCTGTGCTTCCGAACCACAGAACCATTGGTATGGGTTTCCTTCTTCCTTTTCATGGTTCTGCATGATAAACTCTGGGTCACCAGATATTCACTTCCTCTCTTCCATGCACAGAACCAGGGTTGCTTGCCATTTGAATTTTCTAGACAAATGGCAGCTATTTCTGTTGCCATAGAGACAACTGTTTCTGCCAATTCTTCCGCAAAGTCTGTTATACAATATTTGTCCCTTGAATTTTTCACCTGTAGCACAGGCTGAGAAGGAAGCAACACATGGTTTCCTAACAAAGACAAGCTAAGTTGAACATCATTATTTAGCACAGAATCACACTTAATCTTGGCTTGGTTTTCTGTATTTATGGTGGCACTGGAAGACAGCTGTTCTTGAACACCATGCCTGCATTCACTGTTTGCAAAGGTATTTTCTCTGTCTGAAAATGATCTGTAGTCTTTCTTCTGATGATGACTGTTACTCTGATTTGGGGATTTGTAACAATCTCGCGCAGCTCTTTTCAGGTATCTCTTCTTGGGAGATGTTTTAGCACCAAGTGTGTTATGCCCTGTATTTCCACTTGGTTCTGAACTCAGTGTGGAACCTTCATTGCTATTTACATCTTTGATATCATTCTTGCAAGTGCTTGTGACCTTTTCAAGATCTTTACTAGTACTGGTGCTGTAGGGTGTACCAAATGGCTTAGCAGCAGAGTGATCAAGGGGGCTGTGTGAAGTTTCACATGCTGTTGCCAGTGTTGGCCATCTTTCTGCTCTTGTTACTTTCTCTGCTTTTGTGCTTTCGGAAAAGAGAGGTGAACACTCTTCAAGTTGCCTTATGTCATTCATCTTCTTGCAAGTGAAATATATTATATTAAAAAGCAACTCGTTTGCAGTCTCTGTGAAAATGTCTTGTGTACTTGAGCCATCCTCCAAATGGGCTTGTAGCTGTCTCTTCTTCCTAACCTCTTCCATAGAATGTCGTAGAATAATATTGGATAAGTTTTGTGCAAGTTCGTCCCTGATTACTCCATCAGCACGTGGAATATGTGGTCTTGCTGCTGTTTCAATAATTTTCCCATTTATGGATTCCATAAAATGCCCTACATTTTTGTATGTGTCAGGTTTTGTCAGAATTAGGGATGCCTCTTTGAGAAGCGCCTCTGCAATGCTCTCATTCAGCTTCTCCATGCTGCTTCCTACAGCTAAGCTGCAATGCAGAGTAATGGCTGCAGAGGCCTGAGCAGCAGACAGAAGTCCACTGGAAGTTGCAGGGTACTTCTCCTCCTTTGTTTCCCCCAGGCCACAGATGGCTACAGCACTTGCCACTTGAGTCATGCCACAGAGCGCAGACGGGAACGAGTATTCCGTGCCAGCACAGTCGTCAAGGAGCTGTGAGGGAGCTGCGTGCACCTCTTCATTAGCAACCACTCCACTTCTCGGGTCTGCGACTTCCTGCTCCCGGCGGAATTTTTCCGCAGCCTGGGGACTGGAAATGGTTCCAATGACAGTGGCTGCACAAGCCAGAGCCACTTCCAGTGCACTTTGGTCATGTCCGTTTGAATGTTCTTCTTCAAAGTAATCTGAAACTTCAGCAGAGCTTTCTGCCTCAGCCCAGTGGCTCGGGCTGGGCAAGGCAGACCCCGGCCAGTCAGGTACATTCTCAGAACTGTCCGGACTTTGCACTATGACGATCTTTGGGAGTTCATTCCATGATCGGGAAGCAGATACATCTTCTGACTTACAGGAGCTTCCTACAGAGATGCTGACTGCAGCCTCCTCACTGAAACTGGGTCGAGACTGTGACAGTCTAATGAATGCATCCTGCAGAACAGATTCTGCTAAATTTGTGGCGTACTGACCTGTGGTCGCCTGCTCATTCTGGGAGGGAGGATCAGTCTTCCTGATACCTGCACAATCTTCCCCATCTGCCTTGCTGCTGTGTTTTGGTGTGGGGTCACCCCGAGGCTCCAGCTCCTCTTTAGCCATTTTGGTTACAGATACATCTTCTAACATGAGTGCTGAGTTTTCAACCCCACCAGTCAAATTAGTAGTAGTAAATAGTGAAGTACCTTTTTCAGCTAATTCCTTCTGCCACAGTATTTCCTGGTCTGACTTATCTTCAGGTTTTGAGATGCCATTTTCAGCCCCAACATTCAGAGTTTCAGAGATCTGAGCAGCTGCATTATCTTTATTAATGCAGTTCCCTTCAAGAATGAACGGCAACCTGGCTTTTCTATAGTGAATGTTTTCAAATCCCTTTCCTTTATTTTTTTTGACATCTGAAGATGTTTCTGAAACATTTAATTTTTCATGACCTGTTGAGAAAAAAAAATTAGTGTTTGGAGAGTAACTTGTGACTTCTAAAAGAAAAGAGCTGCACAACTTTGTAGTCCATTACTGCTCTGTAAAAGTACTGCACAGCCACGTACCTTGTCTTTGAACAAAACTTAAAAAATATGAATGGCTGTCCATTTTCTAAATTACATATGCATGAATTAACATCAAGTGCAATTTCTGTGAGCATTGCTATAGCTGTTTTGCAGTATGAACAACAGCATAATTATGCTCAGTCCCCCTGTTTTTACCAGCTTTATATTCATCAGCCTCGTTGTCATCCTCGAGGTGCTCGGAGGCCGTGAGGAAATCTTCTTCTATTGAGGACACGGAGCAGTTTGTGTCATCCTCAGGCTTTAGGACACGAGTTTCTATCTGCAGCTGCCTCTCCTGAACGAGCTCAAGTCCAATCAGAAACTTGTTTATTTCAAAAATAATGCAGTTTGCGCTGTTCCTCCTGTTCCCCCTCGCACACTGAACCAAGCAGACATCTGCCAGCCAAGGACACTACAGGGGAAAAGAATCTCAGTTATTAAATTAAAAAATAACACTTATTTTAAGCTTCTCCCTCTATAAATATCTCAGGGATGTTCTGTTGCAAAGATGCAATACGTTTTGTCATTTCAATGTTAGTAACAGTGTGCAGTTACACGTATGCCAAAATAAGATTTCTTGGACTGACAGCTTTTGTTATACAAGTGTTTTAGTAGAGAACCCAGCTGTATCACAGGGGTTTGTTTGTTTTCAATCAACTTGTTGTTTTAATGACAGAGAATTATTTGATTTTAGTCATCTGACATGCTGTTAATAATGGCCTCACACTACCTGGTATTACCTCTCTGGAGGGAATTGTTTGTGGGCATGAATTCCTTTTCAGGGTCATTTCTGTTGCAATGCTTGTTTGAAGACAGCCCTGTAAATACTGGCTGATAAGACTGTGAAGAGCAGGTCACCTCTAGATGTTCCAACAGACCATTTTTAAATAGTGTTTTATTTTGTTTCTTTGCTGCTCTCCCTCTTTGTCCAAAGCCCCATTATTTCAGGCCAATACAAACTCCCACTGGAAATGGGGATCCAGTGCACAATGTGCTCAGCCTTTATATGAAACTGCCTTCTCTAGAGAAGCTGTACAATTAAGTTGAATGTTGGACAGAAATTGAGAGGAAGGAACTCTTGTTATCCTCATTTTACTGATATTAAAAAAGTTGGACATTTATACAACAGAGCTGAGTTGATGTCTCTGCATGGGACCATGCTTTTTGTATGGATGTGTCCTGAACCAAAGCCAAGCTTTTGCAGCTTGTGATGTTGTGCTTTGAACTCAGGCTCCCAGGAAAGAGGCAGCTTGGGTAGCACCAACTTTGGACTGGATTGAGGCAGAAGTTTTAGGCTGTGCAAAAGATGCCCTGGACCCCCTGGGCATTTGCACAGTATCTAACATAGGAAGGTGACCCCATCCTGGACCTTTTGTCTTTGACTGTGAATGCAAACCAATCATCTACTAATAAAGAGAGTGGGATGAGTGTTATGGTAGATTAACATGTTTATTAGCTTGCTCTTCCTTTCCACCTAAAAAATGGGTCTGAAAAGAAAACCAGATAAATTAGTGTGTTAAAAAACCAGAAAAGATAAATTAGATAGCTGCTATGAAATTGAATCAGCACTTGAGCATGCACTGTATTGTGAAAAATGTTATGAAAATGTTACGAAAAACAGATGCAGCCTTAGATCAGACATTTCCCTGCTTTTTCCCCAGTCCACATTTTTTGGGGTTGTACTTGTGAAAATAGCTTGAGGAGGAGCGGCATTAAAAATAATTTTACAAAAACTCTACCAGTCACCTTACAAATTAATTTCTCTGAAAGCCTAACAATAGGATTACTGTGGCATATTTGGCCAATAAATCTCATCCAATCTCAATGCAAAGCTTTACTCGAAAGAAATTTATTTGGTTCCTGTTTGTCTCTTGACTCTATTCTCTATGAGAGGGCTGCCAGTCTCAGTGTCTGTAGGCTTGTGGAGACAGGGGTGACTTGGGCATTTCAGTTACCCTGTTTGGGTCTCAGACCACCCCTGTGTGTATTGCAGCATCTTGGGATGTGGGGTTTGGAGCTCCATCTCTCCCACCACAGCCCTGTGCTTGTTTTTGTTAAACATTTCTAAACTCAGCCATTAGTCATGAGTGGCAGGAAAGCTCAATAACCAGGTAATTGGTCTCTTTAATGATCAGCTTATTGGTAAACTGTAAAATTCAGTGATCTTTGCAATACAGCTGTCACAGGGTCTGCTTCAGGAAGGCTTTTGTAAACAAGGTGATTTCAGTGAAAGAAAGTTTCCTTCTTATCTGCAGCAGACAAACATGGCAATACCTGTTCATGTTTTACATTGGTTGAGACAGTTTTGTACTCCAGGGTAACTCTGCAGTTTTAATGAAGTTGAGAGGTGAAGATGGATTGGGAATGAAAGTGGAAAGTGGCAAGATCACTGGAAAGGCCAGTGCCCTGGCTCAGCTCTATGCACAGAAGTGTTACCTCTTTCCCTCTCTGCTGCCCTTCTGCTACTCTTGAAATCGGGGCTTACAAATCAGTCATCATCTCTGCCACCAGAGCCTGACTCCTCTGAAGTGCCAATGTGGCTTAAAGCATTACCAGCTGCATCCCAGATCTGCAGGATCCAGGGGGAATAGCAGCATCTCTTAGCAATCTTTGTGTAGATGGTGTGTGTCCCCCTGCCGTGCACCACACGCTTAAATCTGTCTGACAGAGGCTGTTGTTTGTATGTTTGCAAACTTCCACTCATCTCCAGTTGATCTCAGGTCTTTGCTTTCAGGTTCCTTTTTCCCATTTTCCAAATTTCATCCTTCACAGGCGTGATATGATCTTAAAGCTGAGTTTGACTCCTACCTGGGGAACCTCATAATCGGCCTGAAGGTTTCCTGATGCCAATCCACTCAGCAGGACTATTTCATTTTCCTTCGGTGGCTGTACGTTCATCGAACTGATCAGTTTGGGGAGATTGGGTGAGACGCTGATCAACTTCTGTAGTATGAAACAGAGATTTTGCTCTTAGGTAATAGTCTGAGTTGCACAGTTATACTCATTAAAATGAAGTATCACTTATAGGCATCCTTTGAGAAAGCTCACTTGAAAGTATTACTTCAAGTATATTAAGAATAGAACTGGTAGCATTAAAATGCATATTCTTTCTTTTGAGACACCAGGCAAGACATGGATGACAGTATAAACTTTTGCTCAAGTGTCCAGCAGGACAATCTGCCATCCCTCACATTGTCACATGCTAAACAGCTTGATTGGATTGGTGCATCTAAACACTTCCTGTTACATATGAGTTCCTTAGACTGTGAAAACAATGTCTCTCTCATGGGCTGAAAACACAAAAGCTTCAGTAGGTATGGGAATGAGAACAGGGCAAATCTTCCTGCTTTCCTCCAGGCATATGACTAGCAAGAAACCAGTGGAAGTTACCTGGAAATAGCCAACCAAATTGGTGCAATGCTAAACATGGAACAGCAAAACTATTGGAGATACATGGAATAAGCCTTTCTTTGCTTTTACACTGTGTACTTTCATGACCTGCCATTTGTAATGATATAGTCACTCCCTATATGTTGTGTATTTGTTAGAGGCAAAAGCAGTAACAGTCACAGCATCAGTGATGCTATACAGGAGATCTGTATTGCCCCCAGCATGTGCAGGAGACATTTGTGCTCCTTTGTGTATGACGGCCAGAACAAAAAGGCAATACCTTCTCTGAGAGTGCAGTTCTCTCTGCAAAGGATCTTGGTGTCCTTGTTCTGTGAACAGAGAACCAAGCCTGACCCCTTAGAGCAGAAGCAGAGGAAACACCACCTCCATTTCTGCACCACCATGGCCCAGGTGTTAGTGCAGAACATGTGGAAAAGCCCTTCAGGGAGTGCAGATTTGGGCACCCAGCCATCTGCTTTAGTTACTAACCAAGGCAACAATACTTATTTTTTTTTCCTTTTCATCTTCAAAATATTAAGCTTGCAGTACTGTTATTTCTCCTTGAATTGAATTAGATATAATAAAGCTTTATGGCTTAGAAAAGCTAAATCAATATTGGGAAACAGCTCACTTTTCAGGGGACTGATCTTCAGATAAGACTAAGTATTTTTATGTGATATAACTAAGTTCAGTGCTTCAATTCTGTTTGATGTTTCACTGTAGCATTAAAAAGTTCTCATCATTATTTTTTTCTTTAAAATCATAACCTTTCTGTTGTCACAAACACTTCCTGGAGTATTTCTATTTTTCTACTGCCTAAGTTGCCACATTTTATCAGATTTCTTAGGTAGGAAGTGATGGCATTTTATATATCTTTTACTTCACTTCTTTACCTTTTCTTTAGGGGAAAGAAAAAAAAGTAGTCTGGAACCATATTTTACACAAAACCCCCAAATTTAACCCTTTCCAAGGTTCAATCAGTAACACAAAATCCTAACAGTACCTATTACTAAATCAAATACCTGCTAGTAAATAGTTATATATTTCATATGAAAAATATCTGTGCTAACATCTTCAAAATGATTTTAGGAAATGCTTTCACCACACCAGTGTATTGCATAAAATTCCATGCCACTCAATGCTAATTTACAAAACCTGCTTATTATACACAGCAATGGGGATGAGGGAGTTTCCTCTTGGAAAAGAATGCACAGCACCTGTGCTAGCAGGGAATTTTTATTACCTACATTGAAAACTGAGGACAGATGTCTAGTTCTAAGATTGAGGGAGAAACTTTTGGTGTTTCCACTTATAGCTTTTGTTCCTCAACAAACACCATAAACAAGAATAAAACCACCACATTTTAGAAAACAACCAGTGCTTTTGTGGCTTCACTAAAGTAAAACCTCTCAAGCTGTTCTGCACAGCTAACCAGCTGATTCAACAGAAAAATCATTTTGCTGCAAGATGCCATATTTATTTTTGACAACAGATTCTTCACAGATCCAGGATGCAGAAAACAGCATAGAAAAACTGTTCCTGCTAACAAATGACTTGCAGGAGGCATCGAGGTGCCAGTACTGGTTGTTCTATGAGCTAGAAGTGTTTCCAGCAAATGAACTGTAATGGTTTAACCAAGGAACTCCCTGGGAACTGTCAGGAGATCCTACCTGTGTTCACTCACTACATATTGCTTCTGTATTGGTGTGTCAAACATGGGCACCGAGCCAGGATGATAAAAGGAACTGATAAAGGAAGATGCAAGCACAAAAGTGACACCAGGCCCTCCTTTTTTTTTAAATCTCAGTTCTGCAGATTTAATGTTTTGGTTTTTTTTTTTTTTTCTGGAATGGTATGTGTCTTAAATATCATACCATGATGTAGCTTGTTTCAGTGCTTATAAAATAACCAGCGTTTCTTACTGCTTTTTAAAATTTTCTTTTTTCCTACCCTTGTAACTTTCAGTTAAACACATCAAACATACCTTTAGTTCTAGGGGTTTTATCTAGACCCCTCCTCAACCTATGTGGAGTTTATCTAGACCCCTCCTCCTACCTGTGTGGAGTTTGAGTAAGACAGCTCAGCTGAACAAGACCTAGACTCATGGAAGATTTTCAGGGGCTTTTTGGCAGTAGGACAGAGAAAGAAATCAGAAGCTCGTGGCAGAGCAGGATACCAGAAACCCTTTTTATGTAGTATTATGTCAAATTTAAAGCAAATGGATGTATGACATGTCCGTGTTCACTTCTCTGATAAAAGCATGAAATCTACTCATATAACTGTTGTGAATTCAGACTGCAACAATCCATTACAAATTTCTGGGATGGGAATGAGAAATGCTATGTAACATAGTCCAGTGTTGAGACAATTTCTGATTCCTTATGCATTGTTCTCTGTAACGCTTAAAAATCTAGGATTGGCTTTGATTAGTTCATAGAGTTTTAATCTGTATTTTTACTGGAGAGTCCTGGTGGGCCTGAATAGATCCATTGTGCTTGTTTTTGAGACCTAAGCAGTTACCTGTTTCACTTGCTCATCGCTGCAATCATCTCTGTTGGCATCTAAATTCACAAAACAAACCTGTAATGAGAGAGAAAAAAAGAAAAAGCACTTTATAAAGTTGTATTAGAGAGGCAGCAACCCTTTTAAAGTCACTATATTTTATTTGCTAGCCCTGTAGCTGAATCTGTGAAGCCTTTTCCTAGTACAAGAAAGGTAGAAAGGTTAGTAAAGAGAACAGCAGAATAGATGTTAAGAAAGGAGGAAAAGAAGGAATAAGAGTCATGACTTTATCTGTGCTGACAATTAGCTTGTCTGATGAATGAGCAAATGTTGCAAATAAACTGTAATACAGAGGGTATCAGTAACGGTAGAGGAAATGTTAAAAATACATTTGATCATATATCTGATAAATTCTTCATGTCTTGCTTTTCCAATGACTTCTTTTCAGGCACTTGTTGCTAAATGTTTTGTAAGTAAGTGCAATTGTGAGTTGCTTTTAGAGTTTTCTGCACACCACATAAATATTGGAGTATTTTCCCCAATTTTCCAGAATGTCTATGAGAAGTTTAACACTTTATGAAAGTAATTTTTTCAACTTGGTTCATGAGGCAATATTCAACAGGAAGTTTTCAGCACTGCTAACTGGGAATCACAGGTGCAGAAGAGCTTAACTGCCTGGTGAGTGCTTCACCAGAAAGTTCTACTTTTAATGACAAGGGCTTTTGCCACTTCTTTGATTATTCTGAGTTTCAGCGACTATTTAATGGTAGTGAGATTAACTTAAACAGAAACTTCAGATCTAAAGATCATTTAATTTTTGAAGGATTTTATTTTATTATATGCTTATTTGAAGGCCATTTTCTAATAAGAAGATCCCTCCTCCAGCTCTGAGTTAGAAGCAGGGACTCCAAAACTAGGCTGACTGTGAACTAGGCTTTATGAGAGTTGGGTGTTGTCCTCATTTAACCCAAAACCTAACAAAAATTCGGGGCGCAGCTGAAGCCAACACCTGACTCCAAATAAATTGCAGATCCAAAATTTTACATAAAAGAGCTGAGTGATTTTTTTTTTGCTTCTTTTTCAGTGAAGAGGAAATACTTTCCCTAATTCTATGTAAATATCCCACAGAAAATGAGAATGCTCTAAATTATCCCCTTCACCAACACTGTTGTGTTAGGCACCCAAGCTCTTGTTGTGTGCCTGCTTTTACACCAAGACAACCCTGATTTCAGTTTATATATGCACATGCCATATGTACAGATTCTGACCATCTGCAGTAACAGCCAGCACAGCAGATGGAAAGATCCAGCCAGTGCTCCCATTATAAACCAAAAAACACCCAGTGAAGAAGAAAGCTTTTTGCCCTTTTAAATAGTTTAATGCCATCTTTACATGAATTTACAAACATATTTTCCATCCCTTTTACAATTTTAGCAAAAATATTTCTATGATAATGACAACAATCAGGATATGCCACTGTTATCTGCTGAACTTTTAAGAAATAGTTATAAAAATGTCTAAGCTACAAAATAGTAAAACTATCCTCCAGCAACACAGTATGGTGGTTATGTAATGTCCTAAACATGCTACAGTTGATTAGAAAACACTTCTCTTACTTTCTACTGGGTTTTCACATGTAGGCATTTCACATGTCAACAACAGGTAGTTAGCAAAAAGCATTAGAAAATTACACTCTTGATTTGCACATGAACTTGCCCACAACAGTATGAGATATGAGTTATGAGTCTGCAGCTGCATGGAGGTGTGCTTGCTTAGGGAACCATCAACTTGGCACCAGGGCAGGAGTGGGGCAAGGTGTGGGGCTGGTTTCAAGTCCTCCCCAGCAGGGTCACCCCATGCTGAAGTTAGGGCTGTTACTGAGGAGTGCTGTGAAAAAGCTGCATCTGTTATGAAAAATCTCTCCCTGTTTCCTGCTTACATAATACAAGTTTTAAGCTCTCATTAGCTTGTATTGCTTGATTAACTTCTAGTAATTATCAGGGACACCTCCATCAAAACAAGGCAAAACAACACTAAAGAACAATTAATAATCTTTTGGATGGAAACACTGCATAAATTATGAAGGAAAAGCCAAGGTCAGGTCAGTATTTGCTAACCTCAATTTAATTCTGATTTTTTTTCTTTGTATCAGTTGCAGCTCAGTTCAGCTGTAACCCAACCTTCTCCTCATCACGGTATCTTTAAATGACAGTCCTTTCCCAGACACTCCTTTACTTCTTCACATCCTTGACTTCCCACAAACACCTTTTCAGTTCCAGAGTGTGTCTGCCTTCCACTTACACTGATCTTCTGTCTGGAAACCATACAGAAATTTTAAGATATTGCCTTTTTTTCTGCCTTAGGAAATACTTATTTTGGAGGGAGAAAACAACAAAATTTAAATGGTGTTGCATAATACAAAAAGGAAACGACCCACCACCCAAATTCAGGCTTTATACAGTGAGATAGTCACCCACATCTTCCTGGGTAGGTGCCAGGATCTGCTTTTGGTTCAGTAGTTTTTCCAAGTTTAGAAATCCCATTTGCCTAAGAGAGGAGTGCTGTTCTTTTGGTGAACATGTACCACTGCACTGAAATGTAGAACAAAGCAGGGTGCTACATGTCCCTAAACCATTTAATGCACAGGCACACTGTGAATAGCAACTCTTGCACTATGCAGATTCTTGTACATCAATAGCACTGATTTGGGTCTGACTCCCAACCTTCCTCTTATCAAACCCTCCATGCATTTCAACTAGGATAGTTCCAGCCAGGTTATCATCACTAAATTGATGAGATCTTTACTTTCCATGATCATATAAAAAGCAAATAGAGAAACAGTTTTGTTTTCTTTTTTTTTTTTTGTATTTTGCATGGTAATTTCTATGACTGGTTAGAGATGTATAGGGTAAATTCTATAGATCAGTAGAGTCCTGAAATCTGCTCTTGAGTTGGTGTAGAAATTATGTACATACCTCACTTCTTAAAAGAACTATATATTAAGAAATTCTTTTTAATTAGGTATTCAAGGATGTAATGTAAACACAGTATATTTTCCTCACTGACAAATGGCCTCAGGATATAGTTAACCTGGTTATCAAAGTGAGCCACAGTCCTGTGTTCTGTGCTGTGAAGGACTATGGTCAACACTTGCTTGAAGTGCTGCAGGAGGTGAGCTTTTCCCCCCCCATATAATCAAAACATTATACCGCCCTCCTAAAAATTTCAGTGTCTATTTTAAAAGAAAGGAAGCTAAACCAGAGACAAGACTCAAAAATGACAACTCTATACAGATGGCTTGTGCAACCTGAATTTTACCTCATATGCCCACATTTATGCAATGCAGAACTGCTGTCTGATTCAGTGAACAGGAAGCCTGCAAAAAGGGGGAAAATGATGTAGATTCAGAGCACTGTGTATCTGCCATTTTCTAACATTTGAGCCTATGACTTTGTAACCTAAAGGACACTCCTAAGCACAGTATCTTAGTTTCTAATCCATCAACAGCTGGATTAGGACAACACAGTTAAACAGACAAAGTGGTAACAGGACTACAAGCAGGTGACACTAACTGCTTTGTCCCTGTCACTCCACCATTGCCCCCATCCATCTGATCCCCAGCTTTGGCCTAGGTGTCACCAGCAGCCTGGTTTTGGTGCCATACACCTCAGCAGAGGCTAAATATCTGTGCAGATGTTTGGATTTGCACCAGAACTGGGTAGAACTCTCCATGTTCTGTGCTGTCCTGGTTGGTATTTCAGGATGTAAATGATGTATTGAAAATGAGCTTATAGAGTTTTTTATCTCCCAGGTCTGTGCTGTTCTGCTTTTCCCATCCTCTTACTGACACATCACTGAGTTAACTCATGCTAGGTGCCAATTCAGATACTCCATGAGACACTTAGAGAGAACAACTGGTTTGGGACTGCTCTTTTATCTGCCCATAAAACTCATGTCTAATTTCATACAAACAGAAGTGAAAAAGGTAAGTAGCCCCAGGAGAGATCTCAGGAGAAAGTGGTCCTGAGCAGGCAGTTCCTGGGTGCCAAGTTAAAAAACAGTGTAAATGCCTAAACCTGAGGATGTGCAGGATACAACTGTGGGATATCAGAAGGTGAGCAACTGCCAAGCCCAGGACTGAAGGTAGTTTTATGTAAAAACCAGTTAAAGTGATGGTAGGAATGCAGTCCTTAGGCAGAGAACTGCAGCAGCAACTGCAGCCCCACAGCAGGACAGGCAGGATCAGACTGTGCTGGCCCTTGCAGTCAGAGCTTCCCCCATGCCCTCGGCAGTGATTCTGTTCCCTTTAAATGTTCCCATCTGTTGCTGACCAGAGTGCAGTGGCAGGAGCAGAAGGCAGCTGTGTGTCAGGACAGCCAGCTGTGTCCTCTCTGTCCTGGTTTGGGTGACCAGGTATGCAGCTGTCCCAATGTCAGTTTTAAATTAGCATGCACCCTGCTGTGCTTCTTTACATCTTGCCTCGCTGCTGGTGAGTGACATGCATCTTACACCAATGCAGCAATGTTCTGATTATTATTTAGCATTCTCCTTTGAAATAGTAAAGGCTTGGCATTTTACTTCCATGTTGTTTCTCCTCCACATTTTGGGCAGGTATTGTTAATTCTCAGGGTGTGTGTTGTTTCTTATACAGTATTATTCTAAACACTTTATCACTTTTTAAATGTAGGATTGTGAAGGTACAGTTTGTGAAGAGAGTGATTGAATTTTACAACAACTGTGATTCCTGTGACAGTTGTTTTAAGGATTTAATGGAATCTTTGACCACAATAATTTCTGCTCTTAGCAATAACTCTGTGATAGGATGGCAGATTTGGAATTCTGAACCTATTCTCATCCTAATTTAATCTCTGCAAAGTAGAAAAACAATAGTTGCTCTAAACTTCCATTAGACCTAAGTCTGAGTCTCCTGGCTTTAAAAAGATTAGATCATTGAAATTTCCCCACAGCACAATAGCAGAATAGAGCTCCTCCAAGGCACTGCTCATTGGAATGGTGACTATTTCAGAGAACTTACAGCTGCATGATGGGCTCCCTCAGGAGCTGAAGTCAGTGAAAGCCCGAGGAAAAAATATTGTTTTACCTTGTACTTGTGAGCCAAAGTAAACTGTAACCCACAGAAAATATCAAAGGAGTGGCAACGTGTCAGATTTTGTCCAGAAACCTGCTGTGAGCTTTGTCTCTTTGAAAATGACCAGAATCACTCATATATTTTTGACTTATATTAGGATGGCATAAAATGCCTTTTCCAGCAGATTGTATCCATACAGCAAGTTTGTGTGACAGGAGCATTTGTTTTGATGGTTAGCAAAATGCTGATCTGCAAAGCTCCCAAATAGAACTTTGTATTTATTTTCACTTGTCTTATTTATGCTAATATGATGGCTAAATAAAACCTCTTGGATTTCTTGTGATATACAGATATAAATGTGTGTGTAGATATATCTAGTGTACTGTCTGTAAGGTCCCCTAATCATTGACCTCTCTGTTCTTTAAAATTGCAAATTCTTAAATCTTGTAATCCCAATAGAGTTTCAAGTACCCCTTTTTTAGAAAGATAAAAAAACCAAATAGCTGTGAAATGATGGTTTTGAAATAAATATTCTAAAATGTCACATAAGATCATCCATTAGCTAACAAGGAAACAGAAAAATAATTTTGAAGATCCTATAAATTTTTTTATCATCTAGGCCTGGTAGGATTTGTGTGAAAGGAGGCTTATTGCAAACTTTTTTTGGAAGCCTGTGGCTTTGGTCACTTCACCACAATTATTTACTAAAAGAAAACTTTCATAACTGATACTCAAGGCCTCTATGGCTCCAACTCTCAGTATAAATGCTACAATATAGTTCTGATTCATGTGCTAAAAGCTGCTGTCAGGTTTTCCCTGTGACTCAGGCTTTGGAAAGTAGAAGTCTCCCTCCATTGCATCTTCAGACATTTGGGCTCTTGGGCAAATTCACTGCATTTGATGGGAATCTTGTTATCAACCACTCTGTGACTGCCCCAATGAATATGCACATGCTGGGTGTAAAAGTCCCTTCACAGAAATGACTTTGCACCTGTCAAGGCCAGGAGCAATAGCCAGCCTGATATTTCTACCCTTTGCTTGTCTCTCATTACCATTACAAAGTTAATTTTTTTTTTCTGTCACCACTTTTATTTAGACTGGCATCAAAAGGAGTTTTTACTGCAGGATGAATAGAAGGTATTACTGCTTGTGCAAGACTAAAGAGTTAATGTACATTTCTGTAAAACCTTATATGCCTGCATTAATCTTATTATTTTTTTTGATAGGTCTTATTATGCTTAATTTCTTTCTTTCTGTATTCATTTATATGTTAAAGAGAATCTCAGAGGACTAGAGAATGTAACTGTGACAGTTAACAGATCTGATTTCAAGGCCAGTCCAAATATAAAAATGATAAATATAAACCAATAAACCATAATTGATATCATCATTTAGTTTTGTTTAAGTTAATCTTGACTTTTTCCATTTCCTGTATTTGAAAATTGTTGGTATGGAAGAATTATGGTTCCATCAGACTGTTGCAGGAGGGTGGTATTTTAAAGGAGAATTTGTTCATGAGCAGAATAATAACCTGAAATCAGTTTGTGGGTTACTCAGGAGCCAGTCCTACACCTTTATCCTTTTCCTGCCTCCTCTGACCTCCTCGTCAGCAGGGTGGGCCTGTTACTGAAATACAAGCACAGTCTGCAAGAGTGGCCAGGCTGCTCCAGAAAGAAAAAGAAGTTCACAAAACAGTACCTTTGAATTTTAGACACTTCCAGGGAAAAGATTTCATAGAAATGGTTGAAATTTTAAATTGCCAAAATGCAATGATACAATAAAGTTTTAACTGTTGTAGTTAATTATAGGCCAGACTCTGCTAAATAACTCAGAAGAAACAGAGTTCAGTCCCAAAAGGTTTTGTTTAAAATGACTGAAACAATCACTGGCTAAGAACACTGTCCCAAATGCACCAAAGAATATAAAATATTTAATGGTTTCTAAAACCAAGCTATTTAACATTGAAACCAAGGTGAAAGACTGACTCCCTCTAGCCCCAAACTCTGATTGTCTTGCAATTCACTGCCCAAGCTAGTTTTGGTAAGCCAAGAAATACAATTGCCTGCAGTCTACAAAGCCAAACAGATGAATTCTTTAATCCTATAAGCAACTGAAGCGAAGGAAACGATGGTTATGTTTAATTTACAAAAAAGAGAACATTGATGGTACATTACTAAATGAATGATCAGATTTCTGGGAGAGTTGAGTATTTGCTTAATGTTTTCTTGAACACACCTAGATACTCTTATTTGGTACAGCATTGATCTAAACTACTATAAAAATCAATTATTTTTCTCAAAGACATTTGTATGACACGTAGAAGCACAAAACGAGATTAAAGCGTTTTAAGTACTTAAATCCATTCTGCTTATCTGTGCACAGCAAACTGTTCTGTGGTGCTCTACAGGATTTTTCAGTACTTGAGAAAGATGAGGAAGTCAATGTGGCTAAGCCTAATTAAAAAATGCAAATGATTTTGCTAAACAAAGATGTCAAGTGACAGTACTCCATAGCATGACTGAGATTGATCGGACTCAAGTTCTGCCTGCCCCAGGTCTCTGGGGTGTCAGGATGAGCAGGAATTACCAAGGTGTGAGTGCAGCTATCAGTGGATAGAGTCAATTGTGCATTACACAACTAGATACAGGCTGTCAGATCAGCAGCTAAAACACCAGTCTGGAACAGTCTGTTTGGTTTTGAGTTTTTAAACTGAGCTAGTTCTTCCTTACTTGCCCCCACTACTCTAATTATACTTATCACTTCATTATAATACACAATATGTTCCCCCCATCTTTTTAAGTAAAATGTTAGTATGCATAAGAGTTAGATCATGTATCTCATTTTTGCTCTGTTTTTCACACAGTGGGGTAGGTCTGCTGTATTATGCAGTCTCCCAGGCTTAGTTGCCTTTTGTTCTGGACTACACTGGGGGAAGAAGGAATGGGGAGGTGGCACTTTGCAGGGCAGCAGGGAAAACCAGTGGCTCCATGGTTGTCACACCTTAGGAAACTCTTCCCGATAAATCTCTACTCAAAGCTTTCTGTGAAGGGATTTCAGGACTGTATCCAGTATATCAGAAACTGTTGTCTCTAGATGAAAAACAGGCCCCGTGTCTCCTCTGATTAAAAAATTCTTTACTAAAATCAGATAATTCTGTAAGTTCTCTGCTTTTCAGAGGATGGGGTGAGAATTAAGGAAGGAAGCATGCAGGTCTGATGATAGCTTTTGACTGAGCTCAGTTGTTTGATAAATACTCATCATTATACACTGTAAGAAATTAGGACTGTAAAATCTAACTGATCTGGATAATTTCCTCAGCTCTTCCTTTTCTTCATTTGGCCCATCCTGGCCCCAGTCCTTCTTCTTGCTTCCTGCCTCATAAAATTACATTTTTAAACCAAGACCATCGTGTTCTCTCCCCTTGAAAAGGACTGTTTCAGCCTTCCATTAAGAGAAGTTACATTCAGCATACAAAATATTCAGCTACTGCGGACCACTGTTACAAGCAACAGAAATTACAGCTTTGTGATGGATACAGTTTGGTGACAGTGATGGTTCCTGTCATTTTTAACCAAACCTTTTGGGGCTGACCACTGTTTCTGCTGCAGTAGATGTGCATCTGTCTGCTCATGCATGCTCTACAAATTGCAGGGCAGCTCTGCCCCAGCTGTTAGGCAGGTTATAAATTGGCAGAGCTCTGAGGCAGCAAGATTACTTGAAAAAGAAGGAATGGTACAGGTTCTTGTGCTTATGAATCAGTCGGGAAAACAGCTGGCTGTCTGACTGCTGAGATTAGAAAAGTCTGCTTATCTATGTATTAGTATCTTAAGGTTAACTTTTCAGCATGTTGACATGTAAGCTCTGCCACTTTCCTCTCAGTAGACTTTATTAAAGTGTAGCTCTGTCTGGTTTCTCTGTTGTATAAGGAAGGTTTGAGTTCACATCCTTACAATTTCTCAGTTTCATCTGTATTCATGAAACCTGTAGGAACTCTGGCTCTGGAACATCTGGCCTATTGTCAAATTAGACAGATATCATCCAGTAAGTGACTATTTCACCTGAGCCTGAAATTATTTCTGTTGGTAAACAGGCAACCAGAAACTCTAATCATGCATTTTTACTGAGGCTGTAATCCTAAGTGTTCTCTTGATTCTTTAAAAAAAATTAATCAAACTAATTTAAATATAACTCAACTAGTATGTCAAATTATTTTTATTCACACAAACCCACAGCTGCTTGGGGAGAATGTTTTGCCTAATGACATGTATTTTTGGACAGATTTAGGTTGTTCCTCAGTTGAGGTCAGTTTTACTGAGTTCCTGAATCCAGTATGAAATAGTAAAGCTAAATAATTTCCTCTCACAGACTTCTTCAAGCACTTTGAGGGAACTTAAAAAAACCAAAAAGGGTGCAAGGTGGATGTGTGGCTCTGGAAGGACTCAGCTTACTCAAATATACTGTTCAAGAAGCAAAAGGAGAAATTCTTTAAATTTTCACAGTAAATAAAGTGCTTTTAACTGGGAAAATTAATTTTGGTGGGTTTGATACTAATTCTTCCCATACACCTAGAAAAATTACTTTAAAAATATGACTACCCACATTTGCATACTGCCAGTTAAAAAGAGCATGGAATATCTCAATTAAACATCTGCTGCAATCTGGAGGAGGTGGCCATAACATCAGAATTATTGAGTTCATCCCTAATCCCTGTGTGTCAGGCAGAAGTACCTGTACTTCTGCACTCATCCATTGTCACAAGCTTTGCATTCCCAGAACCAGACCATAGAGGTGCTGTAACCATAGATGTTTTTCTACTAAATTACATAGCAGCTGACAGAAATAAAGATTTGTCCATGAGTCAGTCAAATTATCAGCTTTATCATTACCATTTTTAAGATCTGCAATTAAAAAAAAATCAGTTGTTTGTTCTACATACTTAGTTGCATACACAATTGGAGGTAAAAATACCTGAGTAACACTTCTGAGGGGTTTAGAGCAAACCCCTGGAATAAAACAAGAATCTTCTAGCTTTCAGTTTCTTGTATCTGAAATAGAAAAGCTGGGAATCAGAAAGGTATTCTGGTCTGAACTTCTTTCCCTATACAAGCTTCTACCAGGAAAACATCTGCCTTCTTCATGGTCATCCTAAATCTGCAGGTCTAGACTTATCGTACTGAAAGGAGAACTACAGTGATGATTAAAGGCTGGGCTTCTGTAGTTCCCAGTCTCTTTGCAGAAGACCAAAGAGATGAGGAATCTTGGCATCTACTTGAGGATTGGATTGGATCTTTTTGGAGCAAGAGCTGGAAATCTCAGGCTGTGCTAGATTCCTGCAGTACTATAAGGAGTGGTGTTTGTGGTCATTTCATTGACACTGAAATGTGTGGTGATTTCTGTTTGTTCTTGAACTTACAGATGTTGTATGGACAGCTGCAGTGCATCTTTCAGTTCACAGGGCACATGGACACACCCTTTGTCTATACAAGGTCCTGACTGAAGCTCTTTGGAGAACACCTGTGGCAAAACACTCAGCTGCAGTTAGGTACAACCCACAGTGGAAGCTAAGGTTCATGCTAAGAGCACAAAGCTGTGCAGAAGAACATCCACCATGGAATGTTCTTCAAGGTCTCACACTGTCATGGGCCTCTGTGTTTATCTGTGTGATAAACAACTGCTCATTTCACTCAGGAGGAGCTCAGAGCAATCAGCTGCAGCAGAGCAGACACCCTGCCTGGGGGCACACGGTTCCTGCACCCACTCAGGCACACTCACAGATTTCTCAGCCATTACATATATAACTGCAGTCACACACAGACACTAATGAAGAGGAAATGAGGATTATCTGAAGCAGGAATGTGCACGTGGTTTTCTTTTGCAAATGGTTTCATAATGCTCTACGTGCCATCTTCATTCATCTTCCTTCTGGTTTTATAGGAGGCTTTAAAATGCCTTCATGCAGAGCAGTGAGGCGTGTGACACTGCCATTATAAAGCTTGTAATGGAAAAGACACTTTCCTACAATTTCTGGGGAAGAGAGATCTCAACCATTAACAAATTACTAGCTGAAATGTGTGGGTTTCGGGTAATATTCTTCAGAATGTTCTTTCAGACTGTTCTCCCACATTTTTTTTTAATCATTACTATTATTTTGCCTCCTATTACTCCACCTTGGAGTAGTTTGGGAAGCAGGCAGGAATTTGTTTCATGCCTTGCTATTAAATTGGTGTGCTGTCTTGGGATGAAAGAATGCAACCGGGTAACTTCTAAAAAGTGTTTCCTTTTCCTGAGCATACAGATAAGTATCTACTGAAGAGGTGTATATATAATGTATATAGTATAAATGCTTTAAGGACTGACATATTTTTGTGAAGATCTGCAATGTAAGAAGAAATAAGGAAACTGAAAATTACCAGCTGTTGCTTTTCTGTTGCGGGTATTTGTTTTTAGATTACAATTTCCCTTCCTCCACTGAACAAATTTTGGTGACTTATTTTCACTCATCACTTCTTTTTGGCTCTCATCACTTCTTGTTGGGGTCACTAGCAGTTATCACTAATATGCAGAGTGCACATTTTTAGTAGATAGCAGACTAGGAATGGTATAAGAGATATAGCTCTCTCCTCCATGCACAGTAAAATCTAACCTTTTATATTTAAATGGTAAAAGAGGATCTTGATCTGGAAGATGTCTTATATGAGGTGTTTGAAATAGCCTGATAGTGACTCAGAATTAAAAAAAAGAGTTTCTGGAAGACAGAGCTAATCATTCATTAGCATTTGGATGCAATGCTTGTCTCGCATGAATTTCCATGCTTGCCAAAATGATTCTGGCAGAGGAACCAGCTGTGAAATGTAGAAATTAAAATATTAGTTTGGAAGTACTAGATATGCCCTGTAGCTACTTGCAAAAGGATTTGAATGAATGAAAATGTGAGGTAGCAGTGTTATACAGGTGGGAGAATTTCTGTCCCCCATTTTCTCCTTGTCCCCCCTGCTTTCTGTGCTGAGCATGATGTCACATCTATGGAACTTCCCTTGGGCCAGCTAGGGTCTGCTATCCCAGCCTGCTCACTGGTGGGGGCAGTACACAAGCCGTGTTCAGGAATAGCAGAGGCATCTCTCTGTTCATTCCCTGTGTTCAGCAGAAGTACAGAAATGCAGAAAAGCCCTACACCAGCCATGGTGAAATAAATTACCTCCAGCCCTGCACACAGTGGTAACTTCAGAGTATGAAGCAGCTCAGGCCCATCTTCTGTACTACAAATAACTCCAAAGGCTTCATAACAGCTATCCCTCAGTGGGATACAGCAGTACCTTCCTTAGCTCACCAAAGTCAGATCAGGCTACCATCAAAAAATCCA
Source organism: Anomalospiza imberbis (assembly GCF_031753505.1). NCBI lineage: Eukaryota > Metazoa > Chordata > Aves > Passeriformes > Viduidae > Anomalospiza > Anomalospiza imberbis. The sequence goes on along the minus strand of NC_089690.1, from coordinate 15,901,725 downwards.
CTTCTGTCAAAGTAGGACCATGGCACTCTACTGACAGTTTCTCTGCCCAAAATTACAACAGGATGGAAGGCAGGATGGGCAAACATCAACATGATATGAGGTCTGAGCCTTCCTTCTGTTGTGTGGTCCTGTGCATGATTAGAGAAGGGCAATTTCCATCTCTAGCTGGGAGTGGAGGAAGTCTTTTTCCCATTCTTGCCCCATATTTTCATTGGGATGGCCACAAAAGCCATGTTACTCCTTTCAGTTTCCATGTAAAAACCTCTCCTATGAGCTACACAACTGCTATCTCACATGACATGAGGTTTCCAACCACTCTTCTTGCAGGCTCTAATGGAGAGTTTCCAAAAGCAGACAACTCAGTGCATCTCCTGTAAGTCACTCAAATTCACCTAAATAAGGTCCTGACATGACTCTCCCTTGTCTCACCAGCCCAGCCACAATTCTCTTTTAGGTACACCTTGTATGTTGTCAGAAGGATGTGTTATACTGCTCTCATAGCATTTTTAGCAGTAATGAATTTGAAATTTAGTCCAAATTATTCTTCAGAAGGTGCTTATCTCAAATGACTTGGTGGATTTATGGTTCTTGATATTTTAGAGACTATCCCTATTTTAATGGCTGAACTGCATTAATGAATCTTCCCAAGTTATCTCTTCATAATCCACTGCTTCAAAACCAGCTGTGAATATTTTCTTGCCATTAAAGCTTATTCCTTTGGGTTTGATGTAATTAATTGCTACTTAAGACTCAGAGAAAATATTCCAATAAATATTTATGCCACATGCACCATCTACTCTCTCCAGTGCCCTGTATACTTAATGTTTAACAAATTTCTGCAAACCTCAGCCTGCAATTTATGTTGGAGGGAGCCTGTGGCTATAACAGCAGCAGAATCACAGATGTCCACTCTGGAGGTAGCAGAAGAATCTCATTTCTTGATAAAGCAGGTCATGGAGGCATTGAGAATATGCCAGAGTGGAAGGCTGGAGAGGATACAGCTGCAATACCATGCTTGATCTTCCCAGTGCTTATTTATAGCTTTGTCAGAGTAAGGTTAAGCATCTGCTTCTCATAAGGACAGACAGAAAACCACTGCAGTGTGAGACTCATGGAGGGACATGAAAGTAGATGGCAGATGTAGACAGAAGATTAAAGACTGTCCCATGCCTAAAGTTACAGGAAAAAGAAGAAAATTTATTGTCAATCTTTCACACTCTGAAATTCATAAGGCAGCTTTTGACTGCTGTATGATACATGTGTGGTACTGAAGATGTGGAAATGCAACCCTCTAAGGGCATATTTAAATTCTGTCTTAACATTAGCTCATATGTGAAGATATATTTTTCAGAGCCAAGTATGCACAAGAGCAGAAAGTGAAACATATTTTACAGATTATACAAGTAATCTTTTCAGTGGTCTTTTAAGCAAGTGCTCAGTCTGCCTGCAGTGCGCTCCATAAGGCAGAGAGCAATTGGTGAAGAGGAGAGGTTTTATTTCCCTGTGCAAGCCAGAGGGGGGCTTTCTGGAAGGTAAAGTTCCTTACCACAGCAGCATGAACACCCACACATGCCTGAGAAAGGACTACAACTTAATGCCACAATTTAGCCTGCCGCTGTTGATTCCTGCACCATGTCAGGATGTAATTAAGGTATCATCAAGCTGAATAGGAAGATGAGACTTAAACCTAAAAATATCTCCAGTAATTATGGTTTAGATCTGGAAAGCAATGGATGGATTTTGATTTCTGAAAGAGACAATGCTGCTCCTGAAGATGGTTGAGTAATTACGGAGTGAAAGGTAAAATAAACAGCCCTGCCTATGACATAGTGCTGAGGTGTGCAAGCAATCTCATGAGGGAGGAAAAAGGTCTTAGTACATAGATCTGGTGGTTTTAGGCAGAAAAATAGGGCTTTCCTATGTTTGCTAGCAAATGTAAAACTTCATTCAAACACAATAAAACAAAGCACCTGTTTCAGCTGTGCATGGCCACTATTCAGGAACACACATGGCTTTGTTTTAAAACAAGCCAACAAACAAAAATCTCCTCCTTTGGGATTCAAGATTGCTCTTCTGTATTTGCCTGTGTAAAAACCTTGTTGACTACTACCAGCCTGGGGAATAATCCTTCTTTCTGAGCTCCTGTATGACTACACCATCACTCTTCAGTGAGGGCATGGTCTCATCCTTTGGACACTGAAGAACATAGTGGATACATGGGGCCTGACTAAGGGATAGAAAATGTCCCTGACACATTGTCTGCACTATGTTACCAAGTTACCTGGAAGTAATCTAGTATGAAAAACTGATGTTAAAAAAAAAAAACCAAAAAAACCTGTGTATTTTTACCTAAACATCCAAAGATATGTAGTACCATATCTTAAAAAAAAACTTGGGTGAAGAAAAGAATGCAAACCACTCATAATATACTTTATTTCAAGTGAAACCTGCTGTCCTTTATTTCATCCAAATACACCTTGCCAAAGATTTTTCCTTTCTGCATATGTTATCACTCAGTTTGAATTAATTTGTGGTAACTGTTTCCTGGATGTTTTTGTTCCATCCCTTGAGTGAGCACTGGCATTTATCTGACAATATGGTGAGATGATTCAAGGAAGACTTGGCTAGAAAAACTAATTTCTTAATTTCATAGTTACTTTTCTCTCTGAATAGATTTACTGCACATTTGTACAAATGCCAGGGCATTAAATGAGATGAAGCAGGAGCTGGAGGAGGAGGTGAGACCACAGAAGCCCTGATTTGACCAGGTTAAATTAGTGCATAAGGACATCCTTAACCTCCTCCTTGTTGTTTGAAAGCTTGATGCCTAAACTGCAATGAAAGTGATAATGCTGAAATACCTGCTTAGGCCAGCAAAGCCAACCAGTTGCAAAGCAAGCAGCAAGTTCTGAAAATCCATTCTTCACTATCTGAGTTAACAGAGACACCACAGGCCATGTGATCCATCATCACATCACCTGTTTGCTCTGGTAACAATCTGGTTTCTCTCTCACTTGTCACTCACTAAGGTAAGCATTGCTTCCCTTCTTTGCAAAGCTCAGGTTTGTCTCCTAGGTTGGGTATGTTCTCCTGCACTAAACTAACCAGTTTAACTAACCCAACTGTAATTCTTTCTCCTTCTGTGCTGCAGACAGATTAGGGGTTTTCCATGTGGCATTAGCCCACTCAGTGGCTGCTGCTGCCTCCACTGTCCCCTTCCCCCAGTCATGCTGCCCGCCACTCTCCTTTGTGCTTCCACCATCATCACCAGACCACTTCCAAACAAGCGCCAATGGCACAGGACACAGAAAAGCAGCCAACAATTAGACATGAGGGTGTTTTACCATGACTGAATTTGATTGAAGTTTGGGCCACTGTCCTTGTCCTTTCCCTCTGCTCTGACCATGTGTTCCTTCTGCTCCCTTGGGCTGGATTTAACCAATATCCAACTGCCTATGTTTATGCATACAGCCTGCATTACTTACATCCCTGTATGGAGCATTCTGGAGTGAGCATTTTTGTAGTTACAGAGTAGGAGCACTTGCAAATGGAAAAGCTGCTGGACTATTTCAAGAATGTTTCAAAACCTTTAACACTTTATTGAAAGTGTTCTCTCATCCATCTGCCTGCAAATCCAGTATTTTTCTCAGCTTTAAGGAGATATAAAACGATTTAAAATGAGCCCTTGTCACATCCTGACTCTTTAAAAAGTGTTATCTTTTCATGCTAAAGTAAGAAATGAGCACTGTTTCTTAGTGCTTTGTTTTAATTGAAAGGCAGGTATTTTCCACCTTCCATACTGCCATTTAGGGGTGTAAAGTTTCTGCTTCTCCAAGATATTAGACAGGAAGTTTGCAGGATTTCTGCCAGTCTGTAAATCCACTGCCCCTCACACAAAGGCACACTGCTTGGAAATGAGAGGTTCTACCTGCCTACATCAGTGGTTCTCAAGGACAATTCCCTGTTAGGCTGTGTGGAGTGGGAATGTCTTGCTCCCAGCCTCCGTGTTGGGACAGGATGGTCATGCAAAGAGTGATGGGGTGTGATGATTTTGTGGGGAGATCATTGGAGCCTGGGTTCATTTTGAGAGATTTTTTTTTTTTCAGTGCAAATATAATTTCTAAAGGATTTTGCTGGCCTGGAGCGTGAAAGGCCAAAGCATCTTGAAAATTCACTTACAAGTATCTTGAACCAAATGAATGCCAAATATCTTGCAGGACTATACCACCATTTTTTTTCATCATTTCGTTTTGTATCCTGTTTTTTTCCTAAGTAATAGTTTAATGACTATGTTAATGAAGAATTCCTAAAAGAAAATTAAGATACATCTTTAGCAGTGTGGCAATACCACCTTAAACATAGAGATGCTGTAAAAGCATTGTGAAGAAAAGTGTTAAATCCCAGCAACTGCTAAGATAAAGTCATAATTGACATTTCTGTGTGCAAGATGAAGAGACTGTGCTTTAGGAGACTCCAATGCTAGAAGAAAACTATAAATCATCTAATTAAGCATGAGTTTAGATTTCTTAACTTGTACTATTATAAGCCAACCTCAAATATTAAGCACTGGTAATTAATCTAGATCTAGATATTTGGAGAGAAATTAGGGACAAAATATCTGTCAGTTTTTTCTTTTCCAATAAGGTCTTCATAAAAGCATGTCCAAAGCAGGAAACATTTGTTAGAGGTCCAGAGAAAGAAAGCTGGCAATAGTGGAGTAAGCAAAAGTATCTCTTTTTATGTGAAACTATTTTTATTTTATGAGGTCACTCTATGGGGCAAGAAGAATGTCACCTTACAGAAATATTAATTTCATTTATAAATCGCTATGTGGAGCTTATGCATGATTATGTCCCACAAATTCATGTATTTTATTCCATCAGGTGGATTTTGATTAGGTTCTCATTCAGTAGAAACAAACAAAACAAGACATCTATAATTAAACTACTTCCAAAATACTACCTGATTATATTAACAGGAAACTATGTATCCTAATCTCAGTGGTAAACTGCTGCTAAACAGTACCATTGTTAATTGAAGTAAGTTTAATGAAATGTTTACCAATTAGACAAATATCCTCCAAAGAGAAAAAAAACACTTTAATATTAGTCTAGAGGAAGAAGCTCTTTAAGGTACTTTAACCTTTTAAAGCAGACAGCATGGCAAAATCAGACAATGTTGCCTGAAATAAGGAGGGTAGCAACGGCATAATCTTTCTATAACAACTTATCTTTGCTTGGTATGCCCAGCCTATCAAAGATAAATATAATTTCCTCTAAGATTCTATGAAAAATTAAGCAAAAAGTCAAAGGTCAACAGGTAGAAAAGCAAGCCACAAATAATTCTTATATTAGGTAGTAATTGTTATATTAGGTAGCAATTTCCTCTGAGGAAATAAGCCTAATTTTTAGGATATTAAATACTAAATAGTAACATTAGGTGACTATAGTCAATATGTTTTGCATTAAAAGTAATCCCTTCCTATATGAAAAAACGAGGATACCACTGGTTATCTGCCTGATGAGCTTGCTCTGGTTAAGAATGTGTTCGGGTTCTCACCTTGTAAGGTTGCTCACTTGTACACTGGGACTAGATTGTGTATTTTGCTCACTCTGTCTTGTGGAAACTGATAGAGCAGTGCTGGGTATGACTGAATTAAGCCAAATAACCTCTGACCATATTCCTAAATGTCACGGCTGCAATGACACTGCTGTGTCACTCCTGCTGCTCTCGGGAACTCTGCGTCACCCCAGGCAGGACGCGAAGGCTCCGGCCGCCGCCTCCATGGATGGAGATTCAGTTTCCTGGCAGCAGCAGTCTGGGTTCATCAGCTGGAGCTGAGTGTCCGTGTCCCTGAGGGAATCCCAGCAGGCTCTGTGAGAGCCTTCATCTGGTCTTTAGGTTGCGTGCAGCACAAGCAGTGCTGGAAACCTTTTACCTGCGATAAAGCTGATCTTTCCTAAAGCCCTTCTTTGCTCATTGAGACCAGGTAATAGCATTTGAACAGTATTCTGAGGAGAGATCTGCTCTTCTGAGTCCTCCATCAAGTAAAAAACTATTAAAAACATAGCCATGTATTTCCATCCAGTTTCATGCAGATAGTTTATAAAGCAATGTAACTCCTATTTCTTCATGCACATTGTTAAACAAAAGCTGATCTTAATCACATTATAACCCACAATAATGAGATTAAAATTTAATTTCAAGTGCAAAATAATTTTGTATGAGTTCTTCAGCAGCTTCCTTTCATCTAACAGGGAAAGAGCTTTTTCTCTTTAATTGTGTCTATCTGCCTTCAGGAACATTGAGCAGCCTTCTAAACATCTGCTCTTTCCAACCTGCCACTTAACAAGTTATGGTTCGGAATAATTTTCTCTTTGGCTTATTTTTCTCTCTTGTGAGTTGCAGATTATGAACATAAAAAAATGCAGAGAGCCGCCAAAGCCTGAAAGCCAAATATGGGGAAATCTCTGCAGTAGTCTTTATTAATGTGTTCTGTATAGAAATCTGTATTTTTAGTTTGTATGTTTTTTTTAAAAAAGAAAGCTGCAAATTACAGACTTTTTTAGTTTAACATGTACTGTGGTCAGCTCCACACCCTATCCAAATAACTCTCAAGGAGATGGCAGTGAGTACTTACTGAGGCACAGTTGCTCTCCGACTTGTCTTCTAGAAAGCCAATTTGGCATGGTGTCCTCTGATTCTGCAGCCAGTAGTCTGTTGATTCTAGCAGACTGTTACTGCAGAGAATCTGTTAAAATAGTTAAAAATGGTTAAAATAATTACACATTTTTCTAAGCCCTATTGTGCTTTGGGGGCCAGAACCCTACTGTTGTAACTCAATGGAAATTTAGTTGACAAAACTGGGGGGAGTGGGGTGAGGGGGAGAAAGATGGGCCAGACAGACCTGTTTGGTTTGGACCCATCCAGTTACTGCAGCTTTAGTCAAATCACATATATATGCCCTGAAGTATGAACCTATTTTCTTCCAGAACTGAGAGTCCTTGGAGGTAGACACTTGAAGAAAATGCCCAAACCCAGTATTTTTGTTGAAAATTATTGCTATTCGTTTTGTTCTGCATTAAAGTGATAAACAGACATATTAGGGAAACTAATTATTCAATTACACCAGAGTACACCAACTTGCAGCCTTTATGACTGACTGTATCTCTCTCCACAGTAGATCAGTACTACTCTTTCTGCCAGCAGCCTCATTTCAGGGACTTCTCCAAACTCCTCCTTCTTAAACAAGTTTTTCTGTTTTCTGAGAAGGTGAAGTATTTTGGACCTTCTGTAATGAGTCTTGAGGTCAGTCAGCACCCTGAGACCAAAATGTTGAGTTTAATCTCTGTGTTGACTCAGCCCTACAGTGTGTGCCACAGCTCCACTCAAAACCAAAATGGGGCTACAGAGATCTGTAGACTTCAAAGAGGCAAAGCCAGTTTCTAAATCTGAGGCTTAGATTAAACTGAATTCTTTACTTTCTGCCTCTGCACTAATATTCTACCATGAAAAAGAGGGACCATTAGTATCTTTAAAACAGCTAGGGAACAGCAGGAAAAATACAGCTGCACCATTAGTGCTACTTATAGAATATTTCCTATGGCTTATCATCTTCCCTAGGCAGCAACGTTAAGAAGTTAAGAAGTATGTTTGTGAAATAGATATATATTTTATTTGTACTTCTTGCAATTCTTGTATTACATGGAAATAGCCTGTACTCTAATTTTTGGACTTTTAATAATTATATTTAAAAATATAAATTTGTTAATATACCTAGGGAAGAAGATCTATCTACAGTACTTTCCTCTGCCTGACTGCATGTTTTGTATTGACACACATTTGTCCTGCTTCAAGAACACTTAATCTCTAAGCCTAGATCTCTTCCTTAGGAAGGGAAGTGAGAATAACTTGTGAGTCCTTCTCATTCCTCAGGGAAGATGAATGACTGTGGAAAGCTCATCTGGCCAGTTGACACAGTTGTCTAATACTTGGGGGCATCCAGAAGTAAGCTTATTACCACCCACAGACTAACTCCCGCTCTAATTTTTATCGTTCTGGTAGAAAGTCAGTTCCACAGTTAATATTTCACTCCCTGTATTATACTTACATTGATTTCTGAATAAAAGTCAGCAGGAGAGGGATGAGGAGGTAATGGGTAACACCACAGGCCCTGAGCTTGGCCTGCTTCAGTGCCTTTTTCGGTGCCCTCCATGGAGACTTTCCACCTTTGTGCTTGTTTCTCAGTACACCAGCCCTGCTATGGGTTTTCTTCCAATGGGCTTTAAAATACAAATTTAAGGTTTACAAAATACTCAGGGGAAGTACTGTGCCCAAAGACTTTCTTCTGAGAATGCCAAAGGCTCATGAATGCTTCACCAGCCTCTTCTTGGGGGCTGCTAGCTAATCTTGTTTACCAGTGAAATGACTCTGCACTCAATAAATTTTATAACCTCCCCTCTCAGTGCAAAAAGATTCCTGCCATCATAACTAACTCCAAGACTAGATAGAGTAAATAATACACTCCATATCCCAAAGAAACAATTTCCTGTTAGTGTAATCAGCTGTTGTGTGGTTTTGTTTTTTTTTTTTTTTGAGGAAATCTTGTAGCATTATGAACTGGTTGGTAAAATCTAGAATTAAGCATTCCTTTCCTCTTTCTGAAAAAATTACCATTCTCTGAGGCTTTATGAAGACAACATAGAATTGAACATATACAAAAACACACATACACATATATATATGATTTCAGATTTAATTAGATTCTAGACATTCTCATCCTCAAGGGCTGAAGTTCTAATAAACATAATCCTGTTAAAACATAATTTTGCATACACAGGAAACTTTTTTTTTAGCTTAAACAGCTTTTGCTGTAACAAGAAATCTTGTTTAATTTCCTTAAAGATCACAGTGAATTTTTCTTCGACCTTAATTACTTTAGATCTTTCTTTCCCAAAACTCAGTTTCTGAGAAACTGTGACAGGCAGAAATTTATCATGCCAAAACAAGGTGCAGATATCCTTGGTGCTGCTCATCTTTGTCTCAGAAGGACTTGGTGTGCATTTCAGAACAGCTCAATCATAGCAGATGTATATTGTACATGATAAACCCATGAAATGAGCTGGGCAGTCCACACTTCACCCGCTTTGTCTCCTGTGGGATGTTAAATGACCCTTGGTAGCTTTAATTTTCTTTCAGAGATGTTTTTATCAGGAAGCAGATACTGGTAAAGACAAATGTTTTGGTCAGGTCATGGTTGCCCAGCTTGAGTCACACCAGGGTGGTTTACAAGTTCCAAGGCTTTACATTGCATTTAATTTTTTGTATGCAGATTTTCATAACAGACTTTGAAGTTAAGGATAGAAATTACTACATGGAAGTTTTGGACAGCATGTGATTTCTAAGTAGCCTCAAGTAGATGAACATCATTAGTAGGATTACGTGTTCTCTGGGCCAGATTCTGCTCTCCTGTGCATTAGTAGTTCTGCACAAACACTTGAGGAAGAGGGGTGAATAGGTGTAACACTTTTAATACTGGAGGTTGGGGAAAATAATTTACAGCAACTTGGATTTGAAAAGGACGGGTGAGAAAAACCAAACCAGATATACTTGAGTTCACACAGCAGAAGTTGGCAGAGATCACCTGGTCACATCTAATGAACAGAGGTTGCCTCAAAATAATTTGGAAAGGCTCCAGAAACTACTCAGGAAACACAGTGCTGTGGGGATGGGAGAATGCAGGAATGTGTGCCAGAGGTGTCCTCGCACATGGTTTGGTTTTACACAGGTCTGAGTTGCTGCTCAGGAGATGGAGGTGACATTTGAGTCAGTGGAAGCAGGAGGGAGGGGTAAACCTTGGATCACTTTAACTTCCATCTTAGGAAACACAAATTCTTGCATTAGGACCATTATAGACATGGTATGGTTCAGAGCTTTCCCCTTAGTACTTCCATGGAGGAAGGATAATTTGAGCTACCCTGCAATGTTGATAACAGGTAGGGTTACACACACCTGCTGTGCAAAAATGTATCTCAAGAAGCCATGTGAACTTTTGGGCATATTTCTTTGGTAACAGACAGTCTTACTGTGATCAAAGACACATATGGTAAGAATAAATGGACTATTTCTTACAATTGCCTCTGGCTATTGTAAGGCAGTTCTCCCTGTTAAATAGGTTCATGTGTTTAGACAAAGTGGGAGTTTGCACATGCATGAAAACTTGATGGGATATTCATGCTTTTAAAGAAACATACATTAACACTATTATTTTACATTATAGTAAAATAATGTATGAATGCAATGATCAAAAGTGTATAAGCTTGAAGGAGTTGATCTAAATTAACAGAGCTAGTTAATTAATCAAAAGCAATGTGAGAACTCTCTGTATCTCTACCAGCATATTACCACTGCTATTCTTGTATTTAAGCATTTTTTTCAAAATATACTGAGGTGATCTGTACCAAACAACAAGAAAACGAGCCCTCTTCTCCTTCAGCTGTCAGTCTGCAGTCCAACCCTTTAAGGCAAACAGTATCACTTGCCAAAATTTCATCCTCCTGTCTTGTACTTCTCTTCATTCTTATTTAATTAAGACAAGTGCAGGGCCAATCCCACTGACACATTGTTAGGATTTTTCCTATAAGCTGCAAACTGAAAGCAGAATTTGATTCATTGACCATACTCATGTGACAGCTGCACACACTATACTGCTGTGTATCTGGTTTGGAGCAGGATCATCACACTCAGAAAATAATTCAGGATGAATCTGCATCATGCACTAAATGTGAAATCAGCAGTAATTCATGGTTCTAAAAAAAAGTTTTCCACTCTCATCTAGAGACTCAGCCGTCAGCATTACTCAGTGTGTTGTGAATCAATGAACTAAACCAGCCTCTAGCAGAGTGTGGATTAGAAAAGTCACTCTTTCCCAGAGGAAAATACTGCATATGAGTTTAGTGTAACAGCTTCCTGCTCCCTGATTTAGATCACAAGACATTAAAATACAGTAAATATCTATAACCGAGACAGCATTAAAAAGGCTCTGCTCCACAAATGAAACATCTGCATCTTCATGACTGAACATCTGAATTGCTTTGGTTAATTACTACTCATCAAAAAAAGATAGGAAAGTGGGACATACAGAATCAAATGAGATATCTAGGGGCACATCTTCTGCATTCATTTAGGTTGGTCTGTGTAGTAACAGGCTACATCTCATACAGTTCCTGACAGGAGCCATTCATGCCAAATATAACTACTCAAACCTGCAAGTCAACTGTTTAAACTGTTCCCTTGCAGCAGGAGGCCACAGCATTTCACTCCACCACCCATTACACATCTAACTTCAAAATCACCTAACACAGGTGAATTTGAAGAATTCTTCATCCTTTTCCACACCTCCCCCCACACATACACACAGATAAAAGGTAAACTTTTATGTTTACATAAAGGTAAACGCTGACAACAGTGTAAAGAAGCCAGAAACAAACTGCTGTTTATCAGAAGTATTGTCAGAAGTGAATAACTTCTTTTAGTGCACTGACAGTCATAAAATGGACTTGTTTTACAATGAACAGCTCAGATGTATGGGATTGGACAGGTGAAGCAGCTCTTACACATGGGATACAGGATACCCTTTAAAAGAGAGTGATACTTATGAACGTAACCAAGCAGGAGCCTTTTTTATAAAGGCAGTGGTGGCACTTAGTGTTGTGCCACTGTCCTTCACTCTTATATAAAGTAGACAACTGAGATTAAATGAAAATTTAAGTTGTTTTTCCACATAGTAGATTTTCTGTCTATGTGAGGATTCCAATTACAGTCAGCAGTATTTTTTAAAAACTAAGTGTTATTTGCAAATGAACCCTTTGATCAAATGAAAGATTGAAATTTTATCTTTTAGCCATGTTGGGGTGAGGAAGAAAAGCCCAGTCTCAGCATACACATCTGTCTTATTGAGTTCTTTTTTTATATCAATGATGATATATCTAACACAATTTCTGTGCATGGTTTTCGGTATAAGGAAAAAATCTTTAGCATCTACATGTTTTATCCATCACACTTCTTACAGAAAACAAACAAACAAAAAACTCCAAATGCAAAATGAAAGCATTATTAAAAGACAGAATTATGAGAAGACTAAATGAACTGTGAAAGTTTAAAATGAATGCTATCTTTTCAGCTGTAGAATTATGCCTGTGGGAGACAGTAGAGCTCTGAGGTTTATTGCAGAGTGAGAGGTGAAAGACAGCCTGTCCTCCTCAATAGTCTCTGGTAGTGCCCCCTTCCCTCAGACTGCACTGCTATAACAAGCTCCTAGGAAGGAGGAATAAAAGGTTTTCACCTTTTATTATCAGTTGTACTGAAATTAGCTACACACATAAAATGACATTTGAACCCCCCTAATGACATACATACACTCAGAGGTATCACTTTTTCCCCCCCACATGCTCCAAATTAAATTATTACATATAAACCTGTTTTTAGGAAACAATATCAGCATCCTATAACACCTCTTGTTGTAGAAACCATTTCAATCAATATTTTTTCATGAAGGACCCTCCATTGTATTGACCTGAGAGAAGTAAAGCTCTGTCTGGGTCCCAGAAACTTGTCAATTATTGATGAGCAGTCCTGAAGGTATTTGTGCTATGCATGGCTTTTATTTCATATAATGAAATGTCAGATAATGAGGTAAATTAGAAATGTTCAATGGGAGTTTACCTCCCATACATGTATAATGTATTTTGGGACCAGACAAGTATAGACCAGGCAGACAAAACTTGCAAGATACCACAACAGAACCACGAAGTTACTTTTCTGTATCAAACCTTTTCTAAGTATCACTTAAATTTTGTATTCCTCACTAAAGCTGAAAGCTAAAAAGCAAAGCTATATATATATATATATATATATACTGGACTTTGAATATAACATAAACTTAAAAGTTACCTTCTTACATGCTGTGACAGAGCTTCCCAAACTGCTTGCAGAACTGTCTGTGCTGCTGCCTTGGCGCTCTGGGACTTCATGCATCAGTGGAGATTCAGAGTTGCTGAGGAACAAAAAAGAAACAAGCCCCCAAAAACCTTTCCAGTGACTCAGCTACATAAATAACTCAAATAATACCAAAAGACAGGTCAGTAAAGAGATATAACTTAGAATACAAGATGCTGTCTGTACTCTCCTAGGTGATGTTACTAGTCTATTTATTGCTAATTTTCCCTTTTTTGGAAGACTATCCTGAGCTACACACTTTGGATATAAAATAGCAGACTGATGTCTTTTGAAGACTAGAGGAAAGCATAAACTGCCTACAACCAGACCTGTCTGTCTTGAATGCCACTGTAAAAAGTGGTACTAGCTTGTTTTCATAAGCAGGCAGCTTGGAGCAGCAAATGAAATACTTGCTTGCAATAATTCTGCTTGGTAAACAACAGAAATATTTGCTGCATTTTTACCTGCCAGGATGGAAGTAAAGGGGTAATGATTACAAAGTAAAAAAACACAACAGGAGAGGCAATATTCTGTAATCCAGATGGAACAGCTCAGTAGACTGTAGGTTTGGGGCTAAGCTAAATCATACACATATTCTGTTTTGTGATTCAGTGGTACACAACAAACATGTTTACTTTGGAACTGTGCAGATGTGAAGTACAAAACCATAAAACCAAGTTCCCCCAGCCAAATTATTTGCATACACAGCAAGAACCAACAGTCATACTTTTCTTTTGGAATAGTTCAGGTCAGTCTTCAAAGATCTTCCATTGTTTAATAATCACATTGGTCCAAGATTAATGAAGCTTCTCCTTCTGGTCATGACATGTTCACAGTTAAAGGCCACATGTGCTACAAGGACTATTTATCCAGGAACATACTAAGAGAAAAGAGTCATGTTCTGCTTCCCAGACTGGGTCTTTGAAGTGCTTTTAATTATTGCAAGTCACCTATGAGAATACGTGGAACATGTTATGATGGACCATAAAGAGTGGCCAGGTTACCATGGCTCGAGGAATAATCTCTCATTGGTTCCAATGAGATAACAGACTGTCCTGCTATGCCCAAACCTAAAGTTCATTTTCCTCAGTCACCTTTACTGGGCTGTAAACCAGTATGGTAAGAGGAGGCCACTCGCACTTTTTCCCCTGAAATCCAGAGCCATGCTAAGGCTAAGGCTACCTTTGCCTCCAAGATTCATGCATGTACCTTTCACCTGATACTGCTTGGGCTAGCCATGAATATATGCATTCCCACTGGTAAGAAACTTTGTCAGTGAGAATTCTCTGACATGTGTGGTGCTACTCCATAATAATTTAAAAAAGTATCTAGATGTGCTGGAATTAGAAAAGTTAACAAAAATTATAAAACTAATTTAGGACTTGTTAATTGCTACCTGGGGGGAAGTTTAATGAATCACATGGGAGGACAGAATATAGGTGCACAAGAGAGACCAGAGGGTTAATTGACTTCACTTGGAAAGTGTGTTACCACTTAATACTCTGGAACATACCAGCATCATTTGTACTTAGAAAGAAGACTTTTGCCTGTTTACATAACTCTGCTTCATTGCTCAGATGATATAGATACACAGTAATATTTCTGGGCAGTAATTTTTCTGGCATTTGACAGAGCAAAACAGCATTTTATAGCCCTTATACTGAGTTCTTTAACAGAATGAGGGAAATTAAAAAAATGAAGTCAATTCTGTTTTTTTATCTCCATTTAAAGTAGGAACCTCATATTCAGAGGGTCAAATCTTATATAAGTTAAGTATCCTCCTTGATAAGTCCACACTGAGATGCAGCCTTTGGACACAGTAAAATTCACCACTCCCAGCAGAAGCTGTGCACTGCCTCTTTTTATAAGATGCATCACATCTACAATCTAATAGAAAATTACAGATCAAGGCTGACCTGCAGGGTGAATTACAAGGCCTGTTGTACTCTTTTCTCCTGCTCTTCACTGAGAGGAAGGCTGAGGGCCCTGCCACAGGGAGATGATGGGCTGCTAATGACTATTTGCTCCCAGTTCCACTGTGTACAGGGAATTGAACTTCAGTGCCTGAAGTGTTGCTTCGTCTAACAGCAACAAAGATAACATTTTGACAACTACCTGAAGGCCTCTGGAACTTAATTAAACAGTACAAATAGACTATCACATTAATGCATAGCTGGGAAATGTAGTTGGAGAGTCACATTCTGGAGTATAAACAAATCTGTGCTACCTCTGGACAGTATTTCAGCAAGGGGTAGCACATGACATATCCAGTACAGAAGTAAAGCTCTCCTCCAAGTCATGCAGAAAGTGAAATGATCTGTAAAAGCTTCTTAATCCTTTAAAATCTGTGTCCTTTTCAAAATAAGCCCACTTTTCATTTGCAAATACAGAAAACCTTGTTAAAAAGCACATGCTGACTGAAATAAATGTAGAATGCCATTAAATATTTTAAATGAGACTAGGCTTCCACTCACACTAAAGTTCTGACAGGAAACCTAACTGCCTTTGATGTTCCCAAAATTTGGTAAACCCAAATCCTCTTGGCACCTATCCCAGCCCTCGGAGTTTTATTTCACATCCAGCTGATTACTTGGAGCACAGGAAAAATCAGCAACTGTGTTTCACAGGACAAGGGACAATGCATTTACAAGTATCTCTAAAACTTCCAGAGCTTCTTTTTTTGCCTTAGGTTCATGTCTCTTGCTCTGTAACTGCTGAGCAGAACCCCTGTTCTCATGCTGCACTGCAGTTCAGCATCTGAATTGTGCCAGGGACAGAACTCTGGGCTCTCACCGCTTGCAAACAGCTTCAACCAGTCAGGGTTCAGTCACTGAAATGCAGAAATTTTTAACAAAGAAGTGTCAAAATAGGAGAGCTACATTCAGTTTTAGACTCCACAGCCTTTTCCTTATTGAGTTTATGGCTAAACAATTTCTAGAAGCACAGGGAAACCCCCTGGCCACTCTTGCTGGTCAGTCAGGTACATGACCAGGTGTGACACAAAGGAGATCTGCAGCACGGCATGCCAGCTGATGGGAAAATGAGCACGCAGCTGTGCTTCTGTAGGCTGGGAATTCAGCACCACAAAAGTGAGTCTTCCATAACTCAGGGAAGTGCATGTATGAGGTCCTGCATAGATACTTTCAGGGGCACAGGTCTTTCTTCCAACACAGAACATGGATTTCACTTTTCAACATCTCTTTTTCAATTATCTCAACTCTCAGTTAGGGCAAAGTTTTCCTCTTCTCTTTATCCCATGGGTACTCTTTCTAAGCTTTCATTTTCAACAGGTGTTTTCTCAAGAGACCCTCCTTAGGCCATACAGCTCTGCCACCCTTGCTCTGTAGCAAAGGTAGTGATACAAACCTATTTTTCACTAACTCTCCAGGGAAAAACTATTCTGGCTTTGAGAAGCTTCTGCTCTCATTAGTTCCTCAATAGCAGGAGGCAGAATGAAACTCTTGCAGAGATGCAGCCAGCTCATCATCAAGTGATAGCTCTGCATTCACATACTACGCTCTTTACTCCACATTAAGAGCTTACATGAAGTGCTGGACTTTCAGGACATCTGGCACAGATTGGAGCCTTTTCATTACAAGATAAAGAAAGCTGTTAGAGTTTTTAGGTCTCAGTTCTCAATTTTTCTTGCCTTCCTTGTTTAGTATGTGATGGAAATGCTGATCTGTGTTAGATGTCCTCATCTGACTTGCAGGTACTACAAAAAGCCACAGGCATAGCAATCAATCTCTGTTAAGGAATGGCTCATTTTGAGAGTTTTCTTTTGGAGTGAAAGATCCTAACCTATAATTCACCTTTTGAAACTGAAGTTGGGAACCTGGACCTAAGACTTGGTGTTAAGTCCACCATTTTCACTTTGGTATTTACATTAACAGAGAAGTCTCCACGCTCATTTGCCACCAGGTGCTGTCTTACAGATTCATGAATTGTAACTGATAACTTTTTTTCCTACAAGCTATATGCACTCACAAAGAATACAAACAAATTCCCTGGAAATTAGAGGACTGTAGTAAATAGCTATGAGGTTTATATTACTAACTGTAATAATAACACATCATGTATTACTGTCCAAAATGCAAACGAATGGCTTCATCTTTCCTATGTTAAATAATTCAAAAATACTGACCTCGATGACTCAAGACTTAATCAAAAAACCCACAGCTGCTCCTAAAAATAATTATCTCCTTTGCAGATGTGGCAGATGGTGCTACATCAACTAAGATGAGGTAATTTAAAGAATTCCCCAGGTTATCACTAAAGAAAATTAATCTTGTGAAACAGTATCAGAAACTTCAATTTCCTACCATCTTGAACAAGCATAACCAGCTTCCCAAAACTTGCTGTTCAATAATCATTCCTAAGGAGCAATCTCAATAAATAGTAAGTGACCATTACATATATATTTTTTGATATATATATTACAGCCTGCTGCTTTTCCTCATTTCATTATGACTCCTAATCTTGGCATTTTGAACATATAAAATATACTGATCCATGAAAAAAATAATCTTGAAGGAAGCAAACTGAATGAACACAGGGAGATTTCTCAGTGCAATTAATGCCAAGCTAAAGTGAGCTACATTTCTGTTGTTCTGCTAATATTTGTAGTGAACATCATGAACAAAAAAAAAGGGTTGAATCTAATTTTGAAATAAAAATATGAGAGAAGTGAAAGCAGAGCAAAATACCTCAGCATCTTCTTACTTCTACCATCCCAAATAAACCTGAAAGCTACTAAGCAACTGAGGAAGGCAGCCAGCTTAATCCAGACCCTAAGCAAGAAGCAGTTTTGAAAGGCATGCAGTGTTCAAACTGCATCTCTTAAATTCAAGGCCTTTTGAAGTGGACAGACTAGTCATAATCTTTCCTCATGCTACCTTTCAAATTTTACAGTTTTAAAATTTACCTTTGCAAGTAAACAGGTCAGCAAAGTCACTGGGAGCAAAATCTTTAGATATAACAGTGTAAAAGTTATTATTCTAATCCATATAAATGGTTTTTATTCAGTCTGGACAATGTGTATACTTCAATCAGAGCACAGATGGTGAGTCAAACAGATGCTCTATAAATACCTCAAACAAATGTCTTTCTGATTTTGTTATGGATTTGGAACTCAAGAACAGAATATAATCACTGGCAATATCAGGATCGCATCTTGTAAGGTATTAATAGACTTTTTCCAATCTCCCATGGCTGCTATTGGCTTCACTGGAAACAAAAACACTGAATACTTCCCTTCACTGTCTGTGCAGTCTAACAGGTACAGGATTGGGTTTTACAGATCAGCACACAAAAAAGACTAGAAGTTTAACTGCTTTATATTCAGATTTCTCATTTCATAGTGTCCACTGGGTACCCTTGATTTACATTTCATTTTTTCAGTGATACAGCTGCCAAAAGATCAGGTCTTTAGCTACATGCTGATGAAAAACAGATGCAGAGAAAATACAATCCATGCTGAGGTACACTTCACAATGCCCAAAGAGCCCTGAATGACCTTTATTCTGCTCCAAATTAAACCAGTAAATAAATCTATGAGTCTCTGTAAGCAGTAGCAATCAGCCTTCTTTCAAATCATGTTTTTAAAATATTATAAAAGAACAGACAAGTTTTACTGAAGAACAAATGTAAACAAAACTAACTACATTTTTTATGATCTACTTAGAAATATTCCTTCCTTCCTGAGTTTACTGATTGAATTACTAAGGCTAAAATAACAAGGCTTTATGTACAAGTCTGACAAACTCCTCCACGTTCAATAGCTATGGCAGGATATATTCAGTTCAGAGAGCTGACAATCAAATCAAAGAGTTGGCACTCAGGAGCCGAACAACAGATGATTGGGCTGGTGGCTTTTGATGCTTAACTGTATTTCAGTAATTTACTGATAGAGTCAACCCAATAAAAAACTGGCTTTTGCACACAGATGATAGACATCCTGCCTTTTCCCCACCTATCCCTGGATTTGACATGGCTTTAAGGCAATTCTAGACAGACCTTTGTTATGATGGTAGAATGGCTACTTACTAAGGAAAGCTTCCAGCCTTGGACCTTAGTCAGAGGAAACTACAGGAAAGAACTGGAGGAACTATGAGATCTCTTCTGGTGGGAAATGCCCACAACAATTCACAGGTAACAGGAACTTCTGCTGAGTTCCTGAGGCAGAGGGTGTTTTAGAAGGTACAAAAAGATGACCTGGATCACCAGCTAGGGACCAGCGAGGTCTGCTGAAGAATGACTGACTTGGAAAAGATTAAGGCACGGACCCTTAAATGCAGGGAAGGCTAAAGGACTTTACCTTATGGAGATGGACTGAAAGACAACTCAGACTGCTTTTCTGCCCCAAAAGCAAGGAGTCTGTACTCAGGTCTGGAGTGCCAGCCAATGGGAAACTAAGGCTCTGCTGAGGGTTTGACTGCAGGAAAGATAAGAAATCTTGTTAAAGGAAGGATTCTTAGAGCAATTAGTGTGTATACATGTAGCTTAAGTGAGCAGTGCTGATTGGGAAGATGATTTTAGAGAGATACAGGCACAGGTATCACAGAAACATCAGAATAAGGCAGTTTAATTTCCTCTACAGCAAAGCAATAGAATTGCTACTATTTAAGCCTACTAAGTCAGCAAAAAACAATATAAAATCTGAAATAGTCTTAAAAAGATGTCCCACAAAAAATTCCTTATTCACTTAGCATATGTAGGTGTACTGTACAACATTACTGGTCCTTGTGCTGTGAAAAGGAAAACAAAGAGGAAATAATTGTTTTTCCATTCTAGCAAAAATGTTCATGACCATGTATTTATTAAGAAATTGATATTATTTCTGCATTTTTGATGGCAATGTCTATTCTTAATATAGGATATGTTGTTACTGCAGCACAATGTAATAGTTCAAATGTATGATGTTATCTGATCCTCCTTTAAAAAGAATGGAAAAAACATTGTGACACAGCTGGAAACTGGTGAAATTTGGGCCAATTTAAATACATAATACATAATAAATGTACAAGCAGCTCCCACAGATTTCAACTAGAAATAGAAATTCTCAGCACTTTTCAGGAAATCAGACATTGAAAATTAGGCTGTCATGCCATAAACCACTGGGTATTTTTTCACAGCCTGTTTTATATGTTTCTTGTATCTAACAAACAACTTGTATTCACTGCCTGCTCCTCTTATCCCTTTGCTGTGCACAAACTGTCAGCTGGGCATCTCAGGACAAGCAGTGCAACACGACACATGAAGACACCAGTGTTCTTATGTGGAGGATGTAAATCTCGCCTTAACTCATTCATTAAGTATTTTTGGCATCCTATTTATATTATATAGCCAAACATCACAGACAAGCTTCTCAACCAGCTTTTGTCATCAACAAGTGTGATTCTCGTTTGGAGCATCAGAGCAACAACTGTAAAATACTGACAAAATAAGCCTCAAAGCATAGCACGTGCAAACAATTATTCCACTATCTGACATATTTTTAAAGGCCATCCTCTAAAGATCTCAAATTTAATTTGTAAAAGCTTTTCAGTAATTTATTCAAGACAGATATTGAATATTTCTGAAGGGAAGAATAATGTGACGAAGATGTTCATAACTTAAAAGTAAATGCACATGTCACGATTTTATTTGAATAGAAAATGTGTGTAGCTAATTGAAACTTGCTAGCTGTTCGTGTGTTTTCCTTTTTAGATTGATTACAAATCAAATAGACTGTACAAGCATAATTGAAATGTGGTAGGTAGTCAGGATTATGCGCGTGATCAGAAGGTGAACATCACTTTCATCTTTTGAATGGCATTTTCCTAAAATTCAGCAGATTTTCTCAAATTCTTTGTACCACCTCTCCACAGAAATAATAAATCTGGCTTTGGAATTATGAGATTAAGAAAGAGGTCCTGTCTGTACTAAATACAGATATTGAATATAGAAGCTTGAGAATTTCCCACTGTTGCAACATCACTTTCAGCTACTTTTAAAAACATAAAGGGCAAAACTGTTACTGAAAACAGACTACTAATACTGGAAAACCAGATATTTTTAAAGACAAAATTTGAATTATGGAACAGCTTAAGGGCTTGGAAACAAAAATGTATGTGTATGAAAAGCCAAGTGGTTATAGTATCATGATGAACAGTGTTCTTTATTAGAAAGCATGAGAATTGACTTCAGTGTAGTGAAGATGCACCTGTCCACATCACAGCAGTTAATGTCTCTGAATACTACAGGAAATTATAAAAAAAATATTTATACTAAATGCCTGAAGACTCTCCAGCCATCAGTACGCCACAGAACTGATCAGTAAAGCATGACAACTTCTTTGTTTCCTTTTTTCCCCCTTTTTGGGGGGAAGGCAGGGGAGAGAAGCATTTATGTGATCTAAATCAATCAGAGCAGAGGGAGAAAAATACGATGAGGTGATCAGGAATTTCTATTATCAGGAATCTGTAAGGCATGTGCTTGCTGAACCAGTGTTACACACATGGACAGTGACACCAGCAAATAAATAACCAGGTCAGTCTGTTCTCACTTGTGAAGGAGGGAGTGCTTCAAGTGAAACAGGCAGATTAGCCTCACCCGCAACACAGTGGAGGCTTGCAGGTATTTTGGGAGCCACCAAAGACATTTTGATCTCCTGTTTGGCAGAACAGATTTAAGCAGGTGTTTTGAACCCAAATGCTTGAATTCATCTCTTCTACTCAGCTACAAGAGAACCAAGATTTTGGTGCTGTGAGCCAGACCAGGAGATTTGGTTGATATTCTTCTAAGTAGAGTCTGCTCTTCTTCCTCTGTTCTCAGTAATAACATTGCCCAATTGTAACGTCATTTCTACAGCCATAAAATGAAGGCAATTT
Organism: Anomalospiza imberbis; assembly: GCF_031753505.1. NCBI lineage: Eukaryota > Metazoa > Chordata > Aves > Passeriformes > Viduidae > Anomalospiza > Anomalospiza imberbis. The sequence goes on along the minus strand of NC_089690.1, from coordinate 15,879,859 downwards.
GTAGCCCGTTGTAATTAGTTCCTTTGGTCAGGCACCTACACCAACATATCTATGCATTAAAAATAAAACTGGTCAAAATGACACTACATAGTTGTGATATTGGTCCCTATTAAACTCAATTTGATTATGGGAAATATTTTACCTTAATGATATCTAAAGTACTTTCAAAAGTACCTATCCAGCAAATGTATTATTTCTAGTGACCATATCTGTTTCTTCAACACCATTATGTTTCCCAGTCCTTTCAATTTGCAAGAAAGCCAAGTTGGTTTAGATTCCTGCTAAACCTTCCAAAACATTGTGTAGGATTATAATAGAGTTCAGAAAGCAGTATGTTTTTACCTTGACTAATGATACTAGAAAAGTAAAACAATAGTCTAAAAATAAGTGTTTGCATATGAAATATTCACAGAAATTTCCTATTCTCTTTTATCCAGTATTGTTTCTGTGACCACCTGCAGTTAAATTCATAAACTATCTAGTTAAAATGTCAGGGTACATTCTGCTTATTTTAATGCCAAAGAATACATTTTGTCGTGGCTTATTCACAACAGATCTTATTTTAACATATTTTACATGCCTGAAATAAACAATTCTGATTTGCTACTAATATCCCACAGAAACAAAAATATTACCAATTTTGATGCTGTGTGAATATGTCAATGAGTACAGTCTGTGACTAGACAGAAAAAAAATCTCAAAACTCATTAGCTTAAAAGTATGATTTTTTAAAAAAAGCATGATAACACTGTAAGAGATGTGAACAAAATGAAGCTGCCTCTAATCAACTTGGCTTTTAATATGATAAAACATGATTTTGTGCCATTCTGTCAAGATACTGCAAACATTATATTTGGTTTAACTTGCTTCAATTTGTGAAACTTTTTTTTTCCATGGACTGTAATATGATTAACAGGATTGAGTGGTAGGTGAAGGCAAAATTCACAACTTTTTCCTCACTTATACCAGCTTAAAAAAAGCATTAGATTTCAGTCCAAGAAACTTGAGATTTATTGGCAATATGAATGCTTCTTTCTACTGTCTAAAATCTACAGCCTTTCACACTCTATAATGAATGTGGGACATTTTCTCTAGGACTCTAGCAGTGAATCAGGCCAATGTGTTATTAATTTAATTAATTCCTTGGTAGCATGATGTAGATAAACTGCCACTGCTTTGCAATGAACTTCAGATTAATTATGAAACTGTTGTGATACCTGGGCTTGACATGGTTAACTTGTTCCCACTGGGATGCACAAGGTCCAGCAGGACCATCTGCACCATGGACTGAGCTCAGGTTAAGCTCTCAGACAGCTTTATCACTGCCTGCAGTGTGATTCTGTGAGTACTTGCCAAATGGGTATTCCTACTTACAACTAATGAAAAAAAAAAAAAAGAAACCAGCTCTTCCTATTAACGTCATTAATAGTAGAGGTTGCCACTTGTTTCATGCCTTTGGGAGTGTTTAAATTTTACTCTGATCAAAACTAAGCTCTTTCAATTCAAAGGAACAAAAAAAGAAGTATGCACTTAAATCCAGGTTTCACCAAATTCCTTCCTATTGTTTCATTTGTGGGGGTCACTGTAACAATTGCAGCTACAGAAAGACACAGGTAACACAGAAGTCTGGTTCTGTGTATGCAAAAACAATTAATGCAAAGTAAATCCAGTCCTACAGCCTCTTTGTTTGTTTCATTATTGGACTTGGAGTAGTATTTGTATTTATATTACTTGTTTATGGTCTGTCGCCATTTTTTTTCAGTGGTTAATTATTTTTCTTATATGTGATGCCTTAAAAGCCTTGCCTTCTGAATCAGAAAATCATCTGTTGCACTTAACAAATACGTACTTACCTATTAATTATTTTTTCTTGTATGAAATAAACATTTTCTACTGTTGCTAGTACCAAAAGACACCTCTCTCTTATAGTACTATGCACTGTTCCATAACACACAGATTTCCAAAATCTGAGAAGTATGGGTATATTTGTAAAAGTGCCAAAACTCTGTGTTTGGTAGCTATACTATCTCCTAAACTACATCATGCAAACACTGATACAGGTCATATATGTTACCTTTGGGAATGTGGATAAAGTGACCATTGGCTTTCACTGCATTTATGGCATGTATTAGGTTTAGGATTGAAGGTCTTGGCAAATACAATGTGATCATATAACTAAGCTCCCTAAGAGCTGTGATATTACTTCTGTATTTTTAAATATTCAAGAAGCATTTTGTTTTGTTCCAGTTGAGGGGAAGGCCTTATTCCAGAGTTTATGTGAAGATAATGGGTTTTCATTTCAACACCACAGCATGCAAATCTTTTCCTTTTAAAAAAAATGACCTGTTCATTTTTATTAGATGTCTACAATGGTAATACACATTTTTCACTGAGAAGGACATTGCCCTGACAACATGGAAGAGGAACAATCTATAAGTATGTTGTTGAAGCATTACCCTGCTGATTTGATTTCTTCTCTTTTCAATTTGAAATAGCACAGATGGTTATAAATGCAGCTTAGGGGAAACGGATTGGGACCTGATTTAAAGACAGTTCTGAAAACTAAGAGCCGTTTCTTTCTCCCTTTAATATTCTGAAGAGCCACTGCGTGTAGTGAACAGCTCCATGGCTGACAGAATGCCTGTATATGAAATTTTGATAACTATGGAATCTCACAGAGACTACATGAGGACCACACAGGTTTTTCACTGCTAAAAGAAAATACAAGTCCTATGAAATTCTGTGCCTCTGCTGAGAAAGTTTTAACTACACCACAACAATGCAGTAGTTCAATGAATTTCAGTTTCCCAGCAATTCATGTAATAGATCAAAATTTTTCAAGAAAACAAAAAAGCTCCCATAATACTTGGAAGATAGTTGTTGCAAGTGCATGGAGCCAGCTCAGGACAGTGCATGAAGGGCAAGTTTCAGTCTTAAAAGTCACTGCCTAGGGTTATACAGGACTTGTTGACCAGTTCTGAATTTCACTAGCAGTGAAATATGTACTCTAGCATCAAGTTCTGTGCTAGCAGTTTTAGAAAATAAATTTTCTTTCAGTGATAAATTAAATTTAATCAAGACTTACAAAGGACACTTTCTTACACAGCAGTCAAGAACAATTAGATGTAAAAAAAATTGTGATGCCTCCACCAAAAGGAAACATAACTTTGATGACTACCTATTGTGCGTCATGGGCACTTGCAGTAGCCAGATATTTAATAATAACCAGGCAAGTCTTGAAGTGAACTATTGAGGGAAACCAAAGAGATTAATGTCAACAATCCAAAGGTTGACAAGACTGAAAAAAGAAGTCTTAAAATTAATTCTGGGCAGCAAATAAATTCCAGATATGTTAGTATTAATCTGCACATGCTAACTTTGTAGCTCTGGTTAAAAGACAACCAGAAATATGCAGAATGGTTTTTTTCTCCCTTTCAGTGAAGCAGGAGGAAGGGAAGCTGTACTGCACATGCAGTCTGAAGCACTATTGAATCCACTGATAAGCAAAGAGGTGGTAAAAAAATTGGGAAACAACCCCCAAAAATTTCTGACACTGAGATTCTGAGAGATGTGCAGTTTTTCAAAGTGCCTCATGCCCGTGAGTGCCAGGCAGGCTTCCCCTTTCTGCTTCTCCCCAGAGAGCACAGGCAAGAGCCTGTACAACACACCAGGAGGAGAGGAGCTGCTGCTGCATTTTATCCAGTGAGTTGGATTAATTAAAGCTATTGTTTTGATGTAGAAGTTTCTTCTTCTGAGAAAAAACTAAAGCTGCCTGCTGCACTTCTTAGTTAATGCTCTAAACTACATGGCTATTAGTGCTTGCATTCCTGGTCCTTCATGTTGAAGCTGCTTGTCCACTGAAATAAGTCAGTACTGTGTGTGAGAGCAGCTGCAGTGAGTGTAATACAGAGCAGCGAGCCTGGAAGGACCACTGCAGGGACCCTGCCACCCCAAGCTGGCATCCTCCGAGGAGGGAGCTCTCTCAGCCTGCTCCTTCTCATCAGCACCTCTAACACACCTCACTGCTGTGTGCATATGCCACTTCTGGCTGTTCAGGTGCCAATCATGGCTTAAAATACATGGCTTTAATACATGTTCTTTAGAAGGTGTTCTCAAGTTTAGGGAAGGATAGGTGCATGAGGAGTGGCTGGGGTTCATTAGCCACAGTGCAGATTAAGGTTGCCATGAGTATATGCCTCCCTCCCCCCGTGCCTTCTCAGGTAGTTGTGGATGTGGCAGCCTGGTCAGAGAGTGAGAAAACGAGATTCGTTTTCTCACAGTGGACTTGTGAGATTTTTTAGGGAGTTGTAGAGAAACGATGATAACTTGTTAGTATAAACAACCTGCAGGTGGTGTTTTCCTACTCTGTTTTTCTGTTCTTCTCAAGGACTGTTTGTGAGAAAGATGCTTTTGTTAATTAGCCAATCAAGTAGAATGTGTCGAAGATGTCTATAAAAGATGAGAGTTTTTTGTATTAAAGCTGCTGTTGTGAAAACCAGCCTTCTGGTGTATCTGTGTCATTTCTTGCTCAACAGTGACAGGTAGTAGCTGAACCAACCACACATAACAAGAAAGAGTAAAGTGATTAATGTAGGGCTGAAGAAGGAGAAGACAAGACCCTGATGAATTAGTGAGTGTGCCTACAGTGATTACTGGGAGGAGGTCATAACCTAAATCATATACAAAATGAGCAGCATAGCAACAGAATCTTATTATTCCAAATTATCACTGACAGTTGTTAGTACTTCTCAATTGTGTCTGGAGAAGGAGAGGAATGAATCAAGGAGGAAAAGGGTTATTGTGCATAGGCAGACTGTGAACAGTGACTGACACTACTGCAACTACTGCAGTCACAAAGGGGAGAAGGGATGCATGGGATTAGAGCCGGAGCTGAAAGAGGAGATTAATGGATATTTTCAGGAAAACAGTGAGAAATTCATGTGGGAGGCTAGGGTAGGCAGGATTAGAGAATTCAAACCAGATGGGATTGGTTAAATAAGGAAGAAATGGAGATGCTAAGCCTGGACATAAGCAGCATGGTTTGGTCACTGTTGTGTGCAAGTGGGTTAGTGAAACAAAGCATGGAAATTCTATAGTTAACTTCCTTACTACTTCTACATGTCTCCCTCCTCCCTTCACCCACAGTCCCATTCCTCAAGGGATCCGATTCCTCATGCCTATGACCTTTGACAATTTAGTTTCCTTCTGGTTTTAGCTGATTTTTTTTCTCCCCTGATCTCATTGAAGAAGAGCATCTCTGAGAATTTTGTCTATGTTTAACAACACAGGTTAGCCAGGTTAGTGAACTGCTTAAAGTAATTGCCCATGAAAACAGGGCACAGCATGTCATTTCAGGGATTCCCACCACTGAGACTGAAACTAACACTGGAAGAAGTTAGTGAATATTGAAACATATCAGATAATTTTTCTGGCTGCTACACTTGTAATATCTGGTTCATTCATCTGCTAATTTGCAAATAAAAAGTATACCCAGCAATTATTAAACTGATTCCTCTGGTTGGGCTGCAGTACTGGTTATGCATGAGTGCAGAAAAATAAATTTCATCCTCATATGTGACGCCAGCTGCTGCTCTAATGCATGTAGTTTCCTGATAATGAGAGTTCTGACAGTACTCACTTGTTCAGGTGATTAATTTGCTCTCTTTCATTTAAATAAGATTTGTAATACATTCGGTTTTCCTTTACTCTCAGAGGTGGAAAAATATGGAGAACAGACATGTAAGACGTGGTCTATGTGGTCAGTCCCACTACCCATTGCTCCTCTTCACTTGTATTGTTTCATTCATCACTGGTAATTTTTCAGAATAAATGTTTAGTATTTATTCCTGTTTATGTGTTGCCTTTTTGTTTCTTTTATTTTTGTTGGTATTCACTTTTCTTTAATGATTTATTCAAATTAATTGTTATCTGTAGCTTAGTCCCATGGCTGTTGTGGAGTCTTTGCCTGCAGACTTGTCTCCTTAAAGGATCAAAGTTTTATTTCACTCATTCCTAAAAGCATCTTAGTTCAAAGCCACCAAATCTGTTTTCTCCATTACACAAGATCCAGGCTGCTTTGCTGGAGCATAAGAGCAGCTGTCAGCTCTGTCTGTGACAGTGTTACGGAGTAAGTTCCAGTGGCACTGAGTGCGTGCCACATGCCTGCTGCCTGGAAGGAAGCTCTGATACAGCCACAGCTTTTGGATCTCTTCTCAGCTTTAAATAACTTACCTCTACATCTGTGGTCATCAGATGTACAGCACATTCATCAAATGTAAAGAGTGCTTGGTTTCCATCAGGATCCTGAAAAACCAGAAAGGCTTTTCCCAGACATTCTTGTGCACTATGTGCCACATCAGGTATTTCTGAGATGTAGCAAAAATAATTTTGTGTTGGTGATACAACCCTTTTTTTATTACATGCAGAGTAAGTTCTCAGAAATAGAGAGAACTTGTCTATGCTTGGGCTTGCCTTTCCACTTTTTAAAATGTAAAACCTGCTACTTCTCATCTCTGTTGAGTGTACAGGCATTTTAATTTTTCCAAATTACTCTCCAGTCTAAAGTTGCTTCTAAGCTCCACTGCTGTTTCCAATTCTGAACTGAAGAACACTTTTAATTCCTCCATTTCTTTCTAGTATTTACACAAAAGGTGTGTTGAAAGCAGGTTCCAGTCCAAAAGACATGTTGGAAGACTTTTATTTAGCAGTCAATATTTCTTTCAGATACATAAAACTGCATATGTTTATAGGTTTGGTTTCATAAGCTTGAGCAGAAAAACTCCAGTTTTACTGAAGGGGGTGGTTGTATGTCCTTAAGCAGCTGTGCAGCAGCATCCCAGATAGTCACTAATACAGGGGTCAGAGACAAGGAAGTTCCTGTCTCATACGTAAAAAGATCATGCCTTTTTCTTCCTCTCACCTAATGAGGTAAAGTGCAAGCTGGTATATTTAAGATTTTAATGTGGGGACGTTTTTCCTCCACCATAAAAAAACCCACCAAACCAAAACCAGCCACCACAAACAAACAAAAACCCCAAACAATAAATCCTCATAGATCACATTTCCAGCTCCCCAACTGCAACATGCATCAAAAATGCTGCTGGAAGGGAAAGTGGCAGCTACCAGTTCTGTCCAGTTCCCTGCAGCTGCTCATCTGACCCCTAGGCTAAGTGCTCACTACAAGAAGCTGCTGCTGGAAATGCTAAATTATCCGAAGCCTGAAGGCCACTTGCCTGCTCTGCAGTGACTGCTGGTATCCCAACCCAGGGCTTATGGTTTCGCCATCAGCTAACGAAGCCAAAGGAAGGGAAGGTACTGAGTAGGAATTGATGTGCACCCTGAGTTTTTGTTGAACTCTGGGAGTGATGGTGATGTGTGATATTCAGCAAGTGGGCAGAGCTGTGGTCTTGACTTAGGAAGGTGTGTGTAGGTGACTAACATAAGGTATAAACAGCCACAGAAACAGGTTAATGCCTAAAGTGATTCTGTAAGGAAAATGAAAAATACCCTTAATTTGTAACAGTTTTACAGTGAAAACTTTTTTTGGTGAGGTCAGTAAAGCTAACTCCTAAATGCTGACATTCAAAGTTTGTATTTCTCAACAGCTGCTGTAACTACATCTCAATTACAAGTTGTCTAAATATTATATGGTGGGCATAATGAGCTGCAAGTGTATGAATGACAAGTTATCTGTTCTATGGCTTCCCAGATGTGTTTTTTTTTTTCCTCAGGGTTTCCTGATGAAGACAGGAATGACCTGAAAAAATTACTTGCTGTTCTGGTCACCCTTCCTGGAGTCCTGTGATCCTTACACACAGACAGAAAGCTTACAATTAAAGCTTCAGCAAGGAAAGGGTTACCTCGATTAACAAAGAACAAGCAGCTGTCAACAGTGAGCCTCAGTATATAAAAGAGATGAAAGAGAGAACGGTAGTTCTTGGTGTAGGAACATCTGACCTGCTTAAGCTCCAGGAAGAGAATCACTCCTCAGGAAGATGAAAGAGGTACCTTGCTCACAAGAATAAGATTAGCCTTGGCCTTGCTACAGAAATAGGCACTCTTATCTGGGTTAATAGGCCTGTAGCAGAGGTGAAGAGATGACCAGATGGTAGAGCTCTGGAATAGAGTAGGACTGGTTTCCTCAGTTTCTAAACACAGTGATGAAAAGCTTAGCAACAATTGTGGAGCTGGAAGATGGCTGTAGGCTGGAGGAGGTAAATTTGTAACAATGAGAACAAGACCATAGGCAAGAGAAGCAGCAGCTTGTCCAATTCTTGATACCTTCAAGACTGTCGTGCTGGAATATCTGTTTATATTGGGGTCAAGATTGCATTCTACCCAATTTTTTTAGAGTGTGAAATACAAGATGTCATGTCATATAATCTAAAAGTTTCTCTTGCCTTAAAGTCTGCATCCCTCTCTCTTTCAGATAGTGACTTCCCATAAAATACTAAAGTTACTATAATCTCTTTGTTCTTCATAGTGTAAAAATGCATTATAAATTATTTGCCATGGTTAATAGCAAAAAAACCCCAAAAAACAACAAAGCTAAATAATTTTCATTTCACCCTGAAATGCCAAGGGAAAAACTGGCAAGCACTATTTCTAGATCAGGCAATTCAGATGGAAGTGCAAAAGCATTATTAAGCTTTGGTCAGTAAATATTTATTGATATGAAACACTATTCAATCCAGTCTCTCTAAGTGATTGCTTTAAAGCTTTTTGTTTCCTTCTAGAAAATAGAAGCAATTTCTCCTCAAAGTAATTATCATCCACTCAGGTGTCATTGTGCCTCCCTCCCCCAAGTAGTTCCTCTTGTGTGTTGAGGTAGTTACACATCGTTTCACCATCTTTAAGGTTGTGCGTTCTCCAAACTTTATTTCTATCGTTTTTTTACGACTCATTTAGACATTGCACTGGGAGCAACTAAACCAAAACGAATTGTAATAATTGACAACATATGCTTTTTATCTGTGGTAGTCTTAAATGGTACAATTTCTTTAATACTTCTGTCTGCCTGCTACTATCAAAATGCAATTTACTTGTGATTGTTGAAAATTATGCTTAACCACATCTTGCATCTCCGGTAGGCTCCTGCTATCCGTACATCCATTTCCGTCTTGCAGGAAGTTTTGCGCTAATCGGTTCTTCATGACTGCTATAAATGCGCGTTTGGTGGAGCCAGGATAACAGAACTACAGTGATTTTTAGTTTTTTTTTTTTTTTTCATCGTGAAACAATCTGATTAACTAGGTAGCGGACACGCACCGAAGTGATTTCAGCACAACATCCTAAAGGTATCATTAAGCACTAATTAACTTACCGACTCTCTCGAGATGCTACGGCATGAAAACCAGCTGTTAGAGCGAATTTAGACGACAATGTCTGTTTTTGTTTTCTCTAGTAAGAAAAGCCCTCTAATTCCCGCTTCAGGCGTAGGGCCAAAGCCGCGGGTGGTGACCGACCACCTCCCGGCAGGTGCGGCGCGTCGCCCGCCCTTCCGCGGCCGCACGCGAATTCCCGGAGCCGCTCCGCGCCCGGCAGCGGCTCCGCTCCGCCGCTCCCCGCCGGCCCCGCAGACCCCAAGCGCGGCTCCTCCGTGACCGTTCTCAGGCCGGAGACGCCCGCCCGCCCCGCGGGCTCCCGCGCCGCTGAGAGCCCGGGCGCGGTGCTCGGCACCGTGCGGGGCCCCGCGGGCGCCCAGCGCCGATACTCACCCGGAGGCACCGGCGGCTCCGCGGCCGCCCTCACGCGGCGCGGCCCCGAGCGGCGCGGCCCGGAGCGCGCAGGCGGCGGCGCGCGGGGAGGGGCGCGGGCCCTACCTGGGGGCGGCGGGCGGGGGGCGCCCGGCCATGGCGGCGGCGAAGGCAACGGGACCCTCCGCTCCGGCCGTGTCGGGGCAGCGACGGCGCTTCCCCGGCGCTGCGGCGCCTCCCGGCCCTGCCCTCCGCCTCACTCCTCCCCCGCCCGCCCCGCCGCCTCCCCCGGCCCTCCCTCGCGGCCGAGCGCCGCGGGGCCCTGCGCTGCCCGGGGGTGCGGGCTGCGGCGGCGCCGAGCGCGGCGCCTCGGCACGCGGAGCCCCGGCGAGCGCCGTCCCCGCGCAGGGCAGCGCCGTGCCCGGCGCTCCTCGCACCTGCGAACCGCTGCCTGGCAGCCGGTGCCCGGCCGGGACATGCGGGAGGCGGCAGCCGGTCGGGAGCTGTTCGCTGGGGCGATGGAGGTGGCGGCTGCAGGAGTTCAGGACGGCTGCAGAAGTTGCTGGCGTTGTGCTCTGGCTGCAGAGTGGGAACGAGGACGTGACAGCGAGGTGCTCGTTGGCTCCAGAGAGAAACGGGCGATCCTTGCTGAGTCCTCGTTACGAATGTCATGATGTTCTTGGAGCTCCAGCCCCGTAAACCATGTGATTTAAATGACGGGGATTTCTTTCTGGCTGTCTCAGATGTGACACTCAAGCATTTAGAGAAGGAGCCTAGAGTTAACTGCAACTGACGTCTTGTTTTGAGCTCAGTCAGACTATTTTATTTGGTTACTTTCAGCAAACTTTTCCTGGTTTGTTTGCCTTTTCTTTTCAGGAAAATACCGAGTGTGTTGAGGCTCGGCTCTATCATGTTTGCATAACCATGTCAGAGAATCTGTGCAGTGCAAATGATTAGAATTGGTCTCTAGTCGTGAAAGGAGAGATTAAAAGAGAAGGATGCACGGTTCAAAACATTTTGAACCCAGAACCTCCTGGGTTCAGCAGGAGTCCTTTTGTGTCAGGTGTGAAATTTGGAGGGCTGGAGACAACTGGTATCATCTTGTAGTTCCTCACAAGATTCCACTTCTGCTGAGACTTGTTTTCAATAAGTTTATTCTCAAGGTCAAAGCCCAAGATATGCCCTGTGCAGTTAGTTAATGAGTATTACGCTTCTGTTAGTTACATAGCAAACACTCAACAGGAACCCAGCAGTAAAACCATGGCAATAACTTAGACAAATCTACAAATGCTGCTGAAAGCTTGACTTGTGTATGGTGAGCCCTGTTCTATAGTCAGTGCTCTGCTCAGAGATTTGTTGAGTGAATTCAGAGACAAAGAGGAAGGGCAGGGGGCAAGGGCATTAAATTCATGTTTGGACAACCTTTTTGGGTTTTTTTCTGCAATATTCAGTGTTTCTCTTCTTTAAATACATCATTCCTTTGCCTTTCCTACACCTTGCTATTCCCTTTAGCTGGCCCATCATTATGAAATCATGATGTTTAGTGAGTTTTGGAAGGGCCTGGGGCATGTGGAGAGAATTATTTTATATATTAAATCAGGTTTTGTTCTCTGTTCCAATTTACAGTGTGGAAATTTCTTAACCAACTTTGGCTGGAGGCACAGTATCATTTAACTACTGAATCAACACTTTTTGTTGTTAAGAAAGGCTACCTGAAACCTAAAGGGTTTGTAATTGGTGACTTCCACATAACCAAGAGGAAGGAGTTTCATCTTAATTTTTAAATATCTCAAGATTTTGTGCTAAGGATGTGGATTACACCTTCTGTCAGCATGTGAAGTGACATAAGAGTCAGAAAGGCTAACAGCTATGTCATGGTCACTAAAGTTAAAGGTGAATTGAAGCAAAGAGAAGTAATGGGTTTTAAATGTGAAGTGGAGAAGCTGAGGAAATAGAAGCACAACAGGTTAGCAGGGGGGTTGGACTAGATGGTCCAGAGGTCAGAGGTCCAGATCAGGGGAGTTGGACTAGATGGTCAGAGGTCTCTTCCCTGATTTCTGTGATACTACCTAGGTGTCTCTTAGGCTGCATTTGGGCTACTGATTAAAGCTGCTCAAGGCTTCTTTGCTTTACAGATGTGGTTTTCACATTCATATGCCTGGGTTTGCAGAATAGCTTCTTCAATATTGTTAAAATGTTTTGCTTCTGTTGTGAAGGGGAAGGACAGGCAGACCTTCAGTTAGTGACTGAGAAAGAAAATGACCATTTTCTCTCAGTTATATTGTCATTCCAGAAGTTCATAACAGGTTTTCTACTCTCTAATTTCAGATTTTTTTCTCTTGTAATTTGACAAAAGAGATGAGCTCTGAGACAGAAAAAGATAGAGGTTTTTCCCTCATTAGCGGTAGGACTATATGTTGCTCAGTCTCACCTTCATGTTGATTTTTGTTCTCTGATGTGATAAGGCTCTGAACCCTCATTTTTCAATCATAAACATCACCATGCATCAGTCTCTTACTCCAGCAGGTAGCACTGACATTACCAATGTACTGGTTCTTTGTTTGATTTTTATCATGTCCTTGATGATTATGTGAAACCCTCTGATTCTCCCCATGTAATTTGATTTCTTCCCTTTATTTTTTTTGCTTTAGTAAATCTTTATTTTCTCTTTCTGTCATTCTGCGAAAATTCCTCAAACTTGTTGCACAGACATGTCCTCTTCTATTGCTTCTTCTCACTATTTCAGAGCCCTTCTTTGAGGCAGCCATTACAACTTCTTTGCAATCTACCAGAATTATCTTTTTCTCAGGTAGCCAGCACCCCTCCTCACTGAAAGCCCATAGTCTTTATTTCTGAGGGATTTAGCCAAGTACTACTTTGTGCCTTTGTTCTTATTCCTTGACAATGCTGGCACATAGCCTAAAAAGAACTATTCTTTTTCCTGGAATTCAACTTGACAGAAGAGAACTGATTACTGTCACACATTGACTTGTTTAAAAGCTGTCACCAGGAGTGTATTTTTCTCTCAGCTTTTAGATAGAAATTGGCACCAGGAAGAGAATACGGTGGCATTTTAGTTAGCTGTCTTTTATATGTCAGCCTAGGACACTGTTCCCATACTGGATGACAGAAGGTTATGGCCAGAGAATACAATATTCTTATGTTTTAAGGGTACAGACTATTCCAGTTGTTAAGATTTTGCTGATTTCAGCTTTTATAAAAACCCAAAGGGCTGCTTAAAAATAGTCAGTCCTTCTGTTGGGAAAAGAAGCAGAAGAAACTGCTGCAGAACTGTTAGTTTGAACTGACAGAAACTGAAACAATAGCACCAAACCGAGCTGACTGTCTCCTAAGAAAATATGTCAGTCATTCCTGAAAATCAGAGGGAGCCAAAATTACACTAGGATTTTGATTACACTTTAGCCATTCTTTGAGCTATTCCACACCCCATCGGGACATGGCACAACCTGCTGTAGCTGACCCTGCTGGGCAGTGGGGTTGGACTAAGTGCTCTCAAGAGATCTCTTTCAACCCAGAAGATTTTGTGCTTTGTATGATTCTGTGCTTCATTAGATTTCAAGTTTTGTTCACTTGAAGTGAAAAACTCTCCCCAAAAACTGTACTTATGCATGACTTGGCTTGTCTCAGGAGCTCTACAGCTCTGTACTGACCCTGTAACTGGATGGTATTTTCAGGAAGAGATCAATGTTGTAGGGGACTAGAGGAAACAGAATTTTTCTTTCCACTTCTCTTTGCTTGTCCTTTAGCTGCTTTGTACAAAACTCTCCTAATTAAAAGTACAGAGGTGGAAAGCTTAGCATGTTGCAAAAGCAGGATTAAAAACCTGTCAGCATTTTGGCATTTTCTGGACATAGGTATAATATTTCCAGAATAAATACAATATTGTCAAATCCCAAGTACAGGGACCATCTCTCTTACATAATAAAAAAAATTTGATGCAGTTAGGACAAGCAGCACCTAATCCTAATAGGGGCCTTTGGACACTAGTGTTAATCAGCAAGTATTTTAGGATGAACCTCTCTTTATCCTCCTCACCCATGTTTGCTGTGCAGTTGGTGTGCACACAGATTACTGTTTTGATGGATATTTAGTTAGTCCTTTACAACTAAACTATATCCCATTTCCAATGAATATTAAAGGGGTTCTACATGGTTGCCCTGTAGTTACTGAAAAGTTTTTTAAATATAAGCCCTCAAGCAGGGTTTATATTTGTCTACTAGATGTTTGCTTACCAAGATGGATATTGCAGCTGGCTGTATTACCATGTGTTTGATTATTGTGCATAAGCAATGACCTTGTGCAGTCAGGTTATTGATGAGGTTGCATAATTCTCTTTGTGTTGTTGCTCAATAGATTGAGCACTGACTCTGTAGAGGGACACCTCTTTTACCCAAAATACCAGGTGTATTTTGCTTGTAGAGTTGCATTGGTTAAATTGTTTGCACTGAAGATTAGGTTGTTAACTTTTGTATGTTAATATGTTTTCAGACAAAGTTTGTTGTCTGGTAGCTTGTTTGTTTGTTGCTTTCATTTGGTTTAGGTTTGGAGTTTTTTACAGTTACAAAGTTTTGTTCTGCCTATCAAAGTTTTGTTCCCTTTGAGATGGGTACTTGGGCTGTGACTGAAGTACCCTCAGTCAACAAACCAGAACTGAAGAGGCGTCATAATGTGTTGCAACAAGTAAGTAGCATGACTTACTTTATATCAGAACAGATCTGGTTGACAAATTCTTACTGACAATGGCGAGGAGCTTTAGAGAAAGTGAGTCTGGCCAAGATAGTTGTTGAATGTAGTCAAAAGAGAATGAACACTTGTTTGTTGCTTCACTCCAGACTGGTGACACAGCTCCTCGTTTAATAAATGCAGCTCATTGCCACAGGGCATGGTGCGAGATGATTTATTTTTCATCTTTGTACATATCTGCAACTACAAAGAGAATTTTTTCTAACGTAACCTCATTTTTTTTTTTTTAGTTAATAGGCAAGTTTAAATATTAAACCTACTCAGTCTGTCTGCTTGTCTCTCTTTAGATCCCAAACCTTCACTCTATTTTCAGCCTACCTGCGTCCCTGGAGAAGATGAGGGAATAGAAAGGGCAAAGAGAATGCATTTAAATTCTGAGAGATAAATCAAGAATAATAAGCTGGTCCCAGATTTTTGAAATTCTGAATGGTTTGTTGTCACTCTCATTCCAATAAACTAGAGAGCACCTATGACTGAGTGTTCCGGCTGATCTCAACTGTATTATTCCACAGGGAAAGGAGCTGGTGTTTGCAATAAGCTCAAACTGAGCCATACAGTTCCTCTTAGGTCAAAAGTAATGCACTCATTTTATTCAGAACTGGGCTGGAAGCTGATAATAATAACCAGCTGGTAGGCAATGAGCCATCATGTGTAGCATTAACTGAAATCTTTTAGGCATCTGAAGGTGATGATGCATGTAGAGTAGACAGAAGGTGACACATTCCCAAACACACTCTTTGAGTTCATCTATGCTGCCCTGGGTTTTTTGATAAAGATGAAAAAAATGCTTTTGGTTTTCCCCGTTCTCTGGGCATCCAAACCTAATGTCCCATAAGCTGTGAGAATATATTATACAACTGCTGTGTGCTTGCTCTTGCCCTTTCCTGCACCTCCAGAGGTTGACCAGAATGTGGCTGCTTCCTTAAAAGGCTGTGGTGATAAGGGACAGCTCTGTTTTCAGAATACGTGTAAAATTTTTAGATTATTCTGAAGAATTAATGAAAATAAGATCTGGAATTCTGAGTCTTCCTGAAAATCACAGGCATTTTTCATTGCTAAACTATTTTTGGAAATTTTATCTAAATTCTAGCTGCCATCCTCCAATGTAGTGTTTCCCTCAGGCTTCATATTTTTGGCTGTTCTCCTGGGTGAAATTTTCAAGTGCTGGGAGCAGTTAGATTTTAAATAGGTAGTATATTTTGTATGTCCCTAGAAAAAGAGGTTAAGTCAAAAGACTTACTAAACAGGTCTCATAGTAGCTATCAATAACAACTATCAATTTTTCCTTCATGTCAATAGGCAGATAGAAAACAAGAAAATATGAAAGAGGTCAAAAAAGAGGCTTCAGATTTTCAAAAAAGAAAATTCAAATACCAATGTAACTGATAATGCAGAATGTTTGATTTGATAGGTTTGTCTGTAGCTATAGTGTTCTGTGCCTTGTAAAATTGCTATTGAAGCATAAAAATTGCATAGGTTGTATGAACATACAATTAAAATGTGAAGAAAAAAAACCTTTACCTTTTTGGTAGATTTTTCATCTAAGAGTATACCAACTGCTGTGTACTAATTTTCTGTGTGGATTATATATTCATGAGATGCAATGTGAGAAATTGCTCATGCAATATATTTGAATAAATGACAGGATATGCTTTCAATAAAATGCAGGTGTATGAAAAGAGCAGGACAGTTACTACCAGTAAAAAAATGAAAATATCTTCAGCCCTTCAATCTCATTTTATACATCTCTGGCTGAACTTGCAAGAGAATAAGAAAAAGCTAGCAACCTTTTTACAATCAAGAAGGATTTAAATAAGTGTGAAAACCTGACCTTTCATGTTTTTCATATTTTAGGCTGCTAAATTACCATGTACAGTTGTTTAAATAGCTGCGGGAGGGGAGACTGTAAACAGATGCCTACAGTCACATAGAAAATCCTATGGAGTTAAAAGTTTCAAAATTACCGTGAAATCAATTTTCATCACCGCAGTAGCTAATGGTATTTCTAGAATCATAAACACCAGTTGTTAAACTGAAATGTCTATTTCCACTGTAACAGGTACACAGGCATGAAAGCCCCTCTGCACAGCCCTTTTATCATAGTTCAGACCTACTCTGTGTTCTGAGGGAATTTGAATAACACAACCCTTGCACCTGTAATCCTCCATAATTTCTTAGCAAGCTTGTAACAGGATACATTTTTGCATCATAGCCTAAATTTGTAAGGGCTGAAACACTTCTGAATGAAATTTTATTTGTAGGGGAACCTGGGGATAAGTCGGATGACTAGCAGTAAGGCACACTTTGGGAAGGTTTCAAGCAGGCAAAGGCAATTTCATTTATAGTTCTGAACAGAAGAGCTTTTCTAGATTTGGGGAGAAGATGGAAGTGTTTAGACCTTGATGACATCCTGAAATAATTTTCTGATTTATGAGAAAAAAATTAAAATTAAGATCCTATAACTGCATGTGAAGGCAGGCATTTCATTCCACAAACCTCTGTTTTTCACTATATGCTTTTTGATTTCTGTCAGTGAATTTGCACTTCAGTGTTTAAGTTATTTACTGTTTGATATAGAAACAGTAATAAAAACAAAGCAAGCTACATGTACTTCTGCTTTGTGTCTGAGTTCTAATTCCTAAAAGCACAATTAGCTGGAGTCAGAGAGATGCCTCATTTAAAAAGGTAATTGAAGATTCAGCTAGGGAATGGTTTATTTGAAAAATAAATGAGTATTTCATGTGGATGTGCAATGCAACCTCACTTGAATTGGATGAATTGCTTATCATTAGAAGAGGAATGGGTAAAATAAAAACATTCTCCTTGTAATGAAAAAATTTGAAACTTATATTTCCCAACCCGTAGCTTTTTGGAGGGCTTTTAGAATACAAGCTGTAGTAGTTTGAGAGACATTTTGTTCATGGTGTATGTTGGGAATTTATGGAGGACAAAATTCCAAATATTTCTGGTATGGTTAAGCATACCCAGAATGGGCAAGCACGCAGTAAATATTTAATGAGTCCTAGTTTGGTGATGGCTAGGGGTTTTCTGGGTCTAATTTTATATTTTCATATATTTAATTTGTGGTTACATTTAAAGCATTGTGGAGGTCTGCTGTCCTTGCAGACCACAGTACTTAGGGGTTCTCAGAGTCTTAAGAAATTTGGTTTAGACAACAACTGGAGATTTACAGACAGTCAGTCACTGAAAATTACTGTGGAATCACAGGATGCTCTTGGGAATGGCTGGGAAGTCATCAGTAAGGATTGAGTTTAGCTGCACTGAATGAGTGTGTTAGTTACACTGATACTACAGTATGGACTTGCTGACTTCTTTAGGTTCTTGCCAGTACCAGTTTCTGTGTGAAACATTAAAAAAAAAAAGAAATTAATTTTGTTTGTTTGAAGAAAAACATGAACAAATCCAAAGCAAACAAGACCCAACTATATTAGCAGAATAACAGATCACGTTTCAGTGAGTTCTCCCATGAGATTATCTTCTCATGCTGCTATAAATGAAGAGTTTGAGTCTGACAATGTACAGTAAACTAATGTGAAAGAAGGATTGGGCCTTTACTGTGTAGGTGTTATGTTAAAAATTGGTCCAGGTGAGTAATGCTATTAAATTTTAATTCTGGCAAAAGGATCTCTTCTACTAAACTATTAAATTATACAAATATATTTCTTACACTATTTTGATTATGATATTCTGATGTAAAAATCAGGAGATGGAAATAAATGTGTCTTTTTCTGCTGTAAACCATAGTTCATATTTTGTGGTGTAGTAAAATTTTATCTGCAAGTTATATGGTTTCATAGAGAAAACTGCTCGGCAAAGCTCTAATATTTACAGGATGTTTTGCATTTGGAGTATGTTTGTGTGCATATTTTGTGTAGTACTCAAATCTTGATGAACAAAATTTAATTGGAAATTCATTACTTGGCCTCATAGACTTATAACTGTAGGCTCAAAGATACAATATATAAATAGAAACATCCTTTGAATAAAGTGCATAATTATCTTGGGAGTATGGAGTGCAGTGAAGGCTGTACTTTCTCAGGTGAATTTTGTTCCCTTTCTGGTATTTTTGTACCTCGTCGATTCTCAAAATCTTTCACACAATAGAGTAACTTCAGGATTAGAACATGGGGTTTGCCATCTGAGGCTGTCTGGGGTGACAAGAGCATCTTGACAGATTGCTTTTATGGCTCTGAGCCTAGTGAACAATATTAGACCCTGGTTTTTAATTTTCTATATTACTGTTCTAATTAGCAGGCTATCATATATGTAAAGATCACAGTCATCTATCAGCTTTACCCACTAGGTGTGTAGCTGAGGTAACACCCACCTGTTCACTTGGAGGAAGCTGTGCACAACTTCCTCTGAGTCCTTTGTCAGAAAAGTGTGAAAAGTGCCTGAATAGATCAGGTGAAATGAAACCAGTCTAATGGGTGGTGGGTTCCCCTGGAGCATTGTCAGGACTCGCTTCTAGATGTCTGTGCATTGATTTTTGCCTCTGACTCTGCCCAGACTGTTCATTCTGTCCATTGTCCAATATCTCTGTGTATTGGACTTGTCAGTCCAACAAAAACTGCTGTACTGAGCCTCCCTGTGGCTCCTGACTGCTGGAACCCCCAGGTCTCCCTGCAGTGCCCATGCTGGGAAACCACACATGGTGTGGAAACATTTAGGGAACTGAAAATGCACTGTGCAGTTGATTGCTCCATGCAGAATGTGTTTGATGCATGGCAATGTTAGATATAGAGTGTGCCTGGACTCTGTGCACAGCACATGCAGGAAATGCTGGTTCTCAGTGGAAGGGTTGCATTTCTGCTGCCTGCATCAGGAAATTTCAGCTGGAAACATCAAAAGCCTTATCTAGCCCTCAGTTCCCCCAGGTCACTGAGACAACACATGAATGCAGGCCCTCCTACTTCAGGGATGACAACTGCAAGAGTTGCAGCCAATATTTGCCTTATTTTTGTTTTTGAAGTGAAGTGTTAATGTTAAAAATAGCAGAATTTGTCCATTTGCTTATAGGTGAAGTTTTTCTAACTGCTGAAGATACTGTGACCGATTTTTTCACCTACTTATACTAGCTGGTTATTGGTAGTCCATGTAAAGTAATTATTGGACCTTGGAAGTTTTTCTAAAGCTATTTAAATACATTGGGTTAGATTCTGCACCACTGCATTTCTAAAGCACAATGGCCATAGTATCTTTGGTCCTAACCATGACGAAACTATGAGAGAATTTACAAAGTCACTGTTGCTTAGAGGTGAGAAAATACATATGAAACTTTATTTTCAAGAGCTAATCCTTTTTTGGTTGTTGTCCAGAATGAATTTTCATTGTTAGTATAGAATGAATAAATATTGGAAAATTAACATTATGTTTAACATCAATGACCTCCAATATAAAATGAATTTCTGAGGTTTAACTCATATTCATAAACTATTTATTAAGATAACTAATTCCCACTTATGTTCAGGAAACCAATTTCTTTTCTAGTGTTGTAAGAATACAGTAATGCTAATCCCGTTGTTAATGCTAATACCCTCCCTGATGCAAATGTTAGAATTTGGTGAGTCTGCATTGGCAGATCCTGGTTAGTGTTTTCTGTTGCTGCAGAAGGGGATCTGTCATGGTTTTGGGGAGACTAGTTTGCTCTAGTATGAACAGATATGATAAGGCACACAACTGGAGAAAACTCTTCTAAATGTTGTGGTATTTTACTGCACTTTGGAGATTTCTGTAGTGCAATAGGGATAGCCTGTGTGAGAAAAGCTGAAGAAATGGAACTCTGAAACACAAAGCTCCTGGAAGCCCTCTTCAGAAATTCTGGATAGATATCTATAATTCTTAAGTAATTGTTTGGATATTTTTTTTAAACTTTGTGGGGCAGCCTCCTGAGCAATGTGTGTGTAACATCACAGGCTCAGGCTGTACTTGCTGATCTGCATGTCTTTAGAGAAGGCAGTGCTAATCTGAAACTGGACAGCTACTGCTTTTATGTACTTTTAGCACTTCTGCTCTCTTTGAAACAAATACATCTGTCAGCTTGTGGTAGTCCCTAGAGACTCATCACCAGAGTAGCCATGTCATTAAACTTTAATCAGGCCGCAGTAATTCAGTGACAATAAAGATGTGTATAAGGATAACATTTCAGTCTAAACAAATGGAGACTGCCTCTGTTTAAGGACCTACGGATAATGTGAAAATCATTATTAAGAATTTTCTTATTGCATGTTGATATTCTGACAATGAAAGTACATAATATGACAAAGGGTGTGACAAAATGGAAAGATTTTATTATGCTGATAGGGATTTTTTGTATGGCTTAGATTTCATGGTGTTACTAACCTTTCAGTTTTCCAAAGTTGAGCCATATTTACTTAAAAGTAGATAAGTAATGGCTAGTTATTTATTTTATTTTGGAACAGGAAGGATTAGAGTTTAGATTGTTTAAAAAAAAACAAAAACAAAACATTAATTGCTAGAGATTTGTTCTTGAAATGAAAAGAATGTTGCAGAATTAACAGAAGTCAAGACCAGAAATGATAGTAGGATTAATTTGAAAAAAAAATCTGTCATGGACATCTCATTTTAAGTCTCTTAATATAGGGCAGAGGTTTTACTAATCTTTGGTTGGAATGTAGAATGTTGCAGTGTTGCTACTTAATGAAGTTTATAACAAGTTACTGCCTAATTCATTTGAAAGTTATGACAAAATTTAAAAACCACTGCAAAGTCCAATTTGTTCAGTTTTAATGTCTCAGAAGAGTTGTGTGAAGATCCTATGCAGACCCATAGAATTCTCCCACACTCACATTTTGCACTGAGCATTTATTACTTGCACCTTTGGGTTTTACTGACATGCCTAATGACATTTCCTACATTTCCTGTATTACATTTTCAACTGGCAGTATTTTTCGAAACCAGTAAGTGCTATCCACACTATCCATACTGAATGTCATACTGCACCAGTGGGATTTTTAGGAGTCCCACTGTCAGTCAGTAATTGATAATTCAGTAAACTTAAGAGCTGCTTCATCTTTCTTCATAGATTTTTCTATGCCATTCTGTCATATTTCCTATCCTGGTCACCTAAAAGCAAGAAAAATATTGTGCCAGCTCCACTACTTTTTGCAGAGTGAAGTTGGTCTTTAATTATAACCTTCAGGACTGGAATTGCCAACTAGTTTGGAATCTGGAAAATGTTATATTCTGTGCAAGCCTTTTCATAGGCACAGCAGACCTAATTTTAGTTCTCTCCAGGATTAACATTTTTCTTCTTCATAAATTGTACCTGTTCTCTCTTCTGACTGAATCTCCAGCACCATGAGTTCTCTGTGTATGTGTATGTGCTCTGAATATCTACAACAGCACAGTGCATGCATAAGAAATGTGACCTTTTCCAAATTTTGAATTTATTCCTTATGTGTTCTGCTACACTCATGCCAGCAAATCCTTTTGCAGTCTGCATTTCCCCAGGAAAGAGGAGTTTGGGTATTTTGTTGGTTTTTTTTTTTTTTTTTTTTTAAGGAGACATATATTACCAATGTAACAAATGCAGTCTACATCTTCTTCCCTGAGTGCTCTTGAGATGTGCTTAGGGAAGAGAACTGGTAAAAAACAGTCTCCTTTCTCACTGACTTCTCATTGCACTTTAAACCCATCCTCAAAGTAGCCACAGTCTGGGTTTGTGGGCATGTACATAGATGTACTAATACTGATTTTGGGCTTTTTGTGCTTAGAGACCATGTCGTCTGCTGGGGATATTTTGGCCAAAGTACAAATTCCTTGAATAGTTCTTGACATTAATTATTGTGTATGATTTTTGTGATTTAAATTGTGATGGAATTGCAAAAAATTTTGCTCCAACACCTCAGGTCTCTGAGACATCTGTAGTCATTCTAAAGGTATTTGTTGCTGGGGGTGGCTGAGCAGGGACAGTGCACTGTTACAGACCTCTTCCATTCTTCTAATCTTCAGTGCCATTTACAACTCCTGGAAAGAGCTGGCATATACAGTAGGACTGACCTTTTAGTTGAGTTTTGCATTTTTTGGCTTGCCAAAATGTTTGTACTTCACAAATTAATGCTCTATTTCACTGTGCCTTTACAGGAACCCAAATTTCAATTCACTGGTTGGAGAGGGAAATGCAGGAAGCCTGGACAGGATTGTAAGAAATGCAGTGTGAGTAGTAGTCTGAATTTAGGCTGGGCACCTCTATGATCACTGAACTCTCAGGTTGGATGTCCTCTCTTCTCATTGAAGTCAGTGGCAATTTCTTCTGTTCCTGTCCAAGTTGCAGTATACCACCTGCTTTCAGATTCCTAAAAGTCATACCCAATTTTAAGCTTTAAATTTACTGCCAAACACACTAGAGAATCCACTCATGAAACTCTGACATCTGCCATGTCAACAGCTCAGCATATTCCTGGATGCAATTCAGACAATCTGAGCACCCACCAAGCAGCGCAGACCTCTAGTAAGCAGCAGAGCCCAAGTGAGAGTAGGCTCAAACTGCTATTTGGGCTTCATGTTTCTGATTTAGTGCTCTTTTGTTTCCTTTTTAATTTTTAAGCATCTATTTAATCAGCCTTCAGCAAGATATTATACTGCATGTGCAGACCTCATTAAGGGCAGTCCATTTTAACAATGGAAGTATATTTAAATAATTTTCTGAGTGTAAACCTTGCATTTCAATTTTGGTAATAAAAGTTAAAATGGAATAACAGTGGAACCATACTAAAGCAGCTTTGTCAAACTTAGTTTGTAGTTCAGTAATTTAAGTAAAGCCTGATAAAATTAGACCTACTTTGATGTGGAATTCTCACAGCTCTCAATTACAGGTTCTTAAACCTTAGGGAGAGGCAAAGCTGATGGTAATTGTGTTGTGACTTGCTTCTCTGAATGCCTTACTTTCTTATTTTATGCAATACTGAATTGGTATAGCTTTGGTTGAGCTTTATGTATGCATAAAATAAAATATTTGGAGTAGACTCAGGAGTATGCAATCACTCACTGCTCCATGGTGCATGCTCAAATTTCTTCACTGACAGTCTTCCAAGCTGCAATCCCTGCAACAATTCCCCTACTCTTATATAAATCTGAGCACTGCATAATGCTACCAGGCCCTGCACTTATTAGGATTATTTTCTGTTGTTAAATCTACTTTAATATCCAGTCTTGCTCTCTACAGCAATGACGGCAGAACTTCATGCCTTTCCCTAGAATAGTTTTATAAGTAAATACTACCTGCTTGGATATATGGGACTGCTTTATTAGGTGATTGGGACAGCTATGCTATTCATACTCCATTGGCTGAGTTTAAACACGTGCTGGGTGAGGAGGGAGTGGACAAGTAGGGTAATGGGTGTCATTCCCCTTCCTTCAAACACCATTAAGATTGCACATTAGTATGTAGTACTTAAACTGAATGTCACACATTAGTATGTGTGTAAGATTCTGGATAAAATATAAATATTTGAATGTAAACTAGTATATATACTATCTGATATCTTGTATAGTTATCTTCACATCCAATGTTTATGCAAGGACCTTATCGTCCTTCTTGGAACTAATATTTCAGCTTGGTTGCAGTTTATTGATCTTGTTTCTCAGTGGAGCATCAAAATGTCTTGTGCGTTGCCTAAACCCTTTTAAGTTTCAAAACCCTTGTGTTGAGGGGCTCTCACTAAATATTTATGCAGACAAGGGCTTGATCTTCACCTTTGATATGATGTTAATGGGTGAGATATTGCTCACAGCATATTTGCTTGGGTTTTGGAGGTTTTTTTCCATCTAAAGGACAACGGGGGGAAAATAAAAGTCCTCATTATATTCTATGTGTAAGCCAATGGCTTTACTCAATGTTGCCTCAGGAATTGTCTGATATATATATATATATATATAGGGTTTTAATCATCTTATTTAGGGGAGGGGATAATTTTTTTAAAAAATTATTTTGGTTTGGTTTATTTCTATTTTTATTTAAGAAATCTAAAGGCAAGCTCATTCTTAATTTCTGGTTGATTTGCAGGAAAACATCAGGAAATAAACGTAAGACTAAGGTTAAGTTTTATACTGTGTGGACTTAGTTGCTTTGTTATTGTAATTCAAAGACTAGTGATGCCATGGGATTTAGAGGGAACTCCTCTGTGGCTTGCATGAACAAGGTCAGGTCATATGAACCTCTTAAACTTGACAGACTTCTGTTTTGTATGAAGCATGGGGTTTTGCATGGTTTTCATATCTCAACACAGTGCTCAGCATTTACAAATTGCTCTTAAACTAAGGAGTAAAAAAACAGAAATAATAATAATAATGAGAGGAGGGAAAAGGCTTTGGAATACCAGCTATGTAGTCCTTAAATTTAAGGAAAAAAAAATAGACTAGCTTTACAGCTTTAATGGTGTTTTGGACATTTATCTTTTATCTGACACCAGAATCATCAAATATTCTTGTTCTTATGGAGCCATGAAGATGTTTTCTTGTCAGAAAATACTTGCTAAGAAGCAAATTCTAGAGAAATAAAATTATTGTGTGGGTTTATAATACACTATAAATACATGTAAATTGCACCATGGATCAAAAGCTCATTTATAGTAGCTGGTAATGATGATAGTTATATGGAAGATTGAATTCAGGAACTTTGAATTTTTTCCTAAGGTGATAATGTCTTGGGACTTGTTTCTTTATTTCTATGTTGAGATCTTAGGGCTGACTCAATGTATTAGATACTTCTAATCCATTGTATATACGGAAAAGTGTTCGCTGCCTCACAAAGTTAGTTACATAAAAGTTTATTGCTGTAGCAGCCAAGTTGTTACTTCTATTGCAAATTGAAACTTGAACAAGTTTTTGTTTCATTGTTGTGTAGATTCATCTGTAATTACAGTTCAGTCAGATGTGAAGATCTTTCAGAATGGTAAAACACTTTGGACAAATTGTAAACATGTAGAAGTGTCCACCAGAATCTTCAGAATGTGCTGCTTTCCAGAGGAAAAGAGAACAGCTGAGAGAAATAGAAGGGAAGTACCAACAGATCACAATATGTGTGCACACACCAAGATTAAGGGTAAGAAATGTGCAGTACAAGAACCATGGTTAGATGTAGGCATGTATGTCACCAACCTCAAGTATAAATTTCCATATTTGATGCTTTGACCTCTAAAAATCACACTGGGGCACAGAGGAGAACAGTGGATCCATGGCAATCTACACAGCTACCAGGCAATTGGGATAAGTTAGGCTGGAAGAAACCTCAGAAGGCCACCCAGTCATGGCACATTCCAAGATATGTGAACTGCTGCTTCTTAATAAATTTGTAACATGGTTTTAATGCTGGTATGCCATGAAACTCTACAAAATAGGTCTGGGAAAACCTGTGAAAGATAATCCCCTTTTCTGAAAGTAATGTCAACTATACTCAAGCAACTGTCAGAAGCAGTTAGTCCAACGTGTTCTTAAAAATTCCCTCTGCTAGACATTTCCATAAGCACTGTAGGTAAACTATTCCTGTGCCTCAGCATTATTGCAGTGTCAGGTGCCCCTGTACTACAGGTCACAGCCACAGAGCACTCATTGAGTTAAAACAGCAGGAGACAAATAGGCTCAACTTCATTTATCTAACTCTCAGGTTCAAGATAATGTCTCACTTTTGGGTTCCCAAACAGATAAATTCTGCTACATTTATGCTGTGCTTTGAACTGTCAATTGTCATAGTAGTCACAAGAATATTTATCTTGGGATGTTTCAGCTGGAAGCACTTAAACTGAGCCTAATTGAGAGAGACTGAAAAAAAAAATCATAATAAGAGGACTGATCTGAAAACAATTAAGAATATACTTGGATAATTATGAACCTACATCAATTCAAGAATTTTAGAAGAGGAATTGAGTGGAATTGTATGGAGGATTTGCTGGGTTGTGATACAAATGTTGTTATGCTTTTGAAAGTTAGGTAATGATTAGTTGAAGTAGTTTGTACAGCTGTGAAAAAAAGCTAAGCCATGCAATTTATACTTGATCAGAAGAACACAAGGCAAAGGCTGCTGAATGATACAAAAACTTGGAGAATGTCTGCATGGAGGCTTGGATTTTAGAACAGAGTTGCAGAATTGAGACCATTAACCCCTATGTAAATGAGCCCCTCCAGGCTTTCCAGAGTAATTCAGCTAACACCAGCATTTTGCTGAGGGAAGGTTGCTCTGTTTATGCTGAAAAATGCCAACTGATTTCTCCAGAGCAGCAGTGTAATGATGTCAGTAATGCTGCAAAAGCCTCTTTGTGAAGGTCTCATCCTTAGTCCTTGTTGCTGCTAGAGGTTATCACGACTTGCTACTTTTATGATGTTCTAGGAAAAAATATGCACTACTAGATTATGTGTTATCACTGTCATAGCCCAGCCCTCTCTGCTGCTGACATAAAATGGAATTATAAGCATCAAAGGAAATGAAAAATCAAATCCAATTGCCTACTGAGTGACTCAATTGCATTTTCTGTTTATTAGATGTGATGACAAGATAAAATACCATCATTCCTGGGCAGTTCAAAAGTAATCACTGGCAATTTATTTGATAGTTATCTCTTTAGGCTCTGCCTTTATTTCCAATCTGCACAAGAAGTATTTATCTGCCTAAATTTAGCCAATTTCCTTGGATGTCTGTGTTTGCTGCCGTGTCTTCTAGTCTGCCTAGGAGAGATGGAAACACCTTCAGAGAATTTTTGAGTAGGTGTAGAACTCTGAATCACTGTCTGGGAGAGCCCACTGAAACCTCTTTTCCTGCATTTTGTTGGGCAAGTTGTCTCCTTTATATAACAGTTGCAAGTTGGCAGTGACTAATGTGACTCCTCTGGGTGTCAGCTGAGATAAACTCCCTGCTGTGCTTCCCCCTTCTTCCTGTGCTTGGGACTAGGTGGGGTATTCAAGGAGAAAAGCCAGTACAGGCCAGCCTTTGGGAAGAATAAAGTATGATACAAAAAGGAACCTCATTAGATGTGCTCTAGGATCTGTCCACTTGAGGTCTTTTTAAAATCTCTGGGACTTCAGAAAACAGACATATTACTTGTTCTTTGGGGCTTGCAGTTACTTGAGAGATAACAGCATGGAAATAGCTGGTTTTGAGTTTTAAATTTTTTTAATAAAAACCCTATATCCCAATGTCCTGCCATATATATATATATATATATATATATATATATATATATATATATCCACCATCCTCTAGTCCTTTCTATAGCCCCAAGTATTTTTAATAAAGAAACATGTTCAAATAAGATTACATAAAGAGCAACTGCTGGCATATATCTTTTCCACAAATTTGTCTAGTTTCTCTTTAATTAAAAAAAGAAAGTATAAACTTTCACTGTTAAATGCAAGGGAATCCACAGCTTTATTAGTTTTTTTATGAAAAAAGCAACCCTTTTTGTTTTGAGTTTGGCTTTTGGTGGCCTCATTTGAAGCCACTTGCTTCTTCACTTGCATGGAAAGAGATTGTGATGAATGGGCATCTAATTTTACAATCTCTAGGACATTCACAGTTTGGAAGATCTGGAAGATCTATTTCATTTGCCTGTTTGCTTTTCTAGATTTCAAATCTTGGACATTAATGACAAGCATTCTCCTATCTTTTAGACAGCCTTGTTTCCTCTCTTTGAGTTCTGTCTAACCCTACTTTTTGAGAGGAGACCAAACTTTCCACAAGATTTCCCACTGCTACCTCATGCTTTTACCTTGTCTGACATGTCCCAGGGTTCATTTTTTCGAAGTTACAGTATTTGTTCAGATTTGGAACAGCACAGAACATATGCACAAACATGCTATTCTAAATTTGGAGTTCCTGTCCTAGATAGTTTTATTTTAATAACTATTAGACATGTTTCGTCTTAGGAAAAACATTGAGAATTGTTGAAACAGAAAATGGAATGCGTGGAGTTTGACAAATTTCTGTGTAGCTGAATGGAGGTTGTGCACTGAAATGTGCCACCAGAGGCACTTTGCTCACTGCTCTGGCAGGGAGCTGCATGTAGAGATGAGTTGTCAAATGGAGGTCTCCTGCTTACTTGGTCCAACTTCCTGACTGCTGTCTTTTTTGTTCAGTGGGTCAGCAAGCTGGTGAGGCTGTTTCCATTCTCTCCCTCTTTCATGTTCCTGCAATGCAATTTGAATTTGCTACAACATGTGTGCTTTTTATAGGAACAATAATCATGTTGACCTCATGCAAATCAATGCTGAACCTGGCTATTCTTCATGCTTTTGCACATGTATTTGAAGTGTACTGCAGTGAAATGATACACTACCTCATTTTCCTTTAGTAAAAGCCCTCTGGGCTAAATTTACAGGGCTCCTATGCAAGCTGCAGCAGAAGAGTAAATCCTATTATGGGATTTCTGAAGCCAAACTGAAGAGCTGACCAAAAGATGGGTCAGTTCAACTAATCAGCTTTGTAAATGTATTAACATTTCATTCAGCAGAGATGACCTAGAATGGTCAGCTGCCTGCTCTCAGTCCATAGGACTGAGAGGACCAAGCTGCAGAGCCTGTCTTTGCAGGAGTGTGGTGTTGCTCTGTGCAGACAAGCTGCCTGTTCACATCTTTGGATAGTGGGCATGAGAAATGAGCACAGTGACTTCACTGTTCAGTTACACTCACATATCTTGCTTTATGCCATGATTAATCTGAACAGGGATCTCCCAAAGGCTTTTACCCAGTGATCATCCTGCAGAGGGCCTATGTGAAAAATACCTAATACTGGACAGATGTGTAGCTGATGTTGCTAATTGTAACACAACTGCAGCACAAAGCAGGCAGCAGCTATTGTAGTCACAGGACAAATTTTAGCATAAGATGGCTACAAACATTCTAATGGCTCTGTTGATTAGACCTTTGCTGGTGAAGTAGCAGAGGCCCTGATCAGGCAAATTTTGGTGGTAATTACCCGTGTCAAAACCAACTTCACTGAAGTCAGAACAACCACTGTTTGGAATGAATGTGTTTGTGCAGAGCTGGGACCCAAGTGATTAAATAACTACAGGTTTCTCTCCCAGTTGTACTTCACTGTCTTTCCAGGCTACTCTTATGCATTTGAACAGTCGTTTATTAGGTTATAGTGGCTATACAGGCTGCAGAAATGCTTGCAAAAGAGCCCTGATCCTGTGATTTACAAAATGGGAGTGCCAAGGGTTAATGAAAAAGGGTTGCTTCCTAGAATCAGTGGGTGATAGGCAGCAGGCAAGTCCTGAGCAGCAATTCCCAGGTGTGTAAAATTGGTCTGGTGCCTGCAGTGATGATGTGGCTCAGAGAAAGCATGAGCTACTGCTGCTAGTGTAAATAGAGATGTCAGTGAGACAATTTGAGTATACAGAGCATTTGTTGGATTATTATCTGTGTAACAGCAAGAAGCTGCTGGATTTCCACAGCGATGTCATTGTCCTTTTATTTAGACTAATACAAAGCCAAAGGGAAGTATGAATTATGTGAACAATAACTAATCCTGGTCAATAACAAAGTACGTATGTGTGTTTGGTCTTTTTGGTTTCTTTTTTTCTTTCCTTTTTTCAGGGGCGGAGGGGTGAGGGGATTAAGTATCAAGTGTTACATTGTCAGACATTTATATAATTACATTGACTCACTGTTGTTGATGCACTGAGTGTTCTTTCCAAATGCATGGAGAGGATCAAGGTATATTATGTGGCAAATAGAAATTACAGTGAATGAGGTGTAGTGAAGAGTGGCTCTGTAGAGTTCACTGGTCTTGGGAGAAATAAGGAGCTGTGGCAAAACACAGATCACTTCAAAGCTGTTCCTTGAGCAGAAGGAATTTATATGATTTATATTGTAGGCTGAGTCTAGTTATAGCTCATATTAAAAATCTGCTGCTTCAACACCATAAGTGTTAACATCAGTCATGTTCGTTAGATACCTGGGGTGCGTGTGTGTTTCCAATGGGTTGTTGATGCCTAAAGATCTAAAAGGGATTTCAGTGCAGAAGTACCATTTAATTCTTAAATCATTATATGCCCGTGTATTATCCCAAATAATAGGAAGCCATTTCACATCTGCTAACGTCACAGCTATACCACAGAAGATGGTTACAATAAAAGAGATTCTATTAGGGATACTTGAACTGGCATTGTTTTTATGTTGCTACTTTATAGTGAGAAGTTCTATTGAGCAAGGACACGAAATATGATTTTTTTAAACTGAGAATGATGCAGGTTCCTACATATGTGGAGTTTTGAACACATTCACAGTAGCAGATGAAGATATGATTATGCAAATACTTGTCATGTCTGTTAAGTCAAATAATGCACAGATAAATATAGACTGAGAAAAGAAATCTAGTAAAACATTTGACTTCATAGAACAAAAGCTATGTAGGGGCACAGCGAGGTTACAAACTCAGCAAAGGCAACAGAAACAAAATGCAAAAATTTACTTAGTGCTTTTGGTATTCTACCTGCAGCTTTCTTGTTTCTGTCTGTGCTTTTTCCCAATCTCTCATCCTGGCTCTTGTCCCAGCTGCCAATCTGCTTTCCTTGACATATCACCTGGGTGAGAGGAGCAGAAGCATTGAAACCCAGGAGTGAGAGATTGTTTCTGCTTGGGTTTCTCTGCCTATTGCCTCAACAGCCTGGGCACTCCTACTGGTGCCAGGAGATTGAGCATTTGTGAACTGCATGGGAACAGCTAAGTAATATCTTTCATAGAAATGGTGAAGAGTACATTCCTAATGACAAGGAACACACCTAAATAGCAAGGTGTTTAAAAAAAAATTGTGGATGTTGTTAACAGGAGAAAAGAGAAGTTTCTACTAATGCAAATTTTTACAAATAACTGAAGTGCTTCTAAGACAATGTCAAAAAAAAAAAAGAAAAAGACCCAGTAAACCCAGAACAGTAACATTAATAGATAATTGTATAATAGATAATTATATTATCTAATATATTATTTTAGTTAATATAATTATTAGATACTTATAGATAATTATAGATATAGATATAATTATTAGATAATTGCATTATCTAATAATAGGAATAGATAATATGGGAAATCTTCAGTTCCATTTCTTGGAATATGAGAAAATTCTAAAATTGCCTAATATTTCCATTATAACAGTTATGCATTATAGTGGTAGACACCATAATGGTACCTGTAGGCAACATTGCTTCCTCTGGTTATTTTCATTTACATGTCTCATGACTTAGCTCATGGGCTTTCCCAAAGTTTTTCAACTGCATGAATAGCCTCTGTCTCACCTGGCTATTCCCAAGCTGCTCTGTTATTTCCTATTGAACTGTCTCTACTACAAAAAATTTCTGTGACACTACAGTTTGTTGCACAGGTCTGACCATTGCTTGAGAACATCCTGTGTTCCAGTATTACAAGTAAGGCTTTAGAATAAATTAAATAGGTTCTTATTAGGAATTATTTGTTTACTGTTATTTACTGACTTGTTTATAATCAATAATTTTGGCATTAGGAAATAAATATGATTATGGTTATGTCTCTGTTGGAGTGTTTGAGAACATAGATTACTCTCTACATGTGGCTGTATCAAACTATTTGTTGAAACAAAGCAAGGTTTATTTGCTAACATTCTCATGACCAACAAGACAAAAATAGCCAATATGTTATTGGTGTAGAGTCTTGTTTTGTTTGTTTTTAGTGACAAGCTGTTGTTTTTGGCAGTTTAAACTACTCTATAAACCTTCCTTTGGGTAACTGTTAGAGTATTCTGTATTTGTAACATAAAGAGCAGTGCAAAACAACAAAACTCTTCAATTTCTGTGATAAGGTTGTCTGCACTGACCAGTGGATTGATCTGTATTCATATTAGTTCTGATAGAAGGGATCTGCAACAAAATTGCCAAGTACAAGTTTCAGTATTAGTTACTCCAAGGATTAAAAACCCCCACATAAGTAAACAATGTGTAAACAATGGCAGGTTAAGAAAAAATAAGATTTTTTTCTTGTTATATTTACTTCTAGATTTTCTTTGTCTTTGACATTCACTTTTGTGTCTCAGTCATGAATATTACAATTGTTCTCATTTTTAATGGGAACTAAGCTTCTCAATTAATGTCTCATGTCAGAACTTGACCCTTTCAGAAATAAACTAAATAGCACAAAACTTGAAGCAGAATAGAGAATAAACAATGCTGTCTTGACATTGTGCAGAAATGTTTATTAAACAACTCCATCAGTGCCATGCTACCAGGCTTGCTCTACAGTCCTAAGTTACTGGTATTGTTTGAGACCTGGAGTTTTGAGCAGTTCAGCTGTGTTTATGTTTACTTTGCATAGAAATAGAACAATCTCGCTTGTATTAAATGACTGCAGTATGAGTTGAGGATTGCAACAACAGATGTGAAGGAAAAAATATTTTAGCAAAGGTTGTTTTCACTGTGTTGCCTCCAACTGAGGCTTATCTCTCTAAGTGCAGAATTCTATTCTAACAAATGACAATTAAAAATTTTATATTTAGATAACTGGCTGCCTCCTCAGAATACCCTCATACACAAGATTTAGTTTGCTATTTAGGTTGGTTTTACAGACATCCAAATCCTGTCAGGCTGAGCTCCAGTCTCCTCCAGCTTTATGGAACATTTCCAGAGGAAGTATTGAAATGGATAGATTTCATGTCTCTGTTGCTTCCACCATTACCTGGTCTCAGTGCTCTGTCATAAATTAACTTGGCACTTTTACATATTTAGATATTTCTTCTCTGATCCTATTCTGAATTCTTGATCTTGTGTTTTCATGGGTTTATTGGGTATGTAAACTTACAGAATCAGAACTAGCATCTACTACAGCCAACAGTAAGGTCCTTACAAACAGCCAGAAAAATAGCTGCATGTCTCTTCGAAGCAAAGTAGTACAGTGAATAATATGACTTTTAAGCTATGATGAGTCTGGGAGCTGAGTGACTCTCATCTGTAGTAAGCTGGGCTACCCAACCAATGGGGCAGTGGAGGCAATAGGATTGAAATTGTATGTAGGTTTTGTTTTAGGAGGACTCCTGAAAGCTGCTTGAGTCTGACAGTGCTAGCACATAAGTTTTAATTTTTTAAATGTTACCATGGCATCTGAGTTAATAAACATTTAAAAATTACTCCAGAAGTATTCAGCTCTTAACTGTCACTGTTGTGTGGTGCTTTTCAGAGTGATCAAGATCCCAGCATCCATCTAGGGTTAGGTAACCTAGAGAGTCAGAATTTCTACTGCTGTGCTAAACTCCCCTCACCACATCCTTGGCTGCCTTAGAGCTGGGATGGGGCAAACAAAAGTACTCCACAGAAACATCTCCCAGCCCCTTAACCCCCGACATTAATGTATGTGAAACATACATGTGCTTCTTACTCCCACAGCAGTCTGATGGCTGCCCTAGTACAAAGCATTTCCTGACATGGGTGAACTAAAAAATTTGGGTTTTAAAGGGCTTTAATGAAAAATATTTGTTTCAGAACTTCCTGTTGACTGTAGCCCTATAGTGCTAAAGGTGGAATATACTGTAAAAGCTTTTGGATGTAATGGAAAAAACCCCATCGTTTGCAGTCTATGACAGATCTGGTGTGTGTTAATGCTAAGTATGGTATAAAATAAAAGAATTCAGGGTACGGTGCTCTTGCTAACTGGAAAAGTCTAACTGACCTATTTAGAATGTTTGAAGATGTATGTCAGTTTATTTTCTCAGCAATTTCTAGTGGAAGTGACTATTTAAAAGGCATCTCGATCCAGTTTTCATTTAAGGTTTGGTGGTAGGGTTATTTTATTATTTATTTATTTTTTTAATCTCTTATTTTCACATGAGCTGGACCATAAAACAAAACTTAGTTATTTGCATGGCCTTTCCCTCCTTGCCCACCACCCTCGTCCCAAAGACCCTGCCCTCAGCAGAGCCGCGTGGCAGCACGGTGTGAGTGCAGGCCAACAGTGGTGCCAGAGCCACCCCGCACTGCCCTCAGTCTCCTCCCTGCCAGCGGCTGCGAACGCTCGTTCCATACTCCCAGTTCCCTCGGAGTAAGGGCAAACAATGACTGTGGCTGACCATGCTGGAAAGGGCACCTTCCTCAGAAACCATCACAGAGGTTGTTCATAAATTCATGACCAAAATTAAGGTACTAAACTTGTTGTGGTGTGCCTTCATGGTTTACCCCCGAGCCCTGGTTCCTCCCCCTGAAGATGTCCTCCCAGGTGTGTCAATCACTCCTCCTTTCCCTGATCCCTGCTGAGCACTGTCTGTCACTCCTGGAATTCCAGAAAGGGTGTCGAGTGATTGGGAGATTCAAAAGAAGCCCTCCACGCCCAGGGGGCATTGGGCCATCCAGGTGTCCTTTGTCCCCTGAGACCACCCCTCCCTTACCTGGATGGTGGGCTCCCTATCCCTTTCCCCCTCCCCCAGGTAAAAGAGAGGGCAGCCACGGGATCCGGGAGTTCTGGTGGAGCTGTGACTGAATTCAGAGGGCTGCGGGCCAGAATTAAAGCTCTGGATTAAAACCCTCCATCAGAACCGACTCCTTTCCTTCACCACAGCATTAAAGGCCTCTCCGGCAGCGGGAAACCTGAGGAGCGGACCCTCTGCGAGAGGAAGCTCCATCCCGCCGCCACCAGAGCTCCGGCATGCCTGAACTTGTCTCCATGCGCCCAGCTGTGACGTTCATCTGGCCAAAAGTGTCTCTGGGGTGAAACACCACAGTTGCCGCTATTTGGTTCAGCAGCAGGGCCAGACAAGCCAAGGCACGTCCCGTTCTCGATTTTGGTACCACCAATACTAAACCAAGGCCCTCAGTTCCCAGGGGCCGTGCGGGGCCTGAGCTCTGAGAGTGTCCCTTGCTGTGGGTCTGGAGGTTGTGCCTCATACATCCCGGTTTATACATTTATTTCTGGAATATCAGACTTTCTCTTCCCCAGATATGAGTCCCTGATTGCTTTCTTTGAAACAAAATGATATTTCTTTAAAAAATCCAATTTATAATTGCCTACCCAGTTTCATGGAAACCTGTGAGGAAGCTTGCTTTCCCTGAACCACCAGCAAATTCAGTGTGTGGGTGAAAGGCATTATTTAGGCTCTTGTAAAACATCGGGAGAAAAACCACGTAACATAACATTATCAGAAAAGGCTTAAAATCTGTGGGATTTTATTGCAACTGAAGGAAACATGGCTGAATGTAATGACAGAAAAGGCATTAAAATCCCTTTCATTAAGGAGCTATTTCTTCTTTGCCTTTCCCCTTTGTTGTATAAAGCTTGAAATATCAGGCAGTTGTGTCCTGGCGAGGGAGCGGCTGCCTCTGGGCAGTGGCTGTGGCTGCAGAGCCAGCAAGAAAACATCATGGCACACAGCTAAGGGATGGGATCCAGACTGGACAACACGTGCCAAGGACTGCATCTTGTATAAGACTTCTCTCAGGTGATTTCAAGAGGTGGGAAGGCAGATGACTAATATTGCTATGAGGTAGAAATTCTGCTTTTCCACTTCAGAAGACCCCAGGGATTCAGGTATCTCCTGGCAGGTGTCAATACTGAGCTGATGACTTAACATTAACCCAAAAATATTGTAGAGTCTATTCCCTTAAAGGTTAAGGGAGATTTTTCTCTCTCATATGGGTCCCCTCATTAGTAAGTATATTTACTGGAAGTCTTTCATTTGGAGGCAAAATTACCTGATACAGATCATATGCTGAGACATCCCTCAGGCCCAGCAGTCACCAGCCTGTGGCAAGTGTTGCTGTAGAATGTTGACTTTTTTTTTTAAGTTGTATAAAATGCTTTTTTTGTTAAATGTGTTGGAGTCTTATCAGAGGAAATAGTCTTAAAGACAAAATAGTTGTTGTTTTCTGTGTGTTTTTAATGGTAGGTTTTGGCACAAAGTTACACAATTTTACAGCCTCAAAAGAGCTCAGTATGTAGATTTTAATTTTTTTAAATGCAATTTTGTTGCTGTTGCTGTGATAGGCCAATCTGTTGTGTTCCACACAGAGAGCAATACTACACTTATCCAAAGAATGGCCTCAAGCTAGCATCTGAATCAATGTCAGTTTGGGATTTCAAACTTGACTTCATGTTCAGTGTCTGGAAATACTTTATGAAAAAATAGCTTACCCATCCATTCAGCATTCACCTGTGAGACCACTCAGTCCTTTACTCCTCATTATGAAAAAACCACTCTTTAATAGAGACATTTATGACTTTTAATTACTGTAAATGATAGACCTGTCTCTGTGTTCAGAATATATCTCTGCTGAAATTATCCCAGCCACCTGCTCTAAGAATACTTACCCTTTAAACTGTCTAGATAAAAACACAATTTCTTTATTTTGTTGCAGCCCACATTTTTGATGAAGCAAACATGCTTTTTTGGGACTACCTAAAACCAGTGGCCAGACAAACTTAAGGGAATAAAAAGTAGTTATTTTTTACTGAAGGGCCTTCAGGTACATTTAGGGCAGACAAAGCCCCCCCCAGGCGCTACACCCAAAAAATGGATGATGGCTTTTCATAATTTTATAAATTTGCTCCATTTGCATATTGGGAGTTAATCTTTCAATTACAGCTTCAGGTAATGAAGCCATTTATCCCAAGTTTGCTGCCCCCCAACTTACTTTCATTTACATTTCTCAGGGCCTGAGTCAGTGAGGTGTCCTTGATTCCCAGTCCTAGAGAGGAATTGTTTTGCCTGACCAAAATGGGAAAGCAGCAGCTGACACTGTACATGGAGTTTAGAGTTATACACTGAAGAATTGCAGGATTACAAATATAAGAAAAATATAAAAGCTAAAATCCTAAGGCATTAAACAAACTATATTCCATAATTACATAAATGTTTTTATACCAGTTTGTTGCTTATTTTGGGGCAGCATCTCAGACAATGTTTGTCATACTTGCATATTCAGTTCTGATTATGCACTTACTGGGTATGCAGGATGATTTTCAACAGGCAAGTGAAGGAGGTCAGACACAATGAAGATTATTCCTGCTCTTTCACAAGAAACTGCTTTAGCAGAACCCCTAGCAATGGGACAAAATGTGGGAATAAATAATGAATACAGGATTTTTCCACAAAAACCCAACATTTTTCTTCAGAGGTTAGACACTGATGGATTGAGGAAATAGCTACAGTGATGGGGATGTGTGATTTCTAACAAAAAGGAAGGAATAGCCTCAATATAAAGCTCTCTAGCTTTATGCAATGCATGCCAGTAAGATCAAGAGACATATTATTGCTTTATCATAGAATTGGATTTTGGCATGCACTAAAAAAATGAGTTTAGCTGCATCAAAAAACCCTGTAGTTTTATGGGTCTAAAAAGAGTTTTGTATATTCAAAGGGAAGTACCATTAGAGAGCAGAAACAGAGAACTGAGGAAAAAAAAAATCTCTACTAGCAGGCTGAAGCCATGGTCTTGGGCTATCTAGGCAGGATGGGAAGGAATCTTGGTGTAAAAACCTTCATGGCAGTCAGACATCCCATATTTTTACTTTTTTGCTCAGATATGGTCAATTTGGTCCTTTGTCAGCAAGGCCCGTAAGTGCCTTAAAGAGCTCTCTGCCACCAAATGGAGGAAGTTCTTGAAAGGATCTCACAAGCAGGCTTGTAGATTAATTCCATAATGTACCTCTCTTTTTTTGGAGTGGTTGGGTGGTGAGACTAGGAGAATATCTTTAGAATATCTTCTCCTGCAGAAGCAGGTTTAAGTTCCTGAAATGGCTTGTGTGACTCCAGGAGGAGGACCTGTGTTTGAGGATACTTCTCTGTTTTTCCATTCCAGCCTTTAAGAATACAGTACAGAGGGAAGTGAACTGCACCAAAAGGAAAGTGATATGTTTAGCCCATAACTGCTGTGGAGTCATCATGAAGTATCAATTGCTTCTTCATTTTGAAACTTCTACTTTTGTCCCAATTTAGTTAATTTAATTTACACATTTTCTACTTGGTTTAACTGTACTTAAAGGTGCATTTCAGTATCTCTCTGTGCTTAATGACTGCAGGATAATTTATATGGTTCTTGTTACAGCTTCAAAGGGACAAGATAATGCAAGCTGATTTAAATGAAAATATTAATGCACTAGAGAGTTGCCTGTGCAGAATTTGCTGTGACTTCTGTAATCCCTGTATTTATTTTTTCATACACCCACTTGCACATCATTTATCAGCATGTTCAATATAATCCTCAAGGGCTATAGTACGTGGATTTTTTGGTTGTGTGCATGACTTGTGTTTCTGCTATTACTTGGAAATCAGTCTGTACATAATTTCTTTAAATTTCTTTCTGTCAGAGTCAAATCTATCATTTTAAAGGAACAAGCCCACAAGGCTTCCATATTTCGTCAATGTGCAGCAAGAAATTTCATGAGAAATGTTTTTAATATCAAATCTGTGCACTGGTATTTTAATAGTCTCAAATTTTACTGTATGACACAATAATGTTTCTGAAAAGAATGATTACATCTTTGGCATTAGGACAGAAAGGGACAGGTTATATTTTCTGCATTATTTATCTGTTATTCCCAGCTCAAGAAGGACTTTAACATTCTCTATAAGACCACTTGGGAACTTATTCATTTACTTGTGATTATTAATTTGTAAATATGTTAAAAAAGTACACCTCTTTCATGAAGACATCTGACTTCTGTTGGGAATTTCTGCAGTAATACTGCAGATACTCCTTCAGAATATTTTTCTACAGCAGATCCAAAGGGATCCCATCTGTCATAGCTTGCATGATAAAGATTTGAACTTTTTTACTTTGACTATTCAAAAAAAGGCTTGCAAAATAAGAAAATAATTAAGACTAAGTGGTTGAAACATGCATGCTTGTACCTCAAGGCACTCAAATTTAGACTGTGGGTCTGCAGGTTTATTTTTAGAAAGTGTCCAGTCCCCTGTGGATGTCTTTGGAAGACAGGACTCAACAGCTTTTAGGTCCTCAACTCCATTCTTTCTTTCTGAGTTGTTAACCATATGCTAATGGTTATAATACTGATTCTAGACATTTACCTACCATTTTTACAGCATCCAGTTTGCAAAATATATTTCAATTCATGCAGAAAACTACTTGTTGAGCCAACTAGAAACTTAGGTGTTCCTTTTGTGATGTCTTACCACCATTGAGACAAAGAGAACTGCTGCACTGCTCTACTTGCAAAATATTATATTTAGGTCTAAGACCCTAGATGAGCAGAGGAAGGTAGAAAAGCTGCAAGAGTCACCAGCATGCAGGAATCTAAGCCAAGCTGTGGGAGACTCTTGTCAACAAATGGCTGTTCGAATTAATCACTATCAAAGGAGAACTCAGGTAGAAATGTTGCACAAGACCATTTATATCTGAAACACTTAAATGCTTCAAACTCTCCTATAATGACCTTGCACATACAAGATAAACCTAATAAATGTGTTTAATAATTATGAGACCAAGCTCACCATTTGGCACGTGTAGTATTAATAGAGAAGACAGTCTTTTATATGTTGACAGTGTTATAGAGGATTCCTATAGAAGATTCTTTCCTTTTCCTGCAATACTTGAGGAACTCAGTGTAGGGCAGATGACATGAAGGAAGTTGGAGTGATATTTTTCTATAAAAAAGGTAGGAATATGTTCAGTATGTAGCACAACAAGCTGCTTCCCTGCTAGATCATGTGCCTCCAGCCACATGAGCCCGGTGTTTCCTGTACTAATGTTCCGATCAAGTGCCCATTCTAGCCCTTAAGGACAAAGCAGGTCACGTATAATTGTAATGCTTCCTTGAATCATGAAACACTGCGCACAAACCCTTTTGTTTTTAATTTGCATTTGTCTTTGTCGGTCTGTTGACTCCCTAATGCATTTTGTTGGCATTTTCCCTCTCTTCCATGTTGCAGGTAGGAGTGTTATTAAATTTGCACAAAGTTGGGTGCTCTGTTAACTTTGATGGCTAGCTCTGTCACAATCTTCTTTTCTTCTTAACAAAAGGAAAGCAATTGCCTTGAGTAATGCATGAAAATTGGCAGAAGTTACAGATGGCACTGTCAAATAGCGAAAGAAAAAATAATGTCCCATCTACTGTGATTTGTCTGGCAGAATTGAGGATGCTTCTGTCATTTCCTTGACAGGATGCTATACTTATCCATGGCACACGGACAAGACTTGTCATTTAGATAAGAGCTGAAGTGAACAGAGAAAGCAGAGACACACTAGATTTATTAGTCTGGATTGAATTCAGAAGAAAAACGGCTGTTGAGAATTTTGATATTCACTTTATGTGATTCTGCACTTGCTGTAAACTGTAGCAGCTTGACCCAGTAAAGATGTTCCTGTTTTTTAAACATGCCATTGTCTGAAGTTGAAGTGCAATATTTCTCCTTGCATATCTTGTAAATGGCTCATCTATGCTGGTGATAAAACTTAGGCAAAACTGTAGTATCAACCTTGTGTCACTTTTGTTTTTAAAAGCCACCCAAATAAATAGAGCAATCCTAGCAATCTGTATTGTTACATTCACAGTCAGTTACCCAGCTTCTAGCCTTTTAATGTTCTACACTGTGTTCTGTACAGCAGCCATATGTCATTTGAAATAGGGTGTTGCCTTTTCAGGTGTAATTTGGTTTACAATATGTTTATTCTCAGCAGGCTTTTCTCTGGTCTGTGCGTGACTCTGAAACCACTTCAAGATGACTTGCACAGTGTGACAGACTTCAACAGTAATAATAAAAACAACTGAAAAAAACCCCAAACAAAACAAGAAAAACCCCAACAAACCAAACCTAAATCAAAAAAGAAAAAATCCCCCCAACCACCTAAAGTAAAAGTTTTCCTGATTTACATTGGAATAGATCCAGAACGTGTCAGTGGAGGGAAGTATTGAAAGAACTTGTGAAAAAGACGGTTTCGTTTTGATGAAGGAAATGGGAACAGGAAATCCCAGAGACAGACTGTTAACACAGGTCTGAAGATCCACCCCTCATTACTTGGATTCTGTGCAGTCCAAGCAACCTTAAGGGAACTCACTTTTCTCTGAGCCTTTTGCTGCCTCCCCTCTGTGCTTGCTGTATATCCAGCCTGGTTGTTCAGATGCCCACGCTGAGAGGTCCTTGTGGCACTGCTGCTCTGCTTGCAGTGGGGTGGGAGGAGCTGTGCATGTCCTGCAGGCTCTGCCACTGCAAAGCTTTTCCTCAATACTTGTCTGATAGGAGATGAAAGGATATGGCAGTGCCCAGAAAATGGGTTGGTTTGGTGTAAAATCTGGCAGCAAGTCTTTAACTTTGGTCACATGTTTGTGACCAAAGTCTGTTATGAAATGCCTTCATGTTCTGCACCCAGGATATTGATGGGTGTGTTGATTTAGAAGATAAGTTCATGAGACCTGTGTCTTCACAGGCATACTTCAGAAATTTGAATAAGTCACAAAGCCTTGATTTCTCCAAGCCTTGAATGGCTTGAAAAAATGGTTTGGAGAGGAAATGGTTTGGTTAGTAGTGGAATATACTGAATTGTTGCATGATATTTCTTCCTTTCCTGTTTAAAAAGTTTTCTTGATACTGACCCAATGACAGTGTCTCTCCTAGGGGGTACTGCTTAGACACAATAACCTTGGATGCCATCTTGTAAGAATCATGTATCTAAAAGGAATAAGTAATTTTGAAAGAATTCTGGAGGCTCTCCTGGGTGTAGGCTGTTTATGCTGTCCTGGAGTAGTGATGGTGGGGAATTTCCTGGGCATGAGAGGGCCCTGGGCTGGTGCAGTGTCAGTGTGGCATCTCTTCCATGTCTGTATCCCTCCATGAGGAGGAGGCAGTCACTGATGGCTTCCAACAACATCTTAGATGTTAGAGGTTGTGGGGGGATAAGGACACTGGTGTTCTTTACCAGTGTAAAGAAGCAATTGAAACCTTCTGTGCTTCTCCATTGTGTATGAATGCAGCTGTAACTGGTATTTTCCTATTTTCCAAAGAACTTGCAGACTGTCGTAATGTCTTCCTTACTTTTAAAGTTTTTTTTAAGTTTGTAAAATACTAACTTCCTAGAGATAAAAACTAGTATATATTGGTAGATTTGGTCATAACAAAGATGGGACCTTGGAGAAATTGTGTAGTGGGGGTGGAATTCAGTCACTATAGTTCAATATTGCAAACAATAAAAGGAGTAAATACATGATGGGAAATAGCTTGGGAGCACACCATTAGTAGGAACAAATGTAAAATGATGAGGGTGTAAATCCGAAAACTCTGCAAAAGCAGAAAGGATGCATAAATCAAGCAACATAGTTGCTAGATATGACACTACTCTTTTTTTTCTATTGCACTCTAAAGGATAATGAACATATTAAGCAGGTGATGTGGGGCTGTATCTTTCTTTAAAGTGCTCTCTCTGGAGTCAGTGAGAAGTAAAATGGATATCAAACGCAGATTTTGAGATAGAATTTTCAAACCTTTACTTAGATTTGTTAAAACATATCACTGCAACTAGAATAAGTGACTCTAATCAATGACCAGACTTTTAGAATAACCCCAGATTATCTACATTTGTCTCACATAAAATCCAGTATTTCCATACAAATATCAGGATTCTAATTAGACCTGATGGGGAAGGACACACCACCAAATGGAAGCATGTGAAGATTATGTTTCAGCCACATGTTTGGTAGTAATAATGACATAACTGCAATTCTCTATTGCTCTTCAGAGCTGAACAATTAGCTAAACAAAGGGGTGGTGTCAGCTCTCACTGATGTAGTCTAAGTTGTGAGTCCCATCTCATGGGCAAATTTGCCAGTTCTCCTTTGTGTGTTGGGGCATCCAATAGACTGCTCCTGAAAGTGGATAGTGCGTGACCTAAACTGTTGTGTTGCCTAATAAAAAGCCACTGCCTGTAAGGCTCCACTGCCAGCAAGAAACATTTCCCCCACTGGAAAGCATCAATTCTTTTATCTTCCTCTTTTTACTTGGAAAGCATTATTTTGTTTATCAGAATGTTATAGTACCTCAAGAAAACAAAAACAAACAAACAAAAAAAAAAACCCCAAAAACCAGGAACAATTTTACTGTTAGACCAAAATTCTGGTTAGCCATTTTTAGTTTTCAACTATGGCAGTAGTGAACAAATGTAAAAGCAGGATGAGTGTAGGGTGATCCCCTTCCATAGGCTGTGGAAATCTGCAGTCAGGGCACTACCCAAGTGGAAGACTGTATGAA
Organism: Anomalospiza imberbis; assembly: GCF_031753505.1. Taxonomy (NCBI): domain Eukaryota; kingdom Metazoa; phylum Chordata; class Aves; order Passeriformes; family Viduidae; genus Anomalospiza; species Anomalospiza imberbis. The sequence continues at coordinate 15,836,221 of NC_089690.1, read as the reverse complement.
TCGTGTTAGTGTCCATCAATGGATCTATTGTCCACAAATTGTTTAGCTCCTTTTTGAACTTGCTTGTTTTCCTGATCACCCCAGTCTTCTGTGGCAAAAGAATCAATGAGGTATGTAAAAACATTTACTATTCTATGCTTTTAGGAGTAGCACTAAATAGCATGACTTGTGTAATTGTGGTGTTCTGAGAAACAGTTCATAATCACTTCCTATTCATCTTCTCCACATTGATAGAGATGCATGAAATAAGCATACTCCATCTTTATTGTCAGGTTTCCACTCTGGAGAGTCCTTTTCTATTTAGTCTCTATTTTTAGAAAATCATTTTGTCTCTAATCATCCTTTGTTGCCCCTTTCTGCTATGTGTGTTATGAGGTTACTAAAATTGCACTGATGATTCAAAATGTGAGCACCCAAAGGATTTATATAAAAAACAATGATCTTTCTTGTTTTTCTCTCTGTTGTTTCCCTAACAATTTCTTATTTACATTTAGACTCTTATACACTGAAATGATATTTTTATCAAAGTAACTGTTATTTTTGATCAATATCAGAGATACTACATTACTTTTTGAGTAGGAAAAGATAATTTCAAGCATGTAATTTTGCACTTGTGTTTTCCCTATGGACATTTCTTCATTTATTGGTGATGAATTTAATCTGCCTTTTAATTACTCATTCAGCATTGTTCGGTCTTTCTGGAATTCATCTGTGTTTGTTATGGTCTTTATTACCATGACTAATTTCAACAAGAAATTAGTTATTTTTAATCAACAAGAGAATTTATTATTCATATAATTTACCTTGTATCCTTTAGCAAATTATCAGTCTGCCAGGGGATGTTCCTTCTTATCCAATAACATTTTATTTTCCTTAAAGGTCATTGAGAGACTTTTCTACATTAATTTCATTAAGAAGATCTGGGATCCTCCATGGCTGGACAATGCTAGCTTGTTTTTGGAACTTCAGAAACGGAATAAATTTGAAATATTAATTTTATTGAAAAAGGAGAAAAGTTGATTTGCTTTCTATTCTGTCATATTTTAGAAAGTGCTCAGCAAATTTATTATTTTTTACTTTCAACCTCTCTACCCAAGTTAAAAGCTTTTGTCAAGGCTTGTAGTTGCTTGGATCAACCTTGCCAACATTGATTTGTCTCTCATGGAAGTTAGTTTCAGTGATAGGGCTTTATAGAGTAGCAAGTAGTAAACACACATTTCATTAAGAAATTCTTTTAAACTCTTGGCTGAATATTATCAGGCATGTTGTTCAGGTGGTGATTTGGCTTGATTAATTTGATTTCAATAATTAAGCCTTCTACAGACACTGCAGATTTTAATGGATTCTTAGATGTGACCTGGTGATTCTTAGGAATGCGCTGGGTGAGAAAGTCCCCACAGCTCTTCCTGCACTGTGAACATCAGCACAGAGAGATCATTGAGCTTTATCCTATGCTTTCAGATTCAGTGAATATTTTGCCTGCCCTTCAAGCACTATCCAGAATGCATTCTGGCTTTATGTCTTTAGCAAGTATTTTCTTTAAAATCTCTTCCTGGCCTTGATAGTTTCACATTAAATGCTAGGGTGTTTTGTTCTTTTTTTTTTTTTTTTCCCAATTTGTTGTGTTTTCTATTTTCTTAAGAATTTCAACTCTCTGCTCACTGAAGGATCATCCTTTTAAACTGACAGGGTAGGTTTATTTTAGATATTAGGAAGAAATTCTTTACTGTGAGGGTTGTGAGGCCCTCAACAGGTTGCTGAGAATCATGGATGCCCCATCCCTGGCAGCATTCAGGCAATGCCAGGTGTGTCAGTCTGGTCCAGTGGAAGTGTCACTGCCCATGCCAGGTGGGTTGAAACTGGATGATCTTTAAAGTCCCTTCCTACCCAAACACTTCTGTGATTCTGGGCTACCCTGCTGCCCAATGTGGACTGAGAGCTTACATCAGCTGAGCGTGGAAGAAGTTCCAATTGAAAAGGGGGCATTGGCAGGGCTCTTTTATTTCCACACCTTATTATATCACCTTTCAGGGAAGAAATACTCTTTGTATTTTCCAGCAAGAGCCTTTTTTCAAGCAGCCTGTGATGAAGATTCACAGTTCAGTCAGTCACCAAAATAAAATTAGGGTAAAAAAAAAATTACATATCACTTCAATAAACTGTTCATTCCTAACAGTTCAGTGTGGTTAGATTGCTCACAAGAGAACCCCCTGAAGACAAAAATTAGGCAAATTACCTGGGCCAGTACTGACTAACTGAGAACTGGGAACTTTTAATTAAGTTGATATAAAACATTTATATGTTAAGTGTTCTTTACTTAATATTGGCTGCCTAAATAATTCAGCTGAGAAAGAAGATGAAGATTCTTAGACTAGTAGATTTGACAAGCCCGATTGTACTCATGAAAGTATAGACAGACCTTAAAAATTATATCCTCAGAACAGGGATCCTAATGTCACCATTATCACTAGTTACTGAAATGGAAGAAGAGCAGCCTGTTAGCTTTTATTTGCTAATAAAATTTGGCTAGTAATAGCAGCAGCAACAAAACCAGCAGGTGCTCTGTGCCCATTAGTCAAATTTATTATATAACAACAGTACTTGATTACCAGACTGATGACTTGTGAAGTGCTTCTGTGTGTCTGTGTGCACAATCCAGAGCCTGACGGCAAATACCTGATTGCCTGACAAATCTTGTTGGGTTCTTTGGGTTTTGTTCCTAATTGGATGAAGTACTTGTGCAAATAGCTGTTTGCAGTGAAAGTCCATTGGAGAGTCTCCCTGGTGGAACCAGAAAGTACATTTGGTTGCCTTTTCCTGTCTTAGCACAGGGGCTAGACATAAACTATCTGAAATCACAGAAAACTCATGTTTATCAACAGTTCTTAAAAATAATTTTTTCCCATTTATCGTATTTGTTAATATTTTCAACTGTTAATTGTGCTACTGGAGTTCATGAGAAAGGTTAATCCACATCAGAAGTCTGGGGGCAAAGAGATAGTGCCTTCTGAAAAATGGTCCCAAGCATGTGCTAAAAATGTATCTGTGTAGTTTGTGTCCTAAAACAAGGATTAAAATAAGGATTTCTGCCTTTTTCTATCTGCCATATGCATGTTTTGGCTTCATACACATATGGTTAATTTCCATTTGACTTTAGTGAGTGTGTGGATGGGCTTCACCTGCTAAGCACAGCTTCAAGAGGGAGCAGCCAGATGTTGGTAGTGCTGCACAGAGTTAAAGTGGGCAACAGGGAAGTAGGAAATTCATCCTTCAAATCACAGCTCCTATTCCTCACTCCTTCCCATGGAGGTAGGAGGGCTGCTGTGGCAAACATAAAGCTAAGCACTGCATATTAATTGCAGACAGTTGTTCTAAAAAAGCAGAACATTTTGATTTAGTTGGCTTGGGTTTGATATAGGCATCAAGGGAACTACTTGGGTTTCCCCAGCATGAGGAGAGGAAAATACAATTTTTATCATTTTTTCACTGATGTTTGGCTGCAGTCTGGCTCCCTTTATTGTCCTGGAATGGCTGTGGCTATTAGTATTTTATTCGTTCCCTCTCCCGGTCAGAACTCTCCAGCCCATCTGGAATAGGCAGGAACAAAGAGCAGGGAGACAGACTTTTAGCCCCAGGTCTGTCAGAGAGGACTCAGACAGTTAAGCAGAAGCTGTTAAAGTAACACCAACGTGCTGAACCTGTATTTGTGTCCTAACCTGACCTCTCTCTATGGACTTTGTTTTGCAACCACCTGTGTCCTGTCTTTCCTGGGGTCTTCATTACACGTTTGTGGCCAGGGTGGGGTTAGCACATGGGCTGCCTTGGGGCTCACATCCTCTCACAACATGTGTGGGGACATCTGTGTGCAGCCAGAGGAGGGCAGGAAGCCTCACCTCCTGCCTGTGAATGACCAACTGGATCTTCCTCTCAATTACTTTAAAATGTTAGAGAAAATTTGTTGTTCAGCTTTTCAGAGAAATTACCTGAGATGAAGGCAGCACAGAAATCATGTAAACTTTCTCTATTAGTGAAAAATACAGTTTATTATGTTTATTGCTATCATACACAAAAAACATGCTGGAAATTGTTTCACTCCAAAGTAAAATAAGAGGTAAAACATTAGAAACACTCATTACAGCCTAAAGTGTTAAGAAATGAAGTGTTGAAAAACACTAACAACTGAAAAGAGATTTAAGTATTTGTATTTAAATCTCTAAGATCTCCTCAAAGAGAGTAACGCATGATAGAGAAGTTTCCTACATTGTCTTAAAGCATCAGAGTTTTTCAGAGTTCTTGAGTACATGTGTTACATTGCAAGCAAAGGAGGAAAGAATATATAAGATCAATTTAATTATCTATTCATGTATCTAAATATTAATATAGTAATTGATCTATTAATAATTTGATTTTCCTCTAGCAACCTATTTCCACAGAACATACTTTGCTCACAGACTGGACTGGAAGGGACTGCTGAGATTTCACTCTGGGGAAGACCAGCTTCTGTGCAGCACAGTGTGCTGTTTGCAGACAGTTCAGCTTTTAAACAAAATTAAATAGGGTAGTTGAGAAATTGTGCTTTGAATGTGAAATGCACTGAAATTGCATTAAAAGTTTTATTATCCTGAAAAGGGAACTGCTTTTGTGCACTGCCTGCTGTTGGACTCCTTAGTCCCCTGGGTGCTGCTGGTTGAGTCTGTGTGAGCACGGTTTATTTGATGTGCAGAAAACACTGCATTTCTTGTTAGGAGTCCTTCTGAGCCCACACTGCTCATATGCAGCAGGTGCCCTGGCAGGGCAGGTGTGCCTGTGTGTTGCTTTGATACACATGACTGTCTGCAGGTTTATTTTTATTTTCTTTTTGTTTGTTTGTTTGTTTGTTTTTTGTTCACATGTCTTTCATTTGGATGATTATATTTTGAAGAGTAGACTTATTCTTGAAGCCTAGTCTTTTACTTCTGTAGGTGGCTGTGAGAAGAATACTTCAGTTGTAAATGGAGAGAATGTGATATGAAATTCATCAAGAGGCAATAAACATAAACTTGATAATATAATTAAATGTGCTTCTGCAATAGACATTTTCTGGCTGTGAGTGCAGTTCAGCTCTGAACCCTTATGCAGTGACCTCATTAATAGTGCTGGTAGAGACTGCAGTAGGACTAGCAACAAGTCCTCAAACAGGGCAAATTAAAACAAATTCCACATCCAAGTAATTGAAGCCTCTGCAAGCTGAGAGTTCTAGAAAATTGCTTCTCAGTTTCGTCCTTTCAAAAGCTTGAAACTATATACTTTTTTTTTTCTCTTCTGGTGATTTTTTAGCTTTCCATTTGGAAAATTTTGAATCCTTTTTCCTTATGCTTTTAATGGAAGCTGAAGTTGCAGGTTATTTTTTATGTTTTTGAACAAGCTGAGCTTATTCTTTATCTGTGGCTAATCATGAATCATTGGAAAATAAGATACAGAGCTTTTTTGTGCATGGCTTATTGCTTAACTACTGTTTTCTTTGCCATTTTGATAAGGGAGTTCATGGGAATTATTCTGCAGATTTTGTTGTTAAAAATGTTTGTGATAAAGAATTAAGTGTTGGTTTATAAATAAATATTAGCAAGAAACTTGCCCAATTTACATTAAATAATTGAAATTATTTTAAAAGGTTCCAAAACCAAAATATATCTTATAACAATGCAGATTGGCTACAAAATAAAAATTGAATAACAGTGAACATGTTTCTAAATGCATATATTAAGAAACATGACTAAACTCTTATTTTTATAGGGCCATAAGTAACTCCCCACAGGTCTCCATGAGGCAAGAGGCTATCTGACATGTATAGGAAGTGAAGGCAGAGCTAAACCAGAGATTTTTATGTTAGGAGATGCATGAAGGAATGTATGAGCAGAAAAAAGTGAAAATGGATTGTAAATGACAGGTTGTCTTTTCTGTCATCTGACTTTTTTCTTTGGTAATTCTTCTGCAGAGGGAGTTCTCCAATACTAAAGACAGATCCACCATGGGAGGGAAAGCTTTGAATGGAGCCTCTGCCAAATTTTGGTGTCTTTCTTCCCAGTACCTCTCTTGATTCATTCAGTTTGTGAATGAAGAGGCACATTAAGCCATTGATCAAAATGTATGGCAACACTGACCAAAATGAGAGGTATGGCTAGGCTACTATTAATATAGGATTTTAATTTTAGATTGTACCTCCAATATCTGTGAAATACATATTGTCTATAAAATCCCATGTAAACAAATCTTTGAAACTTAGAGGGCCCTGTTCCTTCTGGTGGGTACTGCCCCAGCCCCTTGTGGGCCAGGTGCCTGGCAAACTCAAGGATGCCAATGAAGAAAGTCTGACTGTTCTCTGCCAGCATTGTCTTATTTGCTTTAAAGTATTTGAGTCCCATTGTTCAACAGTGATACACAGGCTTTGTGATATGGCTGAGGGGAAAAAAAAGTCAATATCACAAACTGCTCTACAATAATTTAGCAAAAGAGGAAATGAAGCAATTCCAGCTCTCGGATGAGTAGTGGAAATGAAGCAATTCCAGCTCTGGGATGAGTAGACTTAAAAGCTTCTGTTCTTGCATTAAAAATGATAAATAGCAAAATGCATATTTTCAGCACCTTAATGTTCTAGAGGATTTGGAATATGCTTATCTGTTTGTTGATTAAAGCTTGTAAAGCAGTGGGGACCTCTGTTTTAGCTGAAGAAAACATTTAGATCTCCTTTTCACTTCCAACAGTTTAGCTGAGGTGTGGCTTTAAACCTGAACGTGCAGAAATACCATGCTGATATCTTTAGTCTTCCTCTGTTTCTTCCAAGTTCATTGGGACTTATGCCAGGAGATGGGATTAATTCAATGGCAGACACTGTGGTCAGGCCCCTTGGGACAAGCTGAAGAGCCCGTGGTTTTTCTGCAAGTTGTTCTGCACATCACGGCAGTGCTGCGAGCAGGCCCGGACCACAAAGGTGTTTTGGGGTAAAGTACAGCACAGAGGAATGAGAGCCTGGGGGCTTCTGCATTTGAGATCATGACTGCTTTACCTTGACAAAGTTGAGTCAGGTTTGAGGGCACTTGGCCATTTAAAAGTGCCCTCAAACCTGGCTCAACTCAGTCAAGGTAAAGCAGTCATGATCTCTCTTGCAGAGATCATGACTGTGGCTGTGGCTCACAGTAGGAGAACAGATAGTAAGAAATGGAGGGAAGAAGTTTGGAAGAAGCTGATTGCTCTGCATTCTTATCTGCAGCAAGGTTGTAGGATTTTTCTTACCAATCCTTTTTTCAGTTTTTCCTGGGCATCTTCTGAAGTGTGAAGGAAAATGTACACAGCAAATTAACACTGGGAATGAATCTGTGGTGCTGGCATAATTAATTTTATGTTGCATCACCTGAGCTGTAAACAACAGCACAAGGAGCTGGTAAATGATTCCGTTTCTCTTGCACATAAGAAAGGTGGAGATAGCAATTTTCCTGGCTTATTTGTTCCTTCTTCTTCACTGTACTCAGATGGTGTTAAAGGGTTTCTGCAGGTCAGGTATGGCTCTGTGGATTTTTCACTCTTTCCCCCAAGTAAGTATTAGTTCATAGAAACAAATCTTTCAGTCTATTTGGCAAAGTCTATTTGGGTCTATTTTGGCAAAGCTTCTATCAAAAGGATCTTTTAAATTCTAGCATGTAACTTTTACCCATTCATCCCTCTTCCCCATTCCTGAATAGTCTTTATATTGCTCTATAATTATAGATTTTTTCCTGGTACTTGGAATTCAAGAGCATTTTCTGTACCGCATCTGAGTGCTAACGTTTGAGTGCTGTGGAGGAGCCTTTTGTTTTGGTGAAAAGGAAAAACAAATGCCAAAAGTATGCTAAGTAGAGGTCTGGTTTTGCAGGAAATTTTAGTAAGGACAGCTGCAGGAGAAACTTTCCTACTAATTTGGGACTCTCACTCATCCTTTCATCTTATTACATTGTCAGAATCTGTAGGCAGAAGGGCTGATACTCTGCAAGATGTAGCCCACCTGAGCTGTTAGGAGAAACCTGCTGTAATTGGTTGTATCAATGGCAAGGTTAGTGCTGGTTGTAAGATAGTATTTCTGTTGTAACTGTGTTTTCTTCTGCCTTTCCCTCTCCCTGAAATGAAGCTTTAGTACCTTTGACTTCTAGCTGCATACGTGTATTTGTGGATAGAGCTTATTTGTGGGAAAACATGCCTACTGTTGTAAAGCATCAGCATTACTCACTTCCCTTACAATTCTGTGAAGCAGAACTGCCCTCCTGCAGTTTTCTGTCACATTCAGTTACAATGCCTCACTACAGACCACAAAATGGAATGGCAAGTTCACATCTACACTTGTAAAAGAGCATCCCTGCATCATTTCTAATTCCAGCTGCTTGATCCTGCTCTCCTGGTGCCCTGAATTGGGAAGGATGGCTGGAAGCTCAGTACTGTACAGTTCTTGATGTTAGAGTCTGTGCCAGCAGGCTAACAAGGAAAAAACTAGGGCATCTGAGATTTCATGGTCTAACTCTGAATTCAAAGCCTATTAATGATTTGTTACAGATAATTGCAATCCCCATCTTTTAGTTGTGTTTATATAGTGTCACACTCTCATTTTATTCTTCCTCTGTAATGTATTTTTATCTATGAAATATTCTGTTAACTAACTGATATGAAAACTTTCTGTTCTTTGGGATTTTTTAAATATGGTGTTAAAAGGTATGTATATTTGTTTAAGTCATATTTCTTACGCTGCTTGTGTGGTTTAAGCTTAAAAAATGTTTTGGGATATTATTAGTCTTGTAGCAGTGTACAGGATGGTCATGGAGGAGTCTTTAACCTCCCATGGGGCTCTGTGTTTGAAAAGTCATGGAGAGAAGATATGAGAAGAAGGCATAGAAATGCAGTATTGTGATTTCACTGTGATGTTACATTTAATATCCATACAAGTAAACTATGTTCAAGGCCAGATCTTTTGTGAATTGTGAAAGATCTGGAAAATGAAGTCAAATCTTGCATCTTCACCTGTGGCTTTTTCTGAAGACCACCTCAGTTAATCACTTCTAAAACTATTTTCCTTACTCTTACAAGTTGTAGTGGAATGAATGGGCATCTGCTTTGCATTTCAGTATTCTCAGTCTTACTCTGCAAAATTCTCTCTTTTCACAGGTTCAGTTTCACAATTTTTTTTCTTTTTGGTTCCTTTCCTGATCTGTCATAGAATATTATCCTTGCCAATGAAGACAGCATTGAAAACCCATAAAATACCCAGGCAGTTACAGTGGGAAAGTAAAAAAAAAAAAAAAAAAGCCCAACTCTAACAAAAACTATGCCTTAGCAGTGCTCATTCAACAGATGTTAGTTTATTGGTATATTTGGATCTTCTGTGTGAAAGTACATAAAGGAATTAAATGTATAGGTTGTATTTATATAAAACTGCTAAGTTTAATGACATACACTTAAAATGCAGATGTTACAGGAGATGGAACCATATAGGGAAAATACTGTACAAATACTTGTATCAGTCCCACCAGCTGTCAATATGCTTTTGGATAAATTTTTGAAGTAATTTTTCCCCTTCAGTTAAGAATAAATAAATCATTAAGCAGACTAAGAATCTTACTAAAAAAACCAAAACCAAACCAAAACCACCCACAATAAATTAAACCAACCCAAAAAAAACCCTCCACAAACTGAACTAAAACAATCAACAAAATTTAACTTAATCAAGTTGAAACAAGTTCTATGGCCATCCTAAATAGCTGCAATATTTCAGTTTACTTTGACAGGTTTATACCAACCTATCTGCCTGGGATTCCATGTATTTGACTTTTCTGCATGAAGCCTACTGACTTGTGTGGGAACAATGTAAATTATATGAAAGGCATTTCAAGCACCAAGGTATATAAAGCACCACAAGCTCATACACATAGGAATCCCAGTAGTTTTCTTGCATCCCTAAGACTGCTTTTTATAACTAAAAATATTTCATTTTGAGTTGTTTCTTCTGTTTACCAGTACAGCTCCCCTTATTCATTCTCTAATTCTGTCCTTCCCCATGCTGTGCTTACTGTCAGCACTCAATATTAAAGCATTATAAATTTGGAGAAGTCTTCTGTGAGAAAGTCCATTGGATTGATTAGGCCATTTTTAATGTAATGGAGCATTGAATATTTATGCCTTGAAAAATACTAAACCTAGCTACTGTGATGTAGTGGCTGTTGTGAAAGTTTCTCCTTTTCATCTCATGTTCTCTTTCTTATAAAACCATCATAATTCTAAATGTGGCCTAGAAATCTGTTCCATGTAACATGAAAATGCATTGTTGGAACAAGTTTTTTGATCTAGGTGTAAATGGCACAAGCAATGAAATGCAGTGGGAAGACAGGGAAAAGAAGTGGTTTGTGCTTGTCTCAGAGGAAGACACAAGACTTGTGTTGTATGGTGGGAGTAACACTTATGCGTGTCTGTTGGCATGCCCTGTGTGTACACCCAAAAAAAGAGAAATATTTGATGTCTTGTTAGTAACCAAAATAATTTTTTAAATAGAATTCTGCTCCTAAATATTTCTGTTATCTCTATTTAGGTATTCATCTTCAAAATTCAGACAGTAACTTTGAGTGTTCTAAAAAAATAAAGTTGGAATTAGCCAAGGTTCCCTGGGAGTGTTCTTGTCAACTTGCCTTGTATCAGTCGCTCCACTCTTGCCTCACTCTACTTTATCACTGCTTGTGACCTATGACTACTTCTACTCTTCCATATATACTGCCCCTTAAAATACAGGATCTATTTATTGTATCACTGGCTCCAGACTGTATGTGTTTGGCAGATCACTAAATGCTACTAAAACCTCTTGGACATGAAAGGCAGAAGAGCCCAGATCCAGAGCATAGTCCAGGATAGAAGCAAATAACAGTGGCTTGTAGTGCCAGGCCTCTGAGAACAAGAACTGAGAGCCACTTCTATTAAATTGATTTGGCAAGTCTGCAAGAATATGTATGTCCTGATCCTGGCTCTGCTGCTCTTTTGTATGATCTTCAAAAATGCCTGAATTCCTCTGCTTCTGAATTCTATAAATTATCTTTATGATGCATTAATATCAGGCAGGACTTCTGTGAAAATTTATGTTGGTAAAGTTCTCTGAAGATGTGAAGTGCAATATGCTGTAATTATGATTATAAGATATGTTATCCTGTTTATTTGGTTGGTCTCTCACTCTTTGCTTTTTTTAAGCTAAATTCTTCTTCATTAATGAAGTACTTGCCATTGTGACAATTTTCAAAGCAATAATAAGAGTATTCTTAAGTAATTTGAGCTGAAGTGCATTTGAGATTCAATAGAAATCAAGTTGTTGCTCAGCTTTCTTGACTTCTTCATGAACAGATATACTCTGGTGTGTAATAGGTTGGACTTATAAAACTAGAAGAAGATAGCTGCACTCCCCAAAGGGCAGCCAGACTTGTGTTGTGTTATGTGTACCTTCTACAGAAAATTGACTACATAAATTGAATCATGATAAAATAAAAATGTGCAGAAAATATTTTGCCATTATGTAGATTTAAGTGGCTAAGAAATTATGAACAAGTTTTATAGTCATCCTAATGGAAAAATGAGGAATTAATAGATTTTGTGGGGGGGGGATTATGCTTTATTCTTTTTATGCTTTGTCTTTTGTTATATCCTTCCAATACCATAGTCAAGTTCATGGCACTTTGCTTTATGCGAGTAAAGCTAATGTCTTCAGTCTGGAGCTCCTCTGGAATTCTGAAGTAAAATTGAATAGCTGCCCAGCCAGAGGTGTCTTTCACTTCTTTGGTGGCAAATCCAAATACAGTGGGATTGAAAGCAAATCTGTGAGAAGTTCTTGATGCTGCTGCTTTTCATCAGTCTCTTTCCATGCTGGTGTCCAGTCCTAGAGCTAAAGGAGATGAATCCTCTCAGGAGGTATTCCCTGGCCCCTTTGACAAGGTACAGCACATTACCTGAAGTAGGAAAGTCCCGTTGTCCCAGACTGCCTCTCCTTTCAGCCTGTTCTAAAGAAAGGTGCATTGATTTTTTCCCCCCCTTCCTTATCTGGGGCTAAAAAGAGGTGATATGTCTTCAGCATAGATACTAAAACTACCAGAATTCACATCATACAATGAGCTAGAGTTCATTAACAAACTCACATCACTAAGTTTTAAGAGGACTGCCTGAGGAGCTGTGCAGGCTATTGAATATTGATCTGTTTAGCTCATTTCAGAACACTGGAAGAATTGCCTAAAAGTGAAGGAAGCTAAAACTGTTTTTGTGATGGCTGAAGGTAGAGAGGAACAATCAGTCATTGATTCCTTGTATAGTTTTTGAGTAGTTGTTATAGGATTCAATAATGAAGTATTAAAAGAAAGTTACAGTAAAAGAAGAAATAAATGTATTGCTAAACAACCGGAAGATCATTACTTTTGAAAGGATCTGTCTCTTCTTTCTGGGTTACAAGTTTAACTGATGCAGGTGATAGTGTTGATGTAACCATTTTTGCAGAAAATGGGAGCTGCTGATGGACAGAATTTTGCCCATGAAATGAGAATGATAGAATGCTCACCATTACACAGAGAAGGGATTAAAACTTGGATAATTGTCAAGTAGCAATCACAGTCAGGGAGCTGCTTTTTTTGTTTGTGCAGGCTGTGACATTTGACATTTTTCTTTTCAAAGTACTTATTAGAACTGCTAAAATAACTATTAAAACTTGCATATGATACCCAAGTGAGCAATCAAACAATGTGAGAGGACAATGGGAAGTTCTATGTCTAGATCTGAAGCCCTCAGTGGGCTACAGTGAAGGACTAATCCTTGGCTGTACAGAGGGCCTGTCCAGTAGGAAGAGAGGGAATCCTTCACAATTAGCAATTGTCTCTGTTTCTGGAGCAGCGTGTCAAACCCTGGGGTGGTGGTTCCAGGAGGATCTCAGTGGGGAGCATTCATCTAATTGGGGCAGAGGACTGGAGTGATTTCACAAAATTAACTATTGTAGTTTAGTAAATCATCCCTAAACATTTTCCTTAATAATTTCCAGTCCCTTCCCTGCCCAGGGATGTATTTATGTTGGGGGGGTATATTTATTTTCCTTTTGTTTTCCTCTTTAACAGAGAAAAGATACTGTATCACTGGGACAATGTCTGGGTTGAGGTTGATTTCCATTGCTAGCAATTTGGAAACAGATTTGGAAACAGGTATCCTTCTCTCTTTTCTGATATTTTTTTTTTTGTTTTTCTGAAGATGAATGTTAAATTACATTTGTACATTAGTTTTAATGTCTTCAAACTGTGTTTCTATGTTCAAGCTCTCATCTGTGTTATTTGGGAGAGCATATAATTCATTAACAGGGGTACACTATACCTTTTATACCAATGTGAGCCTCCCTGACCTCAAAAGCAACAACTCATTTCTTCCGAACAAAACAAGGATCAGAAATATGCCTAAAGGTGAAATCCCATAAATAATAAACTACTGGCTTCTGTCCTTTTGTCAACAAAATATATAAAGATGCCCTTTCTTTTGACTTTATAAAGTCAAGTTATTACAATTCTGCTTGTGCTCTCTTGTTTCCATGGAAACAGTCAGTCTAATTTTAGGGAACACTCTTCACTCCTACCATTCAGTTAAGTGTGACATAAATTTATGTAGTACCTCTGGTGTCTTTTGCACTGTCATCAGCAAAACTCTCTGTTGGAGATGGTGTACACATCAGATAAGGAGAATGCAAGCGAAAGTTTCCTAAAAAAAGAAAAAAAAAACCCCAAAACCAAACAAATGAAAAAAACCAAAAACTGAAAAAAAACCCAAAACCCAACAACCCCAGAAATTTACACTGTGTCAGCTTTGTGTGGTACCTCTGTGTTAGATTAAACATACTGTCAGTGTATTTGTCTGAAATTATATTAAAGGAAGAAAGAGTCTAGCAAGAAGAGGGTTGTATTTAACTCAGATATGTAGCAGACCTCTTCCTTCTGGATACTTAAATTTTAAAATAATTAAAATATGCATTGTCACATGCACATGTAAAAATAAAGTAGAAAAGCAAATTAGAAAAGAGGTGGAGAGATAGTGCTGTTCAATTTCTAACGACTGGATAACTTTATCTGTGTTTATAATAAAGATGAAGCTACCTAATAATATAGCTGATGAAATGTCACCTATAAACCCCAACTGCCTGTATTAAATCAATAGTGCCAGTGTGTTGCATGCAAGACACTAAGGAGTAAAAATGAGGTGAAATCTCATATCTCAGCTGTCAGTAGACTATCAGCAATGGAACAGAACCATCTATCCCATGGTCACACCCAGGAGCAAGACCTTTGCCTCTGCTCACACTCAAATGGGGACTGTCAGAGCATCAGGAGCTCTCAGAAAAATTGTGCTTCCAAAGATTAGGGGGACATGAGAGAGGTTTAAGTATTCCAGCTTTAAGAATGGCTGTGTCTCATGATTTAAGCCAAATAAGAGTTCTAGAAATATATCTGTGCTTTAGCACAACCAATGATATCCAGGACATTGCACTAGGAAGTGCATAGAATATGTCTAAAGTTCTTAGCATTGAGATGTATTGAGAGCAAAATTATCTATACTGATGAATGTAAAAGGAACAGATGTCATCTGCACAAAATTTTATTCAAGGAGATTTAGTGCCATAAGGAATAACTTTATTTAGTGCCATAAAGAGCCAATTATTGACTCTGGTAATTGTAGGGGGCCTAAAGAAATTAGTGTGGGCAGAGTGCTTGTTGGTTTTGGTTTGTGGCTGAGCTCCAAACAGCTCTCAGAACCCTGAGTGTACTTACTGAGGGTGACTTATCTCAGGCAGTAAACAAATGTTCATCTGTAGCTCTGCATACCTGTGTGCAATCATATGAACCAAGCTCTGTCATTACTTCTCTAACAATAAACTACTGTAGAAATAAAATCACAGACAATGGATTGTTAATGGTCATGTCCTTAACCTAATAACATTATTGCAGAGCTAGCAATGTTTGTCTTCTCTCTTATTCTCTTATTTTTAATTATATTATGACCTAAAAGGAATTTTAATGAATTGAATGTGTGTGTTTGTGTTTTCTTTCAGCTTTGGTCTTGAAATGTTATACTGCATCTGTAATGAGAATGTATGAATGAGAACCTGTATGAATGAGAAACCTATAATATAGAAAGTAGCATCAAAGAACATGCAGATGGAAAAGGATCTTCACAGAAAAAGTAATGCTGCTTTATTTAAATTTGCTAATAAGGAATCTGGGATAACTTTCACAATATGCTTTGGAGAGTTAACACAGATCCCAAAACATATGTAAAATGATTCTTTTCCTTGAATTGATGTGAACAAAGTAGCTCATTTAGATTTACATTCAATAAACTGAGTAGCTTTAAAATATTTTAGCTAGAGATCAATTTGCTGTTAATATTAAAGATATTAAACTTACCATTTATAGAAGTAGCTTAAGCACTCAGGAAAGAGTAGTTCCCATTTAGAGGAATCTGACATGCTTTAAATATTTCACCATGTTTTTATAAAATGTGGCAAAATATTTTGAGAGCAATGTGACTCAAATTAATTAGGCATCCCAAACCCAGCTTAGCAATTCCTCTGGTTTTGAGAGACATGAAGTAGCATGTGTGTTATAGCCATTGTACTGTCTTCACTTCTATATTAAGGCCATCTCTTTGACATTTCTTTTAGAACTACCACATAACTGGGTTTTAAAATGAATTTTTAGCAGTTTTTCTGTTTCTAGTTGTATATGTCTGGTGGCAATGAATCTCTTCCTCCTTTGTGCTTGTGCTCCAGCAAGCACAATTTTTCTGTTCATGTCAGGAGACCTGTTGCGGTGCTTTAATTTGTGATTTGTGAAATACATCTTGTTAGAAATTGAAAAAGCTACCCCCAGAAGAGTACAGTTGGTGACAGTGCAAGCAAGACAAAGGAATTGGCAGCAGAACAACACACTGCTGGGAAAGCATCTGTGCTGTGCTTTCAAAAGTAGTGTGGGGAGGGAAGCAAGAACAGTGTGAGAGGTAGAAGCTGTAGCTCCTGGCTTATACCTCATACAGGCTCAAAATAAAAAAAATTAAAACACTACTAATAGTTTCAATTAATTTACTCAGGTTTATTATTTTCCTATTTTGACAGGGTTAGGAGGAACTGATTCTTTCTGAGGGCTGCCAGAGATGTACTCAGGCTCAGGTGCTCGTTGAAGTCTTTAGACCACCTGCTAAAAAGCCTTGCTTGTGTCCTGACCCACCCTGTGTTGCCTTCTGTTGCTCTTCTGACCAGCCGTACCCCTCTCTGAAGTGTATATATAACTCTCAGCAAGACATAGCTGGATGTTTGATCTGTTCTGGTGCCTTCATTCCTTTTGATGCTTCCTGACAACAGTAATGGAAGCTGCATCCCCTAAATTGATGTGTTGGCTGAAAGAGGCAGGGCTGTTTGCTTTTTGTCTAAAACCTCTACGTGTGTGGTGGGTTGCACTTGGAAGAGGGCTTATGTAGCTTTGAAAGCTCCTGGCTTCCCAAAGGGCACTGTGTCAGATGGAACTCAAAGAGAGCCTTGGTCTCTGTGATGGCACAGCACTCTCAGAGAAATGCTTCTTTAGTATCCCAAATACTTATGAGAAGTCCAGCATGGAGTGGTCCCTTTTGTGCTGTCAGCTTTACAAGTGAAAGGCAGGAGTGGAGACCATAATGGAAACCAGAAGACAGCCCTGTGGCTTTTGGCTGTCATACAGAGGCATCTATGGAAGGACTATATTACAGCCTCCACCCACCTTCCTCAGCCTGGTACTTTGACTTCTGCAAAAGATGCCAAAAAAACCCAACCCAACCACTCTCCTAGTCCCCACAAATTTAGGTGAAACCAAGCTGTAAATATTGTTCAGAGAAGAAAAACTGGTGAATCCTGGTGGTAATTTAAGTTTATAGGCTTTTCTTGGCTTTATTTAACATGAAATGGTGTATGGTCAGAGCTGAATCTGGAAGATTTCCCTCTTATTAAAAAAGAGAAAATAACCATTTAATTTAAAACTCCCAAATTTCTTCTGTTGCCTAAGTTGACAATGGAAAAAGCCAGATTAGCTGCATGTTCTTAAAGCTATCAATGACAAAATTGAGAGCAAAATTAAAAGCTCAAGAATATATCATAAATTAGAATATATGATAAATTACAATTTTTTATTTATTTAACAAGTGCATGGTTAAATCCGAAGTTACCTGTCATTTATGTATAAAAAATACTAGACCATTTTACTATATTTTTTTTCTCAGTAAGTTGTGCTGCAGCTTTTGACATATTTTTAATGTTTCCAGAGGAATAAAATGCAATCAGTTTTACAAAAAGAAACATTGTGCATCAAGCTCAAAAAGCGTGAAATGACATAGTAGTAGACTAGACAAAATGCCTGGAATCAAGTGCTGTTATCATTCTCTTCAGGGCACAGCTCACAGTCACTCTTGCCTGGTTTACAGACCTAAAAGTATTTCCATGTTAAGCTGTAGAAGTTCCTCAGCAAATTCTGTTAAGGATCAGAGAAACTGTTTGCAGAACAAGGATCTTACCGTATTTGCAATATCACCCTGGTAAATTTTTTGTTGCCATCAAAGAAAAAGCCAGTAGTTCCTCTGGAGCTCTCACTGTCACTAAGCATTCATGATGTTCAGGGAGCTCATGGGCTGATGCTGAGGTGGTGCAAACCCTCAGCTCCTCCACAAGGCTCCCAGCCTTGGTGCCAAAGAGGATGTAAATATCTCCAACTGTGACATTTTATGCTGAAGGACTGCAGCTCAGCAGATATCAGTCTGATTCTGCTGGAGGGGTGAAGGAGATATGTGTTTCTGGTAGATATTTAAGGTAATTTTGGGCTGGTACATGGGCTGGTATTTGGAAACATTATGTGTTGCTGTCTGTGCTGACCTTGCCCTGTACATACTAAGATAAATAATACATGCAAGATGTCATCATGGTTTGAAAGGCTCTTCTTTAAATACCAAGTTCTGTTGGATGCTTTCTTCCAAGCTATCAAACATCTACACAAAAAAAAGATTTTAATATGTGTATTTTTTTCTTTGCAAGTAAACAAACACATACTTTTAAATTCTGCTTTGGAAGTGTTATGATTGTACAAAAAATTAATAGCGTGGCATGCAATAAACAAAGACAATCATGGTAACTGTGGTGTCCCCTACAGCTAATTTCCCAGCAAGATTTGTTTTCAGCTGGAAGGTTGGCATTCAGCTTTCATCACAGTTGTCCTGTTGCTACAGGATGTTTTATATGAGAGCTGACATGTAGCAAAGCCAGCTTCTACTTTGCCTTTCAGCAATCTTCTTAATCTATGGGGAAAACAGATGCAGTTTTAATCCTTTTTATCTATTCATTGCAAAGTGACAGTGCATATTATGTAGGTGAAAGGGATTACAAAGTCTTAATGTATTTATTTAGCTTTTTTGCATGTGGTTGTGGTTGAAAAAGACTACTGGTTTTGGCAGTCTTTATCAAAGTAGTTTTAAAGCAGATTCTTCAGTTCCCTGGATTAAATCAAATAGATTTGTCTGAAAATGTATGTGGCATGGAAATTATTCTGTGATCCTGTTGTGCATTGGAGTATGTACCTGATCTGTATTTACTACTGAGGCAGGAACTACGTACACATTTAGCTAATACTTGTCTCTGATATGAACCTCTAGTGATTAATTGGTGAGGATTTTTTATTGTTGTTGTTTTGGGTTTTTTTTTTTTTTTTTTTTTTTTTGTTTTGTTTTGGTTTGATTTAGTATGGTTTTACTTTACCTGTAAATCTTGATCTCATATTTCTTACTTAAATGGCACAGATATCTGCCCTGTGATCATTTCCATGGCAAAGTGGGTTGGTTTCCAAGTTGTTGGACAATTTCATGCAAGAATGTGAAGTTCTAATCCTTGCTTTTCAGAATGGAGAAAGTATTTCATGTACATCTTTTGTTGTGGAAAAACTAGCTTATGTAAGAATATTCTTCTCATTGGATGGATCTTAGTGGATAGATTCAGACCAACAATGCAAAGTCCTGCCCCTGGCTGACCAGTCAGACATACATCTTAAGAAAAGGCTCTACTACAGACCTCAGAAATGTACTTCACTTCAGAAACAACATCAAAGTGAGCCAGAAAGAAGACCTAATATTTTTAGGGTTTATTTTTACATGAAGTATTGGAAAACCCTTAGTGCGTGAATCTGCTTATTGAATAAGTTATTTGGAAAAAGTTAGATTCAGTAAAGTGTTTATTGAAGGAAATAGAAATAGGTTTGGGTTTTTTCCTGTTTTTTCCTGGGTTTTTTCCATAGCAACACAGCTAATATGCTCTGTCTTGAGGCTTCCACAGTTTGCACGTGGAGGCCCTTCAGATTGCTGAGAAATTGGTAGGAAAACTTTTGGAAACCTCCTCTCATTACTGGGTATTTTCTTCCATTAACAGTGGAAGAAAAGAGAAAATTCCTCAATTAGTGGTTTAGCATACTGTTAAGGACTCTAAATTTGGAGGCTGTGCTTTACGAATTCTTTTGTGGTAAATAAATTTTGGAAATTTTCTACTAAAGAAAGATTATATTGGTTCTGTTAAAGTACATTTTTAGGTTGTAGACACTCTGCTGCATTAAAAGAAGTGTCCCATGGAAAGGCTGTTCTATTTAATCTCAGAATTTGTCTCCTTGCTTTGATGCTATAGCTAAAAAAAGTTTGGTCCTTTTGAGAACTAAAAGCCTATGTAAAGGTGAGAAGCAAAACTCTGAGTTGCCTGGAAGCCCTGCTAGTTTAGGGTTTTTTTTGAGTTTTGGTGGTTTTTTGTTTGTGGGTTGTTGGGGGTTTTGGTGGTGGTGGCTTGTTTTGAGGTTTTGTTTTCATTGTCCCGCTCCTAGTCATATGGACATGAATAAAATTCAGGTTCAGTGATGTTGCCATCATGGAAAATAGATTAGGGTTTCAGAATGAAATATGCCATGAAGCAAGGTGGGAAAATTTTCTTTTTACCAGATTCCCTTTCTGAAAAAAAATTGTTTGAAAACCGGTTCTTTTCAGGGAAGTATCTGTGATGTTGTCCTAAAGAACACAGAACTGTAATATCCATAGAAACTGCTATGTAAGTTCAGAGATATTATACAAAAATAACAACTAAAGTAAGATTTCATAGAATATGGCAATGTTGGGACCAGCAGAGAAGTTTTTTGTTTCTGGTTTCAGGATTTGTGCATGTATGTGTTTGAGAGACAAACATTAAAGAGTTTTAAATATGTATTTATATTTCTCTTTGGTTATAATTGAAAAGCAGGATAACACTAGCCTAGGATCCTATATACTTCTTTCAACCAGTGTTAAGCTGCTTTTTGCAAATCCTGATATTTATTAATTTCTATTTGTATAGCTACTAACAACTGAAATGCACAAAAAGTATTTTTTCTGTTCATGTATTCATTTCAATTCAAAACAACATTACATAGCTTAAAAACTCAAAAAAAAAAATTACTTGCTACAATAGCAGTACAATTTTGTCTGTTGCAAGATGAATTTCACCATTTCCTGTTGCCAGCATGTTAAGAAATGGAAATCCCAAATTGAAGATTTTGTATTTATATTAGATAAGAATACTTCACATTCTCTATGACAGACAGACATGAGAGAGGAAAACTTTCATGATTTAAAAATTTTGGAATGGTATAAATAACTCTTCTCCAAAGGGTCAAGTCCACAAAAAGAGGAAGAAAGCTGCATTCCTATCTCTTTGATGGAAGTGGGGAAAATGATGTAGCACTGACTCTACAAATTTATAGAGGAGCAAAGGCAGAAAGATGCTTTAATATAATTTCTGAAAGCTTGAGAAAAGCCAAATTAGATTTTCAACTACTTTTTGTTGAGTCAAAGGTCCTAAGCTATCCCAGTTGACCTAGAAAGAGAAATGTGGGCTTGTCATTGGTTGTTAATAAATAAAGTAAAAATGGGAGAAGAATCTTTACTTGTGTGTGTGGGTGAAGTGATCCTGCTGTTCATCTTCTCAACAGGCCACAGGATACCCTTAGCATCCTTCTCATCAGCCAGTGGATTTTGTAGTTGAAGAACAGTTTTTTTTCTTTTCTCTCAAAAACGTGGTTGAGCAAAAACTAAAACACACAGAGAAATCTTGTTTTGGTTTAGTATTGCAAACAAAGAAGAAAAGGAGGGGGGCAAGCCAGAACTGAAGTTAAGAGTCAGCATTTTAAATTAAATTATTCTCCCTCAGCTTCACTCCCCCAGTGTTCGGGCACCACAGCTGACAATAAGCATTTTCTAGTTAGATTATCAAAACTCTTAATATCTGCAACAGCACTGTTGGTGCTGGAATGCATCTGTGCACTGAGGATTAAGCAAAACAACACATTTTAGCCCTGTGGAGCCACAAGCTGCAGCTGGATCTGTTCAGGTTGTGCTCCAGGAGATCTCCAGCATGGGGGCCCTGCTGTTCTGAAATGGGAGGTACAAAGAGAAAATGTGCTCAAGGCTTCACTGAGCTATCCCAAAGCCAGGTACTTTGGATTTCCTCACCAGTGAGTGGCAGTGGATAGCTTGAGGCTTTGGGGTGTTAGCTGAGGCTGGCAGTGCTTGTTCTGCAGTTTAGGCTGCAACGTCTCTGTATGGGTTTGCCTGAATTAGAAGAAGCACATTCTGTGTCAGTTGTACCTCTGTTGCTCTGTGTGCTTTGTTTGTTCAAAATAATTGCGCAGTGCGTTGTACTTCAAAAGCTAAAGTCAGAGCTGTGAAATGCATTTGTTCCATGGGAGAAGTGGTAGATCTTGTCTCAAAATGTTTGTTTTCTTTATATACAAGTGATAAAATGAATAAAAAGTCATGTGTGTTAATTTGAAAGCTACACATAATAGCTGAAGAAAGGAAGCCCAGAGGGGTTCTCCACGTAGTAACCTTTTATGAAAGTCAATGCAGATTTATCTGGAAAAGAAGTGAATAGGAAAGTTAGTTTTACCAAAACAGTGTTATTAATAATGTTATGATTGATAATCTTATTAATCCTCGAAAGCTTTTATTAATATAATATTTAAGTGAATGTCAAATTACTAGTTTTGAATTTCTATTGTCCATTTCCCATGCTTGGGAATAATTTTCCACATGTGAGATTGCTACCTGCAGTCATTTGCCTTAAAATGAACTGATTAGGTAAGTGGAGTTCATGCAAGAGAGACACGGTGTCCAAAGAGCACTGGTGTGTTTTGTTTTCTCCCTTACTCATTCTGGTGAAGCAGAGGAAGTCTGTGTTCTGCCACAGAAATATGTCTTTCTTTCACATGTGCTATGTGCACAAGGAGAACATGAGAATTGTTTCAATTACTCATAATTTGTCTTAGAAGAATTTAATATCTTGCTGCAAAGATCAGCATTTGGGAAAAAAAAGCAAGCCTTTGCTTTCCTTTCCCCCTCGCCCCCCTGGTTTTTTTCCTTTATCTATTTCAAATATTCATCCTTCATCTCATCCATTAAAGCTCTTTGGGAAATGCCCTGTATTTGCTCCCTGGCAGAAAAATCATCAGAGTGTGTTCATGTTATATGAAGATTAGAATTTTGCAGTTGACTGAACATGAGAGCAAATTCACTATTTATATTAATTAGTTATAGTTTTCCCAAAATAATTTCACAGAAATTGATCCTAAACCTACACAATAATGTGCAGCTCTCCATGGAGTTATACTGATAAAAATTTAGAAAGAAAATTCTAAAGGGTGTCAAACATCAACATTAACAGCTTTCTTGCATGCATGGTAGAAAAAGCAAAACATTCCAAGGTATGTCTATGAGTTAGGTTGAAGAGATTTATTGCACAGGTTTTAGGAGAAAAAGAATTCTAAGCTTTGAATTATCCACTATTCTCTTAATTGGGCTTCAGCTGAAGTCAGTGAATCTAAGTGAGCTGCCAGTGCAATTAAGAGGAGTTGAATTAAGCCTGTCTGCTGCCAGCTCTGGCTGGGAAACGGAAATATGCATAAGCAGAGAAAGAAGTCAAAATCCTTTCTTTGATAGTCTTTTCAGAGTCTGTGATCTGCTATTTCAGTAGTGGCAGAGAGAGATGACTTCTAAAGGGTGGCAGAGTATATCTTAGTAAATGGGCAAAACCCTGTAATTGTACACACCATCAAAGCCAGCAGATAATGCAGCTGAAGCACCCTGTACCTGCTGATGTGGACAGTGAGAAATGGAGAGTTTCAGAGTAAGAGCAAGGCTAGCAGGCTGTGTAAAAACTGTTATTTTTGTGCTGGCTGGTGTATTTTCCATGGGGAAAGCTGACTGTGAGCTTAGTGTTGGAATGTGTCCGTTTACCTGTTGCAATAAGGGGGCACATTCAGTCTGACCTTGGATGGTAGAGTTAATGTGTCATTATACTCATTTTATTCCCTTCTCATTTTATTACCCTTCATTCTTGAGCCATTTTCTGAGGCTTGATTTCTTCTTGCTTGATTTTTTTCCCTTGCTATTTAATGCTCTCATTAATATTGGCTACCAGTCTAAGAGAAGCAATACCCAAATGAGCTGTGCTGGGGAAGGGCTTGGATGTTTCTCTGCTTTCACTTCCAAGACCTTTTTGTTGCCTGTTTCTTTATCTCAGATTATTGAAAGTTATCAGAAAAATGTTTACAAGTCTCTCTTTCACTATCACTGATAGATTCCTTCAGCTTTAGAGAGAAATATATTTTTAAAAACCCCAACCCAACAAAACAAACAATGCAGGTGTTTATGGCTGGTTTCTCTTGATTGTAACATTAAAGAGCATTCAAAGCAACAGCAATAAATGATGAGGAATTACAATTAACTCACAGTTTTTGTACTTGTAGTGTTAAAACCGTCTCCATATCTCTGTAAATCAGCCATATGCTGAAATCCCAGAGAGTGATAGAGCTTCAGAACGATTGCATGTTAAAGTATCAGTGTATTCCTAATTATTTTTCTAAATCACAGAAGACTAGGCATTTTAGGTAGTCAAAAAATACATGCCATTGATTCCCTTGCTTTTTTTTTTTTTTTTGCTTTCCCCCACCCCATATTTTTGTCTTGCCTTTCTGCTGCCACTAAGTCAATTACAGGAGCTGGAATGCAGTTTTCCTGAATATTACTCTTCATTCCAGTGGAGAGGCTATCCCTTATTTCAAACAGAAGGCTTGTGCTCCCACATTACTGTGGCAGAATCTTTGTGCATGGCTTTTTCATTTTTTTTAGCCATTAGCTTTGTCATATTCTGACTCATAAATCAGTCATGGGGTAAAGGAGAAAGAAACAGGTTGTAAGTTTTCCTTACATGGTGCACTGTGAATCTGGCTTTCTGATACTAAAAAAAAATTTCCTGGGAATTGCTCTATTCTTTAGTAGGATTTGGTCATCTCCAGTTATAAAGACATAATTTCTGTGCTTTGAACCTGGTATGTTCTGGTGACCTGAATCATGTTCCTCCACTGATGTTCATTGTTATGGCTAAGGGAATGAGCAGTGCGTCATCCCAGTTAGATGGGGAAGAAGCTTAGGTCTGATGTTCAGCTTCTGACACCTGATCAGATAAATCAGTTCAGAACAACTGAGATGCTGCCTGCTGGGCCAGGGCTGCAGAGGCTGCTGCTATTTTAAGAAGACACACCGTACATTTAGCATACTGATGGCAGCACTGCAACTGGCAGGAAGTCAAGTGATCTCTTCTAGGAAAAGCGGTTTCAGGTACTGAAACCAGCACATCTACATTCTTTGTAGCCTTTATTGTGCATAAAATGATATTGAAAACTTGCACTGAAGTCCTAAAGTTAAGGCAGGTCACAGGGATCCTTGGGGGGTGGGGGGACGGTTGTGTGAGCTGAACACTAATCCCTTAATGGTATTAATTACACCTGAGCAGGTGTGATGTTCGGGCTGTGTTGGCATTTAGTACCACACCTGCTGTAAAAGACTACAAAGTGGTGTTAATTGGTACCACTTATTCAGACTCACTTTGCCTCTCTGCAATGTTAGCAGAGTTTGTTAGGCAGATACATTCTTCCTTTTAGCTAACACGGTGTTCACTGTTTTGGGAAAATACAAAAATTAACCTGCATGGTAGATTTTCTTGGATTTTGCTTTACCTTCTTTTTTTCCTGATGGAGAACAAGAATGTTGTGGGTCTTACAGCATGCTACCAGATGTCCCTAACAAACAGACTGAGACTGTTAATGAACATGGATAGAACCAAATTATTATTCTACTGTTAATTAGACCTCCACTTTCTCACATGATCACTGGAGAGTCAAATCAGGTAATTCAGCTGCCTGAATCTCTCATTTGCAGGAGATTTGCAGGATTTGGGACAACCTGGGTTTAATTAGCTAAATGACAACACCTGTAGTTGCAGATAGCCTTAGCAGAAGAAGGTAATCATTGTATAAAAATAATGAGCATGCACAGTAAACCCTCCCTTAACCAACATTCAGAGTAGCCTTTGAGGTGAAGGGGGAGGATATGGTTTGCAACTTGCATCTACTTTTTCATTTCTTGAAAAAAACCAAATGTCCAAACAGCAACCAATTATGGTAAAATAGGAGAAAGGCAGATAAAAGCCTGCCAATGTTGCAGGGAATAATTATGGCTGTTTTACCTTCATACAAGCATAGCTACAGAAAAGGTATTTGGTCTGATTTTCTTTTTGAAGCGCAAGCCATTCTATGTGAAAGAAAAACTTGCACAACTTTTGGAAATCTTCCTGTCTTGAGGTGCTTTGAGGGAGAGGCCATTATAAATTTTTTTTATCTGATTTGGAAGCAAAAATTATAAATACATCTGTAGGTAGGAAACCATTGTTCTATTCCATCGTGCCATTTCTTGGCACATGCCCCCAGAGTGTGTAGTACTTGTCTGTTGGAAGAGCTCTGCTGTTAAAAATATGTTGAAGACAAGCTCCAGGTAGAATCAGAACTATTTTTGAGTATAGTAGTTGGAGACAGGTACTTACGCAATTTAAGCAGCATTGTGTTTTCTGGTGTGCTGCTCATCTGCTGATCTGTGAACAGGAAAGGGGTGACAGTATCAAAGAGCCTTTGCCTTAAATCTAACAGAGTTGTGCAAGAAGAGCAGATCTGGTATCTGGTACAAACCTCACTGCTTCTAGACCCTAATCTGTTCTCTAATTTGTACCAGTAGGAAGAGAGAGGCATAGGAGAAATGGCATATGTAAGGAAGCACAGAAGATGGGAGGGAAAGAAATAGGATAAATTCTTTGTGGGAACCAGACTGATGTAGCAGTAGATGTTTTATTCATTCAAAAGAGGAACAAAAGTTATGGCAATAGAGAGTTATGGCAGCCTTGGGAAAGGAAAGGAAGAAAGCAAGAGATGCTTTCTATCCCTGCTGCTCTCTCCTATATCCCAGAAGCATTATTTGCTCCCTGGAGCACTGCTCATCTTCCCAAGCCTCCCTCTGCTCCCCATGAGATCTTGTTCTGCAGAGCATTCTTGAGGCAGGAGAAAGCAGTTCTGCTGCCATGTGGGCTCAAAGAAACCCTGTTGTCCCCTTTCATCCCAGCTCATGTCCAGAGAGAGAGATTAGTTTCCCAGTCTTGCTGCTTCTAGCAAAATACTGCATGTCCTCATGTCTGAGAGTAAAAAAGGTTGTTCAATATGGCTCTTATGGTAAAATCAGAATTTTGTGCCATATATATTATGTATGTGACTTTGAACTCCTGCAAAATATAATAACCAAATCATAATTCAGCAAATAATTTGAATATTCAAGGACCATCTTAATTCTCTGTTAAATGGGTGATGCAGATACCCTTGAAGCTCCATGTGCTGTTTTTCAGTCAAGACAGAGCAGAAGTGAAACTCAGACCTAAATCAGGTAAGTCATCACTCTTTAGGTTTTATGAAACACTGTAGTTCTGCTTTAATGTTAAACCATATGCTTACAAACCACTTCTCAAATACCCAAGGACTCAAGTAATCATGCATATGTTTTCAGATTAGTATTTTAGGCAAACTGACATTTTTTATGTGCTTAAAATGGGATGTCAGCAAATAAAAGTAGAAGAAAAATGGTTAACTATTCCAATAGTAAACAACCTGTAAAAATCATCTTTCATAATTTACCAGGCAGAAATGAGGTAAAAATACAAAGCCAAGGTCTTGCTACTAAGATTTTTTTATATACACAGATGCTTCAACAGTGATTATTGTCCTGTTAAAGAGAATTAAAACTTTTTGTCCCTCGAGTGAATTAATAAGAGTCCCTAGAGTCATTTAATATGACTGTTGTCACATCAGAATGTTTCTGGTCAGTAATTTTTATGGAATTTCTTGACAATATGATGGGTTTTGTCAAAAGTGAAGTGAATCTACTAAAATAATATAGTAAATGTAACTAGTTCAGGCTAATGATGAATTAGTAAAGTTTATGAATGCATAGTCTTTAATTTGGTTATATCACCTTTTAATAAATTTATAACTCTTTTAATTCATTTCACTTGTAAGTATGGATATAGATAGAAATACATAGAAATCCAGAAAAGTATCAACAGGAAGATGTTGCAAGCAGCACTAATCTCAAAAGTTTAGACAATTTATCTGGGGAATTGTTATAGTCTGAGGCACTGCAGGATGGAATTGTTCTTGCTTCACTGCTCTCAAAGATTAATGAAGGAAATCCCACTGCTTTAGAATTCTTGCTGTTTTCCTCTTCCTGTGATGGTACTTACTTGTGAGCATGTAATAAGAGATAGGTTTGAATCACAGATCTGAACTTCAAAAACCTTGGTCTCGCTCAAAATTTAGTTCTACTTCTGCTGCACAAAAGAACAGATAAAGTTATAGTGACTTTCAGCTTTGTCATAAAGGTGAAAAAGCTGAATTTAATGGAGGAGACTTCTTTTGAATGTGCCTGGAGTAATATTCATTAATTTAGGAAAATCTTTCTTATTTTGTTTAAGGTTTTTAAGGTAAAGGAAAAAAGGTACGGTGAGTTCAGCTAGGTGACCATGTAATATCACATTACTTTTCTCATCAAAGTATAATTCTCATTTTTGAAGAAACTTGTCCTTGTTTAATTATTTTTAAATTAATACTTTTTTAGGGATTTATGCAGTCCTTACTGAATCTCACAGCAAGGAGCTGTACAGGATGTATCCCATGCTGCTTTACTAGGCTGCCATGATTCCCTTGTGGCTGTGTTGGTATTTTGGTCTTGTACATACCAACTCACACCTGATGCTGTGCCATTCCAGGATGGTAGCTTTTGTGTTTTGTCATTCTTTACTGTTTAGGTAGATTTAGAAGTATTTAGGATGTCCACAGGGTTTCATTGCTGCTTATTATTATGAGGTAATCCTGCAGCACATTCCAGCTTTCATGTGGCACAGGTTTGTGGCAACTTTTTTCTGAAGAGAATAAAATTCATCAGATCAAATGAGGTGTTGCAAGAGTGTGTGTTCTCAAAATGCCTGCTGGGATTAAGGGCTTAACTTGGATGTACAAAGTCTCTGTACTCAAATGCTGGTACAAATGAATCCTAAACTCCTTATTCTACTGTTTTTTTCAAAGCTAAAGGAGCTTGCTGCCATGGGTATCCAGCTTATTTGAGCTACTTTGGAACAGAAACTTAAATACAAAAAAACACACATGCAGATTTTAATAAAGTATGTCATAGATATATGTCAGTTGCTAAGAAAGTGGAATCCTACAATCCATGGAACAACAGAATGTTTGAATGCTGTATCTTCCTTTAATTGTACACTCAATAATGTGTTATAATTACAGTAAAGGTGCAAGAGCTTTTTACTCATAAGTACTTATGTTTATGTAAACCAAATGACAGTTAAACCATATTTATTATTTCATTTCTAACCTATGAACAAATGTAATGCCATTTGGAGATCAGTGATGTTTTCATACCTTAGTAAGGTGAGAAAGTTATTAGTGTATAAAGGGAATACTTGACAATGAGGAAAATATTTCTTGGTACTCTTGATTTTCTCTTTAGCGTTTGAGGATAACATAGATCAGGGATTTGGAACAAAACGTGTGTGTTTCACATGCATTACCCTGTAGGTTAGCAGTGTGAAAAATTGACTGAATGCTGTTCAGTATTCTGTATCACAAGAGTAAAAGCATATTCTGTGCAGTATTTTCTATAAAAGCTGGATGAAGTGTCCATAGATTACTTACCACATTATGAAGTGTGTTTGAAACTTCTGTTCTTCAATGATTGCCTCCATAATGGGGTCAAACAACTCCAGCTTTGCTAAGCAGCTGTCTCCTTGGTAAACAGTGATTCTTCTAAGTAACACATTCTTTACTGATAAGTAGCTGCTTACAGGAGTTGTAGTTTTTTTGCAGAGGAAACCATATAACCTTAGGAGTGGTGGAGGCTGAAACACTAGTGATGTCTGAGGGGATACAGCACTGTATACATTTGACACTTGACTTTACAGGCTGTGGAGTAAAAAAACCCAGCAGCAGAACAGGTTGAAATTTGAGAAGGAACAAAAATTTTATGTGTTTCAAAATTAAAATCTTTATATGAAATTGTTTCACATGTGGTTCACCACAGATCAAACTTTTACATTTTTATTCTGTAGCAGAACAAAATTGGTCTCTGTTTGGGGACCAGAGTTCTCTCTAAGGCTTATACAGCTCTTCACTTCTCTCGTCCTGTGCAAATACTGATCAGATTAAGTCTTTTTGGAAGAACATCCTCTCTCATTCAAAAAGCAAGTATAAAGGAGGAGTTACATCTTTATCATGCCCAAGTGGAGGAATGAAGATTAAGGGCAAACCAAAGCTCTTTCACATATTTTAGAAGCTTTAATGTAGTATTTAGAAGCAGGGTTTCAAGGACATTTCCAGGAACAGCTATTTGGATAAAGGTAGAGTCACGACAAGTATTCACAGTTGTTGACAATGCTCATAAAAGGCCATAGTTCTTGTATCTTTTCTTAAACATTTTTTCCATCCAGTGGCAGGCTTTGGATTACCCTGGCATTTAGGCAGTTGAACTGAAGAATAGGAGAAAAATAACTGCGCTATTTAATGACACAAACATTGAAAACCAGAGAAAATTTGAGATGGATCTTTGTTTCTAATAAAAAATAGCAAAATCAAATAAATTTGCTGCATTGACAGTAAGGAGGAGGAGCCAAAGAAGAAACCTAAAGTAAAATTATTTGATTGTGGTGGCCATCTTCTATTTTCCCATGCTGTGGGAGTTATTAGTCCTTGCAAATGTTCAGCCCAATGAGCAGTGTGCATCTCAGCCCATTTTTTGAGCTGCAATCTGTACTGATTTAAAAAGTGAGAATCAAGAAACCCAAACAGTAGACTGGGGAGCAGCTGCTGTTGTAAGGGGAAAGATGGGGGAAGTCAGAAGAGAGCAAATGAATAATGAAGTGGAAAACAATTATATGCATGTATTAAAATATTTTAGTCATGGCCTTCTCAGGAACCTGGGTGTTTTCTGATCAGAAAGAAATGATGGATTAGATGACAAATCCTACCTAGGTCTAGGAGTCACCCCCATGTGAACAGAGCTGTTGTCCCTGACTGGGGACATTTCTGCTCTGTGGTGATTGTACAGAGAGGCAATATTGCTGACCTAGAATGAATTATTTTCCCCTTTTTTCTTTTGGCCAATGGGTGGACAAGACAGTTATTTCCACAGCTCTAACTACAATCCACAGAATGTATATGTTTCACTAAGTAATGTTATTGCCTCAGCCTCTAATTCCGTTTCGGGCTTAACCTTTCAAAGCAAAATTGCCACTTGTTTGTTCTCTCAAGGCTTTTAAGTTGTTCAACAAAGTATGAAATGACTGCAAAGTATTAATGAATAAGTGATCCTTTTGGCTTTTACTCAGTCTTCTGGCATAAAGAAATTTTGGTTCCTGTGTGATTGCTGTACATAATTAAAAATATAAGAGTTTACTGCTTTGTTCAGTTTCTCTGCTTCAGAGCTAGTTTCCTTGATGTGGCTGTCCTATGGATTGGATGCTTTGGTTGGTGCAGCTGGGATAGCTTGTTTTCTGAAGTAGACAGTAAATCTAATTCTCTAATGTCCGTGTTGTGAGATCAGCCAGTCCTTGGTGCAAGTCAGCCCAAACTTAGTTTTCCTTGCAATCAGTAAAACTGTCAGCAGAACAAAGGGGCATTTTGTGTTTGTTTCCCGGGCTGAGCATTGAGGAGGCAGGAAGTCACCAGTGTGGTGACTGCTTTGCACAGGCATTTGTGGCTGAAAAAGTCCTTGTGGGGCTGGAGAGGCAGCTGTGGCAGGTATAGCATTTCAGCATACTACAGCTGTTTCCTTTAAGAGCGCTATTCTTCCTGTTTTAATTATTCTAGAGCACTGTCAGAAATAATTAGTATTAAAAGGTCAGTAGCAGTTTCCACTTAATTAGTTCTGTAAACATTTTTTTTTAGAGAGAGTCCCACAGGGATATTTTTCCACACACAAATAGGAGCAAGAAGTGGCTCCAGTGTAGAGTGAAGCTCCCTGCAGACCTTGCAGAGACCTGGAAGCAAGGCAGGGCTGGCTGTGCCCACTGCTACCCTGGGCCCACAGCTGGGCTGGAGCTGAACGCCAGGCTGTGCCCCTGGGCACTGCTCCAGCCTCACCATGCTCAACCAGAGCTCCCCGTCACTGCACCTCTGCTGGGGGCTTCTGCAGTCCCTGTGGCTCCTGGAGCTCCCACATCAGTTCCAACACATCTCTGTGCCTCAGGCACTGCACTCAAAACTCGTTGTGTGTGTAAGGACAGGGCTCAGGGTCAGGTACTCTTGGTATTTAACTAAGTCAGACATCAGCAGATTTAAACCATACTGGGGGAAGGGAGGGAATTGATTCTCTCCACAACACAGCTGACTTTATATGTGACAATGAGCTAACACCAAATTCATATTTACTATAAGACTTATCCACATAAACTCCTTAAGAAAAATATTTTGAAAGAAATTTGAGGATTTCACTACATCATTTCTATACCTACAGCCTTCTTCCTTTGTGTTTTTGTGGTATATCTGCTTAATCAAAGAGCATTAGATAAGAGAACATTGCTATTAATATTTTTTTACTTTTCTTCTTCCATGTATTTGAGATATTTGAGATATTGTGATATATCTAGCTACCTGGCAATCATTAATTTAAAAGAGTCTAAATTTTCTCTGTTATTTTCCTATACTTTGATGCAGAGAAGTATTACAGTAACCTTTCTGTTATTGTGAAAACTTTGACCATACTCTCAAAATCAGAGTTGGCTTTTGAAAAAAAGTCCTTAATTGCATTGTAAATTGCAATAAACTTTGTGCTGAATACTGAGAAGTAAACTTAGTGTTCTCAGTTATTTCAAGTTGGCCTAGCTTGGAGGGAGTGACTTTAAAATGAAACAAAGAAATTCAGCAAAATGAATGCAAAATTATTAAGAAAATAATTATTATTTTATATACACAGGTAAATGCTGATGCATTTTTTAGTGTAAAACTTCTATAAATATTCTTTGTTTTCCTGCTATAGTGTTTTGATTAGCTTTACTGAGTAATGTATTGAGGCTGTAGTTAATTAAAGCATTCCTGCTGATCTAGTGTGTTTGCATTTATCCAGGCTTTCAATTTGGCTACTTCAGACAATCTCATGGGCATTAATAAATTAACCTCCATAACCCTGAAACAAGTAAGAGGGGATTAGTACTCCTGTTTTAGAACTGTAGGGTGAAATTAAAGAGAGAAATGTGTGTAGCAGGTCAAAATTAAGCATTGTGTTTTTGGAAGGTGTTTTCAGAGTTTGAGATTAATGAATATATATATATGCACACACATATATACATACCATTGAATGCTGAATTTTAGTTGCTTAATAATAACCAAGTATTAAGACGGTGACAGTGTCAGAATTCAGAATCCTGTCTCTCAGGTGAGCACTTGAAAGAGCAGAGTGCTGTTTTTCATTGGTTTTGGGTGCTATTCTGATTAGTACCTCGGGGGGTAACTGTTTGAAATTGAGAAATCTCTTTTATCCCCCTGAGTAAAATCCACTAGGGAGGATAGTTGGAGGGGCTTATAGACAGTTCTTTTAATGCTGAATTTTTTCAATGCATATGAGGAAAAAAGGTAACTGAAACTTTGAATGAGTCCAGAAATGGTTTGGATCCTGAAGTGGAATGGATATGTTTTATCTTAATTTCTTTGGTACTGTGCCTATCAATGCTATTAATACCCCTCTGTATAGACTGGCATTTTTGTATAATTTTGGTGCAAATTTGTCTTGCATGTAATTTGGAGGAGGCATATTGAAACCAGAAATTTATGGATAAGTAAATGGGCTGTTCATTCTGATAACAGATGCTGACTTGTGCCAAGTTATTAGCACTGACATGCATTACACTGTGGAAATCCTCAACTCTATTTAAACATGGGGCCACAGAAGTGCAACTCCCTTATCTGAGTATTGCAGATTTAGCCAGAAGAACAGTGATATGTTTCTTGGTCAAGCAGGCCTTTTCCTTTTTTATTTTCCTTTAGAAAGATCTTTCTTTTTGAAATTTAGAAGGTTCATTTTGTTAACATTGATAACCAGAGAAGGTTTGCTCCATCAGTTACGTGCAGATATGGGATGGGTTGCCATACATTCATGGAACAGCTCTTTGCAATCCATGGTTCTGCACTCATTGCAAAATCTAGGACTCAGATCTAGAGAGACAGTAGGCATGCTGATATCTTAAACACCATGGTTCAACTGAATCCAAGTCCTGAATACTGCGATCCAGCTGCTCCTGTCCGATGTGCTCTCTTTGCCATCTTCCTGTATCTCCCTCGGGAGCTGCCACCTCTCCCAGTGTGTCCCATGAATGGCCAGGCAGCTATTTTCAGCAAGTTGGTGCCTGTATTCCTTCCCAGATCTTACCTGAATTTCCTGCTTGTCTTTAGTGTGTGCTGTATTCTCCAGGCCAAACCATGGAGTTTGTTTACTGTTGAGGACATGCAGTACCATAGCAGTTTTTCACCCAGAGTGTGGTTGGGCACTGAACAGGCTCCCCAGGGTGTTCGCAGCACCAAGGCTGACAGAGTTCAGGAAGTGTTTGGACAATGCTCTCAAGCCCATGGTGTGACTGAGGGTGCCCTGCTTAGGGCCAGGAGTTGGACTTGATGACCCCGGTGTGTCCCTTCCAACTCAGCATATTCTATGACTGTATGATCTGATTTGCAGTCTGTGTACTGGTGCTCCTCTCTGTGCCATGGTGGTGGGGAGCTTGGCTCAGAGCCCTTACAGAAAGCGAAGGGAGCACAGAGAGCTAAATGCCATCTCTGCTGCCAGCCCAAATAGCTTAGCTTGATATGGAGAAGGATTTCAGAGCTGAGGGTCAGGAAACCTGTTCTAAATGCAGTGAAGCTCATCTTTGGCACTCACTGTGGCATTAACAGTTCTTTCTGTGTGTTCTGCTGCATCTGAACATTTCTAGGAAAGGGAGCAGTTTTGAGTGCCTTACTCCTCACCTGCTCTTTCTCCTGTCTGCTACACCACAGGTGCACCCATACGTGCAGAGCTCCTGTGTTCCTGGAAAATGCCAGTCACACCTCTGAATATCCCATCTATTTTACCAGCAGACAAATAGTTCTGCCTGCAGCCTGGAAGATGTCAGAAGAGTTCAGGGCTATCACAGAATATTATTTCCTCAGTAAGGACTGGATTCTATGGATCATCCAGGCAGACAAAGCTCAGCAACAGAGGCTTTTAAAACTTCCCTTACAGTCATATAAAAGAAAAATGCAGAACCATTTACATTAAAAAAAGAAAAAAACAATGGGCACTTAAATACATATCTGCAAAATACTGCACTACCCCTATAATTTAAATGGTTAAAAGGTATCTGAATTGCTTAGATGGTTTAGCAGCCTTTAGATACCTCTCCATTTTTGCATGTCAGGCCCTTAGTCACCCACCTCATTGCCCATTCTGTTTCTAGTTTCTTAGAAACAGATATAATAGCCTTTCTGTGCCTACAGAGAAGCTGTAAGAAAAATATATCAAAATGTTGTGCTGTTATTCTTCAGTAACTTCACAAGCATTTCACTCTATGAGTATTTTTTGGAGCCTAACAATTATTAGTTGCACTGTGGTACACTTTGTTGGCCTTATTGAAAGCTAAGAGTTGCTAATAATATGCCTTGAACAGAGACTGCTACAACTTTTTCGACACAAACAGCACACCATCCCGCCCCATTGGCAGATCTAGCATAAAGCTGTTGCTGTTCATATTTATTGTTGTGCTGACAAAGGACGTCCTGTGCTTTGAAGGCATACTTGTTTTCAGTTTTTCATGGTAGGATGCACTTCTGTATAAAAAGTATGATATTTATACTGTTATCCTCCGTTGCTTATGTGTGATGGATGATAAAGCTCTGCAAATGCAGCGCTGTTTGGTTTGGTTTTGATGTGAAACTGCAATTTGCTTGAAAAAATTGCTTCTATTTCTGTGTTTTTAATTATGTCTGTGATGTCAAAAGAGAATCCTGTCAAATGTCTCTTAACCTGCTTTGTATACCAAAAGCTAGTGGAAAAGTGTTTATGTGCTTGAAAATTAAGACATAAAACATACTTGAAGGTTGATAAATTCTTGGGTTGCCTAAACAGACATTCCTGAGCTTTTGCCATTTGATTCTTCCACATAATAAACTGTTGTAATTCTTTCTTCAAAAATATTTTAAAGATTTCCAGGAGTGGCTCTGTTCAAAGTAGTAACATGTAAACTTCTTTGTAGCTGTTTGATATTAAGAAAAACCAAACAAGGAAGTAAACAAACAAATTTCCCATCACCCAAATCCCCAAGTTAATTTTCACTTTTCTTAATATTCAAACAAGATAGGTGACTGGTAATTTTATGTTTATTTCACCTGGCAGTCTCTGATAACCATGAAGAGGAAATAATTTTTTGTATCAGTGGAACAGTCAACCCTCTAGAAGATATGATCAATTGAGTGGGAAACAATTACCTACAAAGTTAATAACATTATAAATTATGCAATAATTCTGCAAGGCAGAGTGGCATGTGGATCTTGCTAAAGAAATTATTTACTTAGGTATGCAAAAACCTGATTTTTTCAGAAGCTCACCTCAGACTCTGATAATTACAATGTTCTTCATATCAAACTTATCTGGAAAGTAGTGCTTGGGACCAAAGATTTTCTTCCAGAAAAAAATGAAAATAATTATATCTAATCTGCATAAAGCATTAAATAAATGTAGAATCATAGGGAGTTAGGAAAATTGTAAGATAAGGTAATTTTGAAAAAAAGTTTCAAACTTTCCTATTTGTCTGGATTTATTGGCTTAGATCAAATGTGCAGCAGAACTGTTGAGAACAGAATCAAATACACTTGTACACAGTATTAAGGAAACTGCATTTGTTTAATTACTGCAGCTATCAACATTGCAAGTTACAGTCTGATTTCGCCAGGTTTTGCAGATTGCTCTATGTTGCCTCTGTTGGTATCTGTTCACTCCTGTAGTTCCACCCATGATGATATTTCAAGGCTTCTAATGAAATAAATTAACGTATAATGGCAGGTGAATAACGCAGGAGACTTTCAGAAAAAGTTCTGTTTGTGAAATGGAGTGTTTATGTTTGTTCTGTTTCTTAATTAGTTTTTCAGTGTATGAGTGGGTTTCAGTCCTCTAGTCTTGAGGAGAGAAGCTTCGCAGGACCCAACTACCAAAATGCTCTGTCCTGTGAGTCTGAATAGGCACTCTCAAGTCATGATGTAAATTAATAGAAGGGGCACAAAGGTCAAGTCTACACACTTGAAAATGATCTGTAATCTGTCTACATCGATTGGTCAAAGAAACTGCTGGAGTTTTCCCATTGAAGAAAGCTCTGAGGAAGCATCTGTGGGTTTTATGTTTGTTGCTCTGTAACTAATGAAAAATGTTGTTCCATTTCACTTTCTACTCATGCAGCCATTGCCAGCTGTAATGAGTAATAAATATATGAGAAATGTCAGTCAGTTGCATACAAACATTAGTGTTTTTAAGATAAAGTAAAAGCCAGGGTAATTATAAAATCGAGACTGCTTTATAGAAATATATGTATATTTCTTTATATACACACTCAAAAATCACAAATACACCAAAACTGAAATTTCCCTAGTAGTCTAAACTACTTACAAGCTGATCAAACATCCTGGGAACAGTCTTGAAAACAGTCAAGGATGCTGTTTACTGCTTATGTAAATAATGTTGCCTATCTAGGGGAAAAATAAACTAACATGCCACTTGAGATTTTGTTTTATTGCTAAAATAATCCTGAGTGGTGTTCTGACAAATGGAAATTGCTGTGCAGGGAAGACTTCACACACATCAGTGTTAGCCTCTTGGTAAAACTTTTAAGCACTAGTAACTCTTACTTACATATCATTCTTTTGCATCTTTCTCGAAACTTCTCTGCACAAGTATTGAAATCTGTTCTGTCCTGTTGACCTGGGCCTAATCTATTTGTCCCTCAAAATTCATACCAGTTGCCTAGATATGAAGGAACTGGTGAACTGCACAGCATGAAGCCAAATTATATCAATGAGACAAAACTCCATTTTTCATCAGGAGGATTAATGTGCAAATTTATTGCCTGGCCCCTCCCTCACGTGCAAAGATGAAGTAAAACAAATATCCCCATAGTCATAGTTTGTAGGGCAGAAAACCACAGCCTGCTGAAATGTGCAAGTATAGGTGTGTGTAGGGAATACAAGGGCAGCCAATCTCTTCTGTGTGTCTCTACTGGGCTCCACTCATGTCCTAGTTGGAGGAGGTCAATGTTGTGAAAAAACCCTGTGTTTAGTATCATTGTGTATCTTTTAATCCCTACTTTGCTCCAGGGAATATTTTGTGCACTAGCTTGAAATACCTCTTCTGACAGTAGTATATACATTGTATTAGGGATTTGGTTTTGTTTACTGCAAGAGGATAGGCAGTGAAATATTTCTAGGGTCTTTTTAATGCCATGTAATGGTAAGGATCATATAAACCACTGCTGTGGATATTCTCTTGATAGAGTAAATACAGAAAGATTCTTTTGTGTCTGCTGACAGCCTTCTAAACTTTGGTAAGCTGTTCTCTCTAAAGCTGAAATGGAACTGCCAGAAACATAGATATACGCAAGAGGCACTTGCAGGTTTGCACAATGGGGTGAGACTCATTAGGAGACTTGTTTGTTGCTCTTTGTTTTTAATGTGTTTTTGAGTCTGTTTTTACTGCGTTGAATAAAATATATATCTTCATTATATCTACATTGAATTTATTGTTTAAATATGATAATTAGATGTCAGATCTTTTGCAGAATTTCTGAATCAAAACAGTTAATGAATAAAAAGAAGATTTTAAATGTGTTTTTTCAGTTGCCAACTCATGCTGATATCAAGGCCAGAAAACCCTCAAAAATCTAGTTTTTCTGCCAGATGTAATATGAATTACAATTTCACCTATTTGTATATATATATATATATATAACACGTCCTCTAGCTGCTGGTAGGAAAATTTAAATTTAAATGCGTGATGGTGAAATACATGAAATTGGATGCAGAAATTGTGTACATAGTTTTCAGAGCAATTGCCCTTCCACCAGCAATGAATTGGATGCTGAGATCCTTAATTACTAAAAAAAAAAAAAAAGCACTGGCTGTACTGAGAGCTGTTAAATTAGTGTTCCCCACATCGATCCTTTCACTGGTGTAAGGAATGTATTATGAAAAAAGCCTGAGGGATTTAATCACACATATTTTGAAGTCAATGGTGGTGTGACTGTATTGACCTCAACACAGGGGCATGTTGCCACGAGTTTCAGGACAGAGGGAACATAGTAAACATGCAGAGATGGCACTTGATTTAAAGTCAAAGTCCTAGAACTGAAGTATATTAACTTCCATGAAAAATATAGTGCTTGGCCCTGCTTAAGAGAAAACAGCCTTTCTGCAGTGGAATATTCTTGTGGCATCTCAACATGAGTTTGTCATGGTGAGACATCCTGGATCATAATCCACTGATTTTCTGCACTTCCTACTTATTGATGCATGTTGTGGTTACCATCTGCAGCATATTCATTAGTTCTTTGCTTAGATTACACTTGATGGCAAGGTCCTTCATTTTAAGGTTTTAGCTATTGGTTTTGGAATATCAGCAGCAAATCCACGTGGTGAAGGAGGAAGAAATGCATTGCTTTTGGCAGGTTATGTGGCAGCCTTCCTTCTCTTTAAACTTAACTGTGGTGAAAAAAGAGCTTTGTATGTGAACTCCAGGACATGACTTTATGTTGGTTTCTTGAAAGTAGGGGGGGTTTATTTGGGAGTTGATTGTTTTTTTTTGGTTTTGTTTTTTATCTAAAGAATATAAATGAGACAGTGTGGCAGTTATTGCCATCAGGAGGGTGAGTTTAAAATTTGCTTACTTGTAATGCCAGGATCAGCAGTTTTGCTTATTTTGGATAAGTAGCTAATTTGATAGTAGTTAAGGAGCTGGCACGCGCAGCTACGTGTTCATTTTAATTGTAATGCCAAATTAATTATGGTAAGAAAAACTTGCATGTGACTAAAAAGCATATTGCATATTGATGGTGCTTAGATAATTTTCCCTACAGAAAATAAATGAGCACAGCAGTTCATACTGTAAATAATTTAAAGTATAATTTGTGAAACACAGTCACGTAAATGATTCTTTTAAATTAGCATATTTGCAAAGCATTAATTTTGCTGTCCATGAGGGAAAAATATGCAGAAATATGATATATGATATTCTTTGTATATATTGAATCTTAATTGTTTTATCTCTCAGATTTTTATATAAATAATGAGGAACTGTTAGTATTTATATTATAATAAAGGAAAACAGATTCTTTAAACAACTATGTGTCAACTCTGATAACATCTATTATAATGCTGCTTCATTTGTTCGTTCTAGCCATTTGTCAGGATTAGCTTGCTTTTGTAGATGTATGGGATTGATTTAGGTGTTTTATTATTTGACCAATAATACCATGTAGCAGGCAGTCTTTTATTCTTTTAAAATTCACATTATTTTCTTGAGGGTTTCTTTTCATGAGCTCAAAAAAGGATGCATGTTTTAGAATGAGCATATTGATGTGCTGACATGTGGTGAAGTGTTTGTATGTGACTTCTGCAAACTGTCCCCACTGGCCACATTTGATTAAATCACACTAACTTGACCTTTTGGCAGACACTGTAATTCACATGACCTACTTAGAAGCCGTTTTGAAACTAAACCTCGAAAATACTCAATCTTCTGTCATCCTAATTGCATTGGTTAAAATGATAGATTGTCAGGGAAGACACTGGCAAAAAGAATAGATACTGCTTTCTGAAACTATCAGCTGATGCAATTGTGTCTCTAAATGGAATGTGGAATTGTTATCTCCCAGGGCACACTTTATTTAAAATCTAACTTATGCTTAAAATAAGTGAAATCTGAATTTCTACCTGCTGTTAGCATCTGATCTGATACCCATTGAAATCCTTCTACTGAGTGGTTAGACTCAGACCCTTGGGTCCCTAGCAATTGTCCCATTGCCTGGGGCACAAAAAGTATCCAAGAG
Source organism: Anomalospiza imberbis (assembly GCF_031753505.1). NCBI lineage: Eukaryota > Metazoa > Chordata > Aves > Passeriformes > Viduidae > Anomalospiza > Anomalospiza imberbis. Next base: position 15,795,612 of record NC_089690.1, on the reverse strand, counting down.
GCCCCTCTCCACAAGTAAAAATCTCTGCTTCCTTTTTTGCCTTTATTCCTCATTCTTGTTGGAACTTTGGTCCTCTACTGACCCTATTCCCCCCCAACACTGTTCTCCTCCTCCTACCCCTCTGGGTACCCCCAGATTTCCTGGGTTGGCTTCAGCCATTTGTTATCTCTAGCTACCATTCACTGTTCTGTTCATAATAATTCCACTCAGGACTTGAAATATATATGGGAAATCTGAAAAAATAGGAGGAACTAGTGCCTAGGGTGAATATTTAAGAAAAGTTCATCCCCAAAACTGCCGAATATGATCTCAGCACCCAGTTAAGGCTCAACCTTTCATCAGGCCCTGGAATATCCTCTATGCAAGGCTTACAAACTTCCCAGGCAGCTGAGTTGATGATGGCAAGATCCCTGGCATCATTGCTAATCCACACATATCTGAACATGCAGCAGTCTGTAATTCCACCTGGGAAAATCAGAAAGGGTTGCAAAGAACTGGATGTCTGTGCTCTTGGGAAAGGGAGGGCTTTCACATTAGGAAGGTTGACATTAGAAAGATTGACTGTGAAACACGGAGTTATTCTGTGTGGGGTTTTTTGAGGGGGGAGGTTTTTTGTTGTTTGGTTGGGTTTTTTTATCTTACTGTGACAGTGTTTTTCTCCTGTGTTTTTCTGTGCTGGTGAGGGAAGTTTCCTACAGTTTGCAGGCATCTGTCAGCCTATTTGGGCTCCCACCCTGATCCCAGCCTGGCATCTGTTTGTGCTTAGAGTGTCTGTATGCATGCATGAGTGTGTGCATGGAGTAATGCATACACAGAGCTATTATTCTTTCACTGCACCAACAGAATACTCTGTGGTTTTTTGTATGACATTTTAATCTAAAATTTCTGAAAGTGAAATTTAGCTCTTGGGTCAAAGCTCCAGCTAGTATGAAATAATTTGAATTTGGCATTGATTTGCCCAGGCTACAGTCTGGGCCACTCTTTTTCCTGAAGGGTAGTATAAGTTGGAAGAAAGAAGTTCCTGTTTTAAATCACTTCTAGATTAGCATGAAATCACTCAGCTATTAGACATTACAATTGAAATTGTGGTGGTGGTCAAAGACCTGACATTGATCAACTTTCTTGCATGATGTGGCTCAGCCCACTGCATTGGTGTCCCGTGCATCTGTTAGAAACAATATTGGGCTAAATCCTGCTGATCCTGCCCCAGCTAGAACTGGCCACACAGCTGGCTCAGCTGAAGTCCCTGTGTAAAGGCTTTGTCTTAATATGGGGAAAAATTAATTTTATACAGCCAGGAGGATGTAAACACTGTTGCCATGTTGTGTGATTTTTTTGTTCACTCTGAATGTAGCAGACACTGTAGTTATCAAAAAAAAAAAAAAAAAAAAAGATGAGGCCAATCTGGCAACAGGGTTCATATGTTCTCTGGTTGAATCAGCAGACAGCCTCTGATATTGGCTTCATTTCACCTATCATTACCATAGGCACTTTCATTTACAACAACCAGTGTGCATCAGATATTTCTCACAGCAGGAAACTGATTCTGAGAGACAGCAAGAACAAGTATCAACCATAATCACATTAATACCCAGCTAAATGCAACATCTAAAGCAGCCAGGACAAAATTTCTTTTGGGCTGTCTTGTTGATCCTTCAATAAATTCAGTGGAGCCACATTGATTTGAACAAACAGAAGTTCTTGTGCAGTTAGTTTTATTTTTTGAATGGGCTTCCAAGTCACTGGAAAATAAAGAGTTTGGTGGCCAGTGGGGGGTGGAATAATAAATTCTGCCTACGGCACCAAACAAAACCATTCTTCTACATTGGAAAAGAAACAGACCTAACAAAGTTCTGTAGCTCAGCTCTAGGCTAGAGTTGCCCACTATTTGAGTGGGTAGTGTGGGATGTGAACTTTTAAATATTTTGTCATGTCAAGCCCTACTGTGAGTAGGGTTTTCTGATCAAGAAACAATAAGGTTTGCAAATGAAGTTAAGTCTTTTGAGAAAACAGAATCACCTCTCCTGTGTTTTTCTCTGAGTTGTTGATTCTTCAAAGCACACCGCCTGTGATTGCTCTGAAAATACCATCACACAGAACCAACTGAAGGGGCTTTGTTGACTTCAGTGTGAGGAAGTTTGAGGTAAGTCCTGGCTTCTACTATGCCCATGAGTCAAAGCTGAAGATAAAGCAAAGGAAAAAAACAAATTAATCGTACTTAGAAGTTTTCAAGATAGTGGTTAGTAAAAAAGGGATTGAAGAAATTAAATTCTGCTTCTGAAAAGATAGGACCTGAAGGTTGCTTCTGGCTTTAAGGGGTCAGCTTCTAGAATCTGCCAGTGGGAATTAATTTTTTGAATGGAAACTTTGCTCTTTCAATGGTGATGGCAACATTTCTGTGAATATCAGTGGAGACAAGAATTTCATTCTATATATTCTGGTAAGTCTTTAATACAAATGTCAAAATCGTATTGCTGTATTTTAGAACCTTATTCACTTTATTCACATTGAAATAAAGAGAACACTTTTTCATAAATGAAATGCATTAAGCTGAAGTTTGGCACAAAAATGCCATATTTTTACAGCAGAATGTCCTTCTTATGAGATTTAGAGTATTGCTGACTGCAGAGGTCTCTGTGCAACACTTATTTTAGCAAATAGGCTATTTTTAGATCCTGTTTGTTTCAAAATCTAGGTCAGCTTGCTTGGCAAACTGGAAAGAAGGATATGCTGTAAGACTAGAAGATGTAGTTCTGAAAGACAATAAAGACATTGCCTTTTTCATACTGCTGATATAAATTTTATTTCTAGATTAGAAACTTCTGAAAGCTTTTAGGATTTATGTTATTACTAGAAAGTAGTGGTGGTGATATGCTTCAATTGCAAATATTTTTTTATTTGTTATGCAAATTCCCAACTTTTTTTTACACCAAAAAATACTAAAAAATATTTCCAGAGGAATTTACTTCTATGAAAAATGAGTAAGTGAAAAACCAATTGAAAAAATGTCTCTGATTCTCAAAGAAATTTATGACTGTTCATGAAGACATCATATGTGGAACAGAAAAAGCATTGTATTTCATAATATTCAAGAAATTTTCATCTTTCACTTTTTTATACTCTTAGTGTATTTATGGTGTGTAATAAAGAGATCAGTGAGAAAAGGGAAAATATTTTTTGTAAAACTGGTAGCCAAGCTTACCCTAAGACTTTCTGAGTGCTCTGAAAAGTTTTGCAGATCAGGAGGGACTGTTTTTCTCAGTAGTCCTAATTTCTACCTGCTGATTTGAAGGGATCAGAGCTATTTTGCTCCTATTCAAATTACATAGTTCAATGTAGTATTGGTCTGTACTTCCCAAGAAGGAATATTTTTTCCCTTGAGCGTAGAATTTTCTTTTATACGAGCAAACATTTTAGCAAGTATTTGCTTTGGGCAAACCTATGTCAATGGACACAATTCAAATGTATTTGCAAAGATATTTCTCTGTGGGGAGGCAAAATTTAATCTAATCCCATCTCTTAACTGGATCCTAAATTTGTTTTAGCTGAAAGAGACCTTTAAATATCATCTTGTTGAATCCCCATGCCATGATCAGGGACATCTATAACTTTTCAGGTTCCTCAGAGCCCTTTCTAACTTGACTTTGAACACTTCCAATGATGAGGCATCCGTGTTTTCTCTGTGTAACCTGTCCTAATGTCTCACCACCCTCACTGTGAAAACATTTCTTCCTTATATCCGAACTAAATCTTTCTTCTTCTAGTTTAAAATCCTTGTTCCTTGTCACTACAGGCCTTCGTAAAAAGTGTTTTTCCATCTTTCTGATAATTCACTTTTGGATGATGATTGGTTCAGGTGCTTTTGCCTTATGGAAAGGTTCTTATTTGACTCCAGGATTTTTTTTTTTTTTTTTTTTAGTTGTATTTTTTTTTACTCTTTCGTTTCAAGTTTTTATGGACAAACAGATGTTCAGGGGAAGAAATAATATTTATTTCTAAGTATACTCTCTCCTCCTGTAACTTTTCTCTACTTGAACTCAACATCATCTCTCTGTAGCATAACAATTATTTGCAGACTGTGGCTTCAAATGAGACATAATCAGGAAGAGCAGATGAGTGAGTGGTGAAGAAGCATAGATCATATTTTCATGCAAATATGCTACTAATAAGCTGAGGGAACAGCCCTGCTCTTGAAAATAAACATACTAGTTGGTGGAATTAGCATCTAAATTAAACCTTCTTCTAATCTTTCTAGAAGGTTGTATTTTTTTTTCAGTTCTGCCCTGTTACATAGAATTTAATTTGTTATATGTACTGCAGCTTAAGTAATGATGTATCTTTTAATTTTTTTTTAATTTTTTGCAAAATACTATTAATTTTGACATATGAGCCTGCCATAATAGGATTTTTAGGTAATTCAGGTTGAAAGGGACCTTTGGAGATCTCCTATCCAATCTCCTGCTGAGACAGCTACAAGATCAGATCCGATACTCATGGATTTATTCAGTCTGGTCACGAAGACCTGCAAGCTTGGAGACCACACAGCCTTCCTTGGCAAACTGTTCCACTGTTTAATTGCCCTTGGGCTTTCCCCTCTCATTATATTTAGTCCAAAATGCTCTTATTTCAATTTATGGCTGCTTCATGCTTTCATCATGCACTGTTGTGAAGGGCCTGCTTGTGTGTTGTTGATAAGGTTGTGTGGAAGGATGCTCTTAAGTCCTGCTTAAAGCCTTGTCTTCTCCAGCTTTGACAAGCCAGGTTCCTTCAGCTTCTCCTCATAGGGAAGATGTTCCAGCCCTGAACATCTCAGCTTGCCCTCTGCTGAACTCCTGTTTATTCAAGTCTGGTGCTCGTGGGCCCAAAATTTCTCACTAGAAACAATTCTGTACTCTTCTTTCAGCACTTTTGAGGCTTGTAACTCAGAATTCAGCTACTCTAAGAACTAATATTACAGGTATCACTGTCTAGACAGTTTTCAATAGGTTTTTATATTGAATGGTAACTTAAGATGTGAAAATCATAACTTTGCTGAGTTCTAATCCAAGCAGCAAATCCAATTTTGAGAGACAGGAAAAAGCCCTAGTGAGTTTTTTATCTATCAAGATAATACATCTGGGACATGATAATTGTTCTGTCCAGATGTATCTTGAGAAGAAATGCAACACATCTACTTTTATAATTTCATTTCACCAAGAAAGCTGCTTGTTTTCTGTTCCAGATTTTTTCTTTCAGTTCTGTTAAAGAGGTTGGGTCATATCGATAGGTTCTTATCAAGTCTAACTGAACTCAATAGAAGGACTTGATTCTGACTTGAAATCTGCTATCCAGAAACTTACTTGCTGAACTGCCCAGAAAAGAAGCAGTTGAACACGAAAACAGGAAAGTTCACTGTTTTTGTTTCTCTCTCTCCTCTTTCTGGTCCTTTTCTCCTACAGTTAGGGCTGATCATCCTGAGAGCTGCTGTTGCTGTGGGAGCATTGAGCAGAGTGCAGTGAGGCAAATTCAGTTCAAAGAATGCCAGCCTCTGGCATTTCTTGTATTGTGCATCCTACTTTCACTCCCTGCAGCTTTTAAAGTCTATGTGCATGAGCACCTAGTTGTGTTTTGTCTTTGTGCCTGGGACATTTTTTGAAAGTAAATATCCCAAACTGATTTGAGCATGCTACAATAATGCTTAACTTCTCTTAGTTTGTTGGTGTCAGACTATTTCAATCTCTGTCCAAAATACTAGAAATGAAACAGCAAGTTGAATTTCTGCTCTGATTTTTAAAAGCCTCTAAAGAAATAGCCAGCTAGAAATCCCTGCTGGTTCTTCAGATGCTGTATTCCACCTTTGCTAATCAGAGATACATGAAAGTCTTTCCAAATAGCCTTTGAAGACAGAACTGAAGCAGCTGATGTTCTCATTCTCACCCATGAAAATGACCTTTTGCAAGGGCTGAGATATTTTCACGAGTGGATATTTTCCCAGTAAGCTGCTTCTTCTTTCAGGTTTTTTTGGTTTGGTTTTGGTTTGTTTTTTGTGTTTTTTTTTTTTTTTTTAGTTGTTGGGTTTGGGGTTTCTTTTTAATTTATTTTTAAAGGCTAATATTTCATGTACTTTGAAGTTCATGTGGAAATGAAAGCAAGTTTTTAAAATCTCCATAAATCCTTCAAAATCCTGGAGGTGAATATTACCTAATGATCTTGCCTATTTAAACCTCTCCAGCCTCTTCTGCAATATAATGTTTAAGTTATTTCAGTATTTCCTTACAGTAAGGATGTGTTTTCTTTTTTTTCTTGTTAACTCTCCCCTGGTGAAGGCAGAATGCAGTATTACTAGAGGAAATTGTATTTTGCTCATTACAATCTGACTAATGAACACGCATGATTGCTTTAATTTGAAAGCAGTTTGCAGAATTGCCATGATGGGAAGTAAAGTGTCACTGACAAAATTTTTGGTTTTAACTTTTACAGTATGAAATTGATGTTCTTCTGCTCCCAGGCTCTGACTTCTGGCAGAGTAACTGGGGAAAGTGTTGGGTGTACCAGTAAAGAGCATGGAACCATTTCTGATGTTCTCCCATCCCAAGACATGGTTTAGTTCAGTCAGATATCTCTGCATGTGTGTGTGTAACTGAGCCATTTCTATGTATTCTGTAGATATTTTGTTGTGTAAAATCAGTTTTGCAAAGGGTTCAAGGCATGCTCAAGGCCATAAGTAATCTGTCGAAGAGGTATTTGAAGTAGTGTGCTAATGCAAGTAACAGATAAAAAAATAGTCATCACCTTTTTCAGTAAAAGCAAACCTCTTTTCTTTATCTGACAGGAGGAGGAATCAGGTGTGGAAAGCTTCCAGCGGTTTTCAACTCTTAGAGGAGTTTCCTTAAAAGTTGGTGGATTTTTTCCACAAAAATTATATAGGCATTTTAGGAAACCATTTCTTGATTGTCATCATCTGCATTGTATTGACAGGACTGGAACAAACAGTAAGGTTTCATATATAGACTTTGTCAGCTGCAGTTTCTTGTTCACAGCCATTAACTGCATACCAAAGGACTGATGCCAACTCCCACCAGTCTCAGCTGTCAAATATCAGTTCAGGCATATGAACTAAACCTCTGCTTTAACAGTAAGAAATGAACTTTGGAATACAGAGTTCAGTATTGCAGAAATGCCATCCTTTTATTGAAAAAAACTTGTTTCAGTAATACTAGATGAGACAATGCTATTCAGCTACCACGAGTCAGTCAGACTTTTACACAGATGAAGGACAGGTTGTGATGTTGAAGGATCTGCCTCCCAGATATACTGTCAGAAGAATATTGACTTTTAGAAAATTTTTTCTTGCTGTGTTCAGAGGGAAAGTTTGATCAATGTATTGTAAGAAAGATCGTTTAAAATATTCATTTGGTTCAAATAAAGAGAGATGGCTGCTTAAAATGATGCTTCTTTATACAGCTTCCTGAGCATTATTTTTCAGCCATAAACCTGTCATTCTTTTTAAGTGATAATGCTTATTTGTTCAAGAGCCAAGATCATAATTTGGTTAGGAAGTTATATTTGGGTGTTTTGGTTTTGCTATAGAAAGTTAATGGGATTTATGCAAAAATTTCTTGATTGCGTCAATGAATACTCTCCCAGGGAAATAAACTTTGATCTTAATCGTAATGTTTAGATTTGTAATGCCCTTGGCGATATACATTTACATGAATTTTTCATTCATTGCTTTATAATTGGAAGTTTCATTGAGCATTCTGTGAGTCTGCCATGCATTCCCTTCAGGTGCACCTTGCAAAGTTTACCTCCTCAATTTCATAGTTATTCAAAGTTATCAATTTCTACCTGCAACAAAGCAAAAAGAGAGTTATGAATCTTATTATCTTTATGAATCTTATTCATCTTTATTAATAAATCATGTATAGGAACTATAGGAACTACTTACTTTTAGGATGCTAATTGCATGGCCTTACTGAAGCACAGCTACTGTGCTCCTAAGTCATGTGTGTGACCTCTTAACTCCAGTGGTGGCAGAGATTCCCAAAAGCTGACCATGTGTGAGAATTCTACACAGTATAATGTAGGAAACAAATAGTGAAGGAGAGCTACAGTGCTCATGCCAGTGTTGGAATAATGTGTTTGCATCCATGTCTTGTTTGCCTTTTAGATTTTGTGGACCAAGTTAGAAAAAAAGTGCTCTTTTAAAAGATCTTTAGAGAGAGATCTCAGTACAGTTATTTTAAAACGTATTTTAAATGTATTTAAGATGTATTTACACTTGACATTTGTTCCACCAGCATTCTAGGGAGAAGTCTGGTGTCTCTTTCCCTTCCCCCTCAAAGGAACTGTCTCTAAGGTGTTTATTAGACCCACGTGTCTTTTTAATTAACGTCTCTTGATTTTCTTGCAGAGCTTGTGATGGTAGCCAGTGAAGTGTAAATACATCTTAAATATATCTCCACTTCCAGTGAAGTGGAGTCAGCAGCTGCAGTGTTGAGTGTTGAAATGTGCTCTCTTGTAGCGTGCACTGGTAAAGGGCAGGGCTGTGTCCTTACTCTTCTCATCACTGTCTTCAGCCTCTCTGCCTCTGCTAGGTAGGTTTCACACACACATAGTCGTTTTTATTTTCTGCTAATGGCATGCAGATGTGCTTATGCTGTGTGTTGGCTGGACACTCTGCATTACAGGAACCTGCTTGGTCCCTGCCAGGAGAGAGAGGTCTTTGCCTTCCTGTTCAGTGTGGCCTCAGAACTTGTGCAGAAGGGCTTGCGACCCAAAGGGGCTGGAGCACAGCCTGTAGGAGGGTAAGGAGTGTTAGATGGTGCAGGACTTGCTGGGATGCTGATGGACTAGTATGTAGAGCAAATGGTGTTCAATGTGACAGAACATCTTTTGCATACTCTGTATACAGAACAGTCCTTGGAACAAACTATCCCTGGATGAACTACAGCACTGTAAGGAAACTGGTACATCCAACCTAAAAATAGGGTCTAAGCACAGACTAATATACATAAAATGTACATGATCAGACTGGATCAGGGCATGCAATGCATTGAAGAAAGTAGCTGTGACAAGGTTGCTGTACCTTTTATCTTCAAGGACATGGTGTCTGTGCCTCCAACAACAGATGAAAGAAATCCTTTTCTTTGTCTCAGTAGCTTAAAGTTTGTATCTAATTTCTGGGTTTGCTTTGTTTGTATCCCAGGCACTGCTTTTGGTGATGATGCTTCCTGCATCACCCTTTTGTATCTAGTATTTCCTTCCAGAGCAAGCTCTGTTCATTGTTGCATTGTTGTGGCAACTGATTACTCTTTTTTTTTTGGTGTTTTTTTTCTTTTTTTTTTTTTTTTTTTTTTTTTTTTTTTTTTTGTGATAACCTCTTTATGTTACCAGGAGGCATTTGCTGTAATCCTGGGATTAAATCTGCGCCTGCTTCTTTGCTTCTTGTCCAGTTAATTAACATCCTTGAAAAGGCATGGGTTGAGGGCTGTTTCCCTGTATCTGTTTACATGCCTGTATTATGTACAGGGCATCAGTGGCTAGCTGGCTGGAAGGAGACCTCAGAAGGTTTCTGAGGGTGTAGATGAACACCAGGTTGACCACGAGCCAGCAATATGCCCTTATGGTAGCAAGGGATAACAGTCTGCTGGGCTGCATCAGGAAGAGCATTTCCACAGTTAAGAGGTGATCCTTGCCCTTCCACTCAGCAGTGCTGAGACACATCTGGAAATCTAGGTTCAGTTCTGGGTCTTCCAGTCTAAGAGACACTGACCTACAAAAGCAAACCTCGTGAAGGACCGTGAGGATGAGTGAGGGCTTGGTTCATCTCTCAAACATGGAAAGGCTGAGAGAACTAAGCCTTGTTTAGTCTGGAGAAGAGAAGCTTTGTGAGGAGTGTCTTATCAATGTGTATAACTGTCTAATGAGGGTGTAAAAGCAATGGGGCCAAACTCTTTTTAGAGATATCTGAAGAAAGGACAAAAAGCAGACAGCTGAAACTAAAATACAAGAAATCCCATTTAAGCATAATACAAACCTTCCTGGACCTCTTTGTACAAAGAAGACCACTTAAAAGTCTCAGTTTGTTAGACAAACGTTACAGAAAAAGTTAATTTTTGATACTGAGATCCAAAGGAGAGTTTTCAAATGTCAGAGCTGACTGAATACAATTTAACAGCTTTTTGTACACAAATTAGTATTTGTTATAGAGTGCAGACACACAACAGTAAGTCTCTTCTGAAGAAATCTGGCAGTGGAGAGTGCAGAGCAAGAAGATATTTAGGTTATCTCTTTCTTGCTTATGTTATTTGACAAGTACCCTGGAAAGGAGTGGTCAGATTCTGTTCACAGTAGCACTGTAAGTGGAGGAGAAGACCTTCCCCCCAATTCCTCTCCCTAAGACCAGAGCTTGCCACTCTGTCTCCAGTCTAAGGAGTTTGCCTTCTGGTTCCATTCCTGCTTTCACATAGCAATCTCTGTCAGAGAAAACACACTGCAGTTAAGGCTTTCTATGTCTAATTGTGCCTGCTAAAATAGCTCAGCAAGAAGATGGGACTCACTCTACTCTGCCTGTGCAGATTTACTTAGGGATTGAAAGCTGATAGAGCTTTAATCCTTTCACTAAAACAGGAGAGTGAAGGCTTCACACTGGACAATGCAGTACCTCTTTAGGCACATTCAACCCTGCAAAATATTTAATACTTTTACATTTTTAAGGAATAGAGACAATGTTTGCACAGTGTTCCTGGTAAGTCTGGAATATTCCGTACAAGGTACAGGCCAAGGATTTCAGTTTGCACCTGAAACTTTCCTCACACCACAGATACATTTTCAAAAATTTTTAGTATGAATTTGCCTAAAAAATTGTCTTTGCTACTAGTTCTAACTTTTGCATAAATTTCCATAGGTGTTGCAGTAGATTAAAGTTCTGCTTAGTTGTTCATTTTCGTGCATCTTGACAAACAAAGCTGGAGTAATAAGAACCATAGAGCAGAGTTTGGGCAATTAGATGCTCTTTTCCATAAATAAAAAGGTGAAAAGCACAGAGAGCTGGAACTGTTCAATGGACTGAACATGCAGTGGAGTGATGTAAATGACTAAGCACAGGAAGGTTAATCTTTCTAAGCACTCCTTAAGATCAATTTGCTAGGCACCTGCTGTTTGCTTTCTATTTTATGGATCTAGGTCAGGAAGAAACTAATGGACATCTCACATGCTTGACATTTATTATTTTTACTCATTTTTTGGTTCCTTTTATTGATGGCTTTTACACACTGATCATGTTGAAAGGTGCCCTGAAGATATTTGCATTTGAATCAAAGTCTGGCTACTCAGGGAGAAAGCCAGGTCACATATAAGTCAAGATGTCCTCTCCCAATGAGACAGTTCCCTCTCTGAAATAAGCCAATAACCCATTCACTTGACACATTAAAATGACAGATAAAATGCCTGAGGCGCAGTCTTATTATGTGAGTTCAACTGAGTGAAGACATAAACGGCTTTCCTTTATACCTACGTTTGCCCTCAGGATGCTTTGATTTTCCTAAGCTATGAAGGTTGAAGTGATGATATTTATGTATCATTAGTTCAGAGGTAAAGGTGAGAACTCCAGGAAAGGTCCTCAGGCACAGTGTTAGAGTGTCAGTGTCGCTACCTAATTGGTGCTTTTCAGAACTTTACAGATTGGTTGAACATGCACAGGAGACAAGCAATCACAGAGTGGGGGGGAAATGGTATGAAAATAGATCTACATGAGCACAACACTCTAGATGCCATTACAGGGAAAAACTGAATTGATGGGAAGCTGGAAAATCAGCTACATCTTGAGAATCACACAATCTCCTTGCTTATGCCAGGCATCTGTGTTGTGGCACTTCTCTGCTATAAATATGAGGTAGGTAGAAGCCCTAATTGGTGATGTGCCAATGCCTGTAGAGAATCTGTCTCTTGATGAGAGCTCTTGACTTCCCTTCATAGCATTGGCAAAAGCTGACGTTTTAAACTTACGTAAATAGACAATTTGATCTTTTATATTTAGCTCATTCTCAAGGAGTACCTCTGGGATGTAGCAATGTCATTTCTTCTTATCTCCACTAACCCTCATTTGGTATGGATGAAACTAATTGTATAATTTTCCTAACATTCAGCAGACTGAAGAAAATAATTTTAAAATTCCCCCTGCAAACCCATGAAGAGAGAAATTCAGCACACCTAAACCCAGGCCTTTTTTCATATCTTTATTGCATTGATAAAAGAAGTGCCATGAGATACGTTATGTATGTCTTTAAGTTTTAATAGTGTAAGCTAGACTGTTTAGGTAGGCAAATTTGTTGGGTTTAAGGGTATTCATGTTGTTGATGAATGGAATTGCTCTGTGTGCTTTGCTACATCTGAATCTGGAATTAAAGGGCATAGTGTCCCGGCTGGTTTCTGAACAGGAGTTTTACAACTCTGCTCTGAAGTAATCTCAGCTGGGGCCAGATGAATGTAAAGCTTCCTGACTGATCTCTGTCCTGTAGGCTCTATTTCAGTGCTGGAAGGACAGTGTAGTACACAGGGAGTCTATACTAGCATTCTTTCTGCTTTTATTTTAATGTCAGGGGTAAAAAAAATCAATGCATAAGGAACTCTTTGAAGCAATTTTGATGTTTAGAAAGGATTATATTCTTTTTCTGTGTCAAGCATATTAACATTTCCAATTATGCTTTCTGTCAGTGGGGACAAAGAAACACTTTTTACCTCAGAGTATCTGCTTGCTGTTGCAGAAGAGACTTGTATGTTCCCTGCTATGGGGATATTTTTTTTATGTCATTCCTGCCAGAACTGGATAGAAGTCAAGCTAGAAGTGGATTTTGAGTTGCATCAGCTCCATTTTGAGTGCACACCTATCTCATTGTTAACCCTTCTACTTCTCTGAATAGCCAATAATAATAGTATACTGTTTAATGAAACAGCCCTAGATTTTAAAGGAGGAAGATATAGGTTTCTGATACATAATAGATAATTGTTATAATAATTAACTGATACAGATGTGTCCCATAAGTTATCAAGTAATCCTAGTTAACAATACTTGTTCTGACTCATGAAATCTTGATAAATAATTAAAGATCAGTCTTGACTACATGAGCACATGATCATGAATTTCTATTTTTGATTTGGGCAGCCTATATCATGGCAATTGCATAATGCTAGCAAAGGGCATAATCAGAATTAAATACCTTTATGCAAAAATAAGAGTCCTGCCATAAGCTTTGTATAAATTGCTCTTCTAGGGAAAATGTGACCTTTGTGGAAAACAAGCTGTTTGTTCATTTATAGTCAGACAAAAGCACTAAGGAAGGGATATAAGCAGGTTTACGGAAAATAAAGAGTGAAGAATAGCTTAGATGAAAAGACACTTTCCAAAGCTAAAAAGAGTGATGGTTGAGGAATAAGGGTGATCTGAAAATATCTGAATTCTTCTGGAGTGCCTTGGCTTGCATATGTTTACTCCCAGCTTGAAGGTGGCACCTTCTTCAGGCAGAAACAGAAGTCACATTTACTGCCGTCCTGTGCGCAGATGGCTGTGCGTCCTGGGCTGGCTTTGAACCTGTCAAAAGGGATAAGGGACATTTCATTTGAAAACGTACACCAGGTGAGATACCATTGTGGTTTCCTCTGCCTAGCTCATTATTTAAGTTTTATAGCAAGGCTGTTATATAACTGTTATTGACCATATTTGAGATTTTATGCAGCACATATGATGTGCTGCTTTAGCAAAGGTAGTCCTTTATAGATTTACAGAGGGGATTAGAATAAAGAGATGATAACACAACACAAGTTATGTGTTCTGCCTGGACAGTGTGTCAAAGCATGCCACGTAAACCTTTAGTAAAAATAGGCACTGGAGCTCCTTTGCCTGTATTGCAGGGGGCAAGCAGTTTGCAGAGATTAATTGCAGAGGCAGGCAGCTGTTTATGGTTTCTTGCTTAACACTTAAGCAGGTCCAAGCAGCTCCTGGGAGTTACTTTAGCAGCCTGAAGTTCCCTGGCTGCTTCTGAAAAGTGAGATTTGATGAATTCTTGAGAGGAAGAATGGAATAAAAACCATTCTGATCCTTCCCTGGGCTACTCCTAGAAAGGCCTAGTCATTTCTCAAAGTGTCAAATCTTTTGCATAGATTATGATCCAGTTTTTTAGTGCTTTTTCTGACACCATTCTCAGAGACCCTACAAGCATGTACCCTCCAGCAGACCAGTTGGAGCAGTTGGTGTAGCTGGAGCAGCTGGTGGAGTCTGTACCTGGAGACTGCTTTTCAATAATAGCTTGGATAGACTTAGGATTTTAAAGCTGTGAAGAGCCGCACCTGCTGGTGGGCTGTCTTCTGTCAGATGGGTGCTGTGCTGCTGCAGATGCTGGGCTGGTGCTCATCGGTTTATGGCTGTTCCCAGCATGACTCACTGGGCATCTCTAGACATGGCACTCAGAATTAGCAAATGGAGGCAGTATCACAACCTTGCTTGCTGTGGGAAGGGAAAGCACAGATTCATAAATGACAGGGGTGCGCTCAGTTCCTTCCGTTTATGGGGAAGTACTTCCTGGGAAAAAATTGCCCAGAGAGTTTTAAGAGTATTGCCTTTCTGTGCTGAAAGCAAGACTTCTTCTTTGAATAATATACAGCTGGTAATTCAGCCTTTCAGAAGGCAGTTTTATGAATACTTCTTGTCCACCCAAGAAGGTACAGCATTGTCGTCAACTCAGGTCTTTCTCTAAATTCTTACAAGCATTTACTTTCTGCTAAGGAGAAAAAGCCCTGAACAAACAACAATCAAAAATCACTGAAAACTGGCAAGCTATATGCATTTTATGAGTCTAGAATAGAGAAATTTCTTCATCATATTTAATAAAATAAATATTGTTTCCTACAGTGTCTTATAATACCTCATTTTTTTATGGAAGGAAAGCTGCTACATGAATGCATTCTGAATAATGGTCTTAATATTAGGATAGAAAAAAATCACTGTTTTCTTACTCTCATTTTGAATGTGTGCTTAAATAAAGAAGTTCCCTTTTCTCAGTTAAATCATATTTTATTCTTATTAAGATACTGATTCTGTGGAGACCCATGTTCCTGCAGATTCTTTAGCAGTTGTAACAGTGGTGCCTTCACCACATTAGGAGCATTCCTCCCTGCCTAGCAAGACAGAGTCCTTTACCTTTGAAGACTTCTTTTTCTTTTTTTCTTTTTCTTTTTTTTTTTTTTTACTTTGTTTGACTTCAAGGGTAGCTTAGAAGTTTAGAAAGGCTTAGGCTGATTCTATACAGGACATGGAGATAAGAGACTGTGAAATCAGAAGGAAAACAGAAGAGAAATGAAGCCCTGGAAATTGAACATACCTTCTCTTAAAATCCAATTATCTGCTGGGAAACAAGAAACAAGAGAAGAATAATTGAATGGGACGGTACAGAAAGTCTGTCTTTGTAGTGCATTGAGCAGGATGTGTTTCAGCTGTCTGGCTGTTACAGGAGCATCATTATTTATCTGTTAGCAGCTTGCTTCTGACATTATCTCTAAATTGGTCCCACAGTCTGTTGTCCATCATCTACAATAATTCAAAGATGTGGCATCTCCTACTTGGTCTCTTGTACTTCAAGAGCACAACAAATCAAACTACTGTACATTGTCTAGTAAAATAACTCCCAGAAATTAAACATGTGTTTGCAAAAGCTATTTAATCATTTAGTTTTTGCCTCAGAACAAAACACCTCTCAAATGAATTGCTTATAATTGTCAATTTTATTTATGACAGGAAGGTCATGGATGAAAAAAAAAGAGCACCTCAGTGCTAGTCTGCCTTTGTGAAGGGTGTTTTGAGGAAGGAGTTCAGCGAGTCTCAGAGTCCTAGTGCATGGGTCACTGTGAGAAAGTGGCAGGAAAATGGTGAAATCACTCAGTGGAGTGAGCAGCACTCAGCTCACAGAGGCTCTGCACTATATCACAGTCAAGCTTTGGTCTTGTTACCTCTCTAACAGTTGTTTTTCAAAGAGCTACTAGGTACATGTACTATGATTTAGATTGTCAGCAGTGTTTTCATGTGTGTTAAATGGTAGCAAAATGAGAACAGCATGGAAAGATGCAGTAAAAGGGTCTCTTTGAAAGCTGTAAGGATCAGGAACAACAATATTTGGATTTTACAAGGCCAGTGTTTTATAAGGTGGATTACAGTTTTTTCATGCCTGAGATACAGCACACTGAATACATTAGTGCAGCTGTGAGGGCTCAAGAAGCAGCAGCACAGTAATGTCATGGTGCAGAGGATGGCTCATCAGCTCTGCTGATGGATGGAGATATGCTGAGATACCTCCACCGTGCTGGTGGGGCTGAGCACAAGCATATTCCCAATGCTCCAGATGGGTCTATTAGCCCAGTAACAGTGGTTGGAGCCCTGGGACTTGTAAGGCACAAGAGCAGGAGGGTCAGAAATGTTTATTAACTGATGTGCAGAGCAGTGCCGACCCATGAGGAGTGCTAATAATGCTGCTGAGCCTGAGCTAAGTGGTCTGTTCAGCTCATGGTTAGTGTGCAGTGCAGTGAGCTGACTGCAGCTGCCCCAGCACAGTCTCACTGAGCTCTCTGTACCCACCCACGGGCTGTGGCTCCTTGGAGCTGTGCAGGGTTCTGCAGCACGGGGCAGGCGCAGAGGGTGGGCAGGATGGTACCATCTCTCTGGCTTTGAGGATGTGAGAAGGCATTGGAAAGTCAGGCCAGATGTCCCTCTAATGTGGCGTCCTGCCTCCCACAGCAGCTACTCCCAGCTGGTCCAGGAGGCTTGGGCGGAGCAGAACAGGGTCTGTGTTTGGTGACTCATCCCTGCGAAACTCCATCAACTGAACCTGCAGAGAAGACGCAGTGATCTATATTTACTGTAGCTAATTTGGATAGCTTATTCACAAAGAAAAGCAGAATCTGAGGACAGAATTGTCACCTCTGCCCCAAAACTGCTTAGGGAGCAGAGCAAGTATAAGCTTCTCTTTTCTTCCCCATTGTCCCAGCTCCTTAGATACTACAGGTGCCTGAGTATTTCAGAAATGAGTTTTCTGTGTTTTTTGAAGTTTACATCAAAATATACTGCACAAAACTTTATTTTATTGTTGTAGATTCAGAACAGTGACTTATTTATATAGATACTAAAATGTGACATTTAAATGTGAAACAAAATATCACTGCATAGTATGGTTGGCACTGCTAAATTTTTAATAGGATAATACATAAAGCTACTGCTGTCATCTCACTGCTGGTAACTGGAAAATGGAGGGATGGCAATTGTTAAAATTTTCAACAATGTTGCTATTTTCATTGAACTGTGTATGTTCTGACCTGTGTTCTAGATGCATCTACCTGTCTAATCCAAATGAAAAGGAAGATTTGGAATCATATGATACTGGCAGTGGGGGGGAAGGGACTAATATCAAGTGGATGTACTTGTTCAGTAAGAAAAGAACATTTAAAGATGGAACATAAAGTAGTTGACCAAAAAAACAGTATAAAATCTTCAGTCTGAGAATAGATTTAGCATAAATAGTACATAAATCTTTGCACTACTAGTAATACCATCTTTTTGAAAATATATGCTATCAAAGGAAGTACCATGAGCTTGAATTGATTTGATGACACACAAGTTTCCTGTCCTCTTCTCTGTTTAATTTAATGGGTTTGACTGTAAAGAATACAACAAAGTAAAGAATACAACACAGTAAAGAATACAACAAAATAAAAATAGTTTTACTTTGAAGACTTTAAAACAAAATCTAGTGAGCATCATTTAGTTAATCTGAAGGATCCAGTTCTGAATAGAAGTCATCAATTTCTTAACAGGATTAGACCTTTTAGAATACATCTTTGGCATATTTGTTAATACAAATTCTGATGTGCCCAAGGATTAAACCACAGTGTTAAGTATGCATTATAAAGGTCATAAGGAAAATTGCTAAGACCAGGGTTACAAACCCCTCAAACTGCAGGGGATTATATAAATTTTTATGGATGAAGTTTATCTCTCTTAATTTTGATCTGATGATTTGGAAAGTGAAGAATAATTTTAGTGGCTGACCACAATGAGCACTGCCCAACCCAGCACTTGGGAGAGCTGTCTGGGAGGTGTAGAATAAGGACCCACAGTGGCTCCAAAGCTCTAGAAAAGAAGCACTTTCTCTTTGGCAAAATAACCAATCACTGTCACAGCAGCATTTAAGATTTCACGTGTTTCTCTCTTTTTTCTTCTTTTTAAATAAGTGAAATTGAAGAGCAGCAGAGGGAGAGCCACAAGATATATAGAGGTCTTTTGTTCTAAGAATGTAAATTATCGTTTGCTTACATAAATGCAAATAACAAATAAGAACTACCTTTCCATGTTTAATAAAAAAATATCTTGTTTTGGCAAACACCCAGTGATATGTTACTGGGCAAAGAAATCATGCATTTTAAAATCTCTTGGGGGAGTAAGAGTCTGCAAAATATGGCATTCAATCTTTATGCATAATCTCAAATCATGAAAGATAAAATGATTTCCTGAAGGACAGAAAAACAGTTGGGGCTTGCTGCTGTATTTGCATCTCCATTTGGAATACAAATGATGCTGAAGAATGTGTTTGCTCAGTTCTTTATGGAGCTGCCAACCCTGAGCTCCTGTCAGGCCAAGCAGCAGTTGACTCATCTGACCCTGGAGGAAAAATTGCTTAAAGCTTCATGTACTTTTAATGCTCAGTTGGGAACTACATCTGTGCCAGCTCTTGGCCTGCTTATCAAAGGTGGAGATGGTGTGGACCTTTTCTTTTGTTAGGTTTTCCTGTTAAAGGTGTTATAAAGACCCTTGTGTCACATTGACAGAAGGAACAAGACTGCTACGGAAAGGGAAAACACTGAAGGGAACATTTTTTTTTGCTTTTGGGATGCATGCCTACATAATTTGATATTTTTACTGAAGGGACAGCATATGTGACTCAGGTAGAGAGAGAAAACTAGTTGGAATGATATCAGAAATAATAAGATTTAATAAACTCTAAAATACTATTTTGTAAAATCTTAATACAAACTAATGTGGCAATGTTTATATAGATATGTCATTGCAAACACAGGAACAATCAGGCTGACTTTCATGGAGAGCACAGTTTTAATTTTCCTCCTTGACAGTCAGATAATTCATTCTAATATGTAAAACAGAGGAAGAACAACTCTCAGGGGTGATTAGAAGGTCGGGCTACATAGTAAAAACAGAAGTTGTAATGTGACCACATGAATATACATCTGTAATTCCATGTAGAGGCAAATGGACATTATGAAGGGAGAATTATAAAAAGCTGGATTTTAAAAAAACGGTCTTTAGTAAAGTCTGGAAGTCCTGGGCAGGGAAATAGGTACAGGTAGGAAAATACCTGGCAATACTGTCTACAAATGTTTAAGCTCAGGCTGAAAAGGAGAGTGGTAAGAATGGCACACATTTTAATGCTCATAGGGGAGAAAACTCCCTGTGTTAAAATTTGTAGCCTTAACTTGCAGGTTGTTGAGTATATTTGGAAATATAAGCAAGGGCAGTGTGAGCCTGGAGCTTTTCCATGCATGCATTTTTGCATGTGTTAAAAAGAAGATTGGGACTTCCCTAATATAGCAAAGATTCTCTGATATACAGCTTGATAGCCCACTCTGGAACCACAGCATTGTGGCTACAGCAGCCAGCTGAATTATTCCATTTGAATTTATTTTCTAACTTGTCTCTATTCCCAAATCTCTTAAAAGGGAAATATGTGGTTTTTCTATGGATAGATTTTCTGCTATTCACATAAATTCACAAAATTACTTTTGAACATTTTTATCAATTCACATTTGGGTAATAGCAATTGTAACTTGTATTTCTTGATAGCCCCTAGCTGGGAGATTTGTGGAAATTGTAAGCAGTGGATAACTGAAAGTGTGATAGTAGTAGTTCATTCCTACTCGAAATGATAGGCTGATGGCATTCCTGCTACAATGTGGGCATTTTAATTGTTCCACTCAGTACTCCTTTTGAAGAAATCCTATCTTAATGCAATAGCTGCACTGAAGAGGACCTCAAATGTGAAAACAGAACTCTGTTCTCTTTTGATCCCATGAAGCTACTCTTCATGTCTGCAGTTGTGGCATAATTCTGAACCACTTGGCAATGAACCCGTTCTTCAGAGTCTTCTATTGCTGGTGTTTCTGAGCAGCTGTGTGTTGGCTGCAAAGGACAAGTGTGTACACTCCTCTTTACAACCAGCACACAGTTTTGCTTAAGCAATGAGGCATTTGTCTGCTTAGTATTTGAACACTGCTGGCAGCCTAAGAAATCTTTATTCTGTGTGTTCCTGTGCATCTGCTCAGAGGGATATGTAATACCTCGTGAGTGCTGATGTTGCCTCACAGTAACAGATTTCTTGCAGTCTTATAGCTCTTGTCGTGGTACCAAGGACAAAGTTCTTAGCTTCACTTTTCATCATTTTTTCCCTTTAAATCTTGCAGCAGAATAGCTCTGAAATCCATTTGGTGGGATTTTACATTGCAGCTACATTTTTGCCATTGTTGTGTTTCCTTCACTGGCATAAATTACATTTCATCCTGTTCTGTTGGGCTGCTTTTCCACTGCAAGTATTTTAAGACTGAAGACTGAGTTTGTTTGTCTGTCAGAACCCCATAATGAATCTGTTTTGATTTCATTTATTTTTCTGTTTTAATCTGGAGATATGGACAAAAGGCTTTACTATACCTTGTTAGATAAAAAGTCTCTTATCAGTGGTGGTAATAGTTTTTATGCTACCTGCATAGCAGATAGGATGAGGACTCTTTGTGCTTAGTGGGAGAACTAAAATTCAGCTTCTGCAGAGTATTTGAAAGCTCTTTTGGTATTTTAGGTTTCTCCTAACTGTGTGTGAACCAATAAAAAGGAACAGTTGAGTTTGCTGATGTCCATTCCAGGATAAAGGGGTTCCATGTATGATGAATCTGTGCAGCTACTTTCACCTAATGAATTCAAATATGCAGCATTCACAGAGAATTTCAAGCATCACCAGCTCTAATTGCCTTCTTAATCTTATTAATTATCTCCTTTTCTAAATTTTGTTTAGAGTCAGCATAAAAATATTCTTCCTGCTGAAATAACTTCATAGGCAAAGTTCAAGTGAGCAATTAGTGATTGCATCTGGTTTTGAGTTATTTTCCCAGCTTGTGGTAGTTCAGTTAATAACCTTTTAAAATTCTCATGTATGTCCCCAGGCAGCTGTAGGTCTGTTTCCCAAATCTACTGCAATGTTTGAAGTGCTCATCTTTCTGGGACCATCTGCTTCTCTTCTCCAAAGACCATAAAATCCTTGGCAACCCTTGAATGAACCTCATACTTTCTAACATGCAGGAGTGGATGGAACACATAAATAATAATAATAAAAAAAAAACTATGAGAAGATTTTAATTCTGATATTAAAGCTGTTTTGCATTCAATGACCATTAGAAGAATAGATTTTATGCCTGAAAGCACCTTAGTGAACCATTATGTATATCTGCAGTGCACACAAAATTCCATTCCAGGAATACCAGCAAACTTCTTAAAATAGGCATTTCATTATTCAGTATCTATCATAATCCCTATTCTTTCACTCAACAAAGATACATAATACCTAAACAACATTGACTCCACATGTTTCTTAAATTATTCCATGGACAAATCTAGGGAATCATTCAAAATAATTCTCTTTCTTCCAGCATCCCTCTGCTAACTCTTGGATGTAAATCCTTGTCGCATACCACTTGCCGAAATGCTGAGGCTTTCCCTAGATGTTGGCTACTTATTGTTATTATCCATCATAGCATTCTGATTTATATAATTTTAAATTTGAAAATATGATAAATCAAAACAATATTTGAATACACTAACATAAACTCATGAAATAGAAACACAAGTATTGGTTAAATGAAATTAAGTAGCTATTTAAGCCTTTGAAAAGAGTGTTATTTTTGCAAACTCACAAAAAAAGTTGGTTTGAATCTAAGGGTTTTCACTGTGCACTACAATTTTTGTATGAGTTTCAGGTCAAGGGAGTTAACTCTGAATTCTCTATTTAACCGAAGTGTTTAAAGTATGTGGGTTGCCCAGGTGTTTTCTGTGTTCCAGAAAGCTGATAAGCACCTGTTTTCCCTGAGGTGGTCAGTTAGCCACACAAGTTATGTCTATACAAATAGACTTTCTCAACATTTTCTGGTTCTAAAAGTATGCTGCCTTTTCTACCACCATCTTCAATTCTTTTCGGATAAATGAGCTTTAAGATCAGCTGTTTGAGTTTGGGATTTTTTTCCTGTTCCTAGAGATTATCAAACTTCAGCTGTACACTCACTGAGCTGTGCTAGTAGTTTCCTCTCTCTCTGAGAAGTAACTCTTTCTGAAAACTGTTCCTGCACAGCATTTCCTATTCTTAGGAATCCAGTTAACTTCAGACGGTAAAATCATATAATTTTATGGCTTTCTCTTGTTACTTCTTGTCTAAATTCACCATGAACATGTAGAAGAATAAAGAACACATTCCTGTTGAGTTTATTATAAATCCATGCTGATAATTATTTCCTGCCAGCACATCCCCTTACCTGTGCTGAGTCCATGAAACCTGAGGGTGGGATAGGTATTTGCATCCTTTGCACATTTATTTTTCTGGGGTACCAAGTGCTAGGCACCCAGGCTGCAGACAAGGCTGATATCCCTGGCTCTACAGCTTCATTTCTTCATTTGCGCCTTCTCCAATGCAGCTAATGCTGGTAATTCAGGTGGGTCGGATCCAAACTCTTACCTGAACGAGCTTTTCCCTCTTCATTGATTATCCAGAGAAACTAAGGGGACTAGAACCCTAACTCAGCCCCAGGCAGTGCAATTATTTCTCTTCTACAACTAGGGTGGAACATGATGGAAACACTCTGTGCTTTTTAACTCAGGGATGTGTTTGCAATCTCTGTAGACATTCCCAAGGTGGCCCAAAACTGGCCATTCCAGCAGTCTGAATCCTGACCTTGGTAATGCATCCTGAATTGGAATGTCCTTTGTCACTGGCTAACCTGGGGACACTTTCCTCTTGTTATGTGGCCATTTGAAGCTGCAAAGCAGGTTGTTTAGGTCGATATTTGTAACTCAAATGCTATTGGTCATTCAATCATAGACTTTTGCTACCACTGGTTTCTTTCATAAACTCTATTTATATACTTCCATGCCATGTCTATATATATATATATATAAACACAGCATGGAAGTATATAAATAGAAATATATATATATAAACACAGAATGGAAGTATATAAATAGAATTGTGCACTTTTTAATTTATGGTTGGTTTGCTACTGCAGCAACATCTAAGAACATATTCTACAAGTCTAACTGTATATTCTAACAAGTCAGTTGTATAACCAGGGGTCAGTTACGTAGTCAATGTCCTGGCTCGGGTCCATAGCTCCATATGTTAAGGCACTGCTTCTCAGAAAAGCTCTGCTTCCCAGTCAGGACTGTAGCCAGATCCTTTCTATTGCAACGTCCATCTCTGACTGCACACCCTGTGGTGAGCCTTGCACAGGTGTGCTTTGGACTGGATATGTGCTTCCACTGCTGATATAATTTGGCTTTGAATTTGTGCAAGCAGCCATTTGTACTTCCTGTTCCTGCTCAGTCAGGTGTGAGATTGCTACATACCTCTCAGGGAGTCTGCTTTTATTTTAGTAACAGCCTACATTTCCTTATCATCAGCACTCTGTATGTGGCACAACTCAGACGTAGCTCTTCCACTGAAAAACAGACGTGTAGCTTTGCTACAACTTACAGATAAAACAGTGACATTGATGATTAGAAGAGCTGCTTCAAGCACAGACTGACAAGGCTGCCTCTAGCTCATAGCCATCCTTCCATTGTCAGCCAGTGTGACCCTATTCTTTCATTCTCTGCAATCTCTCTTTTTCAGTTTTGGGAGCAGTATTACCTTATTAAAATATTTAAACAATAATGTATCATAAGAAATGTACTGGATGAAGAAGGACTCCTTGGCACTTACCACATGCCTTAAAGGTCTGCTATCCTCTCCATACTTGCTACCCTCTCAGAAACTGAGTCTGTGGTTTGTGTACCTTGCATTGTGAGTGGGATATGCCTCCTAACTCTCACTTCTGTTCTTGATCCTTTTGTCCTTTATCTAACAGTAGAGTAATTTTAGGAAAAGAGGTTGGTTTTTCCAAATACAGCCTCAATGGTCACTCTCCTCTCACCTAACTAATTTGCTCAATGGATTTGTTAAAAAATGCAAATGTACCTAAAGGGGGTGCTTTCTGGAGGCTTCTCTAAGCAGTTACAAGATTTTGTAAGTACTTCATCTTAAGAAGCATTCACTGCACCTTTATCTTGTGAGCCTTGCAGGTTCCCAGATCAGAGATGACAGCCCTGGCATTTGCCATGCTTTTTCCAGTCATCTCCTTCCTGCTTGTCCCTATTTGGCAGCCCAGGGGGTTAACTTACTTGTCCATGTTCATTTGGGAGAGAAGAGACTTGGTAAAATATTACCCTAGGAGGCTAACCTCCCTGTGTTTTCAATTACATTGTTTGTCTAATCATGAAAAACCTGGAATTATTGTAAGGAAGACTATGCACTTTTTTTGCCTGCTCGCCAGACAAGAGAGAAACAAAGGCCTGTAAATGTTTTCATCCCTTGAACATTCTCTGTGATTGATATCCTGTTTCAAGAGACTGAGGAGTTTCCCACTCTAGGCTGCTAACAGGCCATTGCATTAATGGAAATGAATGCCCAGAGGCAGAGGCATGCCCTCTGGAATCAGCCCCTCTGATAAAAAACACGCATTTCCATAACAGAATAGGCAGTGTGGGAGCCTTGGGAAGGAGATGTGACTTAAAACAAAGTCACATTTTTCTCAGTCTTCTATTTTAGGTCTGACAAAACTTTGTTTTCAAAAACAGGCTTACTCATTTATTTGATTTATCTGTATTATTCAGTCTCTAGACCTTGTTTGTGGCTCTTTATGCAAAATTCAACACTTGCTAAATTTGTGGCTCTTATGTTTACATTTAATTTTTGATCAAATACTTTTTTGCATCAGTCATATAAAATATTCTCAAAGGGAAGAATTAATATTTCATTAGTATGTTTAACTACAGCTAACATCAGTGATCAGGAAAGTATGTTTTTTTTTTATAGGAACTGTTTAATTATGGTCAGTCTGGTCTTTATCCAAAGCCTGTTGAGTGCAAAATTCCCAAGGATTTCAGCAGTCTTCAACTCAGGCTTTTATTAGAACATTTCTGTGTCTGGCAATCAAGCATCTTTTAGCCTGTGATGTCTCTCTCTCATGACAGATTAGAGTATACACACTTTCAGGGAGAAAGGGAAGGTAGGATTAAGGAAAAAACATTAAGACCAAACCCACGCTGATTGTATATAATATTTGCAATGAAACAAAGAAAAAAACAAAAAAAGACACTAGTTATCTTCTTCAACATACTGTTAAATTTAAGATAGTATCACCTAGGTAGTTTTGTAATTTTGATAAAGAGAAATAGCTGTTTTCAACTAAGTTGAATTTATTTGAAAACTAGGATTTTTTTCTGATTTCTCCTACAACATTCATATTCATTTCTGGAAAGTGTGAAAATTAACCAAGACATATGTTAAAATTTGCATTAACCACCTGTGCTGTAGGTTACATTGCTCTACAGAAAACTCAATTTTTCTTTGAAAATGAGTATGATTAGCTAAGGTAAGTGGCTGGGAAGCTCCAAGGACAAAGTGATCTCCAAAATCTAATGCAGAAAATGGCAATCATAGGGATGATCCTCAATGGAGAGAGGATGTGAGAAGTCAGAAAATAGAAAGGTAGCTGTTGATAAACAAAACTAAAGAGACCCTTACTTAGGTAAAAGTGGCCTGAACTTTGAGGACAAAGACAGCTCAGGTGAACAAATCAGCTGTAATTACAGAAGAGTAATTAACAAGGGATGAAGGAAACCCAACCAAAATGAACTTAGCCTCAAAAGGTGCAGTTGTTTCAGTATTTATGTTTTTTTCAGGCTTATGGTGTGCTTTTTTCCTAATGATGAACAAAAATAATCCTACATTTCTCTGCTGAATATTGAAAATCTTCCAGCTGTGGACACACTCAAAGCTCAATAGGGATGGCTCTGGACAGATGGTAGTTGGAAAATCTTATCATGATGAAGTATTTTCAACTCAGTAGGTTTCTTGATAGAGCACATTTTTTACCCTTAAATATTCATTGTCATTGGAGATCTTACTGACTTTCAGAGAAAACATGGCGATCTGCATCACAATATACCTTTTCAGTGTGGTCCTTATAATAAGAAGCCCTCTGCTCCTTAATGCAAAAGTCTTTTCATGGAGTAGTTAGCACTGGCTAGACATGTATATCCTGCAAATAAATATGTGTTCTTACCTTAAGTCCTCTTGATTTCAAAAGATCAACATGAGCAGCTGTTCATTCTTGAAGAATGAACTTGTTTCATATTTTAAGTTCTATTCCTTTTCCTTCAGCCAAAAATCTCTTCAATTTTAAGCTGTGCTGGATGTTTTTTTAGTCAAAGAATCTTAGGAAAGGTGGACATCAAAAGGAAAAACAAAACAAAATATAACATGCAAATACAGTAGTGTTTCTTGATTCACATTTTGAAATCTATATTTTGTAGTTTTAAAAAACCTTAACCAAAAGCAACTCTGAAGACTTTCTGAAGAACTTTCCCAACTAGTAGTGCCCAAATTTGTCTTTACAGTCTAGCAGGCATCAGTGTTGCCCAAAGATTGTAAAGAAAGAAAATGTCAACTTACAGAAAAAAATTTAAAAGTTTTTAAAAATCCTTCATAAGAAAAGTCAAAATCCCACTCAGAAGAGCATGGTTAATTTTATGGAAAGTAAAAAAAAAAACAGGAATCGGATTCTCTGAACTAGAATTGCTATACAAAAAACCAGTTTCCTCTCTCAGGGATTTTCCTTTCCTATTAAGGACTGGCAGTTTGTATCCCAGTGAATACATTAGCCCTCATGTTCCTGTGCCTCCCTTTCTTATTTTGGTGTGCAGTGAAGCTGGTGCCAGTGCAGCCTGGAACTCATCCCACGGTGACTGTGCATGGATGGCAGCAGAGTCAAGCTCACTCTTTCCCCACACACACAAAAAATCCAGGCTCATCTTGGTGACTCACTCAACAAGAGATACTACCAGCCCATCTCAGTGGTTGAAGATTGTAATTATGCTAAAATTGATTAAACCAAGCTCTGAAGAAGCTCCTCTGATCCTAGAAGAGCAGCTGAACTGCATGAAGGGCTTTGGTTGAATAGTGTTCATCATGGAGTGACTTAGCTCCTCTAGCCTTGGAGTACTTGGAGCATCTGGCTCGTGTACTCAAGAACCAGCTTCCTTGTTTCTCCCATAAGGATCTTTATTGAGGTCTTGTGTATCTCTTTTGGCCCAGTTCATACATGCTGCTACTGACAGAAGGATACCAGATTTATCTGAGCTACAGGTGCAGCCAGGAGCCACTGCTGTGTGCCATATCATAGTTTTCTCTAAGGAAGGAAGTTTGTCCTCTGTGTCACTGCTGTGTGTCATTTGTGTTCAAAATATATTTTATAATGTACTGAGATACTCAGGTGTATTTCTGAGGGTTTTCGTCCTTCTAGCTCTGGTGGGGTTTTCCATGGAAGAAAAGATCTCCACAGAACTGACTCTGCAGCACTTTAAGCATAAACTAACAAGCAACTATTAATTTTCCATCAAGGCTCTCCTATAGCATTGTCCTATCTTTTTTTGGACGGGTTGTATAATTGATTATGTCCCCCTTTGCTTATATTAAGTACAATCTTTCCAGAAAATCTGTTAGATAGGAGGCATTATAATTGAGAAATACTTGAAGATTTTATTTAGTACAGTCAAAAGTGTCAAAACAGCTAATTGAACATTTTCATCTCCATGACTAATGAAAGATTAAGTTATTGCAAAAATATGTCACAGGAATCTAGAAATTTTAACAAAAAATAGCAACCTCATTAAATCTGAAGGCAGTTAAATGCTACTGTGGGAAGTGTCTCACTTCAGAGACCTATGCAAATGCATAAGGAGAGCACCACCACTGTACATTTTGGTGCCTTGAAATCCTACTGATTGTTCCTAGGCAAATTCCTCAGGGACCTGGGACCTCAGCCTGTTTGTCTACAGGTATCCAAGTGGGTTTCTGGTAAGAACAAAGAAGCAGTTAGAGAGTAGGTTTAATCCAAGAAAGACAATTCAGTGTGTGTCAGTGGCAGTGCAGTGATAGTGAGTGCTGTTTAAGAGGTAGCATCTGCTCTGCTGCTCTACGTTTGTATGTCCCTAGTATTTCTTTCTCGGGGCCCACAAGGTTTAATAAAACTCAAATCAGACTCTGGATGTTGTAGGCATTTCTTGGAGAAATTGTGCCCTAATTACAAATCTGTGGTACATGGGCAGCTGTGTAAGCAACGAAAAAATCAGCCTTGCAAGCAAGCTCAATTCTTTCATCCTGTCTGGAAATCTGTCCCCTTACTACTAGTAGTAAATCTCGTCACCTTACCCTAATACACTGCTGAGCTCTTCTCTCTTTCCTGTTCCTATTTGTTTTTATTTTGCCAACTCTTTTCCTTTTTTTCCTTCCCTCTCTCTTGTCTGTGATGCCCAAAATTTGTAAATCACATGTGATTCTTTCCCAGAAACATATCTCTGCCATCTTTTCTTCTTTTCCTTGTCTGCTCTGTTAAAATGCTGAAGAACCTTGATTTTTGTATCAGACTGAGTTTCCATCCTTTGCCACCAAGTGACAGAACAATGAAGGGTATTATCTTTCTTGTTTATATGGGAAAAACTGATGTAGATTGTAATATTGTTTAGCTTATTGTTCAGCTTTCATGAGAATGAGTGGTTGGTCTGGAGGCAGAAGATGGTTTAGAGTTTCAAAGGGAGAATGGGACTGGTATAGATAGTGCTATGTGTACTCCTTCCATATTGACAGAAAACACATAATTCATGCAAATGCTGTAGAAATACTGTGGAAATTCTGAGCTTTTGAAAGAAGTGTGCCCATACATGTGAACCAAATAGAAAATCTGTGGTATAAGCCTATTTTCTGTTTAGCTGCTGCCTTAGTCTGTGATCCTAAGCCATGCTTGAATAGAACAATTTCCCATGGCAAGATGAAATTTGGTAAGCTGTTTATTTATTTTAGCTACCTCTTGGAAAATCACATTGTGATAATCAAGACATAGGCATGGATTTTAAGTGGAATTCTATTGTTTTCAATGGGCTCTAAATCAAGGCCATTTTGAGAGGAAAATTTTAATGACATGGAAGATATAAAAAAGGGTCAGAGGTGGAGATAAAAGGGAGCTCTTCTCCATTCCCAAGCTATGCAAGTTTTCATAAATTATGGAGGGTAGAGACTTCTGATAGATTTCCTTTGCACTGTTCTTCCTTAGAAAGGTAAAGGGTGAAAAGTTTGAAAACAATTGTCTAAAAGTAACTTCTAGGTACTGTTTGCATGCAATAAGCATATGAGCTATATTTTCATTTCTCAGATGTTATTTACTTTATTCTTCTTACTTTTCACTCGGTCATTTGTTCAGCTACTGTGGGATGTATGACAAATACTTTTAATTCTTTTATCATACAAAAATATTTTTTCCTCCATGAAGTCACCTCTAATTTTAGATGTATGTTTGATTCCTTTTTATTTGTCATTCTGTGTCTAATTTAGTTGCCTGCCAGCTCAGATGTGACATTTCTGGATTATGCTAATGTATACTGATTTTCTCAAATCCACCCACAGCCAATTTTGCTTCCTCTGATTGACAAAGATGCCTTCAGATTTGCTGATCTGGCAGAGCTGAACTCAGGTCATCAAGCAGTTTGGGACCAATGTTATTGGGTCCCCAAATACGGCAGAGAGGAGTTGCAGAATGGCAATGCTGTAACTTCACCAGATTACAAAATGGGAATAAGAAATAAGATTAATAGTTGATCTGAGGTAACAAAAGCTTTTTGATAACCACATTGCCTACTTGTCTAAGGATATGAGTGCAATGCACTTACTCTTGTAAATATGTCACTCTGAGAAGAATATGGAAACAAGTATTTTCAATCTTCTATGGAGTGAGATATTCACCATAACTTATTCCAAAGTTCCTTTCTCTTAGAAGACATCTTATTTGCCAGAGTAGATTATTAAAATATAATGTTTTTGTGGCCTCGTAGAAAGGACCTGTAAATTTTATTCATATATAAAACTGAAATGTGTTGGTATAATCTCTGAGAACAGATTGATAGGAATTTCTTGTGGGAATTGCTTTAATTTCTGAGTAGAAATCAGAGGTGTGATCTGCATGAGTGCACACAAATGTGTGTGTATATATATTTCCAAAAAACAGGTTGCTTCCTGATTTTAAATAAGCTTTCAGTTTTGGTTTGATGCGTTTTAAAGATTTAATAGATCAAAGTGTTCAATGTTTACTGTAAGGAAATAATCATATTTAGGTCACAGATAATAGAGGAAGGCTGTTAGATGTCCTAAAAGCCAGAATATTTCCTATTCCAGTGACAGCAGATCCACTGGCAGTAGCTGCAATGTGTTCTTAGTGTGACAGCTGATGGCAGAAAAGCCTGAGAGTGAGAAGTGTCCTGTTTTCCCAGGCCCTTACATCTCTGGCCTGTGGTTTGCTAACACAGAGTTTATAAGCTGCTCCTGAAAATTAGATTTATTTCTAAATCAAGAAGAAAATGCACAGGAAATTATTGAGTTCACTTTGGAAGAAATTTTGCTCAGATTTAGTTGATTTGCAGACAACCTTCTAAAAATCTGTAATATTGTCTGTAGTCAGGAATAAATTTTGCCCTTCATACTCTCACTTGAATGTTTAATGTATCTTACTATGTATGACCTGTCAGTTAACTATACTCTGATAAAAGCCCACCACATGCTACCATGAGACGCAGTTCAGGTTTGAGAAGTCCACAAAAACAGGTTTTATAGACTATTTATTTTTTTATTGATTATTTTATTATGTGATTCAGAAAAGATAGGTCAGTAGTTAAACTGCTCCTGGATCCCATTATAGAGCATTAAAACAATTGCACAATGAAAGGCTCCCACTAATAATAGTTCCAACTGGAAACAGCTGCTTTCTTGCTTGCCCTCCAGTTTGCTTTTTGCAGATATTAGGTACATCATTTGTTCACTGCTTATGGTAAATGGAAGAAATTCTAATCAACATGGTCCTGACAAGTGCTTGTCCTTTGCTAACAGAGGAGCTCTTGTGTGTGTTCTAAAATGAAAGAACTTTTTATTGAATTTATAATGCATGAGATTTTCTCTGAGTGAGAAGTACCCTGGTTAGTTGTTTTAATGCTCATCCCGATAATATAGTTTATTTCATTTGCT
The DNA here is from genome assembly GCF_031753505.1 of Anomalospiza imberbis. Classification (NCBI taxonomy): domain Eukaryota; kingdom Metazoa; phylum Chordata; class Aves; order Passeriformes; family Viduidae; genus Anomalospiza; species Anomalospiza imberbis. Next base: position 15,764,161 of record NC_089690.1, on the reverse strand, counting down.
GTGAATGATACTTTGGGCATATGAAAGCAGTGGAACAGTACAGGCCCAAGGGAATACCATATTTCCTATCATCATGTATGGCTTGCACTTGGGCTGAACTCTGTATTTTGATAGTTGCAAACTCCTAAGGAAACAGGCAAATTTTAAGATGTTTTTCTAGTATTTTATGTCAGTGATCAACTCTGGGTGTGCATGCCTGTTAGGAGACTGGAATTTGTGTCTCTTGGGACTTTTGATTGTTATTTTTGGCAGTCTCCCTGGCTTGTTTTCCTGCTGCTTCTGAGACAACTGGGATTTGCACCTGCTATTGAAAGAGCATATTTATATCTTTCAGTCTGAGCTGAACACAGACCCAGTGACACCTTTGTCAGCTACCTAATGGAGCAATTTTCTTTGCAGTTTGTATTCAGTTCAGGGTACAGAGAGGTTCTATTTGATGTCTTCACTCAGATGCTCTGGGTACTTTTGAACATTTGTGCACTGCAGGACAAATGTGCTGAGAACACAGTGAGCGTTGTGGGAGGAGAAAGTGACTTTATTTGTATTTTTCTTGTCATTCATACTTTTGCAGCTCTAATGTTAGACCAGTGGCAGGTAGGCCATTTGCAGACCTTGTTTCTCCCAGGGTTAATCAGGATATCCAATATCTGCACAGAAATTTAACAGTGAACCCAAGGCATGTCTTAATCTTTCCATAAACCACTGATCAGAGGCTCTTACAAAAGACTGTAGCATGCTGGAGAGGCCATGTCTTGGGTAACATGATATAGTTTCCTGATGGTGGAAGCAATGATATTTTAATTGCTAGTCTGTCACAAAGTCAAAATTCTCTTAGAAACTAAGAAAAAACCTGCTTGATGCTAACATGTTATCCAGAAAAAGTGAAAGTAGAGGGAGCTCCTTTACATTCATTCCTCAAAGAAGCAGTCTAAGTTAAGCCGTAACTGTCTGAACACCCAAAACTAGAATGTCACTGAGACTGCACACTCGGGTGAGTGTTCTTTGCTGGGCAGAGGTGAATATCCAGGTGGAATCTGGTGAAACTGGAGCAAGGTGGATGGGAATTAGAAAGATCAGCCAGGTGAAAACAAGGTTGCGGACCTTACCAACACAGCTGCCTTGGTGAGCTCTCTGTTGTACAGAGGAACAACATGTTTTCCAGGAGCAGCAGAGGCAAATATCATTCCAGGGTGTTTGAGAGCAGTATTTTTGACATGAAGAGTGTCTGTTTTGCTTGTTGTAGTTGTCAGAAGATTAGCACATAGAGGATGGGATCCTTAATGCTTTTAACCCACAGAGTTTTAGGTGTTTCTCTAATTTAATAAGGTATTTGGATACCAGCTCAATGGTATTCCACAGGCTGGAGAGAAGAAAGGACTAAGGTTCTATGCTAAGTACCTACTAAAAATTAAATGTGATTTAAGTACTTCACTCTTCTTGACTAAGGATAGATTATTCAGAAAATCCTGCCTATCTCTCAATGTCTCATAAGTTGCTTTTGCTGTGAAATATTTGATAACTGTATCTATCCATTAATGATATCTGATTTCTGGTTGGGAGTTGTCTCACTGTAAGAGGTTAGGATTCAATTCATCCTTAAAAGCCATTGCTGATCCCAAGTTTGCCCTGCTTGTTGTTGTCTGGACTTTTTTTACCTGAAGGATCACTGAAGCCAAGAGGCCCAGCAGGAACAGGATGTATTGGAAAGCTGTTGAGCCTAAGCTATCTGCTCTGCAGACCCAAAGGAGGACTCACTTTCTACTTGACTACTTCCACCATCCCTCTTTTTTAAGCTACAGCTCTTGCTGTTGTGCCTTATATTTAATGAGATGCATTCTTACAAGAGGAGTATATCTGAAATTCTAGAACTGTGTAAAAATTTTGAAAAAATTGTATTTGCACATCACACTGTTTGCTGTATTTGAAAGAGTAAACTTTTTATACAGCACATCTTCCTGCAATGTGCTACTATTCCAGAAAAATTCACAGAGAGAGCTCTTGAAATGAATTAAAGAGAAATGCCACGAGCATGATTTTCATATTTCTGCTTTGTAGTTCCTGGATGTTTGTCCGGCTTTTAAATTTCCCGTGGAAAAAATAATCCATCTCTTCTATAAGCAACATTTTGCTATTAATAATTAATTAAAATTGAGGGAGGTTCACTCAGAATTTTAAATGGGATGTCTAGTCAGAGCTATAAAATCTTATAGCCAGGGAATGTAAAGCAAGCATCCAATGAGAGTGGAAGATCAGAATGACATGAATTATTCTGATAATTTTCATTTTTTCTGTTAAGACTTGTTAGCCTGCCATATAGGTTTACTCTAGGTCTTTCTCTCTCTATATAATACTATTTAAAATACATGTATATGAGGTCAGCTGATAAAAAATGCTAAACTGAGTGAGATAAAAGGTTATTGTAAAGATCTTTATGGAGTTACCTTTGAAGATTGTAACCCACAGCTACTATTTTTTGTGTGCAGTTTTATATTGCTATGATTATAGACTTCAATGTTTTATAATGTATGAATCTTGAAAACAAAGGTTTATTCTTTAAGAATATACTGCACCTCAAGCCTGAGAAGGTGTGCAAATTACCATATTTAAAAGCATTGTCATAAGAGTGTCACCATTACATCTCCAAAGTAATGGCAGCCCTTTCTCCCCAGAAAACTTTCACCTTTTTCAGAAAGAGCGTTGCCATATAATAGTCATAAAAGATAGAAGCAAAATAGGGCTCTGTGGAAAGATAGTATCCTGTGCTATATGCAGTTGGAAAAATGAAAAAAATACATTCTGAAAAAAAAGATTTTTGACACAATGTACCAAAAACATCAGTGAAATATCTTCTATGTGATAAACAAGCTGTTTCTGAATTTCATAGATTGTCATGTGCTTGGCTCTTTAATGATGGAAATTTTCTTCAGCACTTAATTAAAACTTTTCTCCAGAAAATTTTGAACAATAATGATATATATGGGGAAGGAGTTCCAAGACATAATTTTTAATTTTAGCCAACCTGTAGATTGGCTGGTGACACAAGAGGTCAAAATCAAGCACTCAGGATCTGGTGAATGCAGGAAAAGTCCATATCCGTAGCATGGGCCCGATGGATGGTACCAGGTGGACGACATGATCAGAGTGACCAGGTGGACAAGACAGCCAGAAGGGCACATCTGGCAATCAATTGCCTTAGAGGGCAGCTGCCAGACCAGTTTGATGAGACATTTCCCTGGATAGGACCTTTTGTGTTCCTGTAGTTGTGCTTAAGACTCAGCACACATGATGGGGCCAAGGTTTCTCTTTTGAACAGAGGTGCAGACAGCACAAGTAGAAGGCATTGTGCTACATGACTTTGTGTTTCATGCATTCCTCATCAAGCTTTACCCTTTCCTGCTGCAGCATCCCCAAGCAGTAATCATCTGTTGCTATGAAGTTGAGTTCTCAGCTCTATTTTAAATTTCTCACTGTAAACCATTGCTAAAGGCAGGAGAGGTGGCTGTGAAAAGGACCTTCTCCTACTTTCTTGAATCTTTTGGAAACCTGCACGTGAGAGCATCCCCAGACATGTTTACTCAGGTGTTATCTCCCTATTGCTCTGCTTTAATCTCTGCCAGCACTTTGGCTGTCAGTGAATCACCAGAGGCCACTGTATTTGCCAGGTGTCTAAATGAGTGCTTTGTCTGACTGCCCCAGAGAGTGGACACACAGCTGTATGCTGAAAGCACTTCCTCTTCTGTGCCAAATAAATGCAATAGGCTTTGATAAAACATGTAGGCACCTCCCTCCCATCCCCACTCACTGGAGGAAGCTTTGCCAAGCATTGTGCACAAGAGGCAAAGTGGAGAAATGGGTTACTAACTAAAGAGCCCTGCGTAAGGTACTAATCTTGGTTGTGAAAAAGCTTTGGGATGAAGTAGAAATAATGGTTTCCGAGGGGCTCACTTTTCATTTCTTTCTTTAGAGAAATGAAAATTTTTATTCACAAAATTGTGGGTTTCTAGTACATTGATTTTAAAATTATTCATAGGTCCTGAATATATAGAAATCAGTTAATCTAATAGTGCCTCTATCCTGACAGTTGGAAACGTATCTAATTTTTCCTTTTTTTTCACCAAGACAATCAGAGATATATTCAAATTATCCAGACTTCTTCTTATTAAAGTTTATCAGCCTTCATTTTCATGTGCAAAACACATTTTTTATTCTGATTAAATAACTTTCAGTTTTGTGCTTGGTGTGTCAGAACAGAGGAGCATCGATGGCCAGTAATATTACAAGAGCTGTGTATCTCTCAGCCAATGGCAGTCCCTGATTTCCTGCAGCTGGAAGGGATCTGCTTGTAGGACAATGCTGCACTTCTCCATAGATTTTATTGGGTGTACTTTTCAAAGAGAACTTTGAGGATGAGTCATGCATAGTTTGTGCACTGTTTATCCTTCACTAACTCATCTGGAATACCACAGGGAGTAATCAGGATTTTAAGAGGTTTATGATACTGATATTCTGTGCAAAGTGGAAAAGCTTAATTGTTTTTAATTGAGCAGTAGTATAATAACCATTTTCTTTCAATTAAAAATCCTTTTGGGCCAAAGGCACTCACAAATCCAAAATGCTTTTTTATGGCTCATTTTCCTCAGTTTATTTCAGTTTTGACAGTTGAAGCCTTTCTCTGATGATAGGTTCCAAAACAAAGAATTTTGTTGGTTCTCCTGTGATTTATATTTCTGAACTCAAAGAGGACATATGGTTCTGTCATGATATTTACAGAACTAAATAACTGAGGCAATACTTTCTAATATATCATTTCAAGCACATGTTGTTAGAGCTTTGCTTTGCACAGTCAAATGAGCTAGCAGAAAAATCAATACAAACAATGGAAAACCTATTTTGCCTGTATTACACTGTTGAATAACAGGTAAACAGCTTATAGTTCGTGTAGGAACACCAGCATAAAATCCTGAGGAGCAGAAAATCAGTTCTATTTCTAGCAAGGTAGTCTGTACAACAAAGACAAGTATATATCAATCCTGAAGCTTCTGTAAACCACAGATGTGTGCAAGAAAACAAAGTGAAAAGAGCTTGCTAAAGGCGGGAGAGAGCATCAGCCTTCAAAACCAAATAGTTTGCAGTTTCCAAGAATAGGATGCTGCTATTTCACATTTAAGAAGTGTACTCCTGTCTTAAGGGACACTTTTCAAAATGAATGTTTTCTCTCTTGATTTCCATACCGTTAATTTCTTCTTTTAAGGAGATTCCCCTTTATAAGTGAGAATTATCTACTGCTCTTTACACATTGCTCTTTGAAACTGAGTTTCTCTTCAGAGAAGTGCAATTGCTACCTGGTTTTAATCTAGCCACTGAGAGGGAAAAATTTATTACTAAATTGTAGTGAAAGCTGTTTGAAAAAGGAACACTGACTCAGTCACCATTTGAACATAGCATTCAGGAGAACTTCTCATTCCTTCAATCGTGTCTGACAGTTGATGTTATTTTAATACAATTACTCCTCTTTAAAGTTTGCTCATATAATGAGGACTGCTCCCAATTTTATTGTGATGTAAATATTCCAGGACTTATACTTGGGTTTTTAAAGTCAGGTCTGTTTTGATGACTTTTTTATGCTATTCAAGAGGTGTGCAGATCTGAACAATAATTCATTTTACATTTCAACACATGACAGTCATTTAAGTTAAGCCTTTTCCCATGGGCAAGGAAGTTTTGTACTTTAAATTCAGGGTTTTTGAAAATTTTAATGGGTCTGACAGCAGTGAAAAATACAAACTGCAACCAAACTAAATTTGTTTTACACCGAAGTGGAAGATGGAAGGTGTTACCATGGACACAGGTGGAGCACATGAGACAAAAGGTGGTTGTGTGCAAAATTACCTGCAACAATATTCAGCTCTGTTCTTGGGCTTAGCATTAGGATGTCAAGGAACTGAAATAAGAGAAAAACACAAGGAAGCAGAACAAGTGCCAAAGAGGCATGAGGCTGTGGATGTGAATTGATCCAGCTGGAGGCTGATGGGGTGAAGAAGTTGATCTCCCCTTGGTGCCTGGTTGCTGGAGATACAGGCTCTCAGGGCATCATGCTCTCTTGTAATCCATTTTAAACATAACTGTGGGTCTAATTCAAGCAGGCTGATTAAATTGTTTATATTGTTATACTAATTTATACTATTACACTAATTGCTGCTGGCTGCTTTGCCCGAGAGGCGCCAGGAGAGAGCACACAGCTGCTCATCTGGGCAGGCTGGTGACCTCTCACTGGAGCAGCACAGAACCACTGCAGGCAGAAATATCTCATCTCATGCCAGCACACAGCTTTAGGCGACAGGAAAAAGTATCTATCACTACTACAAAATTATTAATCACCATTATTATTGTTGTAGTACCCAAAGGTCTATCAGAAAGAGCTCCCTGCTCCACTGGCTGCTGACCCAAACAGAGAAGTATCCAATTGCTCCTGTAACCTGGAAGCCTCACAGGAAGCATGGGCTTAAACAGGTACAATGAACTGCAAATAAGATATTTATCTCTAATCCTTGTTTCGGAGAGGCATAGGTGTCTGCAGAGATCAATCTGTGTAACACACTTGCATGAGCGAGATAATGGGCTGGTCTGTTTTTATAGGGTGATTTTTCTTTACATTGCTTATTGAACCTGCCTCTAGTTTAAGTGAGGAGAACTTTGACTTTACAGGAGGTATAAAAGAGTTTATTTATTAAAATAGAAGTTACTGATTAGGATCAGATCAAAGATTTTTTGACTCCAGATAGCTTCCTCAGCATAAGCATTTTATTCCAGGGTATCCAAAATATCCATAAAATGCAAAACATCCAGATATGGACCAAATGAGTGGAAGGATATACTAGCACAGACAGCTCAATTCAGTACTAGTAATTGGTAGTTCTCAATTCAGAGGGAAGACACCATAATATTGCAGCCTTCACTTGCATTACGGTATAAATCCAATTTGCTATATTTGAAAACCAGGAAGATTAGGTATTATTTTGGAGGAAGGATATATCATTTGACAATGAAATCAACTGATATTAGAGGAGCAGAGAAATTATAAAGGACACTATTTATGTGAACTTGTCATGGACAGTGGTAATTAGCCATCACCCTGGGCAAGAGAGGATGATGAGGCTTCAGGTATTGTGGAGCACTTTGGCAGCTGGGGTCTTCTTTCACAGCTACATGCAGCTTTGTGTTCCTTCAGTTTCTCAGCCTAAGAATGATTGTGAGATGTGAGGAAATCCATAGTGGTATGGCTTTCTCAGACTTTTTCATAGCTTTGAGAGATTGTCTCAGATCTGTTATTTTTCAGACATTTTCTTCATGTGCTGTTGCAGTTGTCCCGATGAAGTAGCTTCTGTAGTTAGTTCTGCTGGGCCAGACAATACAGCTTAATTTTTTTTTGTCTATTTTTCAAATAACCAAGTAATCAAACTGCAACAGATGAGTTTATTGCTGTGTCTGAATGCTAAAGAGGATGGTGACTTCTGAAAATGCTGTTTATGGAGTGTATTGACAGAGATTTCAGAGGCACAGTATCTGAGTTTGTTGCTTCCCAAATCTTGCTATGCTCCCAGTGTTAAGAAGGCTGCAGGCTTAGGCTTTTGTGGGTTTTTTGTGCAAAGAAATATGAGGAGCATGTAATAAATCAATTTAACATAATCAAATGTAAGGACAAATTCTGCAGGACAGTCTCAACCCTCCAAGCAGCTCTGATGGGCACAAACCCAGGAAGAACATTTAGAATTTCAGGAGCGAAAGTCATGCCACAGTGTCTCATAATATCCCTGCTGCTGCAGAGCCCTTCACTGAAGGGAGCCTGCCAAATCCTTTGTTTGCCCATAGAGGACACAGAAAACAGAGCAGTGTTTCCTTCCCAGGCAGTTTTTGTTCATATTCTGTTTCTTGTGATGGCCAAATCACATTTGTCCTGACAGAGTGATGTTGCTGTGCAAGCCAAGTGCCAATCCATGTTTTCAGCTTTCTCTAAAGACTAACAACAGGATGCTGTCAGGAGGGCACAGTGGGGCAGGGGGTGGCACAGGGCAATTTCATTTCATGCTGCTTGTTTCTCAGAAAACCATATTTCAGCTAGAAAATGGATATATTTGACGCTCTGAGAATCATCAGGACAGGAATGGAAAGGAGAAAATTGTTTTGTAAGAAAATGAACAAAACCCCGTTCTGAGCCCATTTGTTATGGGCAGAACTTGATATCCAATATCATCAACAACAGTACTGTACATGCTCACAAACTGCTAATGATCAGTACTAAGCAAATAGAAATAAAATTTGGCAGGGAAAAGTAGCACAAGAAAAAAACCTTCTATTTTAACTATGCAAAATTAGTTTGAAAATTTCATCTATTTTGTGGGAGAAGACAAATAATTTCTACACCACATAATAGATTTCTTTCTCCCAAGAACTCAGGGAATAAAGCTTTTTTTTTCCTTGAACAAATCAGCTTACCCAAGTTTCTGCATATTTTGTTCAACTGCCTTAGATCTGTATCTACATTTTATTCACAGGAAAGGACTAGAGCAGGATCTCAGGTCATTTCCTCACTGATTTGATCAAAAGATGCTTCAAAGTTATAATAAGGGTAAGCAGGACAGAAATCTCAGGAGTCTGGCACAATCTTACACCAGCTAGGATGCAAGATTTTTCAAAAGTTGGATGCCTCATTTATTCTTCATTAATTATTCCTTCTGCTGGTAGAACCTAGAGAACTGTAGCAGGTTCTGTGGACTATTACATAAAAGCTCCACAAATGCAAATGTGTGGATTAGGGGTGAATGTGGGTTGATATCCATACTGGAACACAGTATAGAAGGCACTGCCTGGGCCCACATCATACTTGCATATAAATATCCATGGAAGAAAGTAAGTAGTTAGGAGAAAAAAAGTCCTAGAAAATTAATTTTCTTTTTTTTTTTCCTGTCTCACTTTAGGAAGAGAGAAAGTTATAGGGCTGCAGAGAAGTTTTGGTCAAGTTTCTCTACCCAGAGGTCTCCAGGGTTTCCAGAAACAGAGTCATTCTCTGTCATTTTCCCCCCAGAAGGGCTCCATGTTCACTTCAACAGGATTCATATGTCAGTATGTCCATGAGTCTCCCTTTTCTCATACAGAGAGGAAGGAATATATATGGATTATAAGGCCCATGTAAATTACATGACATTATTAGTGTGATAACCCAAGTTCCCCAAAGTCAGGCCATCTGCATGAAACTGAACTGTTGCTCCTTTGTGTATAATGCATTATATTATTCATTATTGTAATCAAGCACAATTGTACTATGCTTTATAGATCTCCTGCTTCATTAAGTCATAAAACCAACAAAGCTATTAGTACTTCATCTCTTCATTTTTCAATTTGTGACCCATTTACTAGTGATGATTTCAACCCTAATGTGAAGGAAAAATTGCTACTAATTAATGGCGCTTCTGTGGTGCTGCTCCTAGTTCTGGATACAGATTCATTTTCAGAAAGTTGGGCAAAGAAGTGTTGCATGATATTTTTCAAATACAGAGCCAATACAAAGAGTAAGTGAAGGAAATGTGTGCTTCTAAGGTTATCTAACTGAGATTCACAGGGCCCATTGCTGATTTAGGCTTTCAAATGAGTGAACTGCAGGTTACAGTGATACCAGTCAGACAAGGGTGTTCAGACTTAGAAAACCCAAAAAACAAGATAAACCACCCTGTTTCAAATCAGACTTTCTGTGCCATAATGAGAAACACACAGTTAGTGACTAACTGGGAAAAGAAAGTGGTTTCAGTGACTTACCAGGTGGAATTGACCCTGTTGTGAGATATGGCAACAGCAAGACCTCCTGGTGAAGAGGGCCCAGGGTTTTATCCACAGCAGTGAACAATAAAAACAAATGTATAAAAGGCTCAGGGGAGCAGAGAAGAAGCTGAGATTTGTGATCCTGAGGAAGCTCTGAACCACTTCCAGATATTAATTTTGTAAGCAAGAATCAATTAATAGATCTTATTGTCAGCAAGTGTTAGAGGAGTGACTTGGACCAAGGGTAAGCACTCTGGAGATGGGCCTGGGGCAGCAGCTCCCTGAAGGAATGTAAGGCAGGCTGGAAAAACAACACCCACATAAGTACTAAAGTGCACATAACAAGTAGTTTACCCTTAGATTTAAAATGAATCTGTTTTAAAAACTGTCTTCTCCTCCTAGATTTTATCATGATACCAGGCTTGCTGGACTATGCAAGATCTCCTTTTTCCTTTCTTTGTCACACACGACTTGGCATGACTGAAATGCTGTAGCATTGCATGCAGCATCCTAACAGACTGTACTGACTTCCAAAAAGGCATATACTATTTTTATCCTTAAGAAATTAAATTAATTAAATCTACACTCTTTGAATTTTACTACTGAGATTACTTTCAAATATTGAGGCTGAAAAAGCATAAAAGTCTTGAAAGATTTCAGGGTGTGTCTAGAATTTCAGAGAATGATTCAGTCAGACTGAAGGCAACAGCTTGGTGTTTACCATTCTCAACACAATATTAATCCTTTGCCTTTTTGTGATTGTCTCTGAACTCAGTGTTTGATCTGTAACTGCTTAACACTGTAATTCATGTCATTGAACAAAAAAATATGAAGTAGTTCTTTTTTGAAAAAGAACAGTTCTCCCATCACTGGTTTTCTAGTGATGAAGTGTCTCTATTCTTTATTCTCCTTTATGTGAACTCAGCTAGAAGGTAACAGTTTTATGACTTCAGATTTATTTTCCCTTTATTTTTAGTAGTGAGACAAGAGAAGTGACTATCTGAGTCATAACATGGAAAAGGAAGTGTAAGGGGAATTAAAAAATCCAAGATTGTTCTGTGCTGTGAATTTAATGATTAAAGTGTGAAAAACAAATTGAAGCTTTTTATCAAAAAGAAATTATACTTTCCTTATGATTTTACTTCCTATTCACCCACATTTTCTGTTCAAGTATAGACATTCTCAATTAATTATGGATTATTGTATTTACATGTTAAATTTATTGTATTACCTAAGCCTGTAGCAGTTTGCTATTAAATCGAACATGAAGTGATAAATGGACAAACAATTCCATTACATTTCTCCAGCGGAGATGTTATATTATGAAACGGAAATTATTTCTTCAGTTGGTGACTGAAGAAATGACAGATTGATGACAGATTGAGTCTGGTGGTACAGATGAACACAATAGACATTTCTTCATTTTCCAGATATATCCAAATTTAAATGTAAAAAAATAGAGTAATCTTATCAATGAAGAAAAACAGAAACTATACAGCATAAGGCAGCAGCAAGAAGCTAGGGAGATGAAAAGGTATGTCTGAAAAAGATGAGACGGTAGCAATACGTGCAGGATTGCATTTCCTCCAGACAGCAGTGCAGAACAGCCTCTGCTGGGCAGTACTTTCCCAGCTGGGGCTGAGCCTGTCTTCTGCTGCAGTGCAGGACAACAGCAGCAGTTGGGTCCAGCCTCGTGTAATTCCCAGCTGCACTGACACCGCTCTTTCCTCCCTCTGCTGCTGGGTCTGGCCCCCAGAGATGGAGCCTTTCCTGGATGCACACTTATGTAAAACCTCTGTGGGCTCCTTTTTCAGGGAAAGTAACCCTAAACTGGTGTGGAGACAGGGGTGAGTTATCAGCAGCCTCGGCTTTGCCTGCTGTTTGATATGCACATCTTGTATCAATGTGCTGCCATACATTGGAATAATGAACTCTCTTCAGCAAACTATATTTTAACAAAGATTTTTAAGTTCAGTTGTTGTTTCCCAATCTTTAGAGGCACAAATATTAGTAAAGCTATTACCTAGTTTCTTGGCACCATCTTCCCTGATGATTAATGTATGCAATGTTTCTGCCACAGGCACAGCACAGTTTTCCAAGTAGCAGCAGGAGGCTGAAGTGAGATGCCAAAGAATATTTGTGCATGCAGCATTTAGTGACTATTTAGAAAAAAATCCATTTTTTTTAATTGCAGCAAGTCCACTAAGGAGGAGACCAGAAATAAATGAAAGTAAGGATCGATCAATCTTTGATTGAGCTGGAGTACAATTATTCATTTCTCTGACGGGATCTCTCCTGTGCATTGATGGGACTGTGTTTTAGGATGGTAGGCATGCATTAAACGTGAAAAAAAAACAATTTAATTCTTTCTATAAAGCAGTTTAGGAAAATATTAAGTGCAATTTTTTTTTTTAACAAAAGAGAGGCTGCATGGTGAACATGAGAGGGAGTGTGAGGGTTGGGAAGCAAGATGTGGCCTATAGCTGGGAAAGGGGAGACAGAAGGTCAGGGCAGCAACTTGGGAAGAGGTAGAAAAACCATGCTACAGCCTCAGGACAGGAGCTGGGGACCAGTCTAATCATCACCTAATCTCTGCTGGACTCCTCATATTTGCATTCCTGATGCTGAGCAAGCAGTCAACAGTAAATAAGGAGGGACTGCAGGCAGCTGCTTGTGGCAAATTCTCACTGATACTGGCATTCAGGGAGTACAGTGTGAATTTAGAACAACACACTGAAAAAACTAATAGTGTATTAAAAGTAATTCTTTCTGTTTCTAGACACACTACTGAAGAAATAAGTGTACTCTAAACCATGGTAACAAAAAGAGCTTTCATACACAAGTACACATGCTCCAAAACAGCAAGGCTCTGTAGTAGGTGCCTGGCTAGGTAATATAAAGGCACTCAAAGATATATTTTACTCAAGCCTTAAATGTGACATTGCAAAGGACCAAGAGTTTCATGATGCACACAGGCCTGAGGAAATTCAGTGCTAGAGAACACCAACCCACAGCATCACCATTTTATTACCTCCTCTCAACTTAAAAATGCAGCTCAAAAAATCTGCCAACAATTTGGTGGTAACAAAAACAAAAGGAATCCAGAAAGATAAATCTTCAACCACATCAGGCAGGAAGCCTGCCAGTCTGTAAGGCCAACAGATGATGCTGAGACTTTCTGACCTTTCACAGTAAAAACAATTGCAAAGTTTCAGGAGAGTATAGTGAACCATGAAGGTACTGCACAAATGGAAACCACCGTTGTAGGGCCTCCAGGACAAACACCTTGGCTTTGTTCTTACACAGATAAGTCCTACATTTGGCTTTACTCAGACTCTCAAAATGAACTGAGCAGCTAAATTTGATTGTGTTTTATTTTCAGCCTAAATTGTGCAATGCCATTAGAAAAGGGATTTCTACCTATGTGAAAAAAAAAAACCAAAAAAACAAAAACCCAAACCTAAAATAAATTTCTTGAAGTGAGACCAGAAAATGGATATATTTAAGAACTTTAGCAAAATGAGTAAGGGATGAATCAGCCACAATTCACTGATGTAGTTTTAAGAAAGATCTGCTCTTCCAGCTATGACACAGAAAGACAAAAGTTCCACATTAAAACTAAGCTATTAAAAGTGAAAATAATAAGGATTTAAAAAGTGAAATGAAAAGTACCTTCCATAGAAAATTACACTAGAATTTATTTCCAGAAGCAGTTTCCATATGCAGCTACTGAATTCTTGAGACAATTTTGTATCCTTAAAATAGTTTAAATTCATAAAGTTTCTGCATTTCAGCTGTGCAAGTGCAAGGCCTGGATGCTTCACATCCAAAGAAAAGTATGGAAATAACTCTTATCATTGACACACACACACTTGCTAGAGCACAACTGTCTTGTGGAAACATATTATTGCTGGAGGCTGTTTATTATTTCTTAATAAAATTGAAATGCCAGTACATTCCAGAGGCTTTCTTGCAGAATCATCTTGATTTATCATCAATCTTTTCAAATTTTCTTGTCTGAGGTTGAAAATAATCTAAGCCTGGTCATTGATTCTCTTTCTATGATGTTGGTTGACATCAGCAGTTGGGTAGTCAAAACAATGCCATAAATAAACTTGAATTATTTTTAGATATGAAAATAACAGTAGTTAGAGATCAGGGCTGATGCTGCAAATGAACTTGAGTTATTTTAATGCACACTGGAAATAGATACAGAAAATGGAAACAGAGCTAGAGAGGATGCTGTGACAAGAGCCCTGCTCAGCAGCAGCTCTGGTTTATATCTGAACTGTAAAGTACAGAGGGAAATTAAACACAGCTTATCTGAATAATAACCAAGACATTTGGTGTGAGCCTGCCTCTCTCCTTATTTCCCTTTCTGGATTTGGGGGTTCCCATGAGTCTGATGCTCACTAAGAATGAAACACAACCAATAGGTTTGGTCCAGGGGGCTGTAAGCTTTTTCCAGTTAGGGAGCTCCTACACAGATTTGTGATGGCAGCCCACTGTTCCAACTTGTCTGCTCTCTTCCACTGAAATAAAATACCTCCATCTGTAATTTCTCTAGGATTTTTTTTAAAGTCTTTAGTATATCTTGTTTAACAGTTTCTACTGGATTTGAAACTGCTGGAGCAGGATGGGCAGCAATCACCTATAGCTCTGGGACAGAAAGCTTTTTCACTCAACCCAGCCAACTGGTCAGCTGCTCGCCATGTCAGTACATGTCTGCAGAGTCTATCTCATTTATTCCAATAGCTGTGGAAGTCAGTGACCTGTAATGTTGTAGTTACTATTTCACTGCTGGCTATATTTTAAATTACACCTTTAGCTAGGTTGTTCCTCATGCTCTGGAACTGAGGAGGTGGATAAGTGGGGACATTAGTGGCAACAAGCCATGAGCTCCAAGGCTTCCACACAGATGACCCTGACAGCTCTGCAGCTGCACAACCTGGCACCAGGGCTTGGATCTGCTGGCTGCAGAGCTGGGAGCAGCCCTGAGCCCAGGGCAGCCCTGGAAGAGCTGCCAACAGAAGCTGAGTCCCGGGTTATAAGTAGCTTTCACACAGGCACTTCTCTAACTCTGCTGGAAGTCTAGGTTTTCCAATAATGTTTGTACCTTTAGCATTGCCTTGTGATTTATTTCATTAAGAACAGGCTGTATGATATTAGACTCTTTAAAATATAAAAAACCTGTTTATTTAGGATATGCTGATAAATAGGTCCAATTATCCTAATGTAATTCATGGCAACACTTCTGGGAATGAAATCTCTATAAACACATGCAGCAATGTATGGCTCTTGTCTCAGTGCTGGTTTCAGGAGATTTAACAAAAGGTAGGTGCTGAACCTCATGTCCTCATAGGAAAAGTTTGGTGATACTTTACTTTGAAAAGACAGATAGTATGAAGGAACAAAGATACAGTTTATTTTGGTGATATTTAAAGGAAGAATCTTTGTACTAAATACTTTTTGCAGAGCACTGTGCATTTTTGCCACAATTACGTGAATTGTGAAAATTAAACCTCTGCTTTGAGTGTTGTCTGTTCTAAATGATTTGAAACCTTTTCTGTTTCCATAGGAAATAGCAGTCTTTTCTATTTACTTTAATTTTCAAGCCATAAAGAAAGCTACTAAAATGCCTTTTGATCTGTAAAATTTTTAATGGCTCACATTGACATTTTAAAGCAAAATGGCAAGAGAGTATTCAGCCATTAGGATTTTTGCCTTTGCTTTGGATTTTATTTTGGGCTTGTTTTTTTTCTTGACATTAGGTGAACAGAAATAGGTAAGTAGAAGGGAGAAGTAAGAATTACATTCTTGCCTACTGAGAAGCAAGGTTGCAATACTGGGAACCACTGCAGATGCTAATTTCAAAATACTGTCATTCCTCACTGTAGTTGTGGCAAATTGCACATTTAATGATCTCAGTCTAATCTTGCTTACTGAGGCAATGGAACTTCAAAACTCACAATCTTTTCTTGTGTTTAAATATCAGATCAGTTCATTTCTTTTTTACATATAGCTATTGAAGGAAAACCTAAAACTAAATTAGCAACAAAACTTAACAAATTTTAGAAACTGGCCACCCTCATTGTCTTAGTTCTGCGTGGTTCCTGTTTTGTTACAGTTTCTGTTTGTTTTTTTTTTTCTTTCCCATTTCATCTGAGGATGAAAAGTCTGAGAGTTTCTTCAATTTATAATGGCCATTATTGGTGATGACAATAAAAGAAGATTATAAAAAGTAGGAAATAATAAAGAATGCAAATTGGCATTGGTGACTGGACAAATGTATTGAACTATCATATTCCATATTCTAACGATTTTTATGTCAGCTTTCTCTGAAGGTAAAATGGTAAAGTTAAAAGAGATGTAATCTCCAGTAATAAGGAAAAATGTCTTCGGAGCTTGTATCGCTGATGCTTTTCATATAAGGACTTTTCTTGCCATTAAATTATGGTTTTTAACATTTTTACTATGTCTGTAGCTGTCTACTTATCTCATACCTGTAAATTGTAGATAAATTCTGAAGAGGCTGGACCACAACATAGCTCCACTCTTACTTTCAGTGAGTGGAGAACATTTTCTTTATATTGGCAGTTGATTGAGCATAGGAGACGTGGAATATAATCAGTGTTCTCTGAAGATTTACAATCCACCACTGTCTCACTCAAGTTTCTCATGATACAAATTTTTCCTGTATAAAAATAGTTGCATTAAAAAAAAAAAAAAAAAAGTAGAATGGAGAGATCACTGGATGGTTTTGGGTGGGAGGGATGTGTGTTTGAACTGAAACTCATGAAGGGTTTTTGTAAGACCCACTCAGCATATAACAACAGGTCCCAGTAGGGAATGGAAGTGAATGGAGTTGTGGAAGTGAAGTGGTGTGGATGGAGCTGTTTAATAGCAAGAGAGATTTAGCTGATACTATTTTTAAAATGCCTGTGTATGTTGAAGACTGGAGGAAAGGTGATGTAAATCTTTCAAATTCACAACAAAGAAACATTACTCATTGTATTTTAACTCGATCCCACCTGTCTGAGAGCTGAAATAAATGGGGAGTCCATTTCTAGTTTTGGTTTGATATATGTTATCTATGGTAATGCTAAGAATGGGGATGAAGTGAAAATTGTGAATAGTCAGATAAAAGCTGATTGTGTGGTAACTCTGGCACAACTAAAAGACAGAAAAGCTAGAGGATGAGGATTTTAAAAATTTCCCCATCCTTTCAGAACATATTATTTGTCTCTTATTCCACTGCAGTTTAGCCCCACAGTTTAGCTCCTCATGCCAGCTTTCCAACCAGCAGGTCAGACTGAGGGGGCTGAGAGGCTGTCAGAAGGGTTGTATTAAAATAAAAGGTCAAGTTAAAAAAAAAAAAAAAAAGAGAAGAAATCTCTAACATTTCTCCAAGTTTCTGTATGATAGCAGTAAGACAGATTGTTTAATTGAGATGTCCTAGATAGTTTTCTCCCCAAAGGGCTTTTGATACGGAGCTTCTGAATGAGAAACTGAGTAAATAAATGGCTGAATTTTATCCATCAGTCTCTGCAGAAGTTTTAATGTGTAATAGTCACTAGTGTAATATTTGCTGAATCACACTAACTGTTTAATCTATAGTTTTATAACTGGACCTGGAGGTTAATTTTATTTTACGATTTTATTTTTGATTAGAGTTTCAGTCATCCAAAATTTGATCTGTTCAGGTTAACTGTTGAGTAGAAAGTAAAGGAAGGGAATGGTTCCCAATGAGCACATTGCCTGAGACTTGTTCAAATAAATTACTTGGTGATTATTTTTGAGTTAGTTATTCATTTCCAAGAAAGGTCAAAATCACCAACACTTTATTTGAGAGTCTAAAATGAACAGGAACCATATTTAAGAATCTAAAGAAGAAAGAAAGTATGTGCAGTTGCAGGGAATGATAATTTAATTTCCGTCTAGGTTTTTTGACAGGCATGGACCTTCAATTCTTCATTTCTGTGAACATTAAAGATAAGGTCTTCTTCTAAGGGCTTAAAAAGTGAATGTCTAAAAATTTCAAGAATGTATAATGATCTTCAAAGCATTTATATTCATTATTAGCAAAGGAAAGTGCTTCATGCCTTTGTGATTGCAAGTAGGGATTTGAATATAAAATTTTTCTGAGTTTCCAGGCTTCTTTTATGCCATAATATGTTTAATAATTTTGGCTAATTCTTTAATTCCCTTGAAATTAGCTTATTAAATGAGGATATTTTCCAGATCCTTAACTTCTACTTTACAGTACTAAAAGACAATGGGAAATTTGACTTTTATCACTTTGACACATGAAAACTCCATTGACAGAGTGTTTTAGACCATTAAGAAATTTATTAAGGAGATTAAATTATTGCCTCCAGTAACTGCTGAGGATAACAACACTCTTTTGACCCAGCAGTTCCAAAAGCACATATTCAAGTCTCCTTGGGCACTGTGAAAGTGCTCAGTGCTGTCTTTTAATTGTATTTTTGGAATAATTACACCATGGGGCGATCATTCTGTGCAATTTTACTTGTCTACTAAGAATCTTTAAATCTTCTAAAGCTCTCATTTTACTTCAATAAACATTTTCTCATTATATTATTACAGAAAAAAAAATGGATAATATACAAAATTTAGCAAACCAGCATTTTTACTTTTTAACATAAGATTAATTCATTTTTAATTATTGAAATACTATCTGCATTATTGATGCTTCACGCAAAACGTGTAATAGCGGTATATGTTTTTATAAACAAAAGAAGGAGTATTAAATTTATAATAGACTTCATTTACACTGACCCCGTGGGTAATCCCAGTGGGTTTTAGTGGGATCTGACAGAGACTGGGTATTAGATGAGTAAAAGCTGGGCAGAAGGCTCATGGAATGTGCTCTCCTAGTCATTCTTTGTAAATTAATTTCTAATGCTTCTTCTCTGGCAACACTCAGCTCTTTTGCAGAATGGAATAGTTGAAGATAGGAGACAATTCTGTGAAAAATGTTTCTGACCTGATCCAAAACATGAGGTAACCATCTTTATACCCCAAAAGTTATATTAATAATTTAAAACTAAGAATAGGGGGGGTTTGTATTGAGTTGAAAAAACTGGATTTGATGGAAGCCAAGTAGCAGAAAAAGTTTCGAGCCTGCATTTGGCTCACATAAAACATGACAGTGTTAATGCCAGTGCAAACTACTGCAGTTTACAGGTGAGTCACTCAAATTAATGCTGAGGCTGTGGCTGATGGCAGAACATTTGAGGTCTTAGCAGCAAGTACTGGGTAGGAGGTAATATTTACACCTAACTGAATTCTCTGCTTCCATTTCCCTATCTGTAAGATGAAGCTTCCTACAAGTTTGGTTTTTTTTTTTTAAACTTATGAAATTGGCAGAATCTTTTTGTTGGTCTTTCTTTGCCTGCTTTTGTGTTGTTCTGTTATCTCTACCTTTGTCTCTCATAAATTTGTGCCATTGGCCAACTGATAAGGAATATGATAGGAGCACATGGCTGTAGTTGGTAAAAGTAGAGATCCCAGAGTCACAGAAGCACAGACTGACTCCAGAGAGATCTCTGGAGCTCTTCTAGTCCAGCCCCCTGCTAAAGCAGGTTCACCTGGAGCAGTTTACACAGAACCACATCTAGGCAGGTTTGGAGTATCTCCAGAGAAGGAGACTCCACAGTGCCTCTGGGCAGTCTGTTCTAGTGCTCTGCCACCCTCAAAGTAAAGAGGTTTTTCCTCATATTCAGATGTAACTTCCTGTGTTCAGTCTGTGTCCATTGCCCCTTGTTTCTGTTGCTGGGATGCTTTAGTCCTACTTGGTCACTCTCAGAAAAAAGTAATTCATAGTGACTCTCAGAGAATTTTTTTTTTCTTCAGATAAAAGATTTCATTTCCCCCATTATGTAATTTGTCTGTAATCATTAGAGATTGGCTTAAGGGTGAGGAATAGAACTTAATATCCCTATCAAAGTTGCTATTATTCATTACATTTTTTTCTATGACATCCAAACTGAGAGGCAAGAAAGACACAGCATGGAAAAAGATCTTACACTGAAAGCAGAAATCTAAAGGCAACAGAAGAATGATACTGCTATATATATATATATATATATATATATATATATATATATATATATACATATCGGGCTAGAAAAAAGGTGAACTAGAAGAGTTTAAAGTTTCCTTGCCTTTCTGCATCAAGATTAGTATTTCTTATAACCAATCTTGCCTTTATTCACAGCTGCCCTCTGCAGAAAATAAGATGTGGATTTGTTTCTACATATTGATCCTGTTTAGTTTACTACAGTAAATAAGAAAAAAAAGCATATGATGAATTCTGATAATATGTTTAGATAAAAAAGTACTTACATTAACGCCAACACAATATTCCAGTAGAGTATTAAATTCTATTTTTCCATTAAAAAGGCACACTTTCTTCATATCAAGACATTTACAGCATGCTTTGTCATTTCCAAATGCTACAGGTCGTGTAGCTGAATTCCTTGGTGTGCCATTACTGCACCCATGCCATCTTCTTTTCCAGCCATAGCCTCCTATGACAGATTTTAATAGACATTTCATCTGTGCCTCCATCAACAGACATAAATATTTACCTTTAATATCAAGTTTAAATTAAGGATACATTTCTACTTTCACTCTGAATTCAGCAGGGTAAAAATGACCAGCTAATATTCCACCTAGAATTTTTTTGTTTGAAAAGGCAACACCTTTCCTCAGGGGTCTGGTGGCCCTTCTCGACAGTTTTTGCCTGTCTGTGTGTCAGCCTCCTGTTGTGATAAGAATCTAGCAGGTTTTGAAGAAAAGCATCCACCATGCCCCAAAATACCCAGTGAGCTAATTGCAGTGCCGAGAGAGACCAGCTAATTCCCTCAAAATGCCAAACAAATGAGTGAAGAGTAACCTAGCTGCTTTTAAAGAAGGCTGGGACTTTCAGTGTGCTTCTGCCTCATGGACATTCAATTTACAGCATGCAAGGTGGAGTCTGGGGGAGTCTTTCAGTGATCTCAGCAGGGTCTGGTGGGGCTGTGATACATCTCTCAAGCACTTAGACCTCTCTGGTTGATGGTTTCTGTCTATGGACCAGTGAGAAATGGCTCAAAATCTTTAAAGAATATAATTGAAAAGAAGCAGCAGCAAGTGGCATGTGAGGGTCCCTGCTGTTGGGGAAGTGGATGAAGCAAGGGGGGAAAGGTCCCTGTTACACTCCTTGCCAGCTCCTGTCTTTTCTGCTCAAGCTTCTTTCATAGAGAGAGGGTGCTGGGACATTGCACACAGCAAATTTTGCAGGGCTATTGGAAATATCAGTGCACTAAGTTCTCCTGCTTGTCAGTGGGAAAAAATGGGTAAATTAGAAGAAAAGTTCTTTCTCTCAAGTAATAAACTTTTGATAAAACCTGGGGCAATGATCAAATACTTCCAACCCAGTCAAACTTTTCTAGTAAGTTTTGTTCATTCAAAAATCTTTAAGGGAACAAAGCATGTCTCTGGTATTTTATCTGAAGCATTTCTCAAAGGCTTGTGTGTCTCAAAGACAACTTTTGCCTTGCTCTTGCACTGGTTGTTATTAATAACAAAATTTCCTTTGACTCCAGTGGTGTAAAATTAAAATTTCCTTCATCAAAACTTTCAAGATTTATATATTACAAATTGCTGTAGTGATTCCTCAGCAAAATGATACCAACAAAAATTTCACAGCAGTGGGGAAGGAGAGAAATAGGTAACAAATAAGGCTAAATATTACTCTTTATTTAGTGCATAGCCTTCTCATTGAGATAAACACAAATTTGTAATTCAAAACAGCAGAATTTTGTCTAATTAGGTAAACTGTTTTCTGACTCTTCTGAGAGAGCAGTGAAATGAGAAATCCAGTTTATATCGGCTGTCTCCCTTTTTCACCAATCTTGGGAGAACAAACCATTTTTTAAAGTGGACTGCAATTGCCCTTGGCTATACAGATTAGTGCTCAAAAACAGAAAAAAGGCCTGTGTCCCACTTTCAAATTGTTGACATCTTGTACTGGCAAAGAAAAAAGGTTTGAAAAGTGACCTAAAATAAAGTAGAGGCTTGGAGAAAGAGGCAAGGCCAGAAAATATGTAGCAGTTGAAAGGGGTGGCAGGCTGAAAGTTTGTGTGAGGCTAGAAAAAGTAGAGATGAAAAGATTTGGTAGACCCAAAGGTCATTGGAGTCCCAGAATAAAATTGAGGCTGAATGGAGGTGGGGGACAGTAGTAGACCAGAGACAGGAAAAAAAGTAGAGGCCAAAAGTGGCCTCAAAAGGCTGGAAATAAACCAGTGATCCAAGGGGGCTGGAGGATGTCAGCTGGGGCTAAAGGGGGTAGAAGGACAAAATCAGATGGAGGTTCCTGTGATTGCACAAATCTCTTTGTGCAAATACTTCCCTCTGGAAGGCCCCTACTGTGGGATAGCAGCTTGTCTTCCTCAATTCATTTTGTTTCTGAAAACTGCAGGAAACTAATCTACATTAGTTCATCCAGCTGCAACTACTGCTCACTTTATCCTTTACACTCCCGCTTTGGAAGATATTCTAGGGAAGCCTCTGCTTATAAACTATTAATATTTTTATGTCCCTAGAGAAAATTAACTCCTTTTTTTAGCTTTGAAATCGAGCCATAGCAGTGGTTTGGATTTACTGAAAAGGATTTTTATTTTATATAAATATATATATATATATATATATGTATGTAAATATATGTATGTAGGTGTATATATATATATATATTTATTGCTATAGCAGAAGAAGTTATTCTGGCCTTCCCCTAAACAGAGAAATGGTGTATCTGAGCAACCATTATAAAAGCCACACAGTTTGAGTGTACAGGGAGTGGCTGGGCTCGAGTTAACTCTTTCCATTGTGGTGGTTCTGGATTTGTCATTACAAGTGGTGATAGAAGTGCAGTGTTTTGTGTAGAACAGGGCTAGCACAGTGTCAAGGCTTTTTCTGCACCAGCTGGGGTATCACTGTAGAGATTTGCATGCAGCGCCTCAGGACAAGAGGATTCTAGGCAGAGCGTTTGACAGCTTTGACGCTTAGCACATGTTGATGGTGGCAGTACCTTGGCAGAGGCTGCAGCAGCACTGACCATCACTCAGTGCAGTACTTCTGAGTTATTTCATATCCAGGTTTTAGATTTTGGTGGATAATCACATTTCTGTGCAGCAGGCGGGGAAGGGATGGGAATGAGGATGACTGAAGGCCCCATATCTTGCAGCAGATGTGCAGAAATGGACATTGCCCCTGACATGCCCAGCATTTAGTAGTGAAGGACATCACACTGTTAATTCCACCCAAAGAATGAATATGTTTACTAATCTGCTGTTGCTGCCTTTTCATACGAAGCCCACTGATCCCTGTCTATGAAGTGAGCAATGGGCTCTGGAGAGTCCAGAGGAGATGGAATGACAGACAAACACGAGGGTATCTCAGGTAAGCGGGGGATTAGAGTGTCCCGTGTGTGTGAAGAGGATGAGGGAACAGGTTGTTTCAGGAGGGCATGCAGAGTTGTCATGATACCTTCCTCTCTGAATTAGTAAGACTCAGAGCCCTGTGCTGAAGGAAGAATGCAGATTTTACAAATTTAGAAGTCCGTATAGGGCACATTTTCTACTTGATGATTTCCTGTGGCAGTCAATTCTAGCTGACAGCAGGAAGAAAAGATGTGTGCTGAATAAACCTTTTTATATTAAAATTTTTATCTTTTAATATGCAATGTCTGCATTTCTGGGAAAAAAAAACCCAAATAGCAAAGACCCAAAAAAACAAATCAACCAAATGCATAATAAACTGTAAAATTGTAATGTTTTGCAAGAAATAATGTCATACAAAAACATACAGAACCTTCTGTTTTACAAAGAAAAGTGTAGAGATTTTTTTTATTTTAGAGAATTAAAGATAGAATAATCAGCTTCTGGTTCTATCACACTGCTTTTGCTTTTAACCTCTTATTTTCCACTATTGAAATAAAACACAAAATGGGGTTTTTTGATATTTTAAAGGAACGT
The DNA here is from genome assembly GCF_031753505.1 of Anomalospiza imberbis. NCBI lineage: Eukaryota > Metazoa > Chordata > Aves > Passeriformes > Viduidae > Anomalospiza > Anomalospiza imberbis. The sequence continues at coordinate 15,740,309 of NC_089690.1, read as the reverse complement.
GTACTAAGACTCTCAACTTGACCTGAACTGCCACTTCTACTTCAACAAAATACACCTAAAAAAAGGAAAAAAATAATAAGTGACAATTTAAAATAATTCCCAAGTCATCTTGTGTGTCAAATCAGAAGTGGATCAGTGTTTCTGTGTTTAAAATGTGTTAATAATATGGCAGGCTGCAAGTAAAAATAGTCCTTATCCTATACCCAATGTGTATTTGTATCCTATTAACCTATTTCCTTAGCCTCAGGAAACCAAGGGATAGAAATGTAGCTCATTGTCTGCTTTAAACACATAAGCTATCCACTTGGGCAAAAATAGCTGTATATCCACCGAAGCCATAAAAGTAACAACACAGGCCAATGAGCCAACCATCTGAAGAGAAGCTGGACAAACACTCAGGAAACTGAAAACTCCTTAAAAGACTTTTCTGGGGCAATTGTGAACAACACATGCATTTATTGAGACTTTTAAGCAATTTGTAAAGAGAAGAAAGGATCAAGTTTTCAACACAGGTCAGTGCTAAGCTGTTTTGACTGGCCCCGTCCTTGAAGGGATAGCCAGACCCATGCAGAGAAAGCTGCCATGAAGTATGCACAGCAACCTTGAAATGCAGGAGTGAATAGAGGGTTGAGGCCAATTTCTTCACATCCTGGAAGCACATCTCTCATGCTTCTGATGCTGAAGGATTTCTTTTCATGACAGCAATTTCACTTGACTAGTCAAGAGGCTTGAGTACTGAGGGGCACTGGGGCACTTTGAAAACTGGCTGTGTTTTATATAAAAACTTGAGGACTATAAACAACTTTTCAAATAGTGTCATGGTTATTGAACTTACAGTCAGGGGCTGTGCTGATTATTGTCCTTATAAATCTCAGCTGTGCAGAGCTCAGATCAAGATCGAGTACCATGTTTCCACGTATTTTAACTGGAATAGGAGAGCAGTGAAGGGGAAAAAAGACGCATTGGAACCATCAGATTTCTTTTTAATATATATTGTCTTGGCACTATTCTATAAAAACCTCACAGAGGGCTGACTGGCTCTAAACCACCTTGGATTAGCAGTATATCTTTACAAGCTTCTCTACTCTTCAAACGTAGAGGTTCTCCTCCTGAAGCTGTTACTGCTCCAGTCAAATCTTATTGCAGCTAAAGAAAAGATTGCAGGGCTTTTTTTATTGCAAAAGCATTCTTCATTACGCACATGGCTGCCAACTGCTACTGGAAATTATTGCCCCAACGGTAAATATTTAGCTCCATTTTATCTCATTTAGATTTTACTCATTAAGATTCCACACTGATGTTAGCAAAAGTTAACAATTGCTTATGTTTGGTAGTTTACATAATTGTAGGGAATAGAGATGGATGGAGCTTATTTTTGTTAGTTTGTTCTTTTCAACTATTTTGAAGAGACTGAGATTAAGTGTGCTGCTGTAGGTCCATTGTTCCTGAGTTGTGATAAAATACAACTGCCTCAAATTGAACATTTTCATGATAAATTGATGAAAACCATGCAGCAGATGAACCAATAATGAAACCAAATTAATAGAATACTGCAAGTATTGGAGGTACCTTTGGGGATACAAAATTACAGTAATTTTGTTTGGTAGCATGAATTTCTCTTTAGCACCAGGTTACCTTGAGTGATGTTTCAGAGCTACCTAAGTGAGGTCTTTCTGTGCTCAAAAGCCATTAATGTGAGTGCTACAGTGACATTTTCCATGTGAACTGGCTGCTGTGGGGAAGGCTGGATCCTGAATCAGCACCATCAGCTGTTCCCATGACCAGCCAGAGACAGACACTGATTGAATGACTTTAACCCTCCCCTGTCTCCTACAGCTCCTCTTCTATCATTTCTGTAAAGCACGGGCCATTCCTCTAATGATTAAAGGGTATGTAACAGTAATTTTACTAGAGGATAAAGAGAGGTGTAGAAGTTGAAATAAATAAATAACTGCCATAAGACCACTGACCTTTACGTTACTTTACTGTATGGCCTTTTACTGAAGTTAACCTTACTGAAGAGAAATAACTCAAGTACCTGGCTTCAATTAATTGTCTAGTGATAGAAGTAATAATAAATTGTCCCATTCCAAGGCTAGACATTGCAAGGAAATCCATTTGTTGCATATCTTGAAATGTTCAGTTAGCAGAAGTGGTATCCTCGACATTAAACAGATAACCAGCCTTGAAAATTGTGTTTAAAAAAACATGTAATGACAAAGCTTGCAAACAAGGAAACATGGATTAGATTAGACCTTTGCTGACACAATACCTTATTTTGGTAGCTGTCTTTCCCTTGAATTCAGTCAAAAGATGTTAATCATATTAAATAGCTGTAATTACATCCTTGATGTTCTGTTCCACTCTATGCCAGATGTATATTTCTATGCAGCTCAAAGATCTGTAATAGTTTGCAGGCCTGAATGTAGTTCTGCAGTTCATTTCTTTATGAGTTTTCTTCTTTTGGGAAAATGAAACCCAGCAGAAGATAGCATACCAAAAGTAAGGAGCTTTTCCCATTTTAGTCCTAATAGGTGGATTTTATTTCATGGCAATTTTAAATGCTACAGTTTGAACTATTCATTTGCTTTGCCTACTATTCTGACTCTCTCAAAATTAGTCTAATAGAAATGAGCCTAAAACACAACCACACAATATATTAAAGCTAAGAATAATGGAAACTGAAGCTGAAGCACATTTCTAGATATCATTCCTCAGTCGAGTATTAGTATGCCAATCCATAGTTTCATGATGCAGGTCTTTATGATTTTTTTTTAAGTCACTGGTCTTCTTCTGAATTAATTAATTCAAAAACATTAATATTCCACCTGCAGAGATAGTATTAAGCCATACAGCTTCAAGGAAATATGAAGTGTTCTGTTACAGCTTTCTGAATAAGGATTTCTGAATTCTTGCCTATATATTTTACACATTCTCTACTTCAAAAGTAGCACCAGGAAAATATAAAGCAAGAAACACATGGAGCTATACACAGAGAGAATATATAATGTTGGTGTAATCTTCAGGGATTCACTATAAATAATTTCTTTTGAAGATGTGTCTCTGAGTTGTATATGTCTCTCTATTATCCAGATGCTCTTATATTTAAATGCAATTCAATGAAAATCAGATGAGGAGGAGGAATTTCCAGCAGGATCCATCTTATTTGAATGAAGTATCATTGCTGCTATTGGTTTGTTGGTTTGGGGTTTTTTTTAGCAGGTAATACTGTTTGAACTCTACACTGGAGAAAGTGGGGTAAATCTGTATCTTTGTGAAACATCATGCTGAACTCACCTGATTTTAATTCCTGCAGCAGCAAATAGTCCAAGGCTGATGCTGTGTTCTCTGTGTCTGCTCCTGAGCCTTATTATCCAAGAGACTTCTCCAGCAAAGCCCGGTTAATTTGGGGTGAGCAGTTTCCATGGCAGGGGCTGATAGAAATGGCACCTGGGAGTTCATGCCTCTATCCAAACACAGAGTGTGCTCAGGGCCTGGATTGCAGCAATCCATTTGTTCCCTTCTGCACACAGGGTAAATATATCATTTACTGAGCATTTAGACATTGTGGTAACTACATGATACCAAAACCAAAGAAAACCTTATCAGATGTGAACACCGTTTTCTTGCCTCTTACTCTGCTAAGAAAGAAAAAATATAATAAAATAATAATAATAAATAATTCCAGGTTCCAAAACTCAGTGATGATAAGAAGACTGTGACATTTACAATCAGGACTTCAGTGAACCTGTAATGTCCATGGAATTTTGACAAGGCCAAGAATAAATTCTTTTGATTTAGAATAGCTTTTTTCAGCTTTTAGGGAGTAAAGGAAATTGGGTTTCCTCAACTATAATATGTGTAATAGTTGTCACAGTTTCTTTTCAAGGGACTGAAATAAGTGGGATTATGCAAAGCTGAACAAAACATGGCTTATGTTCTCATTATTTCTTGGGCCAGGGCTCTTTTAAAATGGAACAATTTTTCTAAAACTAAACTGTCCTCACTGAGATCAGATAAAAATTATTCTAGGACTTCCATGACTAACTTTTTGTCCCATACCACAGACAGATGCAATGTACAGCTTCCAGATTAACAGCATAGCCAAACCCTACAATTCATGGCAGGCTGCAGACAACTCATGATGTCTAAAAAAAATAATTTAAAAACAAAGCTAAAAGTCTGCACAATGTATGCTTGCACACTGCCAAAGGCCTTTTGGAAACATTAAAACCAATTTATTCATTAAAACCAATTCTGCCTTGTGACATAAAATGATGCAAAATTATTAATGCAGATATCAGTTTCAGATTTACAGGAAAATCAAAGATTCTTAAGATGATATTAATAAATAATGGTTTAGCACTCTTATTCCAGCTTATTATCATATTTGCAGTTTAAATTAACTTCTTTTGCTCTATGAAGCTCTGTGTTTTTCACAGGTTTTAAACTGCAGGTCTTATTGACATTGAGTTAACTCAAATATTTCCACAAGAGATAACAGTGTAAGTCCTGAGAGTTTCCTTATACACAATGCAATTTGTTTAATATGGGCAGATTAAGGAGCTGTTTCATCCAGGGATTTAAACACAGGAGTAGGCTCATTTGAAGCCAGCAAGACTATCTAAATTGAGAAAACAAAGCAAAGTACTTAATATCTGGCATTGAGATCTAAAATAGAAATCCAGAAATAGATCTGTAATTGCAGTTCTCTAAAATTGTCTGCTAGATCATCAGAATTTGTCTTAATTAGGAACTAACATGTTATTTGAAGCTGAGGATTTGCCTTTTTTCTTTTTTGTAGTTTTTACAGTTTTTGATATGCATATTTTAAAAAGGAAATCAAAATCAAGTTTTAGGTAGAGGAAATGCCAGCTCAGCATTTGTCTCCCTGTGCCAACTGCCCAGAGCCCAGGGTAAGGGCAAAGTGAAGACCACAGAGAAGAATTTGAGCAGCAGAATGTACATTTATTCCCTTTTTCTACAAAATTACAGATTACATTCAGGGGTAAATTATCTAAATATTAATCATTCTTATTCCTCTCATTCCCTAGAATTGACAAGGTATCAAATAAAAAGGATCACTCTTGCTAAAAAATGGTATATTTGTAAAAATAGATGCCATAATAGTAGAATAGATTTAGAGCATGTAATTTCTTGCTTTTATTCTCATAAAAATTAAAAAAAAAACAAACCAAACAAACATGATTTTCCCTACCCCATAAGTCTACCTGAAACACTACTAGAAGTCAGACTTACTTTTAAGCTTTCCTTTTTTCACAGCCTCACTTGGAGTGTGTCTGCTCTGGTGAATCAGAGAACAGCAGCATGGATTTCCAGTGTGTGCACAATGCAGCTCAAGCTCTCGTGGACATGGATGAACCTGCCTGGACACCAAGGAGCCTTCATGAAAGACAGATGAAGCTGCTCATGAGATCCATGCAGCATAGCTGGTGTATGCTTTTTATTCAATTCACAGTTTATTTACATTTCTTATCCTTTATCACAATGCTTGTCTAAGTGCATCAATAGTTCCCATGATGGTACAGTGGGAGGCATAATTCCCATTTGTTTGAGTTGTGGATTTCTTTTCAAAAAACCTCAAACACAGGACAATGAAAAAGAGCTACTCCCTCCAGCGTATCACAAGGGAATACAGCAGCATCTAATGGAATATTCAGCACAGCAGTGTGAATGCACAGTGGATGTATGCAGCTCTCAAAATCCCTGGAAAATAAATAAGCACAGTTCAGTTCTGGAGGAATATGTTTTGTGACTGGGGAGTCTCAGCATGTGGTAAGTCCATCAAGCCTGGTTTACCTTGGTCAAGTTCCCATGTTGCAACTATTTTTTCCTTTCCCAAACTAATTGTCTCATGTAAGGACCAGATTTTGGTGCATAAGTCAATGGTTTTTTAATCATTATTAGAGTCACTCCAAGGGTGCAGCTGTCAGGATGCATTGATACTAATTTTCTAGGGATTTAAAACTTTATTGTCATTGATACAGCACCAAAGCAACGTGCAAAGTCATAAATTTGAAGAGTTTATCAGTAAAGCCACATAAAGGCTTTCAGCATCTCTTCTACATCCTCCAATTGCTTCTAAGCCTCTCTGTTAATATCATTACTTGCTGTGTCTTCCTCTGCCTTGAGGAAGAATTCTGGAATTGTCATTGACTTTCTCTAGAAAGCTGGTTGTTTCCAAGACAAAGAAATCTTGTTTAAAAGCTGTGATCCATCCTCTGATACAATGAGTATTAGTAAAATTTCAGTTTACTACTTCTTACTGTATTGAGTGTTAAGCAACTACACAGATAGTTCAAAATCAAATAAAGAGATCACAGAGGAACTGAACAAACATTTGAAGTCTCTCAGGCATTCAGGAACCATCAAGTGAATATTCTATTTCTGTGATACCTGTGAGTTCCTTTTTAGGTATATTTGAGTATTTGTAAGTACACTGAAATTTAGTGATCTCATATTTATATGGTTGTACAAATACTGCTACCTTATCCTTTAGATTTACTGGTAGTTTTGGAAGAAAATTATCTAGGAACTGAAAATAGCAGGGAGGCAAATCAGCCAACCCACTGAGCAAATCTGTAGATATAGCAAAGTATCCCTTTAATTTTTCATGAACTTACTAAGGAAATTTACGAGCAGTGTTAAAGCATATGGTAGAACATGTGGCCATCAGGCCCTCCCATATGGCTGAGCCATGACTTTACCCTATTAGCCATCTATCCAGAGGCCAAGTCAGGGCTGGAGTAACTCTCTCCATGTTGGGATCCAGACCAGAACTCTGCTGAAGTTTCCTGCCCCAGATGCACTGCAATTACCAGCTGTTCTAGGAGGGAGCATTGCTGTTTAGGGGAGAAGGAGAACTCGGCCTATCCTCGTGTGTGGAGGTTGCCAGGAAACAGAATTTCTTCTGAATTCTCTGAAGGAAACATAGTTTTGGTTTCTAGAGATTACTTAGGGAAGATATTTGAACTTTTCTGAAAGGAAGAAATGCAAATGAGAGGGTTGAATTGGCTCAGGTTTAAAAAAAAAGTTGAAACTCATGAACGTGTAAACAAAGGTGATGGTTCTGGTTGATTTGCACAACTGTTCTTGCAAAAGTTAAATGTGCACAAACTTCTCCTCCCCAAAAAAACAAATAGGCTGGAGCTGAGACATTTATCTTCAACCCAGCTGATTTATCTCATCTATGTGTAAATGAGAAATAGTTGTATCTTTACAGCTGGGGTATCTTTAAAAACAGTATATTCACTTATCTCACACCCATCAGGTGGATCCTAGACATTGAAGACATTTGCAAGGGAGAATAATTGCTCACAGCTGAGGAATATAGACTTTTTCTGCAGTCATAATATTGCATAATATGTGTGCTCAGGGTACTGATTTATCCTGGTTAAAGCAGAAAATGAGCCTATTCAAACATTAGTACTACTGATACAAGAAACATACAACAGCCACCATTCCTATCCCAAGTGTTAAATTCTCATTCTGGATTTCCTAAAAATCTTTCCTGTTGAAATACAGAGAGAAACAGGATAGAAAATTAAGTGGAAACATTTATTTTGGTGAATATATAACAAAACTAAAATAGGAAGTATAAGGGAAGCAGAAGAAAATAAAGCATTCCTTGAGTTAAGGCTGTCAAACACCTTCTGTTGGCTTGTAAATGAAAGTTTATTCAGCTGTTTTTTTCTCAAATGAAATATTTGAGGTCTCCATAGCAACAGCCATTTTGCAAGATGCATATATTTCATGATCTGGATATTGAGCAGCTGAGTAAAATGGAACAGGAAATGCTATAACCATAACACTTTTTAGAGTACTTTCTAAGGAAAGAAGCAGTACCTACTGCCACAGAGCAACAGTTTTCTTGACAGTAATGCTAATTTTAAAAGTTTGGATTTTTTTCTTAAAAAATTATGCATTTCCTTTTCTGTTCTTGTTGTTTTGTGTTGTGTGACATGTGAATTTTAAATAATAGTTTTACATAAAAATTAAGATAGAACCTAATTTTAGATTTTTTTAAAGTCATGATGTTACAAATCTAGCTTTTCAGCAGGTCAAAGTGCTTTTCAAATCACTGAAGTCACTGCAGAGATGCTAGGTTATAGGGGCTGAGGCAATCTGTTAGACACATTGGTGAAAGAAATTTAAAAGTATTGTTTCTCTGGCATGGTTATTAGTCACAGCTCCATAGGTGCTGTGCAATGGGAAGAATGCAGGAGCTATCTAGAAAATAATTTTTAAACCTGTTAACTGTTTTGATAGTTATTTTTGTTGTCAATTATATGAGGTCCGAGTACTACACCTCTCTGCACAGACCCCATTCCCATCTGGCAGAGCAGGGAGGAATAGAAGGAAAGGGTTAATCCAAGCCTTTCAGTTGTGGGGAAGAGAGCTTTGGCATAAATTTTTGTGCTAAAACTGTATTTATAATTTAAACCCCACCCAATATTGTATCATAGAATGGCAGAACGGTCTGGGTTGGAAGGGACCCATGGGAATCATCTAATTCTGTGCAAGAGCCTGGCCCTGTAAATCCAGTGGCAATATGAAACCTGATATAAATCTGCAGCAGTGTAGAGAGGGAAGAGTAGACATGGATTTTGGTCAGCATTTCTGAAGGCAATTTTCTCTCACAGCCTTTCTTCCAGATGCTCTTTAGCATCAGGTTGATATATGCTGAAATAGTCAGTATATCCTTCAGATTTCTCCAAACATCTGTGTTTACCTTTAAGCATTTCTGAACATGACATGGGGAAGGACACCCAGAAATAGGGAACTATTTGTGTGCACCATGTTCCTGTATTTAAAAAGTGGCTAGATAAATACAGGATTCAAGGAGAGGATTAAAATGTCCTGTCTGGCAGGAATTGCTACAGGCACTTGTATCAACTGGATTATTAATCTCCATAAAGTACTTAATAGCTAAATAGTGTTTTCTATATTTTCAGGGAAAGTATTCTCAAAGATGCCTGATTTTCCAAAGGGAACAAAAAATGTCACTGAAACATTTCCATTAGGGAGAAGTTAGGACCCCCAGGATGTTAATCCAGCTCTTTGAAAATCTCAGGAAGCGAGCAGAGCACAACCCATTGTCAAAGTTCTGGCAATTAATTTTCTTTTCTCTCCCTCGCTGCATTTTACTAACTTGGCTATTGATGATATACATGTTATTTTAATGGTCATGTCCAACACAACAAAACAACCATGAAATATATTTGAGTAAGTCTTTACTATGTATGTGTAAGTTCTACAAGTCTTACCTTTAAAAAATATAAGATCTTTGGGCTACCCTTAGATACCGGGCAACTATATCTGTTTCTATAATAGTAAAAAAGACTGGCACTAGCTGATGAATTAACATCTAGACAAGAATAGCTTGTTAAGAAGAATTGCTACAATGTTCATCATCACGAAGGACCCTTCAGTGCAGAGCTGTTTGACCTACCTCTGCAATGCTTCCTCAGCCAGGTTTTCTTATGGAATATGTTTACTCACTGATTATAAAGACTTGGCTGAATAAGGATTGTATAATCTGTATATTTAACCATGGAAACTGCCTTATTTATAATATTGTTGCTTATTCAGATTGTCAGAAGTGTTAGTAACATGACAAATATTCCCACTCTGTAACTATTAACACTTGGGTTAAAGAAAGCATCCTGCAAAAACATCTGTAGATGAGCTGTTGAGATAAACTGAAGCCTAGATCAGCAGGACATTGCTACAGGTAATGTCAGGTTTAATGTGAATGTGATTTGGAAAGATTTGCACAGTGTGGCCAGCATTTGACAGAATTTCCAGTTATCCAGCAGCATCTGCCTGATAATCTCAGTGTTTTACAGCACACAGGCAGTTTTCTGCTCCTGGAAGTCACAACAGTGGAGTGACTTGTGTGGGAGACCAAAGCTTCCAAAGTCAGGACAGCAGAACCTCCATTTATAAATGAAAGGCAATAAATTGTCATTGATTTTACTTTATCAGGAATTATTTTTGAGCAAGTACGTGATCCTCTGTCCCAGTGCTTTAGTTCTGCTCAGACACCATGAAAAAGAACAAGGGAACATTACCAAGCTGATACTTTAAGCAGAATGCAAACAATGGCAGTCACAGGCAAAGAAAGTGCAGCAGTGGAGTTGCAGCTTCACTTCCAAGGGCATGTCAAGCAAGGTAACAGAGTATGAATGGACACAGAACAGCTTAGTCTAATTAGATTAGAGCAAAACCTGTCAATAAACAACATTTTAAGACAAGAAAATGAGAATTAACAAAAGGAAACAAAATATTCTTGAAAAAAAAAACAAAAAAGGTATGATATTGTGAGCAAAATGAAACAGTAATCAAATCAATGCTTTTAGAAAAAGTTCTGGTGCTTTTTAGCTATGCAGCCCAGATCCCATGTGAGAGCCATAGCTCTGGACCTACAATCTCTGCTATAATTTCTCATTAATATCATCTTAGATTCTTTACTTATCCAGTAATATTATTAGAAATAATCATGAAAGCAATAACATATATGCTCAGGGTTTGTACAGGCTTCAGACATTCAACAGTATACTTTTTGGAGCATTTTAATTCTTATCCTAGTATTCACAATCCTTTAAGATAATCAAAGCTATAAGAATATTGCTTTTTTCTTTTCTAGCTAAGGTTTGGTCATCTCCTGACAGATCCAGTGTCTAGTAGACAATGTGAAGAAGGTTTGATCACTCTATCTCCTGCTCCATCACTCCACCTCTCTGGGCTAAAACTCCAAGCATTGCATGCCTTATAAAAGAGACGACTCTGCCTATATGTTACCTCCCTGCTGCTTTTCTTTTCTTATAACTTCCTACATTCCAAGTTATCCTTTACAACTCAAATTTGTCAATACAAATGTACTCAGGAAGCTGCATCAATGTAAAGTCAACAAGATACTATAATTAAGGATATATCCAAGCAAATCCTACAGCAGGATTTTAATGCAGCACCTTGGGATTATGAACCTCCAGGACTCTAATTTAATTAAGGAAAAGAAAATAAAAAGTTATCTATTGTTTCACTATCTTGAATCTATGCAGGACAGACCTCCTATAGAGCTACTGGTGACGGGCTCTGGGTCAGCTCTTAGTTCCACCCAAGGAATCTCCAAGAGATCAATGCAGTCAGGACCATCAAAGCCAGGAAACCGTTCAGACTGGTGTATTTGTCCTGAGCATTTTGTGATTGCACTCTTATGTTTTTCACTCCATTTTATTTTTGCATAAACATTCCCTTTGGGCACCTGGATTTTGCAGCAATAGGATCTTTTCAAGGTACGTCATCCAAAGATGTCATGCTTGCTTCAAAACTGCTTGTAGATGAAACAGCAGCTGGATGAGAAGTACAATGAAGTGATAAACAGAGTAATGGGTAGATTATCTTTCATGCAGTAAGCAGCAGCAAGTGCTTTGTTAAAGGAAGGGTAGCAGTACTCTACAACAAATGATTCTTTATTTTACAAACTCCAGCCACTCCTCTGTGTCAACAAATCCTATTTGCCCTTCTCAAGGTGCCTGGTGACAGAAGGTGAATGACATGTAAGCTAGAAGATACATGGGGTAAGCCATGGTTCTCTTTTTTTTATTTTGCTCTGACTTTGATTTTAACCATTTTTTTTGCCTGGTTCAGTGTTTATATTCTCTAATATATTGTTGCACCTCAATGCTTTCTCTTCTGCAGTAAGGCGCAGTTTGACCTGTTAGCTTCTCCTTTCAATAGATGTTTAGGTGTAAACCTCAAAACATCAGCTGCACAGCACTCCAAGATAAAATATCCCTTGATGAGAGAGACATGTAGCAATTATGCCTCATAAAGTGTATGTTTCAATCCCTGAAACATCAGCATGGGTTTACATTCTATGCTCTGTGAGGCCATCTCCTCATCTAGGTTTTGCTATCTGCTTGCAGACTGATCTCATTTTGGTTTTGAAGTGTAAAGAGGGAAAAGGGAGTAAAGTAATTGTGACAGTGATAATTTGCAACCCATGCCGGTTAAGCCAGTCCTTTGGAGTTTGTTGCTTTTACGGTAGGTGAGGGAGAAGGTTATAGGTGATGAAGCAGGGTTTCTGCTCCTATAGTTTTTTGTTCATTTGGTGCCAGTTGAATGTTGGCCCCTTCATGCCATCAATCTCTCTTTCAGCCTACCTGTTTCAGTGGGGAACATGACAGTGCAAAAAACTGAGTTTATATATCTCTATTTTGTAATTTGTTAAGGGTGAGAAATGAGGCTTCTGTGAATTGAATTACTCTGATGTAGAATGCTTTCCAGCAGTTCATAAACCTATCCCCTAGGGTTTCAGTGTTAGCCAAAAGAGGATATGCAGGTGTTTTATCTTGGATTCCCAGAAAATAAAAACAGCCACAACAAATATATTCTTTATTTCTGCATCATGGCATTTCAACAAAATATCCATGTCACTTGTATCAACATACAGAAAGTTATCTGCTTGCCTGTTGAAGTGGGATGATATTTAGTAATAGCCCTTGTCTCAATGCTGCTGAGTAATTTAAATATTTTTTCTTTATTGATGGGTCATGTGAAGGCCTAACAGAAATATCACTGTGCTGCACCTGAATTTTTTATAAATAAATAACAGAAACTGAGCTAATGATATTGTTTCTTACAGTTTCTTACAGTAATTGCATCAATTAAAATAATGAAACACTGTGGGAGCTTAATTTCTAAAGTTCTTATTTAAAACCTAAAGAAATTCACTGTGGGCCTAGGGCTCTCTCCCATGTGGTTTACATAAATTTGGAGCATGGGAGGGTTTCAAAGCACTTATGCAATAGCAATTAGGTATTTAATTACTCCTTTCTATTAGATCCTATTGTTAAATCCAGTTCATAATGCATGAACATTCTGGGCTATCAAGGCAGGAGCTTCAAACCATGCCAGACCAAACAACTTGCTTAGGCAGAGGTCATTAACTGGAGCTGTAACCCTTGTGGTGTTTACATATATGTAATATATAAACTCTAATATTGGTGAGCTGAGGGAAGATGGGGGTGTTGGTGGCTCTGTGGTCCTAAAAGCAATTCCAGCTCAACCAGGCACTGCATCTGATCAGCTCTTACATGCACTGAGTTTTGAGTCCATGATAGGCAAGTGGCACTCCCAGGCTCACAAAAAGGGCTGCATAAATGGACTGTGGAACTTCTCATAAAAATAACCTCTGACTTTGCAAACACATCACCTTTCCTTCTTTGAGATAAAATACTCATCTTTAGCAAGCTCTAACATAGTTTTCACCCTGAGGCCGATAACAACACAGGGCTCAGAAGTTAATATACTGACTAGTACCACAAACTAAATTTTTAACTGAGTATTAACTGGAACATAGTACACTCTTTTCAGTAAATTAGGTTTGTATTGGATAAAATGGCTGACATGGAAGTAGCATGATTTTTTTAGTGAGTTTGCTTTAAATGTGCCTTAGGAGCTCAGTAACATAAATCATATGACTTCCATGATTTAATTTTTAATCTCAGCTTTTAATAGCTTCATAATTCACTGTTGTTTTTAATTATTATTCATATCTTCAACAACAACAAAAAATGGGCTTAAAGAAAAAGAAATCAAGTATCAGAACATGGTTTTGATTTAGAAACATTCACAGTATTAAAATAGAATTGTTACTCCTAGCTAAACTGTTTGAATTATACATTAATTCATTTCCTCTGGTTTCTGTGGTGCTATTTTGGAATATTTTTTCAACCATTGATTTACATTTTATGTTCAAGCTGAAATTCCATTTTTATATTTGAAGATATTAGGTCAGCTATATAATTTATTAATTCATCAAAGTAAACGCCATATTCTACCACAAGTGTCTGATATTGGCTGCTTACCGACCAGCAAGGGCCACAGGGACAGTGAATCAGAACATTTCTGGGGTGTCTGCAGAAAGCTAAGATTCAGGAAAGCAAATGTAAACCCCGGTGTGCTGCGGGTGAGAGCCAGCCAGGAGGCATGTCAAAGTCCAAAAGGCATCCTGAGGCAAATATGCATGCTGCTAACTATGCCACTTGGGTTTATGGGAAGAAGTAAACTCATGGTAATAATGCTTTGTCATTCATTCGTTTTTCCAAATCTAAACTGCAGCTGATGTACCTTACAGTGCTATGGAAGCTAGAATGCATTGGAAAAATTCCTGATCCACTTCAGTGTGAGTACAGCCAAGACAAACTGTACACTGCAAAGGAATAACTTAATTTAAATTTTGCATTTCCTTTAGTCCAGTAGTGCTGCACCTGCTTTCAGCTCACACTTGTATGTTTTACAAGTAGCAAGATGCAAAGAGAAGTCTCCTTTTAATTTTTTGTCCCAGCCAGATTTCCCTTTAGCCTATCTCCCTGCTTTCTGGCTCTGGAGCTGGGCAGAAAGGAGCATGGAGAAGGGTGAGGGAGGGAAGGTGCCACCCTGCACATCCAGAGGGGTCTCCACTGCCAAAACACTGGGACACCATCTCCCCTGGAGCACCCGGTTGGGATCATTCTCCCTTGCAACACTGGCTGCAGCTGTCTTTGGATCAGACACTCAGCAGAGACTAAACACGACTGCTTCAATGTCAGGTGTTTGGATGGATTAATTAATGGATTAATTAATTAGAAATTAAACTGCTGCCATCCCTCTTTGTTCCTTCTCATCAGGACATCTTCCTCCTTCATCTGCAGCAGAGTTCAGCTGAGGCAGAGCAGAGCAGAATGCAGACATGTAGCTTGCACAGCTATAGTGGGAAGTAGATGTGGGTACATCTATGTATATACACAAAGACATATGTTTTAAATAGATGAACATACATAGATATATATATGCACACACACTGAATAGTTGTCACTATAAATAAATAGTGTAAAGATATGCAATATTTACAGATAAATTTAAATCATAAGCTCTCGCTGTCCAGAATCTAAGCAGCTTTTCTCTCAAATTCTGAGATTAAAAAAATAAAAAGGAAAATATGGCTGTATTGCCACCTGGAGGATCTGTGTGTCCTTACCCATGTGTCATGACTGGCTCCCTAGGATGGGATGTGTGTGGTGTCTCTGAGCACAAGGGTTTAACTGTAAAGGAATGAAGGAATGAAGTTCCTGGCATTAAGGTTATCATTAGGGGTAATTTCAATCAGCTAATTGTGTAGTTACACATTTTATCAGTCTTTGTACCAGAATAAATAGCCCCAAAGCCTGGGCACTTAATTTATTTTTGTGCTCTAGGGATGACGTGTCTGTGCTTTCAAAATAAACTCCTGGGTGTCTCCTCTTGGTTAAAGGAAGAGGCAGGAGGGATGATGTTGGCAATGGAAGGGGTCAGAATTCAGTGTTTCCTTTCAGCTTTTTTTCCTTTGATTTTGACTTGCAGTTTTAGGTCCCTTCTAAATTTTAGAGTTAGGAAAATTTTAAGAAAGCTCTCTTTTAAAACCCAAGATTAACTCTAAAATTGAACCTGTTTCATTCATGCCAAGGAGATCTAAAAGCCTGAAATAAAACCCTGCCAAAGGCATTAAGTATTCTCATGCAGACACTTCCCCCTTCTCCCTGCTGCTGGCACCACCAAGGGGAAGAAATGGGTCCTTTAGTGAAAATGATCCAAGTATGAGGCATAATATCCCTTGGAGTACAGAAAGCATGATCATCCCAGCATGGGCTGCACAAAGTGGACTCATCTTCCCTTTATATATTTACAGGGACCTCGCCAGTGCTGTCCTGAGTGCACTGAGGGCTCTGCAGCCACGCTATTGCTGCAGTCTCCAGGACGTCAGGAAGGGTCAGAGTCCTCATCACACTGTCCTCCTCACCTGAATGACACAGCTCTTCCATTCCTCTGACACCCGAGGAAGATCTACCCCGAGGATGGTTCCAGTGTGTACCAAGGATGAGCACTGGGGACCCGTGGACATCTTTTCCTTACCAGGTGTGGAATGGGTATTCTGAATGCAGGAGCCTGGTCAGTGGAGGGAGGCCATACCCACAGAGATGGTAAATGGGGCACGGGGCACTCCGAGCCTTTCCCAAGCAGGGACAGAAATGACTGCCATTTCCCAGAGCAGGCACAAGGCTTTGCAGGCCTGCCAGAACTGTCGCAGAGTGCCACCAGCCCAGCAGGGAACGCCTCAGCCGAAGCATTCAGCCACGCAAGCCGGGCCGGCACGCCCGTGTGAGCGGCCCTGCCCCGCTCGGCAGCCGGGCCAGGTGGGTCCTGCAGGAGCTGGAGCACGGTGTGCCACAAACAGTGTCCCTGCCAGCTCTGCGCACAGGGGCAGGGCAAAGGGAGCAAGGGCAGCGCCCTGCCTCCCTCTGCCCCTGCCCCTGCCCCTATCCCTGTCCCTGCCCCGCTCCTTGTCCCTGTCCTGCTCCTTGTCCCTGTCGCTGCCCCTGCCCCTGCCCCTATCCCTGTCCCTGCCCTGCTCCTTGTCCCTGTCCTGTTCCTTGTCCCTGTCGCTGCCCCTGCCTCTGTCCCTGTCGCTGCCCCGGTCCCTGTCGCTGCCCCTGTCGCTGGCCCGGTCCCTGTCGCTGCCCCAGTCCCTGTCCCGGTCCCTGTCCCTGCCCCGGTCCCTGTCCCTGCCCCGGTCCCTGTCGCTGTCCCGGTCCCTGTCCCTGCCCCGGTCCCTGTCGCTGCCCCAGTCCCTGTCCCGGTCCCTGTCCCTGCCCCGGTCCCTGTCCCTGCCCCGGTCCCTGTCGCTGTCCCGGTCCCTGTCCCTGCCCCGGTCCCTGTCGCTGGCCCGGTCCCTGTCGCTGTCCCGGTCCCGGTCCCGGTCCCTGTCCCTGCCCCGGTCCCTGTCGCTGGCCCGGTCCCTGTCGCTGCCCCTGTCGCTGGCCCGGTCCCTGTCGCTGGCCCGGTCCCTGTCGCTGTCCCTGTCCCGGTCCCTGTCTCTGGCCCGGTCCCTGTCGCTGCCCCTGTCGCTGCCCCGGTCCCTGTCGCTGGCCCGGTCCCTGTCTCTGGCCCGGTCCCTGTCGCTGTCCCGGTCCCTGCCCCAGTCCCTGTCGCTGCCCCAGTCCCTGTCGCTGTCCCTGTCTCTGGCCCGGTCCCTGTCGCTGGCCCGGTCCCTGTCGCTGCCCCTGTCGCTGTCCCGGTCCCTGTCGCTGTCCCGGTCCCTGTCGCTGCCCCTGTCGCTGCCCCTGTCTCTGTCCCGGTCCCTGTCGCTGCCCCGGTCCCTGTCGCTGCCGCTGTCGCTGCCCGCGGTGCCCCTGGCAGCGCGCCCGGCTCCACCGGGCAGGGACGGGCAGCGCGGGCTGCCGTGCCACCAGCCCGGCCTTTCGGGGAGCTGGCATTCACCTGTCAGCCTCCCAGCCTCGCACCTGAGCCGTTCCTGCCTCAGAAGCACCACATTCTACAGATTCCTGGTCTCCTGTGCCACTGCATGGCCACACGCAGAAATGCAGCTCTGCGGGGCAACTTCGGTGCTCTTTCGCTGTGATAACAAAGAGGAGAAAAAGAAATAAAATTAAGGAGGCTGTAACAGTGACAGCAAAATGATGAGCAGGCACCACTTGGAATTACGAAAATTCCTGAACTCACACTTAGACAAATGTGCTCACGTGTCGGTTTTCCCATTAGAAATTTTGTTGTATTATATGTTCTTGCCTAGGGCAATTAGCCTTTTAACAACCTCTTTCAGAAGAAGTAACTTTAGTTCCTGATCATTAGTGAAACACTTACTTTCTGTATTGTTATGTCTGGACAGATGGCAGCCATTCCTAAATATGTCTTTATAGGACTAAAAATAATATTTTAGAAATAATGTTAGCTGAAGATAATGCTAAGTAAATCAATATCACGTACTGTTATATTCTAATTCCCCAGAAAAGAGATGCCTGCAGCTGCAGCACAGTAGCTGAAGCATAGCATTTCTCCTTGTGTTAACCTAGACATTGCAAGGGGCAGCCAGCCACAAAAGATGCTTCCCTCCAATTATTGTACTTATCTAGGAAATCATCTGAAAAGGGCCATCTGACAGGCAGGATGCCATCTTTCTATTGCTAAGCAACCCCTGATATCTCTTTTCAGGAGGAGTGATCAGCTTCCTGAAGAGCACACAGCTGAATTTAAAGAAGCCTTTTTTCCTTCTATGTTTCTTTTATTCTCTCTCTCTCTCTCAATTTTTCCATTTTTTAACTACACAAAACAACTACTGATGGTCCTATAATGAAAAAAAAAAAAGACTGGGAAGAGCTTACTAGACAAAAGAGAAGCAAAATCTGAGTTGCAGACTGCAGTCAATAAGACCAAGTTGATAATGATGGCACAAATAACCATCCACCATATCTGACAATGATGCTAAAGAAAATTAAATACACCACTCTATGCATAAAATTTGTCTTGGAGAGAAAAAGTGAGAGAAAGGTGGGAGGTAGACTACATCTTCTTTACATTTTGCTTTCCCATTCCTTTTCTTCCATTTGATTCTACTTTCTTTCTTCTAGCTCTTATTTGGTAAAAATTCAGCAGCATATGTGTTGAGATTGAGCATGCATTTTTTACCCACTTCTGTTGCTTGCCTTTTTGCTGGTTCCCTGTTTTCCTTTCTCCTTGTCTCTGGGGTCACATGTTTCTGCCATTTACTACTCTTCCAGCAGCTCTCACTTAACTAAGCAAGCATATTTTAAATTGGCAGTATGTCTATAGTGGTGTCTTGAAGCCAGCTGTTTGCACAGTGGTACTTTTCTGTATGATAGACATACCCACAAGTGCTCTGTCTCATGCTGGCTGTTTTCTCATTGAACCTTTGTGTTACAACATGCAGAAAGTGGTTTCTTGTGCATGCAGGTGTTGCCTTATTTTTTTTTTTCCTAACCAGAGAGAAACTATGAGTGCCCACATTGACCTTTTCAGTTGATGCAGATAGCATGGACTCAGTGAAAATTTTCTTCAAACAGGTCTAGATCTTAGATCAAGTTCTCCCACCAGTGAATAAAGGGCATAGCACAAGATCTTCCTTTTCCAACTTGCCCTCTGCCTTCTCTGACTGGATACTCTGAGGTCAATCCATAATCAAGAAGCTCAGTTTAACCTCTTAAACTCAATGGCCACTCAGCAGACATCATGCTATAAATAAGGATATTCTTTCCCAGTCTCCCAACCTCAAGCACATACTGAAGATAGAATCTAGCTTGAGCCATACTAGTGCTCAATTAAATCCATTGTCTCACATTTATCAGTAGCAATACAGAAATTTTCAGATACCCATGCAGATGTTGAGTAGAAACAATTTCACTGAACAAGGTCAGAGCTGTAATGAAAAAATGCCCACACAGGATGTATTTGCAGTTATCTTTCCAGTTGCAATGAGTACCTGGAGTGACTATGGCTTGAGTTTTACTGCTCTTTCTCTTTTTGTGAATGATGGTAGCCAAAACACCCATCAGTATAAGGGTGAATACCAGTGTGGTGGGCAAAGCAACTCTGAAATTATGGTCAGTTTAAGGACAGTTTGAAACTGTATAACTGAGAGAAATTCATCAGGTCAATTAGGCAAAGAAATAATTAAGACATCAGATGCAAGGAAAATTCCTGGTGGGGAGGAATCTGTATGGAACCAGAGGGTTTTGTGGTGCAGGGTTATCCCCTGTAGTGAATTGCCTTTATGGAACCACAATTTTCTCAACAAGGATCTCCCACGGGGGATAAAGAAATCTTTCTTTTGTAAAAGACCTCAAAATAATTCAAGCTGTCTGCCAGTAATTAAATCCATTACACTAGCAACAGGTGGTAAAGCTGTAATTTTTTCACATCTGTTATCATTTTCATGAGTCAGTATGTATTCATTGCAAGAGCTGGGTAAACCACAGAGCAGAGAGGGCTGGGTTGATGGCTGTCATCCAGGCAGCTGCTGTGCTCACTCCTGTAGTTATCTGAAGAGCAGAGCAGAGGGGATGTGAGAATATCTGGTAGGCAGGAAGGGATGTGGGCAGGATTCCAAAGGGTAGGAAGGCAGGGATCTAAAAGGGAGTGAAAAGATTCCATAGGTTCTTTATAGAGAAGAGCAAAAAATAAAAAAGGAACCTTGGCTGTATTTAGAGCATTACCTTGATATACCTTCCCTAACACAGACTTTCTGTGTGGCCTGGAATATATTTCTTGGTTGTTCTGGCTTAGTAAATTTAAAAACTAAAATCTCTAGGAAATTTAACAGTTGGTGAGGACAACAGACATAGGACAGCTCACAGGTATGTAAGTGAATTTACCTCAGTCTCCAAATCACAATGCATTTATGCAAACTAGCTGCTGGGAATAGTGTGCTATGATGAAGAGGTCTGGGTGTGTTGCAAGAAGAATTCTATTGAAGAGCTTACTAAGACTGAAAACTACTTTTAATGCAAAGAACACATGGAATGGCCCCAGCTCTGGGTTGCTCTGTAATGCAGCAGGTTTTACTTATCACTTCTATATAAGAGTAGGACAGAATCCTGCTACTGGGATGTGCAGTGTCCTCACTACTCTGGAGAGCAGCTGCAGCTTTTGTTGGACTTCAGGATTCTTGACTTCCCAAGAACATTTTCCATTCCTTTTTCACCTTCTTCCAAACACCATGCCTTCTTTAACTCAGAGGGGAAAGGCTCTGTAATTTCAGCTGTCTTTTCCTTCACTGAATACTGGCAATAAGTGTTTATGGAGAGCTGAGAGAAGTTCAGAATCAATTTACATCCAACAGCAGTGACACAAGGTTTCAGGTTTTGTTTAGGACATGCTGCCTTTACACCTCTTCTCAAAGACTGGTTTCTTCTCCAGTAGTGCCTTGCATGGCAGTATTAAGGATACTTATTGCATTGAGTTACAGTTTTGTAGTGAGTAAATAATTGTTCAATTAAGGAATCATTTAAAAGCCAGTTTAGAACAAAAATATATGTAATTGAGTTATTGCTGGAGGAATTTCTTTAATTATATCTTGTTCCATGGCAATGAATAGATTACTGTAATTCTTTTTAAAGAATCATCATTTAACTCTACTGGAATTTGAACTAACAAAATTTTGTAGGTTGTTTAATGTTAATAGCTATCCTTAAGCTGAAGCTACTTGGCTGAGATCCATGGCAAGAGGCAGGGTTTATCCAGCAGATATTTGCTTTTCTGGAAGCTCTCCCATGGGCAGAGCCACAGATCACTCAACTCCTAACCACATCCTCATGGAATTGTGTTACTGTCTACTCCCATGTGGCCAAAAGACCATCAGGGACCACATATTTTCTTAATTAATAAAATTAGACACAGGAAATTAATGACCCTTAAACTGTCTGAACCTCAAAACAATCATTGTGGAGCTCTGGATAGAGATACAAATGGGTGCAGACCGAGTCAGTCCGGGCACCCTTCCTGCCCTCTTCTTCCTCCCTTTCATATCCTTGACTTTGGAACTGGGCCCTTGTTGTCAATGCAGGCTGCCCCCCACTCAGCCATTCTTGCTCAAAGGCATCCCAGAAGTGCTCAAGGTCCACAGACACCAGAGCAACACCACAGATCCTGGTGTGAATGCTCTTTCCAGCTGTGGGTGACTGACACCTCTGCCAAGGCAGCAGCTGGGCCTCCAAGCAGCCTCATTTCATTATTCCAAGGGAAAATAAGCAGGAGAAAGGAGGAGCTCCCTGTTGTCCAGTTCCACCATTCTCAAAAACTGGATAACTAGCCATTATTTTGTGGAAGAGTATTTGCCCACAGAACACCAAAGTCATGATTCAAGTGTGGTTAGTCACTGAAACAATTAACTTTAGTTTCATGTGATGGCACTGACTGATACAGGAAGTCCCCAGGTTTGTAAAGGAATGAACCAAAGCACATTTAATCGGTTTTGGGGATGGGTAGGCTCATATGATGGATTTAGTCTTCCTGAGAAGTCATTCAATGTTGCTCAGTGATTCACTGACTGCTGGCCAGAGCACTCTTTGTAAGTGATTTATCTGAATCCTTTTCAAATCCTTCCCTTTATTAACATTTCAGCAGTTCCTTTCCTGTGTGAATTCATGGTAGTTCTGTGTTTCTCAGGAAGATTGTAGGAAAATGGTTTCAAATACGATGATTACATATTGAGCAGATGAGCTGTCTCGGGTTTATGTCACAGCCCATCTGCCTGTTTGAAACAGGCTTCCTGCACTGTGCCATTTCCTCTCCATCGGGCAGGCGGAAAAAGACTGCTCATGCTGCATCTTCATTCTGTTTGACCTTTCTAGAGTGTTATTCCACACACACACTCTAAAGTTTGCATTTCCTTCTGTAAATGTAATTTTCATCTCATTCTATTTTGTCAGCAGATACCGTTGCAACAAAATCTGTTCATTCTTTATTCCACTATCTTTATTGTGGAAGATGAAATACAACCTGTCAGCTGGAGAAGGGCAGCCTGAGGTAAGCTTGGGGCACACACTTCAAGGCTGGATCCCACAGAGATCTGAATTGTAGTGAAAATCAGAAATGTATAAGTCTTGGTTCTGTGTTCAGCACTGAAGAACATATATACTTGAGTTTGGGCTGGGATCAGACTGAGATTTAAAGTGGATCTTGATCAATTCCCTTCATCAGGCTCCCATTCACTGTGAGTATTTTAAATTAAAATATTTTCCCCACAGGTTTTACGTTTTACTCACTTTTATTCCTACTAGTCTGGGTGAATACTTTGCATTATGATGAACCAGCCACAAGGTGTCAATGTAGTGTAGCAGATTCTCAGTAAGGGCTTGTTACTACAGCATCCTTTGACTTTCAGTGCAACTAAAATCTGCCTTCTGATAGGATATTTGTATCACTAATTGCAAAAATTCTGGTCAGATCACATTTTCTGCACCTGATTCATTTAATCAGTGAAGTCTTCTCATATTATGATTGCTGGGGTGTGTGTGAGGAGAAAAATCAGTATAAATGACTGAAGTAAATGATGTGACAAGTCACGACTGCTGTTGCACTGTGTTTTAGAAGGAAAGGCTGACAAAGTGGGATGTAGACTGGTAAAGATGAATTAGTTATTGTCAAAATATCTCAAGTGACCATAAACAAAAAAACACAATATGGGAATTCACTTTTCACAGTAAGAAGTCAAAATATCTGGGTGAACTGGTGTGTGTTTACAAAGCCCCAGTTACACCCATTTATAAGAGGTGTAATGACAGATGAGACTAGATAGAGATAGAAAAGCAATATTGCAGAATCCCATTTTGTGTCTTCTAGACATAAATTATTGTATGTCATTAAATATAAAAACAAATGCCTCAAAAGAACCAGAGCTAAAGCTGAGGTCTGAATTACAAGGGACATGGAAGCAATTTGGTTTTGTACCTCAACAGGGGGCATGGATCTAGGGAGGACGGGCCTGTCAGAAATGAGATTAAAAGGCTGTTAGGAAAATTACTCCTGGAATTGTGAATATTATCTCTTTGAAGTATACTTAATGGATTTGGGCTAAGAATTTTCAAAGAGGTTAAGGACTTAGCTCCCATTGAATGTCAGTGGCTTTCGGACACTTTACTGCCATAGTCTGCTTTGAAAACCCCAGCTTAGAATATTAATTTTAATGTACCCTTTTCACTACAGTAGGAGGGAGCAGATCCATGACAGAGAAAGAACAGAGAAACTACAAAAGAAAGTTAGTTTCTTTGTATGAAATTCTTTCTTTAAAAATTATTGTACTTTACCTAATCTACTCAGACAAGTACAAAGGTACGTAAAATAGGTGGCTGACCAGAGGATATTATGTTATATGATGCCCTTCACTTGTGTTAATGACCCTCTGATTATGCTTTGCACAAAGTGGAGGGCACTGCTTAGCAGATAATACCATAAAAATGTATCCTTGGGTACCTTTCTTAAAAGGACAAAGGGAAGACAGAGCCTGTTTATGCAAAAAAGCCGGTTTTCTCAGGTTCTAAACTAGCTGTGATACTGTGCTGTCCTTTGAGAGATATTTTATTGGGCAACAGATCAGTGTCAGAGGACAAAAGAGCAGCAGCAATAGATGCATCATATTCCCTGGAGCTCCCTGGGGGCAGGTTGGGACAATGCTTAGAAAAACTGCAAAGTCTGTGGGAATAGAACTCTTGCTGTTCTTGTGCTTTTCTCTTTTGCATTTTCTTTTCATATCATATATCTTAATGAGAGGAATGACCTCCTCCCAATACTGGTGCGATGGTAAATAAAATGCCACAGGGAGGCTTTAAGCTCTTCAGAATGAAAGTATGTTGAAAAGATGGGTTTGCATTGCAAGCGTGGCAACTAAATATGATAATATGAAAAAGCCAGGAGAGAAATCACTGTTAGCCCTATCTTACTGTCAAAGACTTGATATTCAAGTGGAGACAAGAGAACATCCTGGCTCCCCTTTAAGTGGTATAGTGACACTACTTTTTAATACTCTTTTTATTTTATCTCTCCTGAGAGGAACACAAATCTGAGCATTCTTTTTCTTGAAATAAACAGGGCAAAAACTAAAACAAATTGCCCATGATGCAGGTGTATTAGGTTTATAATATAGTGCTTGAGTTTTGGTGGTTTTTTTAATTGTTGTTATGCTAAAGAAAAGCATTAGTTTAGACAAGTGCTGTTGGAAGGGTACATGTATAAAAGTGAGGTTGACTGGCAGCTCATTTTAGGAATGGGAGAAAGAATGTTGAAAGAAAAAACATGTGCCAGGTCTGGGATGTAAGAGAATCCCAGTGAATACATGATTTCAACAGAAAATTTTCACATCCAGATTTTCACTATTACTACTGGTGTAAATAGCAAAAATGTTTCTTTTAATTAAAAAAAACCTCAAGCCTACAATAACCACAGTAATTGGTTCCTATGACTGAAGTGCTTCTTCCTAAACAAGAGCACAAATTGAAGGTTGAGATCTGTGTAAATGCAAAATGATAGTCTGTACAAAACCAACCAATTCCTCTCCAGATAAATGCACAGCTTTCAAAGTGTGTATCCGAGTCAAGCTGTCACCAAGCCCATCTGTTCTATCTGCATCTGAAAAATGAACACTGCTTCACAGCAGAGAAAGCACTGAACGTGTGGCACCTCTTGTTTGGGTTTAGACTCGTTTTATCCAGCCTGGACAAAGTAAACCAATATGTTAGATGATGATGCTAAAATATCTTTCTTTCACACTAAGACTGTGTGACGCTCAGACATGCCCAAGACAGAGAAGCTAAATATTACCTGAGCATCTGTAAAGGGATTATAATATAGCAGAAAGAAATGAGAACAATTCCTGATATAAAATCTAAGTAATGCATCATAATTACCTGTTGTATCCAACCTGGTCTCCCTCCTGCCTGCTTGAGGCACATACAGTTTGCTCATGTTTGTCTACAAAAAAGTTATTCTTCAGGATCAGCCTCTTCCCAATCTTTCAGGGCTGCTCAGGATATTCTTAATGTTGCTACATGAGCATGGTAGTTTTGTTACTGCTATGCTTAGGAGCCATTTCCTGGACAATGATTTTAGTTTTTGGCTGTGAACAGAAATTGAACGTTCCTGCCATGTTGCATTTACAATCACAGATTATATGGGTCCGTGAAGCAGGAGCATCACACAGAAACCAGGAGCCAATGTTTGATCATTGTGGATGGCAACAGCCCTCATGCACTGGGAAATTAACTGCCACCAAATCCCTGGTAAGGAGAGCAGAGCTTTAGTGAAGGAGTGAAAGGAAGAGGTTTTTGTGGCTTTGTGGCTTCATTGAGCCTCACTGGCCATTTGGAAAGAAAGCACAAGAATACTTGTGAGAAAACCTAGCAGCTGAAAGAATCAGAATAAACTAGGTCTGCCATCCATGAGGGGTGTTGGTGCTTTGCTGCCTTAGGACCCTAGTCTGTAGCATCTTGAAAGAATAGACCTTCTACTGAAATGACATGAAGTGGAAAATTTCCCAAGTTGCATGTCCTCTGCTACTTCACACACTAGTTTTGTGCCTTTTAGCATTTAACCGGAGTCAGCAATGAGGAAATTATTTAACTTCCACTTTAACTACCTACTCCAGACTTTGAGTTGTCCTAGGCTTCCCCCAGCTTGGAGTGTTTGGCTTAAGAACAGCTCTCTCAGAGCAGGACACCCACTTTAAATTCAGTAGGATGCTTTCTTCACAGATTTTAATGTTTTGGCAGTTCAGCCAAACACAGATCAGATGTGGGTGGCACTATTTAGTGTCTGAATCATCTAAGGAGGTTTAGGAGCACATTGTCTTCTGCTGAATAGTGTTACCCAAATTGTGACCTTAAGATCTCAGAGACCTTCTTGCAGCAAAGCCACTTGAATGACTTTGTGTCTGTCAGCATCTGTAGACAAAGTTCACAAGAAAGGGGCTGTTTACAATTTCTTTCTGTTCATATTCTTTCAGACATTGTCTACAATACTTGACTTACAGCATCATTTATAGTTTTAATGTGGAGTAGTCCTTAGAGAGACCAGGGAATCATTCCTGTGGTTATGTTGTAAAGATAAATAAATATGCAATGAAAACTAGGAAATGAGTATTTGCTGTAGATTGGATCTCAGCACAGCCTTTGATACCATTGGGTATAGCATAATTCCTCTCAAATTGGCAAAAGGACTGTGAAGGTAACTCAAAGACTTCCTTAATTTGGCTATATTATGAATAGTTAGTTCATTTTCTTCCTCTTCACTTGAGTTTCCTCCAAGGCGTACTGTGAGTACCCACAGTTGCAGCTGATTATTCCTCAATCTCCTTCCTTAAAAATGCTATTTTTCTTGGTTTTCATTTTGTCTTCCTGTTAGAAAAACCTGCTTTAAGAAGCTTGGATCCCCAGCACCTTGTGCTAGTGCAGCCATTGCTAGCTGTGCAGCACACATCTGAGACATTGTCATTTGGCAATTGTCATTGTCTCTTGCACTTCCTGCCAGGCACACAGTCCTGGAGCATGTAGGGATATAGGTCAGCCTAGCAAGGAATGATACCTACAGCAGGATGCTGGTGCAAAGACTAGGGGAGTCTAAGTGTTGCCTCTCTGCTGATATGTACCCTGAGAAGCAGAGGAGACAGAGGGATAAAAAGAATTTTTACTGTTATGTACAACAATATATACACAGAATAGCACACATGCCATATTTTGAGAGTACCTCATTTTGAAATTCTTGCTATCGTGTGGAACTGCTAGCGAGAGTTAGGGAGAATAGCTCTTTGCAAGTGCAAACACAGCCCTTCCTTGGCAACACACTGGTTGTCTGCAGTAACAGAGCTCTGTGACCCCAGTGCACACCACCTTCACCTCCTGACCACAAGAAAAATGACCAAAAATTGTTGTTCCTGAAGGCATCATTGAGAACCCTGCCAGACTTGGTGTCATTAACCATGAGTCACAAATCTGATAATGCAATTTAAGATATTGAATCATATCCTCAACTTGTGATTCATTACGGGATTTAAATGCCAGAAGTGGCGTCTTGGACTCTATTCCAAAATATATGAGTTCAGATACACTTCCAAAATAAGCAAGTGACTATGAGCCACAAATTCAGTTCACCTCAACCACTAATAGTGCCCAGAAAGATTATCCTGTAGCTTTTCTGGCAAGGACAAGGTAATAAACATTCTCCATGCTCTCCCCCTGCTCTTCCCCCACCTCTCCCACCCCATTTCACTCCCTATTTCACTTCAAGGATGCCAAAATTAAATTTTCAGCATCACCAGGAGTGTTAATTCTTTGTCAGACAAAGAGAGGTAAAGTGACCTTACAGATTTCATTTCCCAGTGCAGTGTTTTAAGACACTATCTCTGGAGGCACAACCTGTGGATAATAATGGCAAAGCATGTGGGAGAATGGAAGCGATCTGCCCCTCATCTGCTCTGGAGGGAACACGAGCACCTGAAGAAAGGGTTTCTCCAGAGCAGATCTGACAGATCATGGGGTATGTGCTTGGTCAAAGTACTTCCTTCATCTCTTAGGGATAAAATGCTATTTGCTGGAAAGCAACCATTGCCCATTGGATGCAATATCTCCTTCAGAGCAATATTCCTGAGTTTTGTTTATTGATAAACACCAACACACTCTTGTCCCCCAGAAGGAAAAGTCATCCATCCTTTGGAGCTGGTAGAAGTGCTGTTTTGAATGGATGGTCTCTTACTACAGCTACAGCACACTACAACAGTGTTTGGGCCTGTGCTCAACAATAGATAAACTAAAAATCATACTTCTTGTGTCTGCCACTGCAACTTTTCACCTGCTGG
Source organism: Anomalospiza imberbis (assembly GCF_031753505.1). NCBI lineage: Eukaryota > Metazoa > Chordata > Aves > Passeriformes > Viduidae > Anomalospiza > Anomalospiza imberbis. The sequence continues at coordinate 15,712,108 of NC_089690.1, read as the reverse complement.
AAAACCTGTATTTGTATCTGCTCTGTGCAGTTCCTGTGAGTTGCACTGTTTTTATTTAAACTTTTTCTATTTTTGATAGGCACTCGGGTTACTGTATGCCATCAGGACATAGATTGCCACATCATTGTTTCCTCTTTTAGCAGCTACAGTAATGACCCCCAATTACTCAACCTTGTATGCAGTCATGGAGTAAAAGAGTTCCACTAATTTCACCAAGTCTTGTTAACAGGGACTCATTTATCAACAGCAAACAAGCAGAAAGTACAAATGCTAAAGGTGGACAATCAGATCAGAAATGAGGTCATCTGTACATGCCCATAAGTCACGAAGAACATTCATAAGCTGTGAAGATGGTACTTGAGATCAGAAACTCACACTCCTTAACAGTTAATACTCCAAAGGTGATCATTGCAGAGTTGTTTTAAGCACCCTCAGTAAGTGTTGCTTTATAGAAATGTGGGTTCTTTTAGAATTGTAAATTGACCTTGAACATATTCTAATACTGACATATAAACACAGAGATTTTTTAGAAGAAATCTGAGCAAAATTGTGTGGGAGCTTAATTGTGAAGTAGATAAATATTCTTGCTAAAAGAAGATTTCTTTTTTTTACTCTCTGATTAATATTTTTAATCTGTATGGGGCATCTACTTCCATCACTGGGTTGTATTAACTGGTTATTAATACCTGTTAAAGAAATGCAGGAGTTGATATAGAGCCAAATCCACTGGATGTCAATATGATTGAAGACTCAACCTTGAAGCTGCAGTTACTCTTTCTCTTACAACTCAGTGTAAGTAAAATCCCATTGGCTTTACAACAGTTACTCTGAATTTATGCATGTGGATGTGAATGGATGTGAATGGACAGTCAAGCATAGCAAGTGTTACACACAACTTAAATAAAACTATGTAAACCTAACAGACTTTTCCAAAACACCATATGACAATTAACAGGGAAAACTGTTTGAATTAAAGCAAAATTTCAATTCTGTCCAACTGGCATCCTTCATGTTATCAAACTGCAAATGGCTTCTGATTATTATAAAGCAAGGAGTAAAGATAAAATTATAGTTCATTGGATGTATTAACAAAGAGAAAGCAAATTCATAGTGTCAGCATCAAAGCAGCTTAGAAAGACAAACTTGAAAACCTTTACTTTTGCATTACTTCAGACAGATCAGTCAGTCAGTCCCTGACTGAAATGCCCTGCCTTGGTGTTCACCAGTGCAGCAGGTGTTGGGGCTCAGACACAATATGGTGTTTGTGGATCACAGCAGAGGGAAGGGAATTGCCAGAATATCTGGGTAACAAGAGATTTCAGCACAAGGGGGAGGATTAATTCCCATGTCATTTGAAGGACCTGGATGGATCACAGTCCACTCTCAAGAAGGTAGCATCAGTACCAAGAGGAATTTGTGGAATAGAGAAGGTATTGCTAATGAGCTCACATTAACTGAGCTTAGCTCCAGAAAGCACAGCAATGTCAGGTAAAAGTGTCATTCAGAAATCAGGGTCTGACTGGTATCAAATAGGTGAGCCTGTGTGAGGTATCAATGCTAATAGGAAAACTCCCTGAAAAGGAAGGGAGATTAAGACACTTCTATTTCAGAATAAAGTTTTGAAAAGACACCAGGAGGATAGTAATATCACCCCCAATTTAATGAGATGGAGACATTCACCAGGAGTTTTGACAGAGCAGCCCTTCCCCCAAGCCAAGTGCAGCAGTGCTTATTCAAAATGTCCAAGAGTAGCACATTAATGAGATTTGGTAAGTCACATAATCATTTCTCCTCACAGCACGAGCAATAACTGTTTAGTTACCTTTCCAGGGGTCCTGCCTGCAATTAGCTCACCCAAATGTTGACCTATAAATAACTGCCAGAAGGAGCTTTCTGACAAAGGATCTCAAAGCACTGGCCAGCAGGTGAGTGAAGCCTGGTTTAGACTGTCCTTAGGCACTGTGGACAGGTGACAGACTGCAGAAGGAAAAAGATTATGCACTGAGATATGGAGGCTCCTAAAGGCTTGAGCTAGAGTTACACCCATTAATCAGGTTAGTTGTACAATGTTATCAGCTCCTAAAATACAGAGCTCTGACTTCAGATGAAAACTGTAAAATTAACCAAGTGAGTGACCTGGAAATGCAGTGGCTTGTGACTTGTCTCCCACTGCTCTCCCCTTCTTCCATGAAGTACATGGTCCAGGTGTGCAGCTTATTGCTTTCCACTAATGGCAGCTGGCACCCAGCAATGCCCTGCACACTGTGGGGTTCCTTTCCCATTCTTCTTAATTAATTTCCTTTTATACCTAATTAATATAATTTTTTTCTGATAGGAAAGTCTAGGGAAAATGCCTTGTGCTAAATTGCATATTTTCTTAGATTTTACCCAAAGTTTGTATCAGCATACCAAAGGCAGTTCTTTTTCCTTGCAACTCTCAGTAAGAATTCTGTATTTTCAGTGAGTGCAAGAGGATTTTAGTCTTTTTGCATTCAATCTAGACATTTTTCTACGCTTTCCCAAAACTATTGGGAATAGAGCAGAAAACCCCAAATCACTATTTTCAGCATTTACAAGGTGTTTTGGTGTAAAGCATGTATGTAAAGCACAGCTAAGCTTTGTCCTCTGACATATGCCCAATTTTAAGCAGAGAATTCAGCTCAGGCTGTAAAAATGGAGTCAAACAGACACCAACCTTTGGCTCAGGTGGACTGGAGAAATACCAAAGTGCAAAAGGGAAAAGTGAACTGCAGAATCCCATACACAAGCCTGGGCCATGCTTTCACGGCTTTGAAGTTAGAAGCTATCAGGATATCACTTGTCTCTTGTACTTTTAAACACTTCACTTTGCTTGCTTTTAGATCAGCTATTTCATTTTGAAAGGATACACGGATTCAATTACAAATTTGATTTTTTTGCACCTCTAACTTGACAGAGCAATTCTTAGTTTTAGCACTGACAAGCTTTTCTGCCTAACAAAATAATTTATTGCAAATTATTTAATATGACCTTAGGAGAGTTGTAAGACAGTAAAAATACTGCCTTAAAAATACAGTTTAGCATTCTCTCTCCCAAAAGATTACAACAGGATGTGTTTGACAGCCTTGGTTTATAAAATCATTCTGGTAACACTTACATGTACAAGAATTGTCAAACTTGGTGTTACTAGAGGTCAATTGTCACATTCTCACTCAATACAAGTGTGAAATAGAGGTGACAAATTTCATTGTAGCCTGACAGTTTTAGATGTGCAGTAGATATAATATCAAAAGTATGTCTTAGATCAGAAGTGGCATTTTTAACATTTCTCAACTGAATACACATCCTTCACAATGTTTTGATCTTTTTGTAGCAGGACATGAAAAATGCACAAGAGAAACCTGCCTCCTGCACTAGTAAGCTATTTCCTATGAGCCAAGTATTTTAAGTGCTGCATTCTTTGTTATTTTGGATCAGTGCAGTGACAGAACAAGCCTCAAGAGAGCTCTGTCAGATTCTAGGACAAAGACATTTTCAAGAAACTATCAAAATACATGGTTTTCTATGTTAGTATCCCTCTTTTTTTCTTTCTATTTTTTCCCTCTTGCATTATGCTGTAACCCTGTTCAATGGTCACATGGTTTCAATTTCTTATTCTCATCCTAGCAGCTGGCAAGGATGAGCTCAACTCTACCCGTATTCATTTTCATGATGGTGCTCTAGTTACCTAAAGAATCATGAAATCCAATAAATTCTCAGACAGGAGTGATCTAAATAGTTGGCCAAGTGGAGTGCTTGCATGCCGTATCTGCATAAGCTCCTCAAGAACTGTGAAAATAGTATGATAAATACATATCTTCCCTTGGAGGCTTTTTCAAGGCAACACCATTCTGTGAGTCTAGGGGAAACGGCAGAGCTGGTAGCAGTGGCTTACAGATAAGATTCTGTACCTTAATCTCTACTATATATTAGCAAAGATGCACATGTGTGTGTACGTGTGCTTATATATATATATATATATATATATATATATATATATATATATATACACACATTTACACACAACAAATATTCCAGAATTATTGACACAATTAATTACTTGTTGTATTCTGGGTGATTATGACTTGGACAATAATATTGTTCCTCAGAAACTTAGTATAGGAGCGAACAATATATTTCCAGGAGTAGTTAAAGAAAAAAGTTTGATATTTCACCTCATGGATACATTGAAATCATACTGGTGCCCAAATCCCAAAGTCTTTTAAAAGTTCTAAAGGGACAGAAATGTAAAATCCATTGTACAGGAGCATGGTATTCTGTTTTATCTCACATATTATATTCTTACTAGTAAACTGTGAAGAATCTTTTCTTTTTTTTTTTATTTTTTTTTTCTTCTGTCATGTTTTTGTATCTTTCCCCATCTCCAGTGAATATATTCCAAAAATATAGGGGAAATTTTTTATTACAATAAAGTAAAATTAAATATCTGAATTTTTACTGAGTGGAAATTGCATCAGAAAATGTTGCAGTTGAACTAGATGATCATTGTAGGTCCCTCCCAACTGAAATCACTTATCCTAACAAATTATTTTACTGGCTACTCAGTTAAAGCCTTAGAGTCCATAAACATTTGTGCTGGCTCTTGGCAAACCTGAGGAAGGAGATCTCTTTGTATCAGGGAGGTTGAACACACAGCCTCAGCAAGGCATGTTTCTTACCTGCCCTGCCTGTGTGGATATAGCACTTGTGTCAGTTAAAATTCAGTTGCTTTGGAGACAGAGAAGTGAAATGTTGTTTTCTGCACAGGGACACTGAAAGGCCCAAGGAGCTGCACTTCACATGCCCTGGACATTCAAACCCACTCTGTACCTGGCTAATGCAGGTTAGACAGCAAAGGACAAGAGAAAGGGTCTCTGTCCTGAAAGGAAATGTGAACACTCTGAATATCCTTCAGAGGGGTGACACAGCACGAAGATTTACAAAGGATTACTGCAGTCTTAACGGAAACAAATCAGGAGTTTGGAACTGTGAGCAGCAAAGAAAGACTTGGAGGCAGGCACACTTTAGTCTTCAAGCTGTGAGGCATCAGTTATAAATGAAACAACTCTCTTGTCTAGATTATTGCTGGATATCAGGAAAACATCACTCAGAATGAATTATTTCAGTCTAGAATCCGGGAAAGATTATTTTTTAAAACTACAGGTTTTTTAGCTAATGTTGCCCATTAAAATTTCCGGTGTTGGTATTAATTGCAGTATGTCATTGCTACTAATTACAGCATGTGGCAGCAATTTACACTGTGGTACATATATTTTTCAGAGAGAAAAAGAAGCCAGATGATCCAGCAGAGCAGTGCAGTCACATTCCCAGCAAGCACCACTGCCTCAAGATCGTCTGCCTTGGTGGAGTGTAAGGGACCATCATCCAAGAGTGAGACAGTGGCTAAGTAAAACCTTTTAATCTTGTAAGAGCAAAGCAAACTTTTCAAGCTAATATTTGCAATTACTTTACAGATAAGGAAGAAGAGGCAACAAGAACATACTAGCATTTATTTGATATATATTTGCCAAATGAATGATTTATCTTCATGCTTCTTTAAACATGACAGTGATTACCACATCCCATTTTCACATTCAGAAAAAGTGAAGCATAGAAACTTCCCTTTGGGGCACTGAAATGATCCATTTATACTTACAAGACTGTTTTCCTCATTTTCTGGAAAATTATAAATAATACTTAGCAGTTTTTCTCAAAAGAAAAGTTCCTTAGCCATTCACTGAGAAATTATTACACCAAGGAGAGTCTTTTTGCAAGCAAACCTCCCTCCTCAGGCACTGAAGCAGCTAAAACCTGCACTCCTTTTCAGCAGCCCAGCTCACTCATTCCTCCCAGCTGAGGAAAGCTGTGTGCACTGGACTAAGGAGTTCCATGTATTTTTCAGTGTGAGCATTTATTTTCTGGTCTGTGCAGTTCTAACCTGTCTGCTCTCACGAACATTATGGGACTCTGACAATTTCTAATGATGACAAAGTAATTCAGCACTGTCTGTGTTTATTCCTCCAGGAATACACTGCTTTAGCAGAAGCACATTTGCAATGTGCATGACCCCTGCTCTCCTTCATAAATCTTTCTGACAAAACAAGGAGACAGGGTAGCATTTGGAATAGGAACTGTATTAACTGCTGTGTCTTCCTGCTTTAGGAACTGGTAAAAAAATTCTCAGATGTATTTAATTCAGTATAAAAGACATTACTTCTATTTTTAAAAAATAGAAGTATTATTTAATACAGTCTAAAAGGCATTATTTCATAAAGCTACCAAGCAAATCAGAAAAGCTCAAGAGAGCCAGTTCATTCAGGAGGAGAAAGCTGAAGGCAGAGCTGTCTGATAGAATTGTGGGTCTGAGGAGGTCTCAGAAGGAGCACAATCACTGGTACAAAACAGATACTTCCAGAAATATTGACTCAGATCCATGGGGCCACTGTATCTGCAACAGGAGGGGAAGAAAAGTTTCCTTACCATTATATGTCTGTCTTTCAGAACTTCTGGGGTGGGGTATTTCATTACTGAATGAAATGAAATGTAGAATAGCCCCAGAACAGTTCTGCCTCTCCATGGTCCTTTTAGACTTTATGAGCAGCCAAGAACGACTTAGGGACTGAATAACAACCAGTATTAACAGCAAAAGAAAGTTGGATAATGTAGGTAAAAACTTTATAGTAGTGAGTGGTACATGCTAGGAAATAAATATTTTTAATAATGGCCACCTGCCATGAAGATCCAGTCTGGGTCAACTTTTACACACCCACCTCTGCCACAGGAGGACAGGAATACAGCTGCTGCCAAGAATGCTGAAGGCAGCTTCTCTGATCTCCTGCATAGAACTTCAGCACCATTCCCTGAAAGTTCCTGGCATCATTCTAAAAAAATTCCTTAGTATCTTCCTAATAAAAAATGGAAAGGCTGAAAAGAAAATGTAATTTTTTTCTTATTTCTGCATTTCCGAATTTTGTGAGCATGTTTTTCCACTGTTCTTGGTGGAGCATGGGCTGGAAGTCCTCTCATCTGTTTATTCATCTGAGCAGAAGCAGCATTCATTCTTGCAGCATGAACCCAGCCTCCTGCACTAAAGCAATACAATTGCTTTTCTATGCATCACAGAGAGATTAATATTTATTCGAATTCATACTTATTTATTTATTTGGCTGGTAGAATTAAACTGAGAGAATAAAACACAAATAAAAATCAAGAGCCAGCAAAGCACTTCTTAACTGAGGAGAGCCTCCATTTGTGTTTACACAACATTTTAAAATTATTTGTTATTGGTTTTAAAAACAGCTATTGATAAAAATTGGAAATGAAAATATTAGACCTGAGCATATCTCTGATTTTAGGGAAGCTTTGACTGACAATGTTGTAGTCTGTCAGACCCTGTTTTCTTAAAACATTCTAAGACTGAAGTATAAAAGCACTTTCAAGTTTGGAGTGTTACATATTGAGTTCTGAGCTGAATTTTCTTGTGTGGATTTATCACTAATTACTATCCTGGTGGGAGGTTTTGGGGAAAAAAGGGGGAAAATCCTCAAACATATTCTGAAAAACCAAGTGCTTTATGTATAAAAAGAACTGCCATTTTTTGGCAACTCCTGCTCTTATAGAAGTATGGGCTAATAGTGGAAATAATGTCTACAGTGTGGTTACAAAACCATGCTATTTTAATTGTTGCTATTGAGAGACAAGTATCAGCATACTACATCTTAAATCATCTGGAAAAATGTATTCCTTGGCTACTTTTCCATTGAATGAAATGTTGTTTAAAACAGAGAAAACAGTTCTACTTCCTGATATGCTTTTAGTGTGTCTTCAGGGCATTGCTATTTATTTTGGAAGGTCAGAGTAACTGAATGCTATTCATTTCCCTGAATTTTTGAGATAGGGCCTAGCATCTATCAATTAAAGTGACAGATGGACTTTTCTCTATTGTAAGCTGCAATCACTGATATTTCAGAACTATTTGCTTCTACATCAGTTCTCTACTTGGCTATTTTTCTTAATTATGGCTTTAGAGATAGAAACTTGTTTAACAAATTTTAAAATTTAAAAAACAAGAAAAGGTCCAGATTAAAAAGTAATAGCTGAGTAAGAATAATTATAAAAAATAAATAATGAAAACAACTAAAAGCTAAAAAGCAACATTCTGGTTCATTCTAATGGCCAAATAGCACTAAAAAAAAAAGTGGATTTCTCAGTTAAAACATCTCTAGGCTTTTGATACCTGAGTAAAGTCTTGATGGCTGCATGTTGAAAAATGTATTTAGTTCATTTTTTTGGCCAGGTTGTGTGTATACTGAAGAATTACTGAGCAAATGTTTAATGGACAAAGACCTGGGAAGGTCATGAAATCTTCATTGCATATCTTGTTAAACCTTTGCTCTTGTAATGATTGCCATCACAAATATAGTCAAATTGCCATCCTGATGGTTTTGTTCATCCAAATCTGCATCTCAGTTACTACATTCAGGTTCAGAATCTCAGAGTTATGACTAAGAGAGGACAAGGAGCCAGTCAGGAAACAGTAACTTGCTGGGGCATTTCTGGGAAAGCAGTCTCAGCAGAATTCCACTGTGCACATTTGGAGGATGTGGTCACTTGCCTACCCTGTGGCAAGTTCCTCTTTCACATCCTCTGATGTGGATAGTTTGAACCATTTTTGTCAGACCCGTTTCAATGTCTCTTCCCCATCCCCAATGCCAACAGCCTCCCAGTCTTTAGTGTCTGACAAGTCCATGCAATTCTGTGGCCTGTGTGTCTGTGTAAATCTGCACAGGTGCAGATGTGTCGGGGGGAGTCTTACAGTCAGCAGGGCTGTGCTGTGCTTCCTCTGGGGTAACAGCAGCCACACCTCTGCCTCAGAGCCAACAGCAGGGGATTACAGTGGCCCTGGACTCCTCTAAGGGTCACAGCCCATATCACCACCCCAAGAGAGTGTAGGGCTGCAGGCTGCTGGGCCTTATGGACCGTGTGTCCTGCTCATACCTATAAAAGTGGATTATGTGTGACACTCACATTGCTGCCCGAGTTAGCACTACCCTGAACAACACATGCAGTAGCCCAGTTCTGCAGTTCCAGCTCCTCCTCTGTACAGACAAGCTTAACTCTGGGAAAAGATGAAACAGAGCACATTTGAAATAACACTTCTATCGTAAAATCAGATTTCTTTATTAGCACAACAAGCTCTAGCCAATATCTGGAAACTCCCTTTCCTCCAGTGTGGTGAAGGACAGCAAGGGAGTGTGAACTGGATGAAATGGGAGGCTAGGCTCATGTAGATCAAAAGACTCTTGAATCTTGAAGCCTTGCACAAGTCCTGCCTTCTCCTGAGAACTTCAGCCCAGTTAGGATGTTTGAAAGTTATATCTAGTGTAAAGATAATTTTAGAATTGTTTAACCACCTGTGGTTTAAGCTCTGTTAGCGAGTCTAAGAACTAATAGTGCTATCACTGATGCTGAGCATTTAATTAAGAGCAATTTCCGATTACTTACTGCAGTATTCGGCACCATGAAGGAGATGATGTGCCTGCATTCCAACATGATACTTTTGGCTGTTTGGAAGCTGTGCGACTCATCCTCCAATTGCACAAAGCAGGCTGAGCAGCAGGGTATGAGAGCAAAATCCCCAAACTTGCCTTCCATGGATCATGGGTAAAAGATTGCAAAACAGTCAAATAGATAAAGAGACAGAAGAGATGGCAGGAGAGCAGGAAACATCCTGGAACAAGGCAGGAGAGCAGGAAACATCCTGGAACAGACAGATGCTGCAAATTACGTATTTTAGTGTGAATAATATAATAAATAGAAAAAGAGGCAGACTGTTAGGAATAGAGCAATATAAGGAAGATGATACAAAGTAAATAAGGCAATAAAAATCCATACCAAAAACCAAACAAAGTCCTTCTAAAAGATGCTCTGTATCTGACAGCTACTTAAATGCCACATGATATGGGAAGCATCTATGTGTAGCTGTTGGGATTAATCCCTGCATCAAATGTCAAAAAAGATTTTTCAAGTGTGCATTACTTTTGTACCAAGGCTGCCAGTGCATGACTAAATAAATATTCACATGTTATTTAAAAAATAATTATTCTCTCCTGGGTAGCTCTATCCTGTATTACCATATGAATGTAAACCAGCTGACATTGTGATGGGTTGGAAGAGGTTTCATAGACATTTATTAGGTATTTAGTTACATTTCCTATTTGAAAATATTTTCAGTGTTGTGCTGGGTTTCTAGGTAGTCAAATAAATAGGCAGCAAACTAAGTCTGAAAAACCCAGTCCACAATAACCTGCAAAATCTAAAGTACTGTAACCTATAGAAAAACCCTACAGAATTCAGATGCAAAAGAAAGTAATTTTTTTGATACTCAGGATCTCACAAAAACAGCCACTTTAAGCCTGCCTGGGGAGGAAATTATGTTCTTAATGACCTTAACATTTCATAAATGGAATCAGTGGACCCTGCAAGGGAGGCAGGACATTTGTAACACTTTCCCTTAGTGCAATATCGAAATTGAGAGTTACTGCAAAAAACACTGCTGGAGTGGCAATTGTGCAGAGTTTTGATGGATTTAGATGAGATTTAGATTTAGAGAGAGCAAACTGGGAAAAGATGCCTGTGTAATTAAAACTGTGTTTGCTAAGCAGAACAACATCCCAGCTATAAAGCTGTAAAAGGAAAAACAAAGATGCGGAAATATGAGTAGCGTGGGACTGAGGCAAGGAAAGAAACTAAACAATCAATTCAATATTCACACAAAGAACAAACAAAAATATTCTTCTCATGACACTGAGCAAAATTTCATTACAAACATGCTTTTATCATCTTGAAGTGATTTGAAGTCATAAGATTGATGTAGATGAGGATGAAGATGGAGGACAGCAATAAAAGCAGTTATCACTAAGGCTCTCTGCCCAGAGCAGGGGATGAGTTGTGCTGTTCTCCCTCCCAGCTCCTTGTAGCCTTCAGTCAAGCATGGCCAACCTGGCCAGAGTACCTGCATGGAAAGGTGGGAAGAACAAAACCAGCTCAGACTGAGGAATTTTGCAGGTTACAGGGATGTGTCAGCAGCCTAAGCACACAACAGCTGTTGTTGCTTGCTGGCCTGGGAGCAATAAATCACTGTCTATCTCCACACTTCTTCCTCAAGGCTATGCAAGGCCATTGCTAGCCTGGATTAACAGATCCATCAGCAGTTTCCATGAGGCACATCCTCTGTTCCAGCAGAGGTGAACACATATGCCTGAGCTGGAATTCTAGCAACAGTGGAGGTGGTGGCACAGCAATACAGGGGAGGCTGAAGAACAATAAAATGCTCTTTATTTCACCCTCATGCAGTGCCCCAGGCTCTGATCCACAGCAGTCACCGTTTGCAGCAGGGCTTTCAAAAGAGCACACATTTTTGGCCTGTGTACTGTACATTTGCAGTCCCAATTAGATTTTTTTTTTTCTCTGATTGCACCCAGATAAAACATCCAAGATGCAAACCACCACCACAACATCAAAATCTCCCTAACTCAGCATTGGTATCATAAGAGTGGCCAGAAAAATAAAGAACTAAAGTGAATTACTGCATAGCTTCTTTGCCGAAAGACTGGGGTAAAAGCGCAGCTTACCACTCTCCCATGGATCCCAGTTTTTCCCTTGGCAGATTGGAAAGAGGCTTGCTGGCACACATGCCATGCCAGGGACTGGCCATATGCAAGCACCTGGGCTACTAAAGGAAATTCTCATACACAAAAATCAACAGCTTCAAGCAGCTGGGACTAGTCACATTTTGAGTACATGCTGCTTGACAATGAGAGCTATGCAACAGCGATTTACTGTCACAGGAAATTCTGCCTCCATGCCTCTTTCATTAAATAACTTATTTTGTCATTATTATATATAATATATATAAAAATAAGGCAAGGTCAAGTTAAATGACTTCTGAGGCAAAAATTTGAATGAAAAGTTTTTTGGTCTTTTTTAAGTGTGGAAATGTCCACTGAAAAATAACTGTTTGTCTGTCTAGCACCTTCTGAAGAAGACCCACTTTCCTGCACATGCCAAACCAGCTAAGACAGTAAGGATCTGATGAACCCTAAAAGAACAGAATGTCTTGTTCATTTACATACAGTAAACACATGTTTCATCCAAACACAATTGTGAAATAGTTTTGAAATCCTTCTTTCATTGCAATTTGGAGACTGTTGGCTAACAAGACTCCCAGAAGGTTTTATTGTCTCTTGTTTACATGGGAGGATCAAGTTACAAAAAAAAATGTTTTGGAAATATAGTTTGTGTTTTGTTTCCTGAGTGCTTTATTTCTGTTGATCTAGTATTTCTAAGATTAAGCATCAGGCACCTCCAGGATCCTTCCAGCATAAACTTATGCTTTAAAGAAAGACATGCATAAAATCTGGCACACATAATGATAGTCTGTCTTTATCACCACAGTTGAGATAAAATTTAGAAGCTGGAAACACGGCTGTCTAGCAGTCATAATTTTGTCTGCATTTATCTGGCACCAGCTTCCCTTACCCCTTATTATGATTCATTCTCCATTTTATTCTCCAAATATTTTCTTAGATTGAGTACCTGTAGTACTAATGCCTGACATGCTGAGTAATTCTAATTCTGGCCACTTAATGAGAGTAGGTGTGGAGGCTGTGCAAGACTTCACAGAATCAAATCCAAAAGACAAAACTGGCCCAGATTTTAAAGTCATCATGGCAGCAGCAAAATTAATTTCCATGAAAGATGTAATGGAGAAAAGTCTGCGTACATCAGGAAGCAAAATGCCAAAGTTTTCCAGCAATGGATGCTGCAGAGCATTCAAGGAATCAAGGGATGCCCAAAGGAAAGCCAAAACAAACCAAAACTAATCAGGCTAGATAGTAAGCTTTTACTTTAAATACAGAGTTCAGTTTTGAAATAGTTGTAAGTGTAGCAAGCTTGGTGGTCTCTCCTGCATGCCTGGGGTCAGGGAAACCCACACCATCAGGACCTGGTCTGACAGAGGCCAGCCCTTGTGTACTCTGCCAAGAGTGTTACAGCACAAAGAGAGTAAAACTGGGAAAGAGGCAGGAGAGGAAAACAGCAGAAGATGCAGCAAGGCACAACATTTTTCATCTTCAGAAGTAATGCTTTGTAATTCCTGTAATGAGTTCCACTGATGAGCTTGAAGAGATCTGTTAACTCACATAATGTCCTTCTGTCATAGCAGTATTAAACTGATGCACAAACAAGTAAACTGAGAAGGTGGGGAAGCCCATTCCTGGCCAAACATCAACAGCCCAACAGGATGAGGGATGCAGCAGCACCTCCCATCCCACAACATGACCTCAGGAATGTGCACACCAGTACCACCAGGAGAAAGACTCCCCTCTCCCCTTCCATACCTCTCCTGCTCATCTGTTCCCCTCAGGTGCTGCAAATTCTAGCTTTTGCTTTTGGTTAGCTGTAAACCAGAGTAGGTCAGAGCACCCATAGTACAGTTTAGTGAGCATGCACCAAACCTTTGAGCATCAATGGTCCCTGAAGTATGTGTGTGATTAGGAGAAAATCTACCCCAGTCTAGCTCATGGCCACACCAGACAATTATCATTATCAGCAATCATCCAAAAATCCGAAATTAGAACAATATCAATGTGGTAAAATAAATAATTTTATGATTTGCCTTTACCCAGACAATATGTCATAAAATCAGCACCAAAAATCATTTGTTTCTACTTAAATTTTACTCCTGTGCTTCCTTTTTGTTGTGAATAAAACATCCATTAAGTATTTAAGGAACAACATGAGTCAGAGGAAGTTCACATGGGACTCTCAGTGTGCAGTACAGTACTATTGTTATAAAGTCATCGGCTTGGGAAGGCTATCACCACATCAGGAATGACTTCCAAAGCCACAAAAAGTAGAATTTAGCCAGGACTAGCCCTTTCTATCTACTAAAAATAATTGCAGGACTGAATTTTTTATTCTAATAGTAATCAGGAACCAAAGAAATTTTGGAAATGATAGCACAGTTACAGTGTATGCAGAATCATTGATGGACCAGATACAAAAATTATTCTGATCATTCAAGACAAGTGGGAGCCAAGCAAATCAAAAAGAAATATGAATTTTCAACACTTGGTCTGTATGTGCAGGTCCTTACAGAAGAATAGCAATTTAAAAATCTGTTACTGTCGGCTACAATTTCAATGTTGAGAAATTGGTGTCATTTTTTTATTCTGGGAAGGACCCTGTGTTGTGAGTCAGTATTTGATTCAAACTGTACTTAATTAGAGTAAATCATTGCTGCAAATTTCAATGAGTTGTAATTCAGATAGAAATAATGAAACTCAAAAGTAGTTTGATTTACAGCTCATGATCACCTTCAGAGGTACTTTCTAAAAGAGGTCATTCCAGGAAGTCCTTAAGGGAGTACTGGGGTTAAAGACAGTCTGAGAATTTCTAAAGGGGTTTATTTTACTAGCAAGAGGTAGAAAGGTCAAATCAAAGAGGCTCTTTTTGTCATAGAAATATTCTCAGTACAAAAGCTTCACTCAGAGAAAATAGTGTAACCATGTACTCATTCCCTAGCAGATCAGATGTATGGAACTGGCCCTACTGTCAATAAAAATCCAGTTTCCTGACAATGGCTGCAATTTACTTCTTCTCACAGCCAAGAAGCCATGTGGCCAGAGGGATTACTATGGGCAGAGGGAGCTCCTGTCTACATACTTTTAAATTATTATTTTACTGCACCTATATTAAACAACCCCAAAATTTCAACCCTGGTTGTAGTCATATTCAACAATTAAGGTTAGGCCCTAAATTCAAAATTATTTTCAAAGAAAATAAAAGCTGGGAGGTTTTCCTTATACCTCTCTTGCTTTACTTTTTAGACAGTGTTAACACTGTGCAGCCACTTCACCATGGACTTACTGAACCATGGACTCATCTGCAATGCAGCAGCTCAGCAGCAATTCATTTCTGCTTTACTTAAAATCTAATTTTTCTTTTTTTTTTCTTTTTTTTTTTTTTGAGTCTGTCAGGACAGAAATAGAGTCCCATTCTATTTTAGAGACATAACAGAAAAGGCCACTTATTGCACATGCCTCAGATACTGCCTAGTTTTGACTGACACCATAATATTGTGCAGGCATTTTATCTCCCCTGCTGGAATCATTTCAGATTTACCTTTAGTTGATCTACTACTCTCGGAGCCTTAGCTGTGCAGGCAATTGTAGCACATGAGCAAAAATATAAAACGAGGTAAAACTACGTAGAATGCCAACCATAATATGAAAGGAAGCCTTCAGCTTAACTTGTCATCTCTGTGGCACATGAGAATACCTTGTCCCTGAAGGGGGTGTGACACACACCATGTACATCAAAGCCAAAGATGGATCACCCAGTGGGTTCTGAAATGAAAGAGTCACCATATCACTGCTGATTGCTCATGGTCACACCACAACAATCTCTGCTCATAATTATCCCTTTTATTATTTTGATTATAAGAAAAAGAGAACACTGAAGAGGGAGCACTTGCAATATCCCATCTGGGAAACAGCAGCCCCGTGGGTGCTGAGTGCTCAAGCTCACCCAAGTCTGAACCTGTCCAAGTAACCCCTGCTACAAGCTTTCCCAACCCTGTTTTATATAGAAATGTTCAGTTCTTTCCCTTCTTTTTAAGCTTCCGTTTTGCTTGGTTTATCAGCCAAGCAGCCTAACCTAACCCAGGGACAGCTGTGTTTCACACCACAGAGAGGGCACAGAACAGCTGGGTGACAAGACCAGGCAGACACAGGCCAGAGCAGACGTGCAGGATTGCTCTGTGCCTGTGCCTTGTGGGAGGCAGGCAGGGCACAGAGGCAGGCTCTGCTCTAGCCTTGAGCAGCTCTAGCTCTGCTCTAGCTAGCTTGAGCTGCTCTAGCTCAAGCTCTGCTCTAGCTGGCACCTTGTCTGAGAGTGGACCAAAGCTCTCACACAAAAGAATTCATATCAAGGACCATGGGGAATTGTTTTTCTTGGTACATGATGCTTGGTTCTTGTGTTTTCTGGGTTCAATACCTGCTAATAATATCTTCAGTAATTTTTTAGAGTAGCCTCTGAATTCTCTAGTTTTTTACTCTTTTACTTGTTTCTCCTCTTACTCACATTGCCTTTTCTCTTTGACTTTCTGTTTTTCAGTGTTTGTTATGGTATCACAGGCGTCACCCAGAAATCAGTGCCTCATCAGGCGTTACATAACAGTTACAGCAGATTTTCCTGAGGTTTCCCACTGTTTACAAACCAAACTGGGTTTGCTCTTCATGTTTTCCAGTACACAACTGTCAGTTTACAAATGAGAACTGAGTCATTTTTGCCAAGCCATCGTCTTTCCACTCGCTGTATCCTAGTCCCAAGTGACAGGGAGCACACAGCAAGAACAGCCGTACCAGAAAGGGCAGAAATCTGCTGCTGTCAAAGAGGGAATTTGTTTTAACTTGATGTAAGTGGCTATGAAGTTATTTCAATGCTATTAATAAGTCTTTTAATTTAGCAGTGTTGATGCAGGGTTATTTTTTTAACTGGTTGTTTCCCTTACAATTTTCAACATTCATTACTAAGACCTAAATCTTTGGCCACAGTAAACTCTCACTTCTCTGACTTCCCTAAAATTACACATGTTGTGGCCTCCCCTCCAAATCTACAGACATGCATTTATAAATGATGCTTGCAGTTAAAGTTTAAAAGTGAAAAAAGTTGGTTTGGTTTTGCTTTTGCCTCCTGTATCCTAACCTGAAGGTGTTACAGAGCAGTTGGGAAGTGATCCTGAGCAAGGCAGAGCTAACTTCTGGGCCAAATCCCATCTCTTTCCTGAAGATTTACCTCTCTTAGTCTGTCCTTTGCCAGCCCTGGCATGGTCCTTCTATGTGCATGTGCTTTGGAAAAGGGGCCAGGTTACATACAGGGAAGAAATGTGGGCTATGCAGAGCATTATTCTCCTGATGTCACTATTTCCCAGTGTATGCTGTAGAGCCAAGCGGACCTGTTTCTCACATATCACAGCTCTCCCTCTAAAAATTTAAAGCCATGAGCAATAATTTTCTTACTCAATACTTTCCAGGCCATAGTAGAAGAATCAGTCCAAAGAACCAGTGTGTGAATCTGCTCTCAGACACCTCTTCACTCTGCTCCTGTGTGTTTCCAATGGGGACAGAAATGATGCAGCACCAGCACCACTACCCTGCCCTTTGGGTGATGGATGTTAGCAGTCATAAATAATCACTGAATCCATAAGCACTAAGAGGAGCTCATTCCTCTGCAGTCCCAATAGTGTGTCACACCATGATCCATTGCTGCGCCTCATAGAAATGAATTGGCCTTTTCTCTTTTTGTTCCTCCACATTACCAGCCATTAGCATTTCCCTGCAATGGATTTTATAACCAGATTAGATGACTATTCTTCACAAAACTGGTTTCAGACTTTCCAAGGCACAGTGGAGGAGGAAGGTTGTCATACAGAGAGCTTCACTATTGCTGTAATGCCTTCTGGGCTGCAGTGAACTAAAATGTTTTAATTTTAACAGCTTACCTTTGAAGGAGCAAGTTCACCTCCTGAGCTGCTAATGAAATAACTACAATCGTGCGAAATTGAGGCTGATACTGCACTCTAAAAAGAGACAAGAACCAGCTGTGTTTGACATTTCGGTTTCCACTTACAAAAGGGTTTCCTTCTCAGCTCCAAGATCTTTGCACGAATAAGCAAAGCTGCAATCACACAGCTTTGAGACCCCCAGCATCCTTGTGTGTTATGCATTTTTCTCAGGGTTTGCCCTGCAGTTGCATGGAGGAAAAATAAAAAAGTGACAGATAAAAATAGATGTCTTGATACTGTTCTTTAAGCTGCTGACCAGATGTTTGAAGTTAAATGTGACCAGTTCAGGCACACTGAACATTCACTCCATCTGAGTGCTTTGCTTGGTTAAGGGTTTGCTTTGTTTTCTTTACTTTCCAAGAAGCCTTGGATGACTTCATAGGATCTTACCAAAAAAAAAAAAAAAAAAAAAAAAGTAAATAAACAGCTCCAGTTTACACCCATACAATGATAACTGTATTAATGAAATTGTTCCTTTTCTATTGTGGTAAAACCACTCAGCATCATCCTTATCAATTTCCATGTTGTACAAAACTACCATAGAGAAGAAAAATTAATTGCTCCAAGTATTTTGTCATTAAAAGTAACCAAATGGGGCTTTAGGTCACAGCAGTGTTTTATCTGAGTGACTCATTTCAATCTTCCTGACACACACTTTACTCTCTTCTCTGTTGTGCCTGAGCAGAACTGTTAATGGGCCTTTGCAAAAGGTCTTTAACATTTCTTAATGTATTTTCCCTGCTCCTCACCTCATTTTATTCCACTTCAAATTATTTCTTCTCATACATACTCAGAACATCCTGCAAACTTTTGGTTTCTGGGTTCATCAGTGACACACATGGCTGAAATGCACTCATTTGACACTCTGCCCTGACCACTGACATCCAACAGGCAGCCATACCCTGCTGCATGCAAATGTTGGAAGATTATTAAATTGCATTGCCTAATCTTTTCTCATGATCCATGTTGCAATTTTCTTTGTGGCACAGCCTCCCCTCCAGCAGCACCACCTCTGTAGCAATCCACTTTGCACTGCCCCCAAAATGCAGCCACAGCAAAGTTTGGTTGTTGCCTGAGGTAATACATTGGGCAATGAAAATTGTGCCTGTCCTGAGCACTTCAACCTCAGCATCAGCAGTGCCTCAAGAATATTCACCTTTATGGCTTCATCTAACACCAGATGTCTTGTACTGAGAAACAGTCAGTGCTCTCACATGGTCTGCAGGATTTCAGCTGACATGCTGCCAGCCCTGCCCTGCTCTCAGGTGGTGCCACCCCCCCATTTGCAGAAGCCAGAAGC
Organism: Anomalospiza imberbis; assembly: GCF_031753505.1. Classification (NCBI taxonomy): domain Eukaryota; kingdom Metazoa; phylum Chordata; class Aves; order Passeriformes; family Viduidae; genus Anomalospiza; species Anomalospiza imberbis. Next base: position 15,693,161 of record NC_089690.1, on the reverse strand, counting down.
AAGGCCCAGCCCTGGTACCCAGCTGTGTCACAAACAGCTGCTATACAGCATTGGAGGAGGCAACAGAAATTGCTTTCATGTTTCACAAACTGTGTTCAAGCTGTTTGATAGATGGAAATGAAGAGCCAGCACTGGGCAGTCTCTTTAGGAATATTCAGGAACCTGGATACCCCTGGGTTAGGGGGTGGCTTGGGTTATGTGACAGTCATGTGGGCACTCTACCACCTGCAACTGAGTCTGTGATCTCACAGCAAATGACTTTCAACTTAGTCTCTCTTTAATACTCATGAAATGATCCACTGATTGTTACCAGTGCTTCCCGAAGATGAAGTGGTTCAGTCGAACAGAGCATACCGTTTAGGGAGGGAAAAGTATACTACTCTTTTGCAATGGGTTATTCGTCTCTTTACCTGCTTTCTTTAGGTACAGTGGTGGTCTGCAGAGCAGGGAGTGACAGTCCCAGGTTTGGCAGAGAGGGCAGGAAATACAACCTGTGGTTTCCTTAGAAAAACCCCACTGGGAGTTGGGTATCAAAGCTGGCTGTCTATTCAGGCTTGCAGACAGAGCCCACCCCCAGACTGTTCACTGCATTGAGCCCATGTGGAGCAGCTATTTGATGTACACAAAATGGAAGCCCTTTTCTGAGTTCTGAACTTGATCTGTGATACTGCAGTTAAGTATCTTTCTTTTACAAACAAAGGAAATTTTCCCTGAAGTTTGCTGGATTGGCTTCATAGTAAAGTGCTTTTGATTTAAGATGTCTTTGTGTGTTGACAACCTTGTCTGAAGGTTATTTCATTGTACTCTCCTTGATCAAGTGCTATTCACAATACAGTGAATGTCATGACCCAGTAATCCCATTCAATAAAATTCAATGTCTCCTGACTAGCTAGCAAAAGGAGGGCCTACTCAAATAATTACCAGACCTTAGCATTGAACTTGTGATTAATATCAAGTCAGAAATGGCTTTTATTTTCCCCCTTCTTCTCACCTTGAGTGAATTTGGGTTTGATTAATAGATCTAGATATCAAAGTCCTGAAAAATCTGTCCACACACTATAATAAAGGCAAAAAAATAATTTCTGATGGGTACATTAATTTACCTCATAAGGCATCCTGCTAATTCTCTTATCTCTTGAACTATCTAAAGCTGATGATGGTGCACATTTGTCTCTCTGAAATAACTAACTCTTATCAAAATCCACTATGCTTCATTTACTCAAGCATAACAAGCTTGTTGCTCATAACACACAGTTTGTCTTTGATATCAGAAACGTGAAAATAATGTGAAAGAAAGAGGCCCTAGATCCATAAAGGGCATGGGTGTTTGGACTGATACCTCCTATTTCCCAAGGGAATTACTTCAGCTTGTGAATTTGTCCAAGAGCTTGGGTGCTGAAACTCCTTACTATGACTTGTGCAGGACTAATCTGACTATGTTGGGAAAAGTGGAGCAGCTTCTGTGGAAGAATGAATACCACAAGATTACCTGTAAGGAAACATTCTTCTCTTGAAGCTGCTGCTCTTTTCTCAGTATTAAATACTTATGGAGCTGTGTTGAAAAATACAATGATACATGAGCTGGTAGGACCTCTGCAAGGTAGGGAGATGGGGGAAACTACCTGATCAGCAGGATACTCTCTGGACTTCAGCAATAACATATCCAGTGTACAGGAGAAATTAAAATGACACCCCTTCTTTGACAGGAATGTGAACATTCTAACAGGTGTAAGAGTTTTCATGAGAGTTTCATACTCACCCAGTGAATACCTGATGTGGGTGAACCATCTAAGGACTGGAGGGGATGACCAACTCTCTACGATCACTGCCGCAAGAATGCTCAGAGGTTGCTCATGCTGCAGCCTCTGAGATGAGCAAAGGCTGCTGACTTTCCTGTCAACAAAGGCTCCAAGCACTTCTGGACAGGGAAGATTAGAAATGATGACAGAACGTGTGTAATTTAATACAGCCTGCCTTAAATGCCCTGAAAAGTCAAAAGAAAAGGCATCTTGCACTTCCCTTTCTCAAGGATCACACAGCTGCTGAGTGTTTCCAAACAGCTGCAGCATTTGTCTGAGGAAGATGCAGGAATCTGTTCCATGTCTGCATATTTGTCTGAAGAGTGCTTTAAAAACCAGGGGGATGATCAGCACTTTAAAAACTTGCTCCACGTCACACACTACAGAGACCCCAAACCCACATCCAATGTGATTTAGACCTAAATATGCATTAAGGATAACATATACAAATATCCAGCAATACCCAGAAATGCAATCACCACTGTGGTAAAAGGTGGTAAAGCAATAAGGTTACCATGGGTTTCAATGTACAGAGGTCACAATTGTCAGCAAAATAAAACATTATTTCAAAAGTTAAATAAATCTAAATGTGAGAGAACTGAATACTTAAATGAAGACTTCCAACCACTTGGTTTTTTACCCTTTGAGTTATGTAACTGACATCTGTATTTTACAACTTTAGAAACCTTATAATGTTATGGTAGTACATAAATGCAGCACATGCATTTTTGGATGCATAATCACAGCCTTTAGGCTGAGTTGCAATAATTTAACAAATAGGATTTCAATATGGGATTTGTTGTGGAGTCATGTTTCTACCCTAACCCTAAAGAAAATGGGGTGGCTGGAGATGGGGGTGGCAGGGGTGTGGTGTGTCTAATGGATTCACAAAGAACCTCAGTGCCACAAAACAGCTTAGTTTTGCTATTTAGCAAAGCATCCTAGCAGAATTGAACACTCCTTTGGGCGTCTTTCCTTACCTAGCCTCACATCCTCACCAGCTGACTGCAAGCTGCAGCCAGCACTCCCAGCTGGACACCAGCAACGCTGGCTGCCATCTGACTGGTACTCATAGCCTTGATCCTTCCAGAGCTCCCTGGAGAAAGCCCCTGCTCATACAGAATCACAGAATGGTTTGGGTTGGAGGAGACCTTAAAGATCATCTCGTTGCAAGCCTCTGCCATGGACAGGGACACCTCCCACTAGATCAGGCTGCTCAAAGCTGCATTCAACCTGACCTTGAACACTTCCAGGGATGGGGCATCCACAACTTCTCTGGGCAATCTGTTCCAGTGTCTCACTACCATTGCAGTAAAGGATTTTTTTCTGATATCTCATCTAAACGTACTCTCAGTTTGAAGCCGTTCTGCCTCGTCCTGTCACTACATGCTCCTATAAGGAGTCCCTCTCCATCCGTCTTGTTAGTTCCCTTTATATACTGGAAGGCCACAATCAGATCACCCCAAAGCCTTCTTTTCTCCTGAGAGAACAATTCCAATTCTCTCAGCCTCTCCTGTTAGCAGAGGTGCTCCACCCCTCTAAGCAACTTGGTGGCCTTCTCTGGACTTGCTCCAACGGGTCAATATCAGTTTAACATGTCTGAATTCTGGTGGTTTTTGTTGTTGGCCTGGGGAGGACGGGACAAAGTGACTGGTGTGGAAACCAAGGGAGCCAGCCAGAACCAACCCACACCTTTCAGCTCCGTCCCAAGTCCTGGTGCTGAGCTGAGGGAGCTGTGCAGCACGTGGGCTCCCAGGGCACAGTCCTTGGACATCCATGGCCACCATTTCAGGGTGTGCTGAGGGCTCAGCTGGGCAGGAGGCAAGGAAAAGCCACGAGTGAGCATTTGTCCAGGCCAGCAAACTGTTCCTTGAGCAGCTCTTACCAAAGCCAACCCCACAGACAGAGGAAAACATCCCAACCATCCCAGCTGGCAAACATTACTTTTTTCCTTTTGAGGAAAAGTAAAATATCATCAATTAAAGCATATTTAAAATATCATTCAACATTTGTTTGGGTTCATTGTTATAGCAGCACTGTGTGGCTGACAGATCCCTGGAGTAAATGAGTCCTTGCTGCTGTAGAAAGGTATTTCTGCCCAGCCCTGACTTCCTGCTCTCCCGAGTGTGCTGACAGATCTAATCAGATATTTAATTGTGTTCTTCCAAAAGTGAACAGGAAAGGCATTCAATGACCAGTGAAGACATTTGCAGAGGAAAACACTCACTTTCTCCTGAAAAAAAGTACAAAGGATTAGCTCTCCTTGGAACTAAGTTCTTGAGAATGAATGGCTGTAAACGTGAATTGCAGATGATTTATTCTATATCCCAGGATTTGGGGGATGAGTCATATTACTGTACCAGACAATGGCTGGACAAATTAAAAAAAAAAAATCTGTTTCTATTGGAAGAAAAAAATATATAGTGGGAAAAAAGTGTTCTCCAGCACAATGATAAAAATAAATATATATTCAGAATTGTAGGACTGCATTTATCTATAGCAGAAAAATTAAAAAAGGAAATGCTTTCATATCTGGATGTTTTCATAATTGTTTCTGTAGCAGCGACATAACATATACACATTATGTTTGCATTTTATTTGTCTGTATGCATATATAAAAACAGTACAATTTTGAGAACTTATGTACTTCCTGGCATGTCTTCAAGCCCTGGATCACTTCTAGACAGAAAGAAGGCAAACCCTAGAAATCTGCTTACTTTGGATCTGGCCTTTGACACTCTTTGATGGATAACAGATAAGAGTGTCATTTTTAAGAGGCCTTCAGCCAAGATAAAAATCTGTATATTAACTGCTATATTTCTGTGCTAGATCAGAGAATATAAGAGATAGGGTTTGGCTGGGAAAAAAAATAAAAGACCCCCTTGGCATGTGCTGATATCAAGGAATATTAACTATTTTCTTCCAGCTCCCTGAGCCTTCCCAGATTTAAGGCAGACCAGTGTAGCTGTCCACAGCAAGGTAATGCATAGTACAGCCCTTTCTGGAAGGAGTCAGGGAGACAGCCAGCCTGAGGAAAAATGCTGAGCTAAATTCAACAGAGTATTCCTGCTCATTTCTCTGCTCATTGAAACAGACTTGGAAAGGAAAGCAAATTTAAGCTCTACAGGGTATGAAGCGTATGTTAAATAAGAAGTTGAGTCAAGTGATTATTTATTAGAAAGTACAGCAGATTCTGAGTAACATTATGTATCCTAAAACCTGAGTCGTAGGAATGCCAGTTCAGGAAGCCACTAAAAGCAAAACCTGGGACCTGTGTTTCAAAATGTGAAATTTGGCAGAAAAAGAGATTGTGTTGCTTATAAAAGTGTGCAACTACTTGAATTATTCTTCCCCAGTGTGAAAATTGCCGTTTCATTACAAGCAATCTAGATTTGTGAACAACTGCCAGCCAAGCATGCTTTGCTCAGGGTAAAGAAAAGCAACACAGAATCATACTCCATCTTTCACCAGACTGCTTCAGCTCTTTTACTTAACTAGAAGCCCATTATAATATTACAAAATACTTTATAAATGTTCTGTAATTAGTTTCCAGGAATAAATTAGCTAACATGAATGAATGACACTTTTTTCCCCCTGCACACACCAGGCTGATCAATCCTCAGAGATACTTGAGCCTGGAAAGGTCACAACTGAAGGCAGTGTTACAGCCTTGTCAGCCTGTACAACTGTCAGGTCCTGGCTTTCATCCCCTTTCTAGCTGTCTCCAAAGAGATACACTTCCACTGGTATGATACTTGTCTTCTTTTTCAGGAGTGATGTGGAAGTAGAGCAGAGTTGTGCATGGCTGAACTGAGCTTCCAGCTTCCTCTGAAGTCAAGGAACGACAGACTGTGTATGTTAATTTCTTTTATTGCATTTCCCAAACCAGTGCTGCTCATGAGCTTGCCAACACTAAGCAGTTGTTAGTTTGCTGTACAGGAGAGCAGCAGCTGCTGGGCACATGCCAATTCTTTTTAATACCACAGCACTGCCACCAGAAGCCATCAAAAACACAGCAGAGCTAAGGAGGAAAATGCCACAAACTCTTCTATACATTTATATCCTGTGCTGCTGTGGGCAGGCTGCAATAATCACATACTCAGTCCTTCAAAATAAGGCTGACAAGAAAGTGACTCCAAACATAGCCAGGAGCAGGGCAAAGGTAAACTTCCAAGTGATTGTCCCCCTTTGGGGTTTGCTGCTGGTTTTCTACTTTACTTCTCAAATAACTTTTCTGTTGCTTTGAGATCCTCTGAGCTATTACAGCCAAAGCAGTAACCACCAGTTCACTTGTTAATGTCACAATTTGGGCCAGCACTGGAAGCACCAGCTGGTTGGTTTCTGACAAAGGCTGTAAAGAAAGGACTCTGGGCTAGGAGCACACAGCACTTCAGCTTTGCTTTGGAGAGCAGTGAGGATTGCCTTTTGATGTGTTATTGCTCCCATCACATGGTACATGGTCTCCAGTGTACAAAGCTGCATCCATGATTATGGAAGTAAAACCATAGGATGGGCATAGGACTTTGGCAACACATCTGAAATTGTTGAAGTCATTACTCCTCTGTAACTGGCCAGAGGTTGCAGAGTTATGCATTTGCTGTTTACCTCGACAGATATTGGGGCAATAAATACCATGTTATCAAATGAGAGTCGGCAAGATCTGCAGAAAGCAGTCGTATACTTTCATTGCCTTTTCTTCATTAACTTAGAGTAATGAAGTAATGAAATGGTTACCTTAATCCCACTCCCATTCTGTCCCACCTTGCAAAACAAAGTAAAAGAGAGATGGGAAATCTCATGCCACAGACTTTTTGTGCACCTTGCCCTGCTGCTGTCAGACATCCTTCTCAACACAGTGCCCACCACCACTTTTCAGAATGAAGGGTTCCAGTCCTTCTGTCTAAAGCCAATCCTTTAAACCCACAGAAACAAAAGGAATTTAGCATGGTCTTCCTGCAAGCATGCCAGACAGCCAGTGCTGAAGGCAGAGGGGCAGGGCCTGCCTCCAAGGCAGTGTCCTCTTCAGTTCCTAAATATCTCCAAGACCTTTCCACCAGCAGGCATTACTGAACAAGAGCAAACAGCTGATTGCTGTACCAGGGGCTCCTTCACATTCCAAGAACTTGTCACAGGAAATATTTGCACGTGCTGACACCTGAGAACTGCCTGGGGGCCACCAGAGCCCCCATGGGTTGCTAGCATGGGCAAGATGCTTCTAAAGACAGGTCCATCTCTGGGGAGCAAAAGCTGCCTGCTGGAGTCAGCAGAAATCCTCCTCATTGGAGGAAACAGCCAAGATCAGAGAGTCTCCATTTGAATAAACACTGGAACAACACACTTAAAGATAGCTCTGAAAAGCCAAGCTCAAGTATTTCAACAGCAATTTTTTTCCTGGAGTGCTGGCAGTGGCTGTTGTACCAGCACAGCTGCACTCAGAAAACAGGCATTTCAGATTTAGGTGCTAAACACAAAACTTAAAAGCCTGAACATTGCTGGGGCAGGGAGAGGGGCCAAGACAGATTTCAGAAAGATTTTATGTGCTTGAACTTAAAGATAGGAAAATGCTACTCATCTGGGACATGCAATTCTTTGGAAAATCCAGACTTAGTTATCTTTCCTCTACTAAGTTTAAAGATGTTATTCTGACTATTTGGGGTGTTTTTTTAGAAATAAGGTCACATCTTCTCTAAGAATTTAAATTATCTGTGTGTCCAATTTGTTTTGATTATTTGTGTTATGCCATGAAAAATGGATTCCACATTCAAAACTCTCCAGAGAGGCTGCAGAGTTTTATGAAGGTACAACTGATACGATGCTGCAAAGGCCAGCTGGTTTCCACAATAAAAGATGATCTGAGATGAAAAAAAATATTCGTTTTCCTGAGCTCATACCTATTTTGAAATAATTATTAAAAGGCAGCTACAACACTGTGTTAGAAAAGTGGATGTATGACTACCAAAGACATTTCCCCGTCTTTAGGAAGGTCTGTTAATAAAAGGAAAATTTTAAACAGTGAAATACACAACCTAAATAATTTCCCCCCCCAAAAAAAAAAAAGTTTCAAACCTACAGACAGGCACTGACAGGTGAGGTTGGCTTTATATGTGGAAGTCATGATGGTACAAAAGAAATGCTATCAGGGTAGGTGACCCACAGGTTAAGTAGGCCATTCCTTGAGGGGGATTAAAATTGAAATGGAATTGAAAAAGATATAGGAAATAAAAAGGGCAATAGGGGGTAGAAACACCATAAGATAAGTGAGGGTGGCAAAGCAATAAGAACAGACCATTGATAGCCTGTGCACTGTTGACAGAAGGACTGAAGCACTTACCTGGGACATAACATCTGTCATGCAGAACTCCAGTGGTGGGAGGGAGGAGTGGGGCCAATAATAATTACAAAGGAGTTTAAGAGAACAAAGTGCCTTTGTTCAGGTGGGTGCAAGGGTCCATCCATGGAGTGTGTCCATCCATGGCTGCACCCCCTTCCTCCAGTCCCCATCAGGAGGGTGAGGGGGTGCTGTGTGCCCCCAGCCACAGCCCCAGCTGCTCACCCAGCCAACATGCTCCCCCCTTTCCCAGATGGGCAGTGAAAGCCTTCATGGAGTCACTAACCCAGGAGAGAGAAGGTAAATATGCGATTGCCTCCCATCCCCCAGCATTTTTTACCCCGTTCTAGGTAATGACCAGCCATGAATGTTCAACTAATTAAGAGAAAACAAGACTTGATTTGAATTCCCAAGCTGAGACTGAACCCTCTTCAGATTTCTTCTACTGTCAGTAATTCCTGTTTTCTTTTGAGTTGTTTTATCCCCTTATCTGGTTTGGGCTGTCTGCAGGAGGGAAAGCAAGTCTATTTGGAGGCCATGTCTGAAGTATTGCCTCTACTAGTCCAGATTCAAGTCTGCTTGTTTACACTAAAAGGCACCCGATCTTGTTAAAAAGGCTGACACGTGCTGCAGATAAAATCCTAAAGCCCTTAACTTTTTGAAAGTGGTGTTGAATTTACTGTGAAGTGTCTGAGGTGTGCTGCCAATGATGGATTCAGGTTGTAATCTCAGCAGGGGAGGGAGCTGAGATTTTTTTCTCTATGTAAATTGCTGACAGAGTTAATGGCCACCAGCAAGGAACAAATAATCTTACTCATAATGCCAGTGCCAGTTTCCAGTCTTTATCACAATCCATTCTTAGATTAGTAAACATAATAAAATAGCCTCTTCTCCCCCCTCCCCATTTATGTAGAAACATTCCTCTTGAAGGTTTTACTTCAATTAAAAGCTTTTCCTTTCTCTTTGCAGAGAAAAGATGTTCTACCTAGGGATGCATGTGTATTATCAGACTTACTTATTTGCATGTCTTTGTTCTTAACTTCTTTGATTTTTAAAAAAAAAGTTTTTCCAAAGTAACTCCGTTTGAATAAGAATTTTAGGCACTAGAAATATAATTTTTACATAGAGTTGAACTCCAGAAAACCTGGCCAGATACGCAGCTAGACAGAATTTTATCTCACAGCACTCACCCTGCTCACTAGCTGGGAATGCTTAAATCCCTGCCCATCACTAACACTCCCCAGCTTGTGTCACTGATCTGTTGTAATACAAAGGCTCACTGTCTCTCTTCATGGTCCAAGTTTGAAGGTACCACACTGATACTACCAGAAAAATAACACCTTGCACTAATCCTGCTCACTTAGAGAAGGTTCCTCTCTGGGAGATAGACTATTGCCATTGGCATTATGCAACCAAGTAAATCTATCTGCTGCCATTAAGCTGATAATATTGACAACAAATAATAGTCTCCAAAAAGTTAAATGTCCACAATTTGATACATCTTACTATATTTTCTATGCAATGTTCACAAATATTGCCTGTTTCAGGTAATTAATAGTGATTTGCTGAGAAATGGATTTGAAAGGTTATATTTTATGGCAACGGGCTGAGTTGCAGTGATCTGCTTTCTCTGTGTGCATTTCAGCACTGCAGCAGCAGCTGAAGGATAGAGTGAATTCTTAGGTGGCCGTTTTGGTACCAGCAGCAAGGCAAAATTTATTTCCTGCTGTCATCCATTAAACCATACACATTTAAATAATAGAAAGTACCTGAAGATAATTAGCAGAGTAAATTACCTAAAGTAACATAGTTAAAATAGTTCTGCAGTAGCTCTACAGCATGTCAGTGTCACTGAGAGTGTTATGGAGTGGAGTTAATGAAATGCCACTTCACTGTCAAGTGCAGAAGCACCACGAGAGGAAGACTTGTCAGCACAAACTGTGGTGGTGGTGAATGGGGAACGGATGGAAAGGCACTGGCACACAGCACCCAGCTCTGGCTGGGATCTGTGCCACCAGGTAAGAGCAGATGCCGCTGCAGTTTCTTGTGACAGCCTTCAGCACATTCTGCAAAGCACCCCAGGTGACTCTTGAAGCCCTTTTTGGCACCAGTGGTGGCCAGAAAACAGGGCTAAGTATGGGGAAAGAGCCATCTATGTCTGCAGTGGGCTTTCCTCTCCCTGGCAGAGTTTTTGGCCAGGATTTCTGGCCATATGGTCGCCATGGACTCCCTCAGGCTCCTGTCTGCATGTTTGGCAGTATCATTTTTTAAATACTATTTGCATTGGCTACTTTGTGAAATAAAGTCCATGAAATCATGTTTCTGGCTTTATGTTGTCAGCAAAATACTGAATAATGACACAAACTTCTCCCTGTGTAACGATCTCGGGCTCCTCCAACCCAGCAGACAGTGACTTCTGCTCAAAGCTGACTTGCTTGTCAGGCAGGCAGCAGAAAACTCCCAGTGTGATAAAGAATGATTTCTGCGCTACCCCCAAGGGGCTCCCTGAGACTCAGAGAAAACAACATAACCAGACCTCTGAAGGTGTTCAACCACATTATCGTAGATCCCAGGAAGGGCCCAAAAATCCCTCAAGGAATCTCCCTGTTTCAGCATCTAAAAATATTACAACAGCCTGTCCTCTACTCTTCCAGAATAAAACTCTCCAAAAACTCATTTTTTGGGTACACACTTAGGAAATGTGCACCACATTCCATCAGGGAGCTGACAAAACCTTTTAGCATAAGAAAATTATTTATATTAACCCAGAGTGGCACAGCACCAGCAAGAAGGATGAGTTCTGCAGGCTGGGAAGGAACCTTCTGAGCTGGGCTTCAGCAGATCATCCATTCTACACATCATCTAAACATGAAGTTACCACAGACTCCAGCACTGGCTGTGCCACATTCCTCAGAATGGTGTCACTTAAAGACATAACATTGCATAATTGTGTGCTTACTGTTCTAGCTGCCACATTGACAAGCATTATGTTTCATCTCCAGAGAAAATAAAAAAATCAAGTGTCCATAAATGACCCCCTCAAATCGGGTAATAAGCAGCAGGAGACAAAGCAAAGTATCTATTTTATGTACAGTAATGGAGGAAAAGCAAGAATTCCCATGACCAGCCAAATGCCACTAATAATGAATGCAGGTAATTCTGGGGCAGGTACCCAACAAACCAGGCACAGGGATTAAAAGGGCATTCCAAGATAATGAAGGTAGTGTTTCATTTCTGCCTTATATAATTTTTCTTCACCTTTCAGTCTTTTTAAATTTTTCCTTGTTTTTTCCACTTTGTTTTTATTGAGCCTTTCTGCTCTTTCTATGGCTTGATGAACTGCTGAGAGTGTGAAAAGTGACCACCTTGAAAAACATCATTTCAGTAAATTATGCACATATATTCTGTATAGGGTCTGGGGTCTGCCTGTTCACTATAAATAGCATTTCTTACTTTATTCCTGCAAATCTTTACTGTGTCTAGAAGCAGGAATGCTTTTGCTGTACAAGAGCAAAGCGACTCCTTGAGAAGCTGTTTGGAAACAATAATATTAAACTGCAAACCAAACAACATGTTGCCTTCCTGTGTTTAATGAGAGCTTCATTTTTCTTACCTTGCCAAGCCTGGAAAAATGCTTTCAAAATTAAATGTCATTCCTGAGGCCTAGGGGATGTTCAGGTTGGGTTAGAGCCAGACCTAATTGAATCAGAAATTAAAATATTTGTGGAATTGTAGAATTAGAAGTATAAATATACACATTCTTCCAAAACCATCAAAAGTCTTTCCAAAGAGAGCATCAGACTGTAGCACTCAGAGGCAGAATATGACCAGAGTGTATTTAAACAAAATGCAGAAAAAGCCATAGAGAAAAAAAAAAAAAAATCAAAGCTTTCCTTGAAATAGACCTTGTTTGATTAAATGCACAGCATGGTTATTTTGGCTTTAATTTACTGTGATGTTGGGATCTGAGTGGTTTAAATCTTAGTGCACACAGCTTTCTACTGCTGTCTATTTACAGTTAGTCACACCTTTGAGAAGTATTTTTAGGGAGATGGCAAGGTGGCCCCAAATTCAAATGTTTTTGTTATTGCAATTATTCTGTTAGCAAGTGCAAATAAGCAGTCACAGAGTCATAAAATCACAGAATGGTTTGGGTTGGAAGGGACCTTGAAGATCAACTAGTTCCATGCCCCCCTTCCACTACACCAGGCTGTTCAGAGCCCCTCCAGCCTGGCCTGGAACTCCCAGGGATGGGGCAGCCACAGCTTCTCTGAGCAACCTGTTTCACCACCCTCGCTGTAAAGAATTATTTCCTGATGTCTAATCTAAACCTACTCTGCTTCAGCTGGAAGCCATTCCTCCCTGTCCTATCCCAAGGTGATCAGCACATGCATGACCTTCTCCATGCTCTGCTGACAAGGCCTGGTGGGAGCACACTCTGGGCAGGGAACAATGTCCCATTCCTGTCCCTGCTGCGGGACAGGAGCAGGATCGAGGGGTGCTGAGTGTGCATCTCCCCAGTCTGGAGAGGAACAAGACAGCACCTTCTTCTGTGGAGAAGCAGGATGAACAGCAGCAGGAAATAAATAAATGGCGGGCCGAAGCAACTGAGAACCCTCATCTTTGCTTGTGCTCTCACTGCACTGTGAACAAAAGCCCTGCTCCAAGAGAGGGCAAAGCTCACCAGTGGGATGCAAAAACATTGATGTTTTCTGAAGGTAAAACCATTTCTAAAATCACCTGGAGTCCTGCAGAGGACATTGTTAGCACTGGCACATGGCCTGGTGGCTCTGTGGGGGCTGCTGTCAGGCAAGGGACTGGCACCCCAGAGTCCCCTCCTCCAGCTCCAAGAGGTTCCTTGGCTGGAAACACATTGGAGGCTTTCATCTCATATCTCTCCCTGCTTGAGCTGAAATGATTTTACAAGTTTTGAAAGCTTCTGTATAACCTTTATCCACAAAAAAGGCTACAACTTCCTCAAGTCCAGCAAACCCATCTATTATTCCCCTTAATATTTGGCAGCAGTCAGCTGGCGGCCCTGTCCCTGCTCTCTGCCGCACAGGCTGCTCAGTGCCCACAGTACCACACAGCTTCTTGACACTGCCCTGCACAGCAGCAGACATAAATAGAGAGAAAAAAGAGACATTATTGAACACCATGGGAGTGCAGTAGTTTTAACTCTGTTCTCACACCCCACATCTTTCAGGCTGTCCTGATTCTGTGGCAGCACTTGAGGAAGAACAGTCTTCAGCAGCTGCAAAGCATCAGCAGATATGGAACTGCCAGGGCTCTTTCCCCTTTCTGTTTTATGGAGAGATACATAGCTGTGCAGTGAGAAAGCAGGACATTCATCCAGCTACTTTTGCAGAAGAATGAAGACATCTCTCAGACAAACACTAACATCCAAATATTAGCAACCACCACATAACCACTACTCCGGCATGTCTCGGAAATACTGGTTTAATAGTAATGTTTTAAAAGAAAAGCTGAGGGTCTTTCTGTCACAGAAACAACATTTTTCAGAAGCACGCAGCATCCAGAAACATGCTCTGGAACACACAAGGGGGGTCCCCAGTGCTGCTGGCCAGGGCTGGAGGGTGCTCAGGCTCTGCTGAGTTACGTATAACACTTAAAATTCATCAGGCTCAAGGCAGTGCTCCAAAGCCCCAGGTGAGATCAAGAGCCAGTGCACCAGGCATAATGCAAGCCAAGGGCTAGGTAGTTCCTACCCTGGATGCTACCAGATTAGGCAGCAGTGGAAACATCGCTGTCCTTGGCCATCCCCCAAGGAGCCATGACAGGAAGGGGAGAGCAAACTCTATTTTCCTATGTGGAAAATCAAAACAGAGTGAGATATTGAGGCTTAGAGGGGAGAAATCTGTGAAAGAGCTCAAAATTGCCACCCCATCTCTGACCTCTCCATCCTGATTCTGAAGCAGAGAGCCACAAGGTCTGACTGTCACATAAGCATGCAGGGACAGAAATCACTGCTCTCATTCAGTGCTGCCAATTGGTTTTATACAAGACTTCATTTATTTTCAGAAACTGAATTTCCTAGGAAGAAATTACCCATTGAATAGAGAGAAAAGATAATGTTCCCTCCAATACCTTCTGGAATCTGAAGAACACTTTCTTTTTTAGTTCCCTTTTTTTTTTAATTACTCTGCCATTGTTGCTCCTTGAAGACTTATTGGTAAATGTTCAAAAATCAAGAGCTGATCCTTAGACCAGACTCAAATAATCTTGTTTGTGCAAAACTGCGAATTACATTGGCCAAATTCCCTCTTTCTGAAATAATTCAGCTGGCTTAGAGAGAGTTACTCACACTTTATGGCAACATGAATGAGAGGAGATTCAGGTTCAATGCTTCATTTTCCATCCCCATCAGAAGTTAACTACCAGCTTTATTCCATAATCCTTCTGAAAGAGCTGATGATGGTAGGACAGAAACAAAGGCACCTTGACACGCAAAGAGTTGGGTACGTTATTGCTAAACAAACTTGCCCATGTTAACTTCAGCCTCATTAAAAATACAAGACAAACATTCATTCTGGGATCCCAGACAGGCAACTGGTAATAAAGGATGTGTTCTAAGCATCAAAAAACACACAAAGCACTCCAAAACAAACAGGAAATTAACCCACTGTAAATCCATGGTAGGTAAACACTCAAAATTATGAACCCTAACAAAGAAAACATCTTTTTTATGTCCCGTCTAACATGTCTTGAACTTTGGATTAAAAGATTTAACATTCTTTTTCACTCTATCCACTTTTAATAGGAAAACCCAGGTGCAGATGTGGGCTTGATTCCAGTGGCACAATCCCTGGTCTCTTCAATAAAAAGTTTAATGCAATTTAATCTAGAGAAGTAAAGAGCCCTAAGATACCAGCAGTAGAGATTCAGAATCCAAATTAATTTTCTGTTGGTTAGTTGTCACAGTGATTCCCTCAGTTAAAAAAATATTAAATCTAAAACTGTGGCTAAATCAGTTGCAATTCTTGGTGAAATAATTAATATTTATACAAGAAAATAGAATATAAGCAACCAAAATTATGCTGTTATCTTGTCCCTCCCCTCACTTCATCTCTGGCGGTGAGATTTTTCTATCATTAATAAAGGGATAACCATAAATATATGGAAACACCACTGGCTGAGTCAGTCTCATCATACATTGGTGTTTAGGAACAGAAAGCAGAAGCAGATGTTCTCACATTGCCAGCAAATCTACAGGGAGACATGACATGGGGACTTTTCCACCAGAGGAGGAGAAACAATTTTGGGTGGCTTATGAAGATGAGAAGCTAACCTGAATTTCATAGTATCACAGAATGGCCTGGGTTGGAAGGGACCTTAAATATCATCCAGGTTCAACTCCCCCTGCCATGGGCAAGGACACCTTCCACTAGACCAGGTTGCCCAGAGCTCCATTGAGCCTGGCTTTGAAAACTTCCTGGGATGAGTTAGTGACATTATTTTACAGGAAGCAAGTGCAAGCCATGCTCCCCTTGGCCTGGATGGAGTAATAGGCAGAAAAGCCATTGATTATTGCACATGCAGCTACACAGGGTCTAAGGTGAGCAGCAGCAAAATGGCCTCAGCGGGACATGCAGTGAAGGCACCAAGAAATTCAGCAGCCCAAGATGAGGCAAAGTTAACAGGCACATTAACCATTGTAGCTGGCAGGAGGTCTAGGGATTTTACAGCCAAATTCTAAGCATAGGGAGAAACAGCCTTTTGTGGGTGGCTGTGCAAGAGGCTGTCCTGTCACAGCATAAACCACAGTTGAGATGGCCACAATACACAGAGTGTCACCATAGAATTTCAGACAGCTTCACCCCACACAGAGTAGCACCTTACCACTTCAGAAGGCTTCAGGCATCTGCCCATACAGAGTAACATCAGGTCACTTCAGAAAGCTGCAAGCATCTACCCTTGTTCTTTAGCCCAGCCTTTTATCCCCTCATGTTGATGCACGGCACCTGTGTGCCCTCTGTTCCCTTGGAGGTTGGTCAGTGCACCTGGGCACTCCATGGCTCATTGCTGTCAGTGCTGCTCACCTGCTCCTCACAGCTGTGCCCGCTGGGGATGAGGCTCCCACAGCCCCACTCCCAATCACCACAGATGTGTACCTACACTGTCCCAAAGTGATGAATACATCTGTAGTCCCTACTGCTCGTGTCTCTCACCCGTTTGGGGCCAGCAGCAGCTGCCTGCCTTGATGAGACTCAAAGCGGGGTCCCAGGGCAGACAGGGGCTGGCCACGTGTTCAGCCACCCGGAGCAGCTCGAGTGTTCTGGACCCACCCATGCTGATATGAACATTTTCAGAGGCCCTTTGTTTGTAGGAGCACAGACCACACATTGATTGCATTTCCTTCTGAACTAGGGTGAAATTCTCATTGAGAAAAGCAGTGACAGGAACTCAGATAATGCATCCCAAATTCAATATATTCAATACAAATGAACAAACACCAGAATTTCTGAACCCTAGCCACCATATCACTGTTGTAATATGATGACACCATACCAAGCTATTTCCTCCTGGTTCAAGAGCCAAATGCTATTTGCTGAAGGCCAGTTCAGTTTGTCTGAACTTAATGAAATATCTTTCTGCAAGAAAGCATAAGGACTTTCTTCTGAAAGAAACTAACAAACATTTGACAGCTTAAACAAACTCAACCCTGCTGAAACCCTTTGAGGCTCAAACATATTGCTTTTTTTTTTCTTCCCCCCAAATCACAGATTTTAATAAAGGGCAGTAGTAAACCATGTTATACAAGGGATTGCTATTAAGTAGAATTGGGAAAATAATAAATGTCCAGTGCTCACTAAAACTCTTCTCTTGCATTGATGAGTTCCACCAATATAATTTTCACTCCCATTTAAAGATATCTCAGATGAAAGGAGTTCCAGTGAAGGCACAAGCACTGATAGTGATTATATGGTATTCCAAGCCATGAGCAAAGCAAGAGAAAGAGAATTTATGCACAGGATGCCTCCAGAGCTGGAGAAACCAGCTGAGACAATGGCGGTCCCATGGCCCATGGCTGCAGCCATTCTCTGCCATGGGGGTTTGGATCTTCAGATGATCTTTATATGAAAATGTTCAGCTCTTGAATTTTCTTCATCCTCTGCTCTCTACCCTCCTCAATAGGCTGAAGAGAAAGTTTTTGCAAAGATCAAGAGACTAGCAATAGTGTCATAATTAATTTGGCAATAGTATTAAAACTATTGCAATGTGGTTTTAAAAGAAGTTTTTTATAATAGTTTTCTATGTGAAAAACAGAGCAAGTAGATAAGCAAAAGGCAATTATTATACAAGCTGATTTCCACTACTGTAGTAAAGAAGCCTAGCAAAAGAGATCATCTTCTCCTTATTTATGTACAGTAAATGACACAGCCAATAATAACAATAATTAAAAATCAAAAAGCCCATTAGGTAACTGATTTCAAGAATGATGCTGGGCTGTGAGTGTTTTTTAAATAATGCAGTCTTTCACAAAGATGAATTTTAACCCAGCCTCATGTAAATGCTGAGCTGTTTTTTAATGACCACAGCAGTGGGGTAGCCCCTGAGTGAGGTGACACCTGAGTGCAGTTGGGCTACCCAGCAGTTACTGTAATCAAAGGCAGAAAAGTTCCTTTGAGACCTCCTTTTCCCAAAAATAATGGTACCTCTACAGACGGTGAAGGTCACTTCTCTGTCAAAGGGAAGAATTATTCTTTGTGGCAGAAATTAATATTTTCAGATTACTGAAACAATTATACACAAGGAGAAAATAATTCATTTGCAGGTTTTACTTGAGACAAAACCCATTAAAATATGGTCTTTTCCCCACTGATGTCTGCAGCCCTCTGCCAGAGCGTTCAATGTCAGCAGGACCGTGCCTCTCTTTCTTGTAAGGAAAGACTCACTCTGTGATGATTACAAATGGAAAGACTGAATAATACAGGCTGCTGAGAAAGTCCCGTGTCTAAGAAGAATTCCTCACATCTCCTGCTGCTGCTTTCCCCATCATCATCGGGGTTATCTGATGCCGCAGCGGCGCTCGCAGGGTGGCCAGTGTCGCAGGGCCAGTGCTGCTGCTGCCAGCTCCCGGGCCAGCGCTGTAACTCGGAGGAGAGCAGGAGGTTAACACAGACACATCAGAATGGAGGGCTAAAGGCAGCAACAGACAAACCCTTGTGGCGATGGAGTTATCACAGCCTGGCTCTTTCCTGGTTGTAATTTCCTGCAGACATACAGGGACAGCGGGAAAAATCAACTTGTACGTGTTCCAGTTAAAACCACTGGCATCGTCTTTATGCCTTTCAAGATGAAAAAGTAAACTTCAGAGTATCAGTATCTGAATCCAGGAATGCATTTTCCTCCTAATTGCACAAGATCTCCAGAGCTGCAATTACTCCTGAGAGCATCTGTGTTTTCTTGGTCCCACCTAAGGATTCAGCAGCATTCACAGCACATTGAGCACCTCACCATGGTCTGTCTGGGCTCGGTGAGAGCAGCCCCCCAGATGCTGGGGGGAGCTGGGATAGGCTCTCAAAGGAGTTGTGAATCCCTGTTAAGCTAACTTCCTTCTCTACAGTTTTCAATTAATCACTGTTTTAAACATGATATTTCACCAGGAGTTCTTTGCAGCAATCTAGTGCTCTAAGACATATCACCAGATGAGAATTATCAGCAAAATGCACTAAAGTGCAAGAGCCAGCCCACTAAGTTGCTTTGAGAGCTGACAGGGAAGGAAAGTGAAGATGCAGATGAGTGAGTTACTTGTCTGGCTCTCAGGGTCCAGAGGTTAAACCACAAGAAATCGGGTGCTGGGGGAATAAAAGAATGCACTGAAAATTCCACTGCTTTGACATCTGGGCAAGGATGAGCGAAATGTCTCCTTTCATTTTGATGTCACTTTTCTGGGCAACCAATGTTTATATGTTTAGGAAGAGAAGAGTCACAAGAGATAAGACACTGTTTTTTCGCCAGAGGAAACAAGTCTAACCCACAACAGAAATCTTTCTCTGTGTTTTCACCATAGTGACAAAGTGAGTCCTCTCTTTTCATTAACAATATTGTACCTGTCAAGCAAAAGTCAAGGCAACAACTAAGAGCTTCTTGAAACATAAGACCTTGACATGTGAGGTCTTTGCTTTCAGTTAATGGAAACAGGCCACCATGAAAAAACTTGACTGTATCCTCCCGGTGTCCCTCACCTCAGAAACTGCTGAAAGACACCAATCTGTGAGTGGGAATTCTGTATGGCAGGCTGGAGCAGGCTTGGTCCTGTGGTCTTGCAGGATAGAAGACAGTGCATTCTTGCAAATTTATTTGCAAAATTTTGCCTGCTCCCTATAAATTTACTTTTGTTCATTCATGCTTACCCACTAGCAGCTAAAATTTATCTCCAAGGCTCATGTAAAGGTTTGATGTAAAAAACTAAAGGTACGCATGAAAAAGGGGTAAAAAGATATTTTCCCATTGCTACAGATATTCCATTCCAGTGCTTCCCAACAAGAGCCATTTTCAGGCTTATCAAAATGGGATAGAAATGGTTTCATCAGTGTGCTAGTGCTCCCTCAGTCACACTCTGACCTTGGGCAGGTAATTTATCTGCTCTGTGCATCAGTTTTTCCTT
The DNA here is from genome assembly GCF_031753505.1 of Anomalospiza imberbis. Lineage (NCBI taxonomy): Eukaryota > Metazoa > Chordata > Aves > Passeriformes > Viduidae > Anomalospiza > Anomalospiza imberbis. The sequence goes on along the minus strand of NC_089690.1, from coordinate 15,673,402 downwards.
CTACAGAAAGGAGGAATTGAATTTTACCTTATAGGGGCATGCTGTGAAGCTAGAGAGTTTTAAGGGTGACAGAAGCCGACCAAATAAAGGGAGAAGATACAAGACCCTGAGACAGATCCAGTTCTTGGGTTCATTTCCCAGGACTTTGCCCTTACAGTGCAAGGCCAAAAGAATTTAAAACAAAAAATAGATAAGTCTTCATGAAAGTTAAACATGATATTAGCTGCCTCTCAAAGTCATAACATTAAATTTAAAACTTCTAAATTACGAGAGCTTTCAGAGCAAAGTGCTACACAGTAGCTCAAATGGAACAGAAATAAAAAGGCATTTATATCCAACTGCCCTCCGGCCAGCCACTCCTGTGCAGGCTGGGCTCAGCTTCCAGTCAGCAGCTGCAGTGAACACAATGACTTTCTAAACCGCAGCAAACGCTGCTCAGGAATGTCCCAGCAGCTGAGGAGGTCCCTGTGCTATCACCCCCATGCTGCCATTGCCATCCCAGCAGAGCTGCAGTCCCTGTCCTGTTGTGGCATGTCCAGAGCACTCACAGCCAGCAGGGATAACAGCTGGGGACTGCCAGCACACACAAACCCAGCTGCACTGCTCTGGCCAGCCTGGTCTGTCTGCTCACTGATGGACAAGGGCAGACCAATGCACTCCCCACAGGAAAGCAGAGAGGCAAGAAATATGAGCTGGGTTCAATCTGGAGAGACCCTGCTCATGGCAGCTGCTGATTCAGGTCCATACCTCTGTCAGGAGCACGTGCATATGTCCATCCACTCTCCCAGTCTGCAGCAGGGGAACAAAATGATTCTGGGACATCTGTCAAATTTCTGCCCACTTCACTGGTTTTCTGGAGGATTTTTATTTCTAGATTTTATTTTTTGTTTGTTTGGGTTTTTTGTGGGATTTTTAATTTCATTGGTTAAAGTCTAAAATTATTAAATGACTTCTTTACTTTCTCTCTAAACACCAGGTCTAGTTCTCAAAACTGCATTTTAGAAGGCAGGAGGCTCTCCAGATGGGTCCTGCAGAAGTGGAACATGTAGTCTGACAAGGGCAAAGGCAGCTAAGGGGCTGTGGCTGTGGCCCAGAGCTGCCAGTGGGACTGCACAGCTTTCCTGCTGCCCTTCCTGCAGGGAAAGCTCCTGCAGGGCCCTCCAGCAGTGGCTGCTGGGATGTGCAGAGCCACAAATCCGAGCTCTTTGCTGCTCCTCTTGCCATCCCTCTCCCCTCAACCCTCCAGGTGACCAAGTGGACCCTCTGAAACACCTTGTCCCAAAAGATTCATTTATGGCAGTTCCTCAAGCAGCATTGCTTGTGAGGTATTATTTCTGTTAATTAGACCTTTTGGCTACTTGATATGCCAGAAACTTCCAATTTTCTACTCCTTTTCTCCTTCTTTTGAGTTGTTGTATTTATTCAAGATGAAAGCCAGATGTTATATTAATAAGAGAACTGCCTTTCCTAAAGGGAAACATCCATCAGGGCAGAAGCAGACGTTGTAGCTTTGCTGTGAATTATTTAAATTCTTCATCTTTTTTTTTTTTTTTTTTTTCTTCTGAACAGGAAATCCAAGAAGATGTATTTGAAAGCAATAGTATTGTGACTGCACAATAAAAGCCATTTACCCTAATCCCTTTAAAACCTGGTAATAGGGATTTAAAAGTACTGAAGCTTAAAAATGTTTAAATTTGAAGGAAAGACAAATATAAACCCAAAATATTGGGGAAAGAAAAAGAATGTTTGGATAATTTATACAGCAAATACTTTACAAATCCAACAACAGATAATTACTATCAAACCAGCTGGATTTTTTTATACCCAGTGGCAATTGTTTTTCCTACAGAGGCTCTTCTCCCAAAGCCAGGGTTTTAGCAGAAATGGGCCTAAATGACATTTTGCTTTATGCTGAAAAAAAGACACATTCTACAGAACTTCTCCTCTGATATTGTGCTGGATGGGTACACTGTGATTATTTTCATAGGAAGGGTGGGATGGGAGGACTGGGGAACAAATAATTTGTGCAAAGATAATCTTCCCCATGGTACTGCCCAGGTGGTTCTTGGGCTGTTTCTGACACCTGGGTTTGGCACTTGTGGAGCTGTGCTGGCTGTGACTCCTGGTCCAGTGCCAGAGGTGGGAAATGCTCAGCCAGTGCCTGTTTTTTCCTCTCCTCCTCGAATTTCTTTTCACAGTGGCTGGAATGACACCCCTAGGAAGAACAGTGGAGAAGGAAAATGCAGTGTTTTCTCCATATTTAAAATTCAACAGCAAATAAATAATACTTTCCATGGAAAAAAAATAGATTTTACAACTGACTGGTGGCCACAGTATTTCCCTGTGACTGGGACAAGAGCAGCCTCAGGCATTGCCCCACCCCCTGACCCTGCTATTGTGGGTATGTTGCTCACACTTGCGATCTGAGTCCTTTCTAGTGCCAAACATAGCTTAGAAATCTAACTTTAGCACCATAACTTTTTAAACAAAGATCCAAGCTTCTCACACATCCAAATGAATATTTTGAAAGCATCCCTCCCATGTATAAGCTATAATCTTTAATATTTAAATAAATAATATATATATCAGAGATTTCTAATACCATATATTCATAAAAATAATCATAATCCTGAAACCTCTTTTACTGAGTCTTGGAAAACTTTTTGAAGTTGTAGTGAAATTATCTACTCTTATAGGATGTTGTATCTTTATTATTAAATATTTCCATTATGCCATTTCTGGAATATTTTTAGAATTAATATAATCTGTTGTAATAAAAAGAAGACTACTGGCATAGCTATTTGACAGAATGTGTTCCAGTTGAATGAGCTAATTAGCTTTTAATAATGAGATCCAGCCCATGGACTTACAAAGCAAGCTACTGGAGCCTAATGATTTCAAAAGCTATCACATTTACAAGTTAATGTAGCATAAATTATTCATGAGCATCTTATAAATAAGTGTAATAAGTTATTTGCAGGTCTAGTGTTGCCTTAAAATAAGGTTCTTCTGAAAAGTGCCGTGAGAGACAGAGCTTTTCTGTGACCCTATATCCACCCTGGATTTTGGTACTTGCACATGAAGTTGCAGAAATTTGGATGTTGATGGTCATTCACCAGCTCAGATTTCCTTCAGCCCATGTCTCTGTTAAGCCCTGACAGTCCCCATGGTTTGGGAGTGAGCAGAGGCATCAGAGACACTGGGGCAGTATCCAAATTTCTGATTCCCTCTCTTAATGGCAGATAGCTACTGCCCATGGCTCCCTCGATACAGAAACCAATTCCAGGGAAACTTCCCAATGCTGAAGCCAGGAGAGCTGCACGGAGGCATCAGCAACACTCTTCTTCTTTGTCAACCAGCCCTTTCTTTCAGGGATAGGTTCTGACTCATCCAGTGGATTGAGATACCCTCCCCTGGGTGCCAAGCACCTGTGAAAAGTCAGTAAATTTTACAAATTGAAGAAATTCTTTCCAAACCGGGCTTTGTCACTCTCACCCTGAAAAAAGGCAGAGTTTCAGTAGCAAAAGGTGAATCAAGCTTACAAAACATTTTAAATCGTAGGTCAGGAGGTGGTTCAGGGGATATTCTATAGGTATTTAAGAGTTTTGAGCCTAAAGAAGGAACACTAATTTAGAGGGAAGGATTTCTAGGGGACTGGGGACTAAGGGCAAGAGGAGGGAAGGGCTGTATTGGTTTTAAGGTATTTAGGTATTTATTCTTTTGCCATGCTCCTATTGCCTATCTTGGCCTGGCTTAATGAATTCCAATTATCAACTGAAACAGGGCTTCAGCTGCAACTGTTCAGGTCAGGGCTTCAGTTTGTATCATCTGGGGACACTTTTCTTTGGGGTTCAGAATAGTAAAACTGGCTCATCAAGAAATTGCTTTGATTTGTGAGAATATTTGAAAGTCAAATCTTCTAGTGCACAGTCATCTCTGCCAAACATCACTTTTTATGCAGAAAGAATCCCTCTTCTAGGAGGGATTTTTTATTTACTTTATATACAGATCATAAATCTACAAGTTCTAATCCTAGTTTAAAACCAACAAACACACAGTAAGATTAAGGCAGGAATGCTTTCCTTGTTTAATTGCCTGAGTTATATCTTGCCAAAGTTTTAAATGATTTGTTGTTTTCTAATGGATGGTACTCTAGGCATTTTCTCTATTTTGTTATTTTGCTTACCACTGGGGGATCTTGGATGACTCAAAAACAGCAATTCCTATAGAACTTGAGACTTTCAGAACAATCCCTGTCATTCCATTCAGCTGTCATCATTTGGGATTGTTTTGGGTTTGATTTTACTGAGTTTTTGAGCCACAACACAATCTCTTCAGGCCTCAGAAGGAACTATGTGGTCCTCCTCATATTTTTTATTTGATTAGCTAAAACTGGTATTTTTAAAGAACAGAGGAAACAGCTTATTTCACAATTGCTCATTGAAAGCCAGAGGATTGTATTTTCTCTCAGAAAGGTAACGTGGCAATGTTTATGTATCTTATCAGAAAATAGGACGAGGGAAGATACTTGAACTATGTTCCTCTTACTCACTGGTTACACAGAGATGTTCAGTACAAATTTGAAGGAGCAGAGGTTCATTAGATGCGTCAAACATGAAAACCACAACTGCATCATTATCAAAGTTCTTTTGCCCAACTGGAGGAGAGAAGCTCGACTTCAAGGATTTCTAGCAAAGTGTTCTATTTACCTTGGGGGTCAGCTCAGTTTGCTGTCCCAAGTTGTCACCCAGCATAAGGTCACAGAGTGAATGAGGGATTCCTCACCCTGCAGCTCCACTGTGAGGGATTCATTCCTAGAGCACAACTCGGCTCCCTCCTGCCTTTCTGCTGCTCCCCAGCTGTTGTGTTTCTGCCCACATTCAACTCTCAGCCTGGTGTCTTCTCCTCACTGCAAAGTCCTGCCATGCAGAGCCCACACCCTCCTTCCAGCCCCTTTCCAAACCTCCCTTAGCTGCTTCAGTCTCCACTGCAACCAGCATGGTCCCCTCAGGCAGACAGAGCCAGGAGCTGAGTGCAGTCTCCATCTCCCTTCTCCAGGGTCAGGGCATGGCTGCATTTTGCAGATTCCGCCTGCATGATACCTGTAAGATGAAATTTTCTTATATATTGAGGCATTAAAAAAATTTCACCAGAACCACATCTCCCATCTGATACAATCTTACCTCAAAAACTCAATCTTGTAGCTCATCCCCTTTCAGAGACCTTCAGTGGATCTCTGCATGACATGTACCTGACACCAGCAAATCCAAACTCACTGCCTCATCACTCCCTGATTCCCAGCTCCAGGCAGACATTTTGCAGCTTCACAGGCAGAAACCTCTATAATTTTTCTTCTTCATCTCCTTCATTGATTTAACATCTCAGATCATTTTAAGAGCCTTTTGGACTGAAAGGCTTCCTGTGCGCCTGCACCATTATCCATTCCCTGTGTTTACTCTGAGCATCCAAAACCGTCAACAGACAAATTAGACTCTTAATTACTGCACCAGGAAAATGAGCTTTACTATTAAAATTACAATGATCTCTTGCTGGAATAACATTTAAGAAACATGCAGAACTAGGAAAAGCACCAAGTGGACACAGAATCATACAATTGTTTGGGTTGGAAAGCACCTTAAAAATCATCTAGTTCTAACCCCCCTGCCATGGGCAAGGACACATTTCACTAGACCAGATTGCTCAGGGCTCCCTCCAACCTAGCCTTGAACACTTCCCAACATGCTTTGGTATAATTTCCCTAATGCATCTGGTCAAAGATGTTGATACATGTTGATACATGTTTTCCTTATAAAAAGCACCTCTTAAATTTTTTTTTCCTTATCCTTCTTCCTTAAAGTCTCCAACAGTTTGCCATTTTGTAATTATTTTGTTATCTCCTGCATTTGTAGTTCATCAAATCTCTCATTAGTTGCTTATCCACCAGGAATTGGAGATGATTATCACTCTGCTGCTTTGAATTTATACTTTGATATGATAATTTGCTGTCTGGATTTTATCAATAAGAGCCAGAGGAAACAGCCTGAACACCCTGGCTGTAATTTGATGAAGGATTTGTGGCCCTACTTGGCAGTTCTTTAACCATCGATCTTCCTCTGCAGGGACTTTGCCTAATGCCCCCGTCTGCCATGCAATGAATTAGGTTGTGTAGGGGGAGCAGTGATTATTCCAATATATTATTTCCAAGTCAGAGTGTCTAAACAGTGTTTACAGCCTGTATGGGAAGGGATGGTTATAAAGGACTTGTTTACAGCCCTGAATGCACACTTCTCCTGGAATTTATTAAGCAGGTAAATAGCCCGAGTGGTAGTCAGAGCTTGTGTTTTGTGTCCAGTTGTAATTCAGTTGTAACTCCATTAAAAAGATTGTCAGTGACCTTTCCTAGTTCATTGTGTGTATTTGAGGGAAGAAAAGGGAACTTGTTCTTCACTCCCATTTATTCAGTTATTTATGTAATAAAAAGCTAATGCCAGGCATGCCTCCCTGCCAGCACTAGAACTACATCTGAGCAGAGGAGCAGCACCAGTTTGCTGGTTGCCCAGTCTTTGAGAAGACAGCCACATTTATTTTCGCAGAAAACATGAGCAAAATTCAGCCATTCATCTGAACAAACATTCACCCCAGGGTGATGGTCCCTGCAGGGACCCTGGAGCTCATTTTGGTTTAGGAACAAAGGCAGTGTGGGATGTCCCTCTGCACAGCTCATCCCTGCCAGCCGTGGCCTTGGGCCCAACCTCCCGGTGACCTGGCACCACTGCCAGAAACACCGTGCTCCAGCCAGCACTGCAGTCACAGGGGGAGTGCTCTGGGCTCAGTGCAAGCCTAGACTAAAAGAATTAAAGTCCCTTGTCATCTGCATGGACAGAATGTCGCTGTCACCAAAGCCAAATTCCCATAGTTTTACAGCTCCCCAAACAGGCTGCCAGCCTGCACCTGAGGCAACAGTTATATGACCCTGCACCAACACTGACTAAATAAATTCAGAAGGAAGATGATGACAAACACAAAAATTGGAAGCAACCATAAAATTCTGCCCATTTGTGTTTTTCAAGACAATTCATGTTTGTAAAAGTTCCCAGTTCTTGGACTCCTTGGCTCAGCAGCTGCTTGCCTGGTTGCATAGCAACTTTCTCTCTGCTTCTGCTTGCCAGAATCAAAGGGCCACATGTTGCATAAAATAATTAGAGTATTTCTTGGCTCAAAGGGACTGAAGTTCAAGCAGGCTGGCTGGCACCTTCCTGCCTGCAGTGTTCTCTGACTCCAAATTTCCACCTTGACAATAAGTGATATTCATAGGACTGAAATCACAGACCTATCATTTGCCTTTTTTTTTTAAGGGCACAGTATGGTCTTTCCTGTCACTGGCCATCTCCTGCTCTGAAAATAAAGATGAAAGAAGATTATGCAGCGTCCTTGTAAGAAAACCTGGTTTTAGTACCACTCTTGGTCTTCCGCAGTGAGATGTATGATGGCTATTTAATACTTCATAAAGATGCAAGATCTGACTGTGACAGCATCTCTGGGTGCCAGTCATGAAAGTGATGGCAGTCAGCTCTGGACACTCAGTCAGAGCCATGAAACACACACCAGCCCTGGCTACAGCCTGGCATGGCCACAGGCAATGACAGCCCGTTGAAATATTATTGACAAAGCCTTTGTTTACTGGGTTGGCTTTAGGACAACACCAGTTGCATTTTAGCACAAGGCTGAAGCATGATGAGCTTCACCAGCTCCTTGCAGGACTGTGCTCTGGAAGGTTGCTGAGGGGACAGTGTTTTGGTGGCATTTCATGTAATTCTGTGCACCTGTGCATTTCCTTCAGGGCTGTACTCCAACACAAAACACGGCCTTTCTGAAACAGAGACCCAAGCTGTGCCCCTCATCACTGCTCTGTTTTATGCTTTGTCTATAAAATCAGTAAGGTAGGCAATTACCCCAAATTTTTTCCAGCTGCCACAAGCATAACCATCTTTAGGAGCAGTCCAACTTTCAACAGGAAGAAAAAAACAACAACAACAAAAATAACTCTAAAAAAGACATTTTACAGGATTTTTAGGGCAAAAAGCTGCTCAAACTTAAAATGACAAATGACTGCCTTTGATGAAAATATGCAGATACACACATACAAGGATTCAGCCCTGCTATCCTGTATTGCTGCTGTTACTGGGAAATGGGTGTATGGATTTAACAGAGTCCTTTACCTGACTCTAAAACTTCCTCACAATTTTTTTTTTTTTTACAACTCATAATTTGCAGAGCACAATGTCAGCAGTAAAGAAATGACAGTGAGCAGTCACTCTATCCCTGTGCAGCAGCTCTGGATCACATGGGCAATCCAACAGATTGGAACTGATGGTGGTCCTTGCCCCATCAGCAGTGCCAGGGTTTGCTGACAAGCAACAGAAAAAGGCTCTGCCCTGGTAAACAATCACAAGAGCTCACAGCAGCCATGGTCAATGCCCACCCCTCTGTGGGGTCAGCTGGCAAACACGGCCTCCTGAGCTGTGCACACGAGCAATACAGAACCTCAGTGGATCAGCCAAAGTGCCCGGCAAGCAGCTCCTGAGCTTCCTGCCGCTCCCTAACAGCTGAGACAGAATTGTCTTCTTTGTTCCTCTTTCCAAAACACCACACTCCTCAGTTCTTCTCTGTGAGTCCAAAGTGGTGGCTCAGATATAAACCACCGGAAGAGAATCATCCCTATTTTGCCATATCCTCTGGTGCTGGTCTTGCATCAGCTTCGGAGGAGTCACACTTTATCTACATCACCCTGAAGGAAAGGAGAAAATCTGGCTATTTTCATCATCCATCACCTTTTCCTAGCACATAAAAAGCAGCTTGCCTTGCTGGAAATATGTTGAAATCTCAGATTTAAAAGACCTAGGAACTTCCAAAGATAAGACCAGTGCTGGATTTAAACTGAAATGTGCAATGAAGAAAAAAAGGGCAGAAGCTCAGATTTTTCTTTTTAGTCTCTGTACAACACAAAAATACACATTTTTCAAGAAGCTGTTTGCATTAGTTTCATCCTAATTCTTATGCCTTTTCCCCTTAATCACTGCAATTTCCAGTGAAAAAAAAACACTCTCAATTTTCCCAGCCCCTCAAACATATCTTCAACCTTCTAAAGATTAAATTTGAAGAGGGTAAGGGCAGAGACAGATCACCTACTCACCTTACTGCAGGGTCAAATTTCCACAAGGAAAAGTCCAGCTGTGTCTGAACCTAGAGCCACCTAGTGCCCAAGAGCACTAATTTGGGATGCTAATTGATCTGCAGGCAGGTACCTCCTCAACTCCTCTATTTCTTAACAATGTCTGGAGATCAAAGTGTATGTTTGTGCAAGGCATCATAAATATGCAAATAATGTATGTGTGCATGAAGATAAATACGTGCTAATTAGCAAACACTAGTTTTAGGGAGAATGAAGCATCTAAACACTTTTTAAATTTGGCCTCAGCTGCAGGAAGTAGTAATACTGTGCTCCAAATATTTAGCAATGAATAAAAAGTTGGTTCCTGATCATTCTAAGGACACAGAAATGATTTAAAATTACCCCAGAAATACTTTGTTATTCCACAAGATTCTTTCCACCCACATTTCTTCCCAGCTGTCTGATGACTGTAGAGTGTAAGTGCACACACAGAGTAGGCAGGAGGCTGGCTGCAGCTTCTTGAGAGCTCAACATTTGGATGAAACATTTCTAAAATTCTTCAGTCATCTTTCCAATTAAAAAAAAATACAATTATCTTTCCTTCTTTCCTCTCGCTATACAGCTTCCCCTCCTGAAGAATGTCTCAATGCCCAAGTGCCGATGTGCCCATCCCATGGCTGCAGAGTGATCTGCCAGCCCCATGAGCTCCCAGGCTTCCAGAGGCCTCCAGCCCCTGTGGGTGCCAGAACTCTGAAGGAGGAGCGCACTCACAGTCTGCTCTCAGTCACTGTCCCGAAAGGTGCAAGGATGTATCCTGCATTCCTTTGGAAACCACGTGCCATCTGATGGGGACTTACACACAGCCAGGATGCTTCACTCATGCTGTGATTTTACCTTAAATCCCCCTCACTTCCTGTAAACACCAGCATGATCCAGTCTGTAAGGTGTGCTGCAGCTCCTGCTGGCCCAGCCAGTGATGCCCAAAGCAGGCAACAGCAGGCACAAGTGACGAGATGCTCAGCTTAAAGAATCCTAAATTTTGGCTCTTTCACTGGGACAAAAACAACCACTGAGCAATTTGTTGCTCAGGTGAGCAGCTCCTCTCTTCACATAGTTCATCTAAGGAAGAAAAAGGGTTTTTATTCTGAGAAAAAACCATGGTATTTTCTGTCTCACTGTTCTCCCAGGTTCACACTGACACACAGCTGCTGAGTTATGTCTGCTCAGTATCCACAGCCATACTCTGGGCACAAGTTAGGACTCTGGGCAGTGAGTCGAACTCCACTCCTGCTGCTGCCTATTTGCAGTCTAAAATCCTGTCAGGGAGCAACCCAGATCCACCACCCAGCTTTGCCATTCAAACATATGCAGTGGTTAAGTGGGGAGTATCACCTTTGTGCTGCGGAGGCCACCCAGTGCCATGGGCACCTCTGGGGGCTTTCGTGTCCCTGCCTGACTCCAAGCTCCCAGGGTGTGTGGGATCCATCATCAGAAATGAAGCACTAACTGAGAAATATAATTTCGCTCCTTTTTTCTTCTTTAATGAATGCAACAATGACAGCACAGTTATGATAAAAGGTTCCCTCTGGCAACAGAATCATAAAATAAGAATATGATAGACCCTCTGTCTGCTCTGAGCTGTATATTGGCTCTGGCATTTTTATTTTTTTTAAGTTCAACTCCAAAATACATAAACTTGGGCTAAAGCTTTTGGATGTTGGTTTAGTGATCTGGAATAGGATTTGCTTCCATTAAAAGTTTGTTGCAGCTCCTCCTACTTTAAATTGTAGAAATGGACAAGAAAATAGCCATTAAAAAAACATAGGTGCTGGGAATTCTTCCTACAAACCTCCCCTTGGTGACAAACATTGTTGTCATTTAGGTTTTTTTACATCACCTTTAGAAAATCAAGCAGTCCAAAGTTCAAGAATGTCAAACCTAAGGCTATTTGGACAACTTATACCACTGAATGGAAGACATTGGTTGCAGTCATGCTTGGTGATTATTAGCACCAAATGTGTTTGAACATCACCTCAGTACTTCAAGAAAAAACACCTCATTAAACTCCCCGTGACAGTGGGAAATGGGGAGCCTTTTATCCTCCATGTGGAGTCCTCTGTAGTGGCAGCTTTTGGCACACTGGCAAGTACAGCTGAGCTCATGGAGCGTTTGGCTGTGCCCAGCTCTGGGGATGGTGTGACCGGCTCCCAAGAATGTGTCATGGAGAGGGTACAGGTGAAATATTATCACCTTTCCATCACATCAGGTTATGATGGAAAAGGGTTTTTAAAGCAAAAATCCATCCAGGAGAATATAAGAATAGCTGGACCCTAGCTGGTTTTTCTACTCTTGGTGTTTTCTTCACCAGCTGGATCCTTTCAGACAGAAATATCTCATCTTTGGCTTCCATCCAGCTGCGAGGAACCTCATCAAAGCCATCAGTATTACCTCAGTCCCTGAACTGGACCTGAAGAGGAAGAGAAAACCCCTCCACCCACAGGCCTCAGGAAGTTAGGAATTGCAAATAGGTCTTTTCTTTAGGACTGTGGAAAACCCCCATTTACCATGAACAAACCTGGGTACACACCTGAGAAACTCATCCCAAAGGTAATATTTGAGCCCTGGTCCTAACAGATGGAAATAATGAATACATGATATACTGATAAATCTTGTCTATGGTGCAGTAAATCTGTCCAAAATTTTGTAGGAGTTCCCACAGAGTGAACTATTTGGCAATAAATTCCTTCAAGTCATAGAAACAGGACAAAGCAATGAAGATGCTGTCACTGAAATGCAGAGAAGAAACTAATTTTCAGCAAGTATTAATTAGATGAAAATATATATGCATAGTGCATATAAAAATACATGTAAAATATATGTTTATATAAAATCTCATTAGAGGGTAAGCCAGGCATGTAGGTTTATGTGTAAAGTACACATGCTACCCAATTAAAAAAATGCTACACAGTGATTTGCTGCTTTTAGCAGGTCTGCTCTTAAAACCACAGTTCATAACCAATTCCATATTTTGAACTGGAATGTTTATAGCAGGTTCTTTATATGGTAGTTTTCTCACTTATAAAAAACTATCTGTATGTTTAACATACCTATGAAAAAAATATTTTCTTCCATTGCAATTGAAAATCAGTATTATTTCACTAATTGGGAAGAGCTATTTATCTGAAATATATTCATTTAATTGGTTTGGCAATTGTGATTTTTGCACTCTGACAGAATATGTAATTTGCATAAATAAATTCTAAACCTCTGTCAACTTGGCTGACATGAGTATTCTCCCCTTTTTAATCTTAAATTGCAGCATTTGCATTAAAATGGACAAGCTTGATAAAAACAAGCCATGAAGAGATAAAATTTCCTTGGAAAGGCATTCATATACAATTCACTTAAGTAATTTGTGTCCAAAACCCTCTTTGCAGGGTCTTGTGTCACTTTGGCAGGTTGGGTTGCTGGTGTGTGCAGGAGAGTTTGACAAGCACAGAGGTACCAGAGAGAAAGATCTGAACTCTCAGTATCATAGAAGCATTGCCATGTCATACCTGCTAAGCAAACAAATAGATTTGCAGTAAAATCTAAATGAGAATTATTTGGAAGATTTAAAAACCTGACAGAAGAGTAGCAATAGCGCCAATACAGGCCTTAACCTTCTGCTGGGATTTCCAGTTGATGCCAAATGGGGCATTTGGGATATGAATTCCAGTGTGAGAGGGTGAAAACTTTCCACTTTTTTCTTATTTCTGTCTTGAGTTGTGCAAAACATTGAGAAAGAGCACGTTTGCTGTCAGTGGCAGGCCCCCATCTGTGAGTGAAGAAAGCCCTCCCTTTCTCTGGGAGTTAACAAAGGGCATGACATCCCAGCTGGGCCACCTGGGCTTGGTGGGCAGCTGCTCAGCCAGACAAGGCACTGACCACCAGGGTACTTAGCACTGCACAGCCAGGTGACACCTTCACTGCTGCTGCTCCCCAGCATAAGCATTTGCTGTGCAGATCTATCAATTATAAATTGAAAGCATCCACATACTCAGGATAGCTGCAACATTTTCCCCAGGAATGTGGGAGATATTTGACATTACCAGCTTCAAAGAGGGGGAGAGGGAGAGAAGGAATTTAATCCTGCTTGTGTATGAGGTAACGGCAATTCCTTGCAGTCAGGAGACTGGGGCTTAATTGATATCATATGGCTAACAAATGTACTCCAAAGCCAGCCTCATTTGATTGCTCTTTAATAGCTAAAAACTCTCGGTGGGAGTCCAAAATATGTATGTACGAAAAAGAGCGCTGGAGCTGCCTCTGTTGTCTGCCAAGATCACTGTTCCTGAAGCAAATTTGTACCTTTTGCGGTCCTGGAATAGATACCAGCAGTGGCTGGACACGTACTCTCTCGGCCTGCCCCAGCCAGGAGTGTCTGGAAGAGCTGCAGAGAGGTTGGAGGGCACGTCCCTGGAGGTGGCAGTGGTTGTCCACCCTCACTGGGATGGGTGTCAAGCCATGGCTGGGGGAAGGACTGAACCCCTCCACGTCCTCTCTTGCCTGACCAGCTCCACACAGGCGCAATTGCCCATGGCTGCAGGGCACATAAAGTTGTTGCCACTGGGCAATAATTCTGTCAGAAATCATTTTTCCCATGGAGTTCATTGCCTTGCCAAGTCACAGATCCCAAAGCAAGGAACTGTCCTCTGTGATGGGGCAGGAGGATCACACAGAGTTGGGCTGCTCAGTTCCCTTTGGTAGCCCCACGTCACCTCCCCTGGTGCTCAGATTCTCCCTGCCCACTCCCCAGCCTAGGCAGTGTCAGCAGGCCACCAGCAGTGTCCCTCAGTGTCCCTCAGCCCAGGAACAGCACAGAAATCAGCTGGATTCCCTGAACAGCTGATTATAAAAAAGCTCTGCCTGAACAGCAAGGTCCAGGTGCAAGCAGATTTTTACAGAGCAGGGAATATGCAAAAATATGGTCTACTGACTAGTACTAGCTGACAAAACTAGAGGCTGAGTCCTACTTTCCTCCCTTCTCTCCCTGCCCCAGCAGGGTGGCTGAAGAGGAACAAAAGGATATGACACTGCTGTGTCACAGAGTGCCATGTGCCTTGCTCCAGCCCTCAACTGGTGGGTGAGTGGCCAGGACTGGGCCGTGTAGGGCCAGGAGTCAGGACCACTGGCTGGCTCCCCAGGGTTTCTCAGCCACTGGAAGCAGATCATGAAGTGGCCACTGTTCTAACCCTTGGCAACTGAAATATGTGGTGGGGGTTACCTGAGTGAATCCCTCACTGTGGCAGCCTGTGGGAGCAGGGCAGCTGCAAAGGTGGGGCACTGCCCCAGGGGAAGCTCCCACACTGGACATCTGACCTTCTGCTTTATGGCATTGGTGAAACTTCTCAGGGAGGGCTACTTTGTTTCCTTGTCTGGACTTGGTTTTATTTGGAGATTTATGATTTTGGTTCTGTTGGGATTTGGGCCTTGTGGGGTTTTTTGGTTAGTTTTTTGCGGGTTTCTTTTTTTTTTTTTTTTTTTTTTGTCCAAGGGACCAAATCTTGAAAAAAATGGTGATCCTGTGCATCTTTCATTCTACCCATGGTTAAAAACTCTTATTGCTGTGGTTGCATCTGGGTTAGTGTCAAATGGAAATCAGATGACTTGTGTCTATAACCAGATGTAAAACTGGGCAAATTATACTTGGGATAATTCATATGTATTTTATTTCTATTGCTTAACAAGAGGATGCAAGAGAAAGCCTATTTAAAATATGTTTGCAGAAGGGCATTGAAGTCCATATACTGAGAACAATTAATAAAGGACCTCTTCTGGGACTATTAGGAAGACTACTAGGAAGACAGCAAATTATGGAAAATTAAAAATACTTGATGCAGGCCAGAAAGAGGAAAACAAAACCCAGGCTGGATAATTAATGATGAAAACAAAATTATATCCTATTTGAGAAGAAAACAAACACATCTGTGAATAGAGAGTGATGCCTGTAGCACTACCACTCTTTCTGTGAAGCTCTGGCAATGTATCAAAATTAGGAGAAAAATCATGAGCTTTAAAACAATTCCTCAGGAAAGCACAGGTGAAATGCTAAAAATGGCTATTTTGTGTTGAAAAAGGGAAGAAAAATTACTGCGGTGTCCATTGCTTTGTTATTCCTCCACTATTCCTCTGCTTCCAAACCAGCAGAGGTAACAGACTCATCAGAGCACACCTGCCCACCCCACTTCCTACAGAGACACAATAGGACCAATTTATAAATGTCATTATTGGAAGCAGTGTCAGGAAAGATTGTGGACTGTTACCATTACAGTGACTGGTGGCTTTGTTTTACACGTATGCACATTAATTTTACTTCATCTCTATAAAGCTGCCATTGATTAGATTTTCATTAGGACTCACTAAATTGCACAATATGTTTGAGTCAAGGTCTCTTCTTTAGCTTTCCACTTTCCCGGCTTCTCTTTGTCCATCAAAGCTCAAAATGATAATATTTTTCATTCTGGAGTGTTAGATAATCAAAAGACACTGTTATTTCATAAATGCCCAATAAAAAAAGCAAAACCAAATCAACCCAAACAACAGAAAGCAAGACCTATTGCAATAAAATTGCAATATGTGGTTCTGAAAAAAGGTAGTTTAGATTTCAGCTTCAGTAAACACAGTTCATCAAAGCCCACAAGAACTAGCTTACAGCTCTTAAAAACAAGAGTGGTGTTTTTCAAGTTAATGACAAAGCAACATGGTTGGTAATTGTAGCAGATGATTTTGGGCTGCTTTTAAGCAGAAATACAGTAAGATTTGCTATACCTTTATACAGTACTGATAGACTTACAAAACCAACCTAAAAACCCCAAACCTAAACCAAATAAACCAACACTGGTCCCCTGTTACTGGAATGGTGCTGCTGCAAGAAAGAATTAAAAGAAACAGGGTTGATGTTCAGGCCTTTTGTAGAAGACTGCAGGTACTCAGTACTATGTGTGACAAGTTCCTCAAGCCATTTAAAATGCAGATCTTTTGACTCCTCTTCTTAATATGAGTGAATTGCTTAACCTTTATAATTTTATTCTTTGTCACTTGGCCGTGATATTAGTAATAGGAACTGACAATAGCAATCAATGCCTCCATGTCAGTTGTCACCCACTACCTTTCAGATCCTAGTCCAAAATTCAATCAAGTCTGCTGCATAGGGCACCTACAGTCCCTAAACTGTGCATGGAAGAAGTAAGAAAATGACAAAACAATCCCCTGCACTAATCAGGATACAACTGTTCCTTTCAAAAGCTGATACACTTGACTCTAGACTATAAAGGAAACAATTGTCATTTACCAGGATACCTAGACTGAAGATTTGTTCTTGGGTGCTAACATTAGTCCTTATAGATAACTTATAAGAAAATTGTGGCCCTACTTAAACACAATCTTCTGCCTTTGGAAGAAGTTGTGTCTCCTTTATTCAGAACCTTCTTTCTACCACTGACTTCTGCCATTCAATTCAGCCAAGGAAGGAGAAACCCCTATTTGCTACCACACAACAGAGTGCTCAGGGCAACAGGTTTTAGGTGAAGATGCACATGCAGAGGCACATGCACTGAAGAGCCCATACAATGAAAATGGATCACAGTGTTGAAAGCTGTGACTCCTGAGGAATAGCTTACATCCTCATGGGGATATAAAGAATCAGTTTATGCAATTAGAGGTTGCATCCTTCACTATTTATTTTTACCTTTCATCCTAAAGGAGCAGCAAATCCTAGTAATTTGTTTTTTTCCTGCACTTCCTTAACATCACCATTAATGCTGCAGTGCCAAATCCAACCCTTGGAAAACTGAGGTGGTTCCTTGGCCAGTGCCTTGCACCAGAGCTGTGGAGCTGCTCCATTAGAGGTCCCTATGGGCAGGTAAAGCCACCTTTAGCTCTGGTGAAAGCCACCAGAGCCACCAGAGCTTCACCTTCAGTGCAAGACATCCCTAGCTCCAAGTGCTGATCCAAGGGATCCAAGTCAGAGCCATGGGGAGGGAGTTCCCTGCCATAGCCATGTCCTCAGTGAGACACAGCAAGTGTACCAATGTACCACCACCACCACTTAATTGTTTCCATTTCACAGTAGGATGATACAAAAATTCTTGTGTCTGAGCATGCAAAGGTGCTCATAAAAAAGTCTGTTAATTTTTATGCCTCATAAATGTAAAACTCTTTAAGTGTGCTGTGAAAACATTCCTTTTAAAATCTGAGATATGGGACACGGAACAAATAGGATTTCAGAATAAAGCCTGGTTTCTATTATCTCAAGAATTCTGTTATTGTTAATTAATAATTCTGCTTTGCCTTTCTTTGTTTTCAAGTCTTTTCAAGGCATGTATTTCTGAAGATCTGCTGTTTTACTGCTCTCCTTTGATGAATATTTTATCACATAGTAATGAACATCTTGTAAGGCAATTGTACAGTTTACAACTGTTATACATTGAAACATAAAGCAAGTGGGGGAAGCAAGAGCAGAATGCTATTAAACATTTAAACTTCTAGAAAAGCTGAAGTGACATAATATTAATTTATTCTAATGCCAGGCACCATTTTGCCATTCTGCTCCTGCCTGCCACTTCCCTGTGTGGTGAGATTCGGCTGCTTGTGTGTGATCAGGCTGTTGATCACCCTTTGGAAGCATGGGCACAGGGGCCGTGGTGCCAGCGAGGCCACAGCCACTGCCTGAGCTGGGGCACGGAGCTCTGGCAGACCCCACACCTTCCTGTGCCTCTCTTGCTGGCACTGCAAACTTCTCACTGCCTGACAGTCATGGCAGCTGATGCAGCACTGGATTTCATTTATCTCTGTCATGAAGAGGTATTTGGAAACCTCCTGGTGAGTTTCTGGTTTGAGCACAAGGTCATTGCCCCTCAGTGGCTGGGCACATCCCACAGATGCCCTCCTGATGCAGAACATCACCAGTGGGGGAAAGCATTTTCAACAGACATTATTTATTTACAGGCTGAAAAAATGTAGGCCTTAGGGCTGAATATTAATGTAATAACCCTAACTATAATAAACCAGCTGCTTCTCAGAAGTGCTGATCTCCCACAGCTTTCAATGTCTCTAATATTTTGCCCATATTCTTTACTGTTCTAAAAATCAGACTGCTTTAATTTCCCTCTACAAACAACAGTCTTGTATCAGGGAGCCTTTGGAGTTACTGTTTTGTTTCAGGATTGATACTTGTGTTCTGCTAAAGTCAGAGACTTGCAAATTGTTTGCAAGACTTTTTTGAAGTTTTTGGCTTTTCAGGATTTCTTAAACATTCATAAGAACAGCACTACATGCAGCACCCCCCTGAGCAGTGTACAGGTACCACAAATTTGATGTCACCATTACATGATACCCCCAGGGAAGCTTCACACAGTTCAAATGCAGAAGTTTTTTTCTGGTGGAGGAGCACTGGCATGTTTTTGTGGTGTGTGTTGCATGGATGCATTTAGACCATTACTGACATTTGCATTTTATATTATGAGGTGCAGATAAAGTGCTAGGAAAGGTTGTGCCCACCTTGACGGGAAAGGTTCCTCTTCTCTTGACTCTCTCCTTCAGCCCCAATTCCAGGCTGTACGGACAGTCCCAACCTTCACCATCCCTCCTCAGTTCAGATGCTGATTTTTAATTGTTTTTCTTTTCTGAGAAATGGATGGAAAAACAAGGGTTGCTCTCTGCTGGGGGAAGCACCCTCCAGAGAGGAGGCTGAGACCAGTGGTCCTGGTGCAGATGTCAGGCCTGAAACAACAGCACAGGGCGAGGTCTGCATACTTGGCTTCACTGCTCTACTGTTCCCTAGGCTTTGTTAAAAAAAGAAAACAATTAAGCCTGTGAGAGCTGATGGAGTTGTATTGATACCTCTCAAAACATTGATACTTGTACACAAAAGCTCAGTCACACTTTCCTGTTCTCCTGTGGTCTTGGGTTGCTGATACACTGTTCAGAAGGAAGTAGAGGTCCTAAAACCAATACTTGTTGTGGAAATGTTCAACAGAAGGTGAATAGGATTGTTCCTTTCTTCCCCTCAGGAGATAAGAGGCAGTGGCACGAGGAATCTTTTCTCATCTAGCCTCAGGAACCAATCTTGTCCCCAGACATGATGTCACCAGTTTCCAGCTGCTTGAGGCCATATTTCTTCTACAGATGCTCCTTTGAGCATTAGAAACTGCTGACAAACCAGAGTTTCAAATGCTCTGGATGAATTTTGGTGTTTCTACTGGTGCAAGTCTATAGAAGCCTCATCAGTAGCAAGGTAGAAGATCTGCCCATAACTCAAGTACCATTCTATGAGAAATACTGAGAGTTTTATTTCAACACAGATTGAGTGGTAGGCCCCTATTACAGACAGTACAGAGCAGTACTTGGAGACCTACAGGAAGGAAGCAAAAAGTCAGCTAAGTTTTCCATTTGGGGCAGAAACAAGCACAAGGATACATATTCAGCTGCAAAATACTGCCAGAACAGGAAAGAATAGGATGATTTTATCCATTATCACTGTAGTAGAGTGAAGAATTTTGCATGGGGGAGTAAACAGATTTTAAACAGCTTTAAAGATTTACTACTGATTTTTAAAAAGTTGCACAGCATATGCATAAACTATTCACTTTGCCACATATTATCTTTGCATTCAATTGTTTGATAGGGTTCACATATGAATTAGGCAGAGGAAAATGAGAATATCAGATGGCTCTAATGAGGTAGATAGGTTTAAAATGATGTAGATGCTCATATTTCCTTGGAGCAAAAGCCATTTCCAAAGACACAACAATGCACAGAATGGAGCAGTGCTCTGCCTGCTATGGTAATTCCCAGGTCCTGAGGAGCCTCATACTACATTTTACTGTGTCCTCTTACACACTACATTTACATCTGAGAAAAAATAGTACTTGCTATGCTTGAAGTGCGCACAAGAATTTTTAGCTGCACACCCACATAAGTGCAGAATTGCCTTGGGATTTTTCCTGGCATTATTCTGCCCTTGCCTGGCACCTCCAAGCTGCTTCCAGTCCAGCATTCCTGATTCACTGGAGTGAGCTGACGGTGAAGCACAGCACACCGAGCCTTGAAGCTGTGTGAACACAGGAACGGTTCAGGGAATTGTTATCACTATCTCAGTATTTCAAATGGCATTAATTTGAGCCCAACATTACTGCTATTACCTTATCTCTGGAAACATCCAAAATCCAGTGCACTGAAGCCCTTTTTTTCCACAGGCTTTCAGTGGGGCCCACAGGCTATCAACCTGAGCACTGAAAATCAGAGGTGGGACTAAATAATTGAAACCTTTCTCTTGACTTCCTTTGCAAGTATCTTTTGACACTTTCATGGCCACCAGCCCATCCAAAGGCAGGCAATGGCCACCAGCCCATCCAAAGACAGGAGCCAGCTCAGCACTGCTTTGCCTTTGGCTGTTGCAAATACTGTTAGAACATGCCTGGCCACCAGGTTCACCACTCAGGGAAGCACCAAGTAAGATGAGGGTGCAAAGAGGACAGGGGAAAGGGAAAGAAACATCTATTTTTGGACATTAAAAGAAAATATTTTTTTAAATCACCAGTGTTGGCAAGGAAAAATATTTTATTTGAGGTTTGCAAGTGAGTAATTATGTTTTTAAAGCTGGCATGAAGTCTGCCCTTTGTCCCACAGGATCTAGTCCAACACCAGCTGAAATCACTTGCCCATGGACTTGCACTTGGACTTTCATGTAAATTGATACTTTACATTAAAACTTACAGCTCAAAATTACCCAATAGAAATGTTTGCAATAACTACCTTTCTATAAAAATAAGCCTCCATATTTTTAGAAGAATTTTAAATGTTTACTATAAAATTTTATTATATATTAAACTTAATTACCCAAATTAAATTCTCAGTTATTGTACCTGGGCATGCTGTTTTATTCTTTGCTTCAGTAATGCCAGACATTACTGGCAGATTTGATTGTATTTTGAAATTTTGATTGCATTTATTCAGGTATTTCAAGCTGGTAGTGAACTAATGATAAAATCTGGTTAAGCTTTAGTATTACTGACAGCAACCATGGAGGCTCTGTACTGCCAATCATGGCTGGCAACACACCCTGGGATTTTTTGGAGAAAGACAGCAGTGATCAAACAAATGGGACTGTCTGCTAGGTCCTAAAGTTGAATCAAAAGCAGATTTCCATTTTGAAGCCAAATCTTTCTCAAAACCAGGTTTTGATGGTTGAAAACATGACATCACCTTGGGGGAAAAGGGAAAGGATACAATAAGAAATTTTAAGGCAAATAAGCCTTATAGGTTGCCAAGTATATGACTGCTGACAATTAATTTCATTTATGCACTTATAGAACATCTTTTACATTCTTATATCCAGTATAATAATCTCCTCCCCCACACCCTGAGTCTCCACAGTACTAAACCATCAAAATAAGAAGTTGCATTCTTATTATTTTGATTTGAAATCTGAGTTCCCTGTTACTCTAAATGTTGTAGCAAGCACATATTTTCTGGTAAGCTCACTGATGAGCTCTGCTAGCCATACAAATAATACAAACATAATTCACTGCTAAGATATGCCCCTTTCAGAGACCACTTCATTTATTCCTTGCAGTAGCTGAAAAATCCACGCATGAAATCATGTTTTCCAGCTATGCTTTTTGTCATATTTATGGTCTCTTTGGTAAAATCAAAGGAATGCACTTCTGTGTAATGGGGCATAGTTTGAATGGGGCACAGTAACCATCACACCATAAAATTTAGAGTTGGGCTGCCTGATTACAAAAGCATGTCCTCACTCCAGCCTTTGCACAATGCAGCTGTTTAAATCACTGGGAGTTTAAAATTGGAGTCACTTGAGAACTAAAATTGCATGTGATGGCAAAATGGAAGAAGATATTACGTTTGGGCTGCCAATTTCAGAGCAATTTCTAGAAGTCTGAGAGCTTACTGATAAAATTAGGAGATGAAGAACATGCAGCAGTCATTAAACTCCTTCCCTTTTGCTTGCATCATGAGATTTCTTATCCCAACACTTTACTGTGGGACTCCTTGGATTTAGAAACAGGTACCAACAAACGAGAACAGGGTAATGAGATTTTTGATGAATGGAGCCTTTAACTCCTGCTGGTTTTCTCCTGAGACATGCTCTCTGCTACTGCTCACTGGAACATTAATAAATGTTCAACTGTTACTGTGTTGGACAAAACCTTGCAATCCCTACATGGTTTAAAAATGTTCATGATGTGACAATCCCATGTAAATTTCCAAGAACATGCTAGTGCAATGACCACCCTCCTTTTCCTTAAGGAGATGAACCTGGAGAATGCTCCTGGGAGACCTCACTTCAGTCTTCCAGTATTTGAAGGGAACTTATAAAAAACATGGAGAAACTTTTTACAGAAGAGCAGAGAGTGCTGGGAATGGTTTTAAACTTAAATAGGAGAGATTTAGATTTGATGTTGGGAAGAAATTTTTCTCTGGGAGGGTGGTGAACACTGGCAGATTCCTTGGAGAAGCTGTGGATGAAGTGTCCAAGGCCAGGTTGGGTGGCAACCTGATCTAGTGGAAAGTGTCCCTGCCCACGGCAGGGAGTTGGAACTAGATGATATTTAAGGTCTCTTCAACCAAGTAATTTATGAGTTGATGCTGAGGAATATTTGTGCCATGGCTTTGTTTGGGCAGTGGAGCCACCTCTGATCACACCAGCTCTAGAAGGTGTATGGGAGCTGGCCAATCCCCACTACATTTCTCTCTTCTGGGAGCATGAGACAGAAAGGGGGGGAGGTGACACTTCACCAGACACTCTAAGTTACAATAATTGCATTGTTATAAGAAACTACAGGGGCTTTTTTTTTTTCCTTATATTTTTCATACTCGTCCACAGAAGCACCCAAACCATGTGAGCTGCCAAGGATACTCAGGATGACGTGACTCATTAAAACTCAATAAATGCAGGTTTAATAGCATGCTTTTGCTGTTTTTCCTAATTTCAAATGCTAAATAGCCCTATATCTTTTTCTCAAGGTAATTCCCAGTTTTCCAAAAAAGAGAGAAGACCACACTTTCCCACCTAAATATTACATACTGAAAACTCAATAATTTATTTTTATCAGAAAGATGTAAGAAAAATAATGTGATTATCAGAGCTAATGCCAAATCACTGTCTCCTCAGGATGACATCTCAGAGGTCTCCAGCTCTCATGTCAAAGCATCACTTATCTCCCATGCAGGGCAGTTTCTGCAGGGCAAAGGCCAGCACTGAATCTGTCCTCTACTGTTTCCGGAAGCTACTCACACACTTTCCACAGGAAATGAAGTTTAAGGATTACCAGACACCATTGCAAGACTGCTCCTTCTGGTTTTCCTATACTAATAAACCCTCAGCCCTGTTGCCAACAAAATGTCAGTAAATTCAATAGCTTCCAAAACCCTGTGTTAACTGTGGGGCATCTGCAACAGCACAGGGATGAGCAGAGCAATCCTCCTTCTTTACAACCTCAAAACTGTTTTATTTGGAAATGAGTGGAAAGCCATTGCTGAACCAGAGCATCACAGGGAAATAAGGGTACAAGATTTCTTTCTTTTTAGCAGTTAATTGATTGTAGAATTTTTTTCCACATTTGCAGCTATTGTTTTTCTCCTTTCTATTAAATCTGGGTGTATAGTACTTCAGATAATTCTGATTTCCACCTGCATGAAATGTACACACATCTTGCATGTGACATCACCTTGCATGGTCTGACATGACTTAATCTGCAAGATTAGAGTTAATTCTCTGTTTTACCTGATTAACTCCACTGAACTGATCACACTTGCTTCTCTCTCTGGCTAAGATGTACACAGCTGCTCATCTAAAGCATACAAATTATCTCATAGCCCAGTTATGCTGCTGACACAAGGTCATGAAAAATGTGCCAACAAAACAGAATCCCCAGCGCTCCAGCAGACAACAACGAACCTCATATTTCACTATAACTTGGCAATTAAGTTGGAAGAAATACCTCAGGAGAGGAGGCATTCTCCAGAATTTCAAGCAGAACAAACCACTGCTGCTGAATTAGCTGAGACCCACTGCAGCGTGCAGGCAGAATGTGAACCATGCTGAAATGCTCTGTTCTTAACCTTTATAACAGCATAAATTAGGATTCCTGTAAGTAAGGCACAGGGACTGCTGAGATCTGCTGCACGAAGCTGTGCTCAGCACAGCTCAGCATCACCTCCCCCTGCAAGCAGCTGCAGTGCCACCGGCCCGCCAGGCACCCCGGCCCGCCAGGCACCCCGGCCCGCCAGGCACCCCGGCCTGCCAGGCACCCCGGCCTGCCAGGCACCCCGGCCTGGGGCCTGGCTGTCCTGTGGGGGCACCCACAGCCAGGAGTGACAGGGCTGTCCTGTGGGGGCACCCACAGCCAGGAGTGACAGGGCTGTCCTGTGGGGGCACCCACAGCCAGGAGTGACAGGGCTGTCCTTTGGGAGCACCCCACAGCCAGGAGTGACAGGGCTGTCTTTTGGGAGCACCCCACAGCCAGCGGTGGCAGGGCTGTCCTTTGGGAGCACCCCACAGCCAGGAGTGACAGGGCTGTCCTGTGGGAGCACTCCACAGCCAGCGGTGGCAGGGCTGTCCTTTGGGAGCACCCCACAGCCAGCGGTGGCAGGGCTGTCCTTTGGGAGCACCCCACAGCCAGGAGTGACAGGGCTGTCCTTTAGGGGCACCCCACAGCCAGCGGTGGCAGGGCTCTCCTTTGGGGGCACCCCACAGCCAGGAGTGACAGGGCTGTCCTGTGGGAGCACCCCACAGCCAGGAGTGACAGGGCTGTCCTTTGGGAGCACCCCACAGCCAGCAGTGACAGAGCTGTCCTGTGGGAGCACCCCACAGCCAGGAGTGACAGGGCTGTCCTGTGGGAGCACCCCACAGCCAGGAGTGACAGGGCTGTCCTGTGGGAGCACTCCACAGCCAGCGGTGACAGGGCTGTCCTTTGGGAGCACCCCACAGCCAGGAGTGACAGGGCTGTCCTTTGGGAGCACCCCACAGCCAGCGGTGACAGGGCTGTCCTTTGGGGGCACCCCACAGCCAGCGGTGACAGGGCTGTCCTGGCCCCACATGTGTTCTGGCGTGCCCGCTGCTGGCTGGTGCCCCAGACACACGTGAGCCCACTGGGACCATCACCCTGACACCAAGGCATTAATGACCCGAGGCAGGAACGAGGTGGATGCAGCCCAGCAGAGACCTGTAATGAGTCAATTATCAAACGCCGGGCAATTCCTGGCCGTTAAACTCCTGCAGACTGCAGGAAGGAGCCTTTCCCTCTCTGCTCAGCACAGCCCAGTGCATTACCGTACACACACTTCCACAGCACTGGTAAAGAACAATGTATTTTTCTGACAGGCCACACTAATTTAATCAGAGCACACTACCTGCAGAAGACACTGCAATGGCCCAGGGAGCAGAGCAGAGCTCACTGGAAGTGACAGCCACCTCCTCACAGGGACACCAGGGATAGGCAGAGCAGGACAGCCAGGCTGGGGCAGAGCAGTGGGTGCAGGCATCCCGCAGCTCCTCTCACACAGACCTGCCTCCAGCTCATCCCAGGTCATACCTCTGCTACCCAACAGCAAGGACTGTTAGAAACAGGGAAGGGAGGCACAAATGCTGCTATTCCGTGTGGCCAGAGCTGACTCAAAAAGACACAAAAACTTACCTGGAAACCCCAGAGAAAATCAGGTCCCAACCCATTTAGGAGAGCCTGGGCAGATAGCATGGTCTATTTGTTTCAGATTTTACCTGTTCCTGCATTGGAAGAGGTCTGACATATTTTATGGACACAAAAATATCTTGCAGTTGACTATCATCATTTAACCTAATTTTCCCTTTCTAGAAGAGTTTCCTTTGAAGTTCCTCTGTGTATTTCATTATTGTCTTGGGATCTGGAAAAGCTGTTGTTACTTGAAACCATGAGATCTGGAATCTATTAAAGATGAGATTGAGCCAGGGAGCACTGGCATCGTACTGAGCACTCAACCACAACAATTTAACCCAACTGTGCAAGAAAACCTTGATTAATTATATCCTCAGTAATTATGTCTAAAGCTATTTCTACTCTCTAAATGAGAGGTAACTAAATTGAAATAACAAATTTGAAATAGGAATAACACACTTTATCACATTCACATGACCTATATAAACTGTATAAAATTACAATTGACTAAGAATGAAATCCACTCCTGTCCATCATTCTCAGAAAATCTATACTGCCTGCAGGAAAACATACCAGCCACATGATGCATTATTCATGGGATTATAATATTTCCTCTCTTTCCAAGAGCAATAAGATTTGCAGTAAAATAACAGAGTATGTAAAGCACAATGCACATCAAAGCCTAACAGGTAAAAGTTACCACCTAGTGCTATCTTCCCACTCCAGTGGTGGAAGTTGGGAAGGAGATGCTCCAGTCTGCACAGTAACCATCCCCTGGGGAAGGGTGATTCTGCACCTTGTGACAGGTACAGCAATTAAGAATCACTCCTTTGCCATCAGAGCTGGGACATTATTGTGCTCTCCCCCAGGATTAAGGGGGCTTAACCAGCCCATTGCCAGTTCATCCCATTTGCAGCACAGTCAGCAAGTGCATCACACCTGTGCTTCCAACACATCTCATAACCCTTCCAAAATTCAAGCAAAACAAAGCAAACACTCTGCACTGCAGCACAGGGGCACCGTACCAGTGTCTATGTCCTGCTGGGGTGAAAGGGACCACCCCCTGGACAACCTTGCCTTTCCCCAGCCAGCCATGATCAATGGCACATTGAGAGAGAGGAACCATTTTAATGGAGTTCAACAAAAAAGGAACTTTTTAAAACACCCTGTATCTGTTTAAAATTACATTAGAAGAAAGGTATAATGAGTGTCTCTACTTTCACTATAGGATATATTCTCTTACTGTAAACTCTGGTCTACAGGAAAACAATCATATATTTAAATTACCACTTCCCAATTACATGCAAATTAATAACTCTCTGCCACAGGGTAAAATGAGCCTATCCACGTATCATTCTTAGAGCAGCTAATTGGGCATGGAGTGGGATAGCTCTGGTGGTAAACGGTAAATAATGCATATGATATATCACATTTTGCAGGTAGGTAGTTTAATTTGATTCCTACTGAAAAAGGAAGAACCTTTTAATAGGTAAAACATTCTTCTCAAGACTAACATGCAAGACTGCCTTCACACATCCACCTGCTGTTACATATGTCCATCATACAGAGAATACTTAACACGGATCGCATTTCAAGGTGTGTGTGTGGATACGTATGAACAGATATATCCATACATGAGTATACAGACACACAGAGAACCTTACAATTAAAATAAAATTGACTGTGAATTCACTGATATAGAAGTCTCAAAACTTCCGTGAATAACATATTTAAAGTTTTCTAAGAGACTGATAAGGGGTTGCCACTGTATCAAAAGCTTCTCAATCACATACCATTTAACTGTAAGTTTTAGGAAAATTAAATGAAAGTCACTGGCAAAATCCAACTGCTTTTTCATGTAGAACTGAAGTCATTCCCTACAGAAAAGCTAAGGAGTGCAACCAGCTGCAGAGGGTTTTGTTTTGGGGAGGTTTTTTGTTGTGTTTTTCGTTATTTCTTTTTTTTTTTAACAAAACAAAACATTCAGCTGTTCTTCGGAGCCTTTGAGTTTAAACATGAAAGAAATTACTCTCTGCCTTTCTCCATCCCCCTGGGCTAGAACCCCCATGCACATCTAAGCAATTCTCATGCAATCTATGCTCACTAGTGCAGAGTGTCAGCTCCACAGAAGACTTGGTAGGAACAGAAGATATTTAGACTTCAGAGCTTGAAAACCGAACAAATTTACTCTATACAGAGTAACAGTTTCTCTTTCTTAAGATAGTTAGAAAAATTGTGAAAATCGCCTTGACATAACCGTGGTGATGTTATGTAGTGGTGTTGAGGCGTAACAACCTAAATGCTTTTTCCACACTCCTAATAACGCACAGACACACGGACCCTTTCCACTCTCCCCTTGAAGCACAAGAGGGCAATAAATCCTTCACATGTTTTCCTGGCTGACACTGAAGGAACTCATCAACCCACAGCGGGATGCAGTGAGATCCAAAACTGGACTCTTTGTAGTTGAACAGGAACAATTTTAGCCAACTGGAAATTACTCCTGATGGAAACTTTGTGATTTTTCTTTTCCAGCAGATTAATTGAAGTAAAAGTTTAACTTGATATTTCATTCCAGTATCTACTGGCAACTGATAATCAGTGATAACTGCTATGCTAGCAATTCACAATTGAAAGCATTTTTCCTTGCAAATAGCATCACACATTTGGAATTGATAATGCAGAGAGATTTGGCCTGAATTCCAAATTATCTAAGGATCCAAACTCATGATACCGATTATTTTTCAAATCTCATGTTTTCAAAGACAAACTGCAGTTCACATTCCCTCATATTCTCTTGCATGTTTGAACTATTAGAAAATAGCTGGTTCATGTTTCAAAGGGTCTGATTTTCTAATAAAAAATCTAGAATTTTCTCCTTTATATTTTATTTTTATCATGAAAAATTCTCAGCTAATCCAGAGCCTTCAATCACTTAGGAATTATCACAGACACCACAGTATCAAATATCTTTGGGAGAATTCCTCAGCCCACTGTAAATCAGTACATCTGTAAAACAGAAATGTCCTGTATAAGAAAATAAAAATGAAAATACAACAGTATATAAATAAATAAGTATATAACAGTATATAAATAATAAATATAAATAAGTATATAAACAGTATATAAATAATAAATATAAATAAAAATGAAAAGACAACAGTAAAAACCCCAGCAAAGGTATTCTTCACTCAACCCACTGGCAGGTGACTTTAGGGAGACAGTATATTTTCATCAGGTCCCAGCACATTAAAGGAAAGACAAATAAAATCAAATGATTATAGAATTATAGAATTGTTTAAGATTGTTTTTCTGATCTTTTAAACAATCTTTTCAATTGTTTAATTGGAAAAGATCTTTCACACTATCAAGCCCAAATGTTAACACAGCACTGCCAAGCCCACCACTAAACCATGTCCTTAAGCCCCACATCTACACAACTTTTAAATACCTCCAGGGATGGTGACTCCACCACTTACCTGGGCGGCCTGTTCCAGTGCTTGACAACCCTTCTGGGGAAGAAACTTTCCTTAATATTCAATCTAAACATCCCCTGGCACAGTCTGAGGCCATTTCCTCTTGTCCTATCACTTCTTACCTGGGAGGAGAGTCCAATTCCCATTTTGCCACAACCTCCTGTCAGGGAGTTGTAAAAAACGGTGAGGTCCCTCTGAGCCTCCTCTCTCCAGTTCCCTCAGCTGCTCCTCACCAGATTTGTGCTCCAGACCCTTCCCAGCTCCATTGCCCTTCTCTGGACACACTCCAGCACATCAATGTTGTATAGTGAGGGACCTAAAATTGGACACAATACTCCCAAGGTGCAGCCTCACCAGGGCCCAGCACTGGGGGACAGTCACTCCCCCAGTGCTGCTGTCACACCACTGCTGACAACATTTCTGTGTAGTTGTGCTATGGACTGGACTGGAGGGTGAGAAGGGAGGGCTATGCCAGCCAGAAAGATCACACCCATCCCATGACAGGAAGACATCCCACTCGCCTAAGTATTTGCTCCAGAAATGGAAATCCCAAACTCAAACCACCCACTGCGGTTCTCTGTAGGGCTGGCAGGAGGCACCTCAGCTCCTGTGTGAGGTTGGCTGGGAATCTCCTGCCCCTTCCACACTCCAGCAACCCTTGGCCAAGAGCTGGGGCTCACACACGAAACCCTCTGCTGTCAGCAGGGACATTTGGGTGAGAGGATGGAATGAGGGAGTCCACACACGCATTCATAGCAGCTTTGCTGGCAGAGCATCCAAACAAGTCAGGAAACTAACATATGACTACAGCTCTGAGCAAAAGAAAATAATTTGTTAAAAGTTGAAGGAAATTTTGCCTAATTCTGCCTTTGATCAAAAAGGCAACTATATACACAGCAGGACCCGGATTTTTTTTTTTTTTGACCAGCATATAGCCCATACATGACACCCCACTTCCATGTACATATTGTGGGAAGAAAAAGAGAAATCATTTTTTAGATCTGTATTTGGAAACACTGGGTCCATCCAAAGATTCAGAGAAAAACTGGAAGCTGCCAGCCTGGTGGTGTATTCCTCCATCAAATGCCCTACCTGAACCATGCTGTGATTTCTATAAGCAAGGCAAAACTGCTCCCACTCAGCAGAGCTCATTTCAACTGGTCAGGCTGGGAGAGGGGATATCTCTGCCACCTTCTGCTAAGCAAAAATTACAAATCATGTCCCCACTCCACAAAGTAAAAAAAAAAAAAAAAAAAAAAAAAAAACAACCAAAAAAACCAACCCCCAACCAACAAACCCAAAACAACCCAACATAATCAAAACCAACCAACCAACAAAAGCCACAAAAAACCCAACAGCCAACCAAGACACAATACCCCCCCAAAACCAAAACAAAACCTCACAGCAATAATTAACCCAAATATTGAAATAAAATAATATTAAAATGTTATCAGCAATTCTCATGAACACTGATGCAATAATTAAATGGAAATAAATTAGCATTTTCATTCCACTAAATGAAATAAAAACAGAACCCACACACACAAAACCACAGAGTTTACATTGGAAAGACAGCTTAAAACTAACAAGGTTTAACTCAAAACTTTTTTTATTAAAGTATGAATGCATTTATGCTGGAGAACAGTTTACATACATTGTAAAGCAACAAGCATATTTTCTAGAGGTGTGGGCCCTCCTCAATATATCTCCATGCTCAATCTACATGCTTTACCACTGGACTCACACATACACTCTCACATACAAACACAGACACAAAACACAGACACAGAGCTATCTGCTTGGATTAGCTTTCTTTTAAGGCTTCTGTAAGGTGCCCTAGTGCCCCTAACATTACCATAATTACAAACAAAATTGTACAAAGGAGCAGCATTACTTGCAAAATCTGCTCTCAGCCTTAAAAAATATCAAGTGAAACAAGTTTTTCCTTTATTTGAGTTTTATTAAACATCTGCATTTAAGAAAGGCGTGACTGTATATCTGTGAACAAGGAAAGATACGGGAATCTTAACATGAGGTTCTCAACCAGAACAATGTTCAAACCTGACTCCTAAGGGACCATTTCCTTTGCTCTTTACAGTGAGGCAGCCCTGTGTGGTGAGACACTGCAGCTCCACCTCACCAGGGTCTCTCGACCAGCAATGAGGAAAGGGGAACGCAGAACTGTGCCCACCGTGCTTGGATCTCGACACACCTGAGGTTGATGAGAAGTCACAGTTCTTACACTGACACACCCAAGTGTCCCTAACTCTTCCCAGCAGGCTCCCTCCTGTGGAGCACATCAGGGTAGGATAATGCACAGACAGCAGGGCTGACTTGCTGAACCCAGCCACCAGGGAGTATTTTTGCCCACCCCTTTTTGGTATCCTGCAGTACATAGTCTGAAACTGCAACTACTGGTGATGGGTGAAAGACGTGGCAGCCAGTATATTAAGAAAATAGGTACAATGAATAAAATAAAGGATAGCATATGATATAATGTGTACATACAAGCATCTTTCATTTTTTATCTGTGAAATGTGAATTAACTGCAGAATGCCAGGCCATTAGTCTAAAAGGCTGTGCATGGCTGTCTTAGCCTACGTACAGTCAAAGGATCTGTGTGATGTATCATGGGGAAAGATTCTTCGGGAACCATTAGGGCTTTCCAGGCCTACTTGCTCTTGTGCATCAGCATCAGCCCGCAGCTAGGAGTGCCAGAGAAGCAACTAATAAAATTGTCTGACCAGTCTCCTAAGACAAACAGAAATTACTATACTTTATGGTATGCACCTGAACTACAGAGACGAGAAAGGGACAGTGATGGGAGGGTGACAGAGGTGGGGGAAGGAGATCTTTTTCTCACTTTTACAACAGCAGCAGATTTCAATGCAATGTAATTACTTTAATGATGCATATCTGTAGGTACCAAATTGCTCTTCTGATTTAAAAAGCTGGTCAGACAAGTGTTTGGCAGTCCTTTCATTACCCAGTTTCAATTGTTGCTTATTCATTTATCAGCTCTCATTCCCTAAGCCATTTCTGCCTTTGCTGAACTGTGAATGAGTTCAGTCAGCCATCATCAGATTCAAATTCATGAGACACTTCCTCCGATGAGCTGTTCCTGTGGATCCGGCCATCGCTTTTCATGCTGTGAAAAGTCTTCTTAAAGGCCTCCATCATGGCATGGGCCAGCTTCTTGGCCTCTAGCTTGCTCTCACACTCCACAGCGTGGCAGTCCATCTGGTAGGACAGGTCATCGTTGATCTCCCGATAGACCCAAGCGAAGATGTTTGGGCTGACGTTGTGGTCAGCAGTGCAGTAGGCTATACGTGCTACCTGAAAGGTATCCATGTGCACCGTCGCCTCACCTTTGAGGTCCAGATGATGCAGCCAGACTTGGAAAGGGCGGATTTCCAGAAGGGCATTAGCTGGGTAAACATCCTCCCTGGTGAGCGTGTGCTTCTTCCACAATTCAATGACTGGTTTTTCTGTGCAGCCTGACAAAAATTGCATCCCTGTTGTGGAAACCTTACCCAAATATGTAACCTGCAAAGAAGAGCAAAGATAGGTGAAAACACAGAGAGCAGACTCTGGTGGTACTTTCTGCCATCCATGGGAGTTTCACTGGGGAAATAAAAGCACACACCTCCCCTCACAAACTCCCAGATTTCCGCATTATTTTCAGTAAAACAATTTTCAAACTGCTTTCCAAATATTTGCTTTTGCAAATGCTGACTTCATCATTCAAATGCAGAGATTAAAGTGTCTGAGTTTTAAGGCATTCCACTTTCTTCACCTCCCCTAGACAGCCCAGCTTTAGAGCCCATGACTACCCCAAGCTCATCTTAGCAAGTGCAAGTGCCATTGGGGCAGGTCCCACGTAGTTGTGATGCAAACCACCACTTTTTTTTTTTATCTTCATACTTTATTCAGATTATTTATCTGACATAACATGACATCTGACATAATACTAATGTTTTTCAAACATTAGTATTAGGGAGATGGAGTCATTCTCAGTTTGATAATGCAAGGCTGAAGTGGGTCAGAAAAGCATGATCACAGTAGAAGATTTTAAACCGTTTGAATGTTTCTGTTCCAAAATGATCCTTTTTTTCCATCACTTCTGCTACTTCTACTTAAGTATTAAGCCAGGAATAGCTCAAAGCTGTTCAAAACTTTATCTTTGAGCAGGGCTGAGATATTTATTACATCAATTTAAAAAAATATGCTGTTAAAAAATCTAGTAATAAATCTACCTAAGTTTAATCACATAATCTCTCTGCTTTCCTGTCTAGTCTTTTTGAGTAAATACCCCTGTTAGGCAATCAGCACAGGAGAGCAAGGTGGTTTTATTGCCTTTACAGAAATTTGTACACCAAATATCAAATTCACTAGGAGGTCCACATCAAAATTCTGTATTAAGCCTGTGCAGAAACATTCCCCTAAATCTGTGCAGCTACTAATGAGGCTTCCTTCCCCTTACAGCTGAATGGAAGAATATTTTATCTGGGAAAAGTGATTTTCTCTAGGAAAGACAGGTCAGTGCCACATAAATGCAATTATGTAGATTATTCTATTTATTGCTGTTGTCAGGATGGTGCATTTAAGAACAACTATATGAAAGCAAAATTGTTCTTCATTTATCTCTTGCAGCTGTAACTGCTTGAGACAGAATCTTTTACCCCTTGCTTGATATCTTATAACCTCCTCTACATTTTACTCAAGGCATTCGGAAGAAAAAAGTAATCACATGCACTTTTCAAAATAATTTCTTCAAAATTCTGCATTAAACCCACAGTATAGGTTATTTTTATGTCGAAAATGTGTTAAGAAATGTAATGAAAAAACATGGAATTTCCACATTTAAGCACATTTAAAAAATCATAACCACAAGAAATACAGGATTTGTAACCCATGCAAACAAAATTTTCCAGAAGAAAAATATTTTGCTGCAAGTTTCACATGTTTTGTTAAACTCAGAGGCCTAAATCTAAGCCATAATTAAAAAAAAAAAAACTTATGAAACTTTATTGGAAGTCTGTGTGGCTTAATCATGCTTGCCAAAAAAGCAATTTCATAGCACTGACATTTCAAAATGGGAAGTCTTATTCTTTGCCTATAAATATTCATGATTTGCACTGGGAATACATTGAATCTTATAAACATTTGTATTTTTTTTGGAACAGTGGGAAACACAACAGCTAGAACAGTTAACAAGGCAAGACCTACCAGTGTTTTGCCTTATTTTATTTTATTAGTGATGAGAGTTGAGTTCCCTAAAGTACTGTAGAAAAACTTAAAAGAAAACCTCAGAGTTCACAGTGCCAACTAAACACATACAAACAGCATAGCCAGGACCAAAGAGGAATGTGTCTACAGCATACCGGGGGGTATTTCAACATATAACCAAAGTCAGATTGCTTTGAATGGGGCAAGATCATTGTGCAAATTTGCACATTCAATACATTCTCCAAAGGTTTGCTCAGCACTGCTTCACACTCACAAGCCAGCTAACAAAAGACAAACACTGTAAACTGACACTTGGGGTCAAATTCAAAGCCCATTGCAGCATCACAAGTCCTTCACTAACTTCAAAGAGATTTGCACAAAGTCTTTAAACCCCGAGGAGCAGCGAAATAGCCTCTTGCAGTTCGTCACTGCCCAAATACAGCTTTCAATCCCTGGCTGCAGGAGAGAGCTGCCACTACGGCAATATTTAGTCCCCTCAGCTGCTGGTTGGAGAAGCCCAGTGTCACCTGGAGACCGCAGAAATCAGCACCTCTCATGAGTGCACAAGAGGGGATGCAGGGAATTGTTCACTACTGGCTTGTCCTGAAGAGGAAGCTGCTGCCAGCTCATGAGCTGCCCTGAGCAGCAGCACGAGGATAGGGAGAGGGGAGGAAAGCAAAGGCAGTTCCATCCCAGGCAGCCAGTGTTGCTGAGCTCTGTGCTGCAAATTCACCCCAGAACAAAGCATCAGCTTCTGAGCATGGGCAACTCCCAAGTGATGCTCGGACACCTTCAGCAGCCAAGGAGTAAGTTCAGAGTAAGTTGTCACACAGCAGCATAAATTGAATTTAATGTTCTCCTCTGTTCCTCTGCAACACCTAACTGCAACCCTCTGTTGCCATCAATCC
Source organism: Anomalospiza imberbis (assembly GCF_031753505.1). Lineage (NCBI taxonomy): Eukaryota > Metazoa > Chordata > Aves > Passeriformes > Viduidae > Anomalospiza > Anomalospiza imberbis. The sequence continues at coordinate 15,637,920 of NC_089690.1, read as the reverse complement.
ATGTGTGTGGCCTGCTTAAGAGTGAAGCTACAAAAAGTAATGGACTTCCCTAAAATAAAGTAGCTGTATTTTCAGGGAAAAAAAAAAAAAAAAGCCCCACAGCGAATTACTCTGTAAGCAGCCAATGCAAAAGTAACTAATAATAAGATGGAATTCTGGTTTATCAAAATGGGATGTACTGGTCTGATTTACTGTCCCAGTTCTGTCACAGTATAACTGTGCAGGAACCTTCGGAAAGTTGCTTCTTTTTAACATCACTTGGAATCTCCATTATATAAATCTCATTTTCCTTTGAGGACACATCCATAAATATTTATAAGGTGCTTAGACATTACAATAAGGAGCTCACAGGAAAGAATAAACAAAGCCTCAACTTTAAAGTTTCTCCTGCACTGTGTCTGCACTGTGTCTTATATAGAAACATCTACACCTACTAGTGCTGTTACTTTTTTGGGTTTTAAAATGAATTATCTTTTCCTAGTTGAGATACAAGCATTTGACAAGAGTAGCATCACTGAAGCTCTTGGTGAAGACAGATGTCTAACACTGCATTACAGCATAGTCCCCTGCCAAAACACAACAGGGATACAGGGGCTGGTGAGACACCTCCACTCTCTGACCCACAGAAAGGTATTTCTCCCTGAGCTCAGAGTTACAAGGTTATTCCACAAGCAATGCTCCCTGCATTTTGGCTTCTGCCTCGACACATATCACAGCATACCCAGCTTTGTTTAAATGCTCAGAAACCACTGACCACACCATTACAGTGAAGCTAGTACAGTACAACCATCTTCCTTTTCAATTTCCAAGTCTGCCAACCAAAGGTCAAAGAACAGATAATTCATTTCCTTATCAGATGGAAAGGAAAGCTATTTTGAGGCAAAAATTCCCACTGGTGGTCTTTCCCATTTAAATCATTGATATCTCATCAGTGTGAAGCCAGCAGGTATTATAAAAAAATTACCTTGAAAAACCCAGAATTTCATCTTTAATAATCCTAGGAATGAGATGTGAAGGGCACAGAAAGACATTAGTAGTAGCAGCAGTAGTGATGTTGCTATAGTTATCGTTGCACGTACAAAAACACACTGAAGTGCCTGAACAGAATCAACTCCACAGCTTTACTGACCAGAAAGTGATCATTGGCAAAGACAGGCAAAGCCACAGCGCAGGCTGAAAGCTACATCTGTGATAATACAGCTCTGAGCACCAGCAAAAGTTCACCAGGACTGAATAATGCTTTTTCTTCCTCTGAAACTCTGGAAGTCACTTGATAGCAAACATCAGTCCAGGAAAATTACTTATTTGTGCAAGTGTGGCATGTCCTATAGTAGGTGTCATCCTATACACAGTGAGGCCAGGACCTTTATTCCCTCCCCTCTAGGGCTGTTAAGCACTGCCACTTCCCCAGGCAGCTTGTTTCAGAGTCATCATCCCTGGAAGTTTTCAAGAAAAACCTGGTCATGCCACAAAATGCCATGGTTTAGTTGGCAAGGTGGTGTTTGGTCAAAGGTTGGATTTGATGGTCTTGGAAGTCTTTTCCAATCTTAATGATTCCATGGTTCCATGATTCTAGCCTCAGTGCAAGGCAGAGTAGCTACAGGTTGGTTGTAACAACTAAATGATGATCAAGCTGTTGCAGCCTTTACTTGTTTTGGATACTGTATTTTAAGGGAGAAAAGGAATGCAAATTCAACTCAATGCCACTGTGTTAACCTTAAGGAGTGAAGGCATTTCCTATTATATCTTCTACCAGGGATAAGAGTATATTTCTTTATGGCCCTTTTAGTCTTTTGGTTTGTGTGTTCCATCTGTTCCACAAATTTCTGGAAGATACATACACACCTCACAAACATTTCTTGTGCATATTAAAAATGATCCACATTCTTTCCAGCCTTTCTATGGCAAATTTCAACGTCTGGCAAGCCACTGTCACCAAGCATGACATAAAATACTCTTGAGGCTTCAGCACCTCTATGCTTGCAAGCATCCAAATCTTTCATAAAAGCCAAGATGTTCTGAAGAGCTCCTTATTTCACCCTAGAGATTCACCAACACCAGTGTCAGTATCTGGCAAAACTGTCCTCAACTGAAAAATGCTGTGCCTTTGCCCTTTTGTAATGCAGCTACACCCATGTGACACATAGAGATGTCTCATGTCAAAGGACATGAAGAATAATTGATGCCATTTTTCATGCACTCTCCTGGAAACACAGAAATATCTGAGTACTTTGACATTGTTGTTTTCAGCCCCTTCAATCCAATAGTGTATAGTGAAAATGTCTTTTAATAACTATGTTTAAGAGCTTACCAACTTTGAAAGGACCAGTAGAGCAGCTGCCACAGACATTTACACTTCTAGCACAGTATGATTTGTCAGAAGTAATAAGGGGTTTTTCCTTTTCATACTTTCCTTTCCATCACTGATGCCACATTTTTCACTTGCAATTCATAGCAGACAAAGAGCAGCTCAGCTCCTGTGTGTGTCAATCTGACCTGAGATCTGACTCCCCAGTGGATCATATACCCATACGGCTCCTCATAAGCCTCACTTGGGCACTTGAAGTTAGGCAGTCAAATGGCTTTTTCTCCTTCTGTTCCCTATCCCCAGTCCATAGACTATCAGTGCTCCAAGAAAGCAGATCCAAGCTGTAAAGACCCATAATTTCTGCATTACAGGAGGACAGATGCTCTCTTGGCACAGGAGCTTGGCACAGGAACACATACCTCACAGGACTCTCATCTCTCTCACTATTCAAGACCATGATCAAAAGACCATATGTAAAATTAACTCCTTGTTTATTTATTTAATATAAGTATTTCTTCCATACCAGATGGAAGGGTCTTCCATACCAAAGGAGGGTCTTTGTCAGCAAAATCAACATAGAAAATGAAAAAAAAAAAAAATAGAGCACTGACCTTGTGCCAGCAGGTATTTACTCTGCATATTTGCAGTCACCAGAGGATGCCCTAGAGGATCTTGACTCTTACGCAAATCTTAGTAGTAGATGACTGTATCTTTTGTTGATCAGTGTTTTAAAAGTAACATTCCTTTAGCCTCAAATTTGGTCTAGTTGCAACTGATTATGTTTGATCAAGACAGTTTGCCTCACTTAAAAGTGAGGCAAACAGAGGTAATGAGACATTTTCTTACTGAAAACAGAACTTCTCCTGTGGCACCTGCAGGATACATGGCAATGAAAAAAGTGACTGTAAGGGTCTGTGTTAAGATGCACAAGTACAGACTCTCCAGTCAGCAAGTAAACCATCACAGAATCATGAAAACATCAGGATTGAAAGAGATCTTTAAAATCATACAGTCCAACAATCCACTCAGCACCACCACTGCAATCCCTACACCACTGAACCATATTACCCAGCACCAGATCCAGACACCCCTTAAACACCTCCAGGGATGGTGACTCCCCCACCTCCCTGGAAAACCTGTTCCAACAGCTGAAGCTTGTCAGTTCATCCCAGCCCGGCAAGAACCACCAGCCTATAGATCAGGTAAACTTGCAGAAGTTTTAAAGAAGAATGCAGAGGAGATTGGAAGAACAGCAGCCAAAAGCAGGTTTAGAAGGACATATTCATGTCTTGTTTAAAATTGCTGCAAGAACACATACATGGAGATGCTCCCTGGGTTTGCAGCACATAAGCAGATGAAGGATGAGAAAGTTCGAGCTTCACCTAGACTCCAGGCACATATTGTCAAGGCCAGGACACAGCAAGCTTCATCTCCACATCACTACAAGATCTGGAAACTTCTGCAAGAAGTTTCTACTCAGGAAACCTGTGCTCAACTTCACTGTAATGTCAGTGTTCCCTCAGTGGCATCTCCAAGCTGAGTGGTTGGGGTGAATCAGGGCTCACCAAAGAGTCACAGATTTAATGGCTGAAACTAGTTTTTCTTTTATCCTCAGTGGAGCTGGGATACAAATGGGACAGGCCTGCAGCATGCTGCCCAACAGCTTGGTAAGTCCTGGCACAGCTTTAATGTCAATAAAAGCAGATTTAGCTGTAGAGTCATTTTCAACATCTTTAATTAACACATCCAGCTCAAGAACAGCAGGAGCGCTCTGTGCTGGGCAGGGTACCCGTCTCACCACACCAGCTCAGCTCTCCTCACCCTAAAGCACAGTGACTCAGCCTCAGGCTGGCAGCTCGGGATTTAGAGCCAAAAGCTGCTTTTTGGCTCTGAAGGAAAAACAAAAATATCCCAGACATTCCACTGGATCACTGAGCAAATACCACGAACTGCATTCAAGCAACGTTTGCTTAAGACCTAAAAAAATAACTCAGTCAAGTAAAAAGGCTGTACAGTTTTCCTCTGCCTGTCACTGCTTCTTCACCCACACTGCCTGTGTCCAGCCAAAGCCTTGCAGCACAAACACAAGGGTCTTTGTGGGAACGGCAGGGCTCCTCAGCACAAAGAAATACATAGTAAATGCAGTAGTGTGGCTTACAGAAATATGTGAAGAACTTTTATTTTTGAGACAAAATTCAGAGGGAGAATAGACAGAGCTAGGCAACTATTTAATGGAAAATAACCATCAACTCTGAGGGCTGCCCACTGGATTAGGAGGGGAAAGAAAATACATCAGTAGTTAATGTCTGATTTATTCCAAGGAATCAAAGGATAGCTCCAGAAAAAGCTGGAAGCATCAGCACCTCTTCAGCAGTTAAGTCAACAGCACCTGACTCCTTTTGTGGGACCAAGGCTGAACTTAAGTCTTACAATTCCCGCTTGAAAACAAAAATAATAAACAAACCCAGCAAGAAATGCATTTGACTCTTTACATCTTCAGAACTCCTAAGGAAAAACAACTGCTGGGCAGCAGCTGCTCCAGTTGTGCATCTGTCCCCACAGCCACACTCACAGCAGCCCTTTGCAGGTGCTTTTATTTTCTCATGTATTTCTCAGCTGTGACTATGCAGCAGATCCTGCCTGAGCTGCCCCCCAGGAAGGGGTCACCACACAAGTAAGGCATAAAGTGATAGCACAGAATAGTCACTTTGGATATAATTCCCCAACTAAATGTCTTTGAAGTACAGAAGAGCTCTCATTTTTAGTCCATCATCGCTCTTTCAGGTTTTACAGCCTCCATGCTTCTCAGTAGCTGTAGCACGTGAAGGAGCAGGAAGACTTGGGGCTCTGTGAAAATACCTTTTCTTGAAAAAGGTTCTTCCCCAGTAGAAAGAAAAACATAATACCAATTTCAGTGCTGCTGTTTCTGAGGTTGCCTAGGAAAGCCCTTTAACATGGCAGCAGACAGAACAGGTGAGTTACTGTGATCCAGAGTGGGTGTCCCAATGTCCAGTCCAGGGCAGCATCTTGGGAATGGGGCTGTTCTGAGGGCACAGCTCACCCATGAAGAACTTTTCACTTCTCAAACACTATGCAGGACAAACACTCCAGGAACTGCAGATGATTGGCATCAAAGTGCAGGGCACATCTCTGAGATCCTGTCCCAGTTCTGAGTAAGACAGCCAAAAGCACAAAGACATCTCAGAGCCCCTCTTCATGGCCAAATAAACCTCTCATCCTCCCAGAGTAGAGCTCTGCCAGGTCTCCCACTGATGGCAGCTGGGGAGGGGAGCAGAAGACAAAAACCTCTGCAGAATGCCCACAGGAGTGGAACCCTCCTTACCCTATGTGATCAGCCCATCACCAACACTATCCCACACTGCTTGAGGAGGACATGGGAAAACACATCAATATTTGGCAAGTTTAAGATTTAGCAAATAAATCTACTGGAAGAGAAAAAATTTACCCTTGATGGCTTAATTTATAAGCTCTGAGAGGAAAAAAAGCCAACAAGAAAAAGCCCACAGAGTCCACAGGCCAAACAGCCAGTGTGGGGTAAATAAAGCAGCAAGCCAAACTCTCCTGGAAGACAATCCTGAGAAACACAATGATCCAAGCTTGTCACCTTTCATTACATCAGGCTGCTGCTCAGCTAGTCTCTTTATAAACTACCCCAGGTATTAAAGTACTGCCTTCAGTTAGACCTAAGAGCACCTGACTTCTATCCAGTGACCAGGAGTCTCTGCCTCACTGGCAAAATAGTCAACCAAGCCCAAACATGACCTCAGCAAGAGCCAGCTCTGCTCCCTGCAGCCTCCCATTAGCAACAAAAGGATTGCCTCTTGCATTTCATTCTCCACTAGACAGGAAGCTCTTTTTGTGGTTTGGCTTGCGGGGATGAATCTGAAATGAAATCAAGTGGAACTGGCAAAGTGCAGTGAGCTTGCAGTCAGAGACTCTTTGGTCCTGGTGTGAGTGGAAGATTTACGCTGCACTATTTAAAACTCAAGAAATCAATTTCATTCTAGCAGGAATTTAAAAATGTTGTTGTGCAAGACATAACTGAATGAAAAAATACATCCATCACACACAACCTCAGCAGGGCTGCTGGACACCCTATTGTACAAGTCGATGATTACTTTTATTCCCAAATATTTTCTTTATGTTGCTATATAGATCACTTTCCTCCTTTGTCTCCTTTCATTGCCTCATGTAAGTGCATCTCTCTGTACTCAGCTACCACTGGGTTGAAATTAATACTTGGATAAGCCAGTTGATTTCCCATTGTCTTCAGGAGTCTTCACAGGCAAGAAGAGAGGTGGAGGCAGCCAGGAAGGTGAGAAAACCAACCCACTCTGCAGCCACTATTGCAATTTCTTGAAGTTTTCTTCACACAAATTCTTCCAAAACCTTTCCTCTGCTACCTCAAAACCTTCTCACCGAGAACATCCCTTCTGCCAGGAGAATGTGGCCTAAGTTTGCATGACCACAATCTCCCTGCAAATAGACACCTACCTTGACGTTTATGTTCAAAGCACACACAAAACCTTTTTCACTACACATTCTTTATTCACATGAGGTTGAAACTGAACATGGAAATCTGATTAAGCACCTCATCATGTTTCAGAAAGCTTTTTAGTCCTGAGCTCCTCACAGCTGTGGTCTCATAGCAGAGGGAAGGAGCCCATGGACACAGAGGGGAGCAGACTGCTTTTACTTTGGTCCCCTTCCCTTCCAACCCACAGAAAATTCACTTTGGCACCAGTCCTACAAAAACTTTTGTACCTCATGGAGCATGCAAAGAGGGAGTACAAGAACAGTTACGACTTCAGCCACCTTTCCCATTGAGGCATGTGTATTTTACATACTGTCCAAGACTTTGGGTACTGAAGCACTCCCAGAAAGCCACATGGAATGCATGTTTTTCACTATCTTTTATAGGTAAGAGATCTGTCCTCAAGGTTCTCTTCTTTGTGCATTCCCCAGGAGATCCTTGTGTTTCTCCTTTAGTTCTTCCCTTCAAAAGAAGATGCCAAGTAATAAAATTGAACAAAACCTCTGTTACTAAGAGATTCAGTTCTGGAGATCAAAAATCTCAACTGCACTTGATTCCTGGCACAACTGGACAACACCTGAAATTAAGAACAAAAGGAAAAGGACCCAACTTCGGGAACCACTGAAGATGACTACAAATTTGGATTGTATATCAAAGGAAGTGTCAGGTCTACATTGCAGAAAGAACAGAAGTAATGCTCATAAAATTATTTCAATTCTTCCTCCCCCAAGTTCTATAAGACTGGTACCATTCAAAAAAGGGAAAAAATTACAAAACAAACCACAGAGACTCCCAGAAATAGCAGTACTTGGTCCTTCTCCTGTCATTCACACACTGCAAATGAAACGCATTCCCTGAGGAGTACAGGGGAACACAGAAATATCAACCCCATACAAATGTAATTGTACCCACATCCCGCAAGGTCTCTGATTGAAATACTCTGTCATTACGTTTACATCTCCTTCATGATCATTACATGAAATGAGTTCCATGACTTAACAAAACCCTTCGAGATTTTTCCAGCTCTCACAAGTTTTAGCATCTCCAGGAAAAGTCTTATTTGAAGGCTGGAGAAGAAGAAATACAGTGCCTGCACTGGGATGGAGTACTTATACTGCAGCAATGAAAAACAGACCTTGCACATTTCAACTTACTAAAAAGCACTAAACACATTATGAAGAAGAAAATATAGTTAAACAACTCTTTTTATTGCCAAATGAGTCCTTAGATAAATATGCCTGATTTATCATTTGTTTATGTTATCAAATCCTGGATCCAGGCCACAGCAACACAGGGTCTACACAGACCAGAAAGAATACAACCTCACTGCCTCTAAGGTTTATGACGCTGTATTACAATTAAACCAGAAATTTCCCATTCAAAAATGCAACAGTATGTTAGCAGACTAAACAGAAGACTTTAAAGGAATAAATAGGTCCCAAAGATTATGATGATGGAAGACAATAGCGCCATACAGTTTTTAATTCATTTCCAAAGCCATGGTTCACAGTGCCTCCAAGGTCCTGTTTTCACAATGGATTTAGTGCTTGCCTGTGTCTTCAATATAGCCACTTTGCATTTAGATAATGTTTTTCCAACCAGCACAAAAGGACCTGAAAGTGATCCTTAGGCCCTGTGAGTGAATTGGGTATTCATCAGGCTCTCTGGGCTCCAGAGATGCTCATCTCCTGCGGATTTCTGTCTGCATCAGGAGGCTTTTCACAGTGTCACAGAGGGAGCCTCCTTCCTTTTCTGATTAATTTAATCACAGTACCACCCAAGCGCCTCTCCCAGAAAAGCTAATTGCCTCCAACCCATTCTCTTGGCTGTATTTCACCTCTAAGGTGACAAGCCTACAAAGCAGCCAGAACCACCACAGCCCTTAACCACCTGCAGCAAAAACCAAGACATGGAGATTTCTATAGTGCTAATTTCAGCCAAGATGAAAGGAAACATTAAACCTAGGATGGGAGAGCCCGGAAAGCAACACTCCAAAGTGAAGGACTGTCTGGAGGAAGGAAGGGGACTGGGGCAAAGGTCCTCCTCTCTGGGGACAGCTCTACTTATCACTGCTGCAATTTATGTCATCTATTACAGCAGCTTGCCCCCAGTACCATTCAGATGGTTGCAGGTCAGACTGATCACTATTCACACCAGTTGTACAGCAAGCTCCTAGAAGCTCCCTTCATATCCACAGTTCATCTCTCTGTATTGCAGAGGTCGTGGCTTTTATAAAGGGCAGAAAATTCATTTTCATAGATTCCAGTGGCCCTGAAGTTGAGTTTGCGAAGACAAAATTTATAGCAAGTAGCCCTGCTGTTGATCTTTTTGATAAAGGACAAACTGGTGAAAATTTTAGAGCTCTAAGGAAAAAAGAAACTACTTATGAAAATAAAGAAATCCTTCACTGTTTTTCTTCACAGTTAATATCTTTATGCAGTAATGAATATCAGCAGCTAAAAACATTATAATTCTATTTTCTACTTTCCAGTTTGCAGTCTGGCAGTCACTGGGCCATGGCCAAGCTGTAGGGAGCAGAGAGCCCTGCACAGACTTTGCCACTGACACTCAAGAGACCTTTACCCAGCTGTTACTTGGCCTAACCAGGGACAGAGGGCCAGCCCTGCATAAAGCAACACTGACTCTGAAATGGCTCTTCAGCATGACAACAGAATACAACTTCCTAAAGAAATTAACATTATAGGATGCCGATGACATTCTCTTGAAGCAAAATGCATCATATGAAGCAGAGGCCATTCTGTAGCAAAATAAGCTCAAGGAGGTCTCACCATGCAAAAATCAACATATGACTATGACTGCAATAAATAGATGGTAAAAATCTCAGAACCTTTATGATTGTTTTCTATATAAACAATTACTCCAACAGTTTCCATTAACAAGGTGTTTCACAGCTCTGTAACAAGCAAAAACTCAGTCCCATTTATCATCATCCTAGAGTTACAATTTTCTGTATAGTTTTTTAAATTACTTAATAGAATAAGCAAATCTTTTAAGAGCTTAATAGTCCTTGATCATATCAAACTAAGAGTATAACTAGTGCATAATATTTTCTCCAGCACTTTCCAGGATCAGACAGAAAGGAAGAATAAAGAAGCAATGTACAAACTGACAAAGCAGTGGCCAAGACAGGAAAAACTGCTCACAGAGGAAGGTTTCTCTTCCCCAGAGACCAGGAACCAAATATTTCCAGGCATTTCAAGAAAGACCATGGGTTTTGAGTGTTCTCCCCCTTTGCTCTGACATATTGACAGAGAGATTTTCTAAAGAGCATGGACAGCAATGTGTGTCAAGCATTTTAAGAAAAGCTGACCATTCTCTCAGCATCTAAAAATGCAGGCAGAAATTTGGCAAGAGGAATTAGTGTGCGCATTAACAAATAAAGAATCACTCATCCTGTAAAGTTCTGTAGCTTTCCCCATGCAGCCCAAGGCAAGCAGAAGTAAAGTGTTCCTGTTACCAGGGAGCCTGATCCAGCACTGATATGAGACACAGCTATACTTTTATGCAAGGATTAGAGCCTCTGCTAAGCATCATCTAACACTCTCATTTCCTACCAAAGCTGTTATTATTTTGGTTAAATGGTTTTAAATAGAAAATGACATGTATTTTAGGTTAGTTATGCATGAGCTTAAATATGACAGCACAATAGAAAGCAAACAGCATTTTGGGTAAGAAAGTATTTACTTTTTGCTGAAAATACAGATATTTACAGCACAAGCACACACTATATTATTTGTTTCCTATTATCTGCTTCTAGCTTCCCACTCTTTTCCTCTGCTGCCTCCTCATCAAAACAAATTGGTATCTCTTGTTGAGCCGAAACCAAGCAGAAGATCCTTTAATTACAGTGCAAACCCACAAACAGCATTAAAGCTCAAACCATGTATGCAAAAATCAAATCTGAAGAGACCAACCTAGCTATTCCTGGGAAGAAATCTTATTTACAAGAAAACATACTGCATCTACAACAAATTCATGGGAGGGACAAAACCCACAGCAACCAAAAAAAAAAAAAAAAAAAATCCTGCACTGTTTCTTACTCCAGGCAGGAGCAACCAGTACATGATATTTCTTTGCAGGATCTTGTTTACCTTTTCAAGGAGAAAAAGCTGAAATAAATGTTAGACCCCTCCTGAAAAACCAATTACTGTGGCAGTCAATACAGATGTAATTTTTCTTCATTCATTTTTGTCATTAGCAAGGTCAGATATTTAATTTTTTTAAGTAGTTATAAAACAATGGCCTCTCCCTTTCTTACAAAAGCACCAGAGAGATTATAAAAATCTCCACATTAAAATCAACTACCGCAAAAACAAGGCAGCCCCTCCCATGGCAGCAAGATCATGCAACTGCAGCACAGCCCCTCTGGGGATGAACTTGTAACACCCAGAAATGGCATTAATGCATCATATCATAATGCCTGTCACAGCCTTAGGTTCCTATGGTCCCAAATTGTTCAGCAGTGCAAACAGACAGCTTCCTATCTGCATCCTTAAAGTGACACTATGCTATTCTAACAGGCTATGACAGACACATATGTACTGCAAAATAACTCTATTGAATTATTTATAACACTTTTCTTCTTAAAGAAGCATTTAGCAAGCTGTATCATTAAAATACAACCAGCAGCTCCCTACATGGCCCTGTATATGCCAAATTCAGAGTTCAAAAGAGGAGGTGATGAATAGCATTACTGAGGGAAAATGCAAGGGCAATTTATGAGGGAACAATGCAATTAACAGAACAGAAACTGGGCTCCAGCAGCCACGCTCAGAGTGCTATTCCTGCAAAAAGAGACACGGCTTTCCAATGATTGCAGTACTTGGGACACTGCCTCATTCACAGCAGTGTCATTAGAGAGGTGTCTCCCAGCACGGCTGGGGACAGGGGGAGCAGTGGCCTTGCACCACCTCCACACCCAGACTCTTGGCAGAGCCGGTTCTGGCTACATAAACACTCAAGAATAAACAAATACAGAGGACAGGTACATATGAAGCAAGATAACTCCACTACCTTCTTGCATCTGCTTTCTTTCCTGCCTGTCATTTGCTCTTCTTCCATCCTTTGCACCCAGAAAAGTGCAATCCTGGCAATGGACAAGTGCCCCCTCTCACCCCCCTAGCACTGCCTGCACTGGTCAGCAGATGGAAGGAGGTGGGAGCAGCACCTGCTTGGGACACAGCCCAGGCAGAGTGTAGAACCTACAGAAACTACAGCAAGTGGGAACTTTATCGCGGCTGCACATTACAACACTTTATCTAGGGAAGACTGGAAATGTAAGGAACAGATAAAGAGCCACAACATGACCAGGAGAAAGCTCTTGGGAGATATGCAGCTGTTTCAAGGGCGGATTGCAAACCAGAGCACACCTATCTCAGGGAAGTGCATGGATGTCCCTGGATAATCCATAAAGATATTCCTGTGCTCCTTACATCAGTCAAATGTAGTTAATGTGATCATGAACCAATGACTAGAATGAACACTGTAAGGTTTACCCAGACATTTTTAATTTAAGATAGTGGGATGAAATTTTAGAAGGTGAACAGAAGAAATTCCATGGAGTGATCCAAAAAGTGCATCTCAAGGGTGGGTCATACAGTAGAGGATACCAGCCAGAACGGCTAATAAAAACAGAGAAGCTGTGAGATCCCAGCAGAACTGCCACCTGTGCTCTCTTGGATGTGGTCCAAGAGGATGACGGCACGGTACCACAGGCCAAAGCAAAACCTACTCTCCATTATGTCAGGCTGTTGCCCTTTGGAAAAATACATAACCAGCACAGCTAGGTTTAGCTAGAGTGAGCTTTAGAGAAGGCAAAAATCACTTTGGCTACTACTTATAGATTGGGTTTGGACTTGCATTAAGAACTGTCTGGAAGACATCATGAAACCAAATATTGCTCTTTGATGTAGAGTCCAAACTGCTCTGGAGTTTCTTGTTAAAATGAAAACCTTTTTTTCCTTTTATGCTTTAGGCAAAGGAGACATAACGTCCTTCACACTTTCCAGCTAACACTTCAAACCCTTACACAACACTATGTCAGGTATAACCAAACTCTAATTAAATCAAGGATGCAATGGCAAGAGCAGGCTTCTTCTTGCTTGCATTTTTCTACAATTCCAGTGACTAAGCCGCCACCTTCAGGCACCTACTTTTTTTCTGAAAGGAAAATTAAGTAAGCACACACTGTAAAAGAACAGAGGAGAATTTTTTATCCAAGAGTGTTCAGCAAGTGTAGAAAAGGAGATAGAGCTCTGGACTTTGCCAAATGGCACAATCATCTAAAGTCTGGAAAAAATCTGAAAGAATCAACAAAAGACTAACACAAATCCTTCCACATAAATGGCTAAAGACACATGGAGCAGCTTTCATAACTCTCAAACACCTTGACCTAGGTACACGTACAGTCATTCTCTTCCTAAGTCTCTTCCCATTTTCTCTTCCTAACCTGATGAGGAATGCAAACTCTTGGAATCACAGTCTCTTCCACTTACATATGCACTTCTCAGCAGATGCTTCTCAAATGAACAAAGCCCTAATCACTCCTGAAGGACATTATCATGAGCACAGCACTGCCAAATCACCTAACACCTCATAGTCTGAAATCACAGTGACTTCCCAATTGAAAGGAGCTATAGCTCTTCTGTTTTCCAACAGATGATCAGCTTGAAGTTATTAAGAAAATAGTGGGGTTTGTGGTGGGTTTTTTTTAACTAAGAAAGACAGACTGGTGTCCAACTCTTTAGCAGCAAAGCAACAGAGAACGGGAATTCAGCAAGATCACAGAGCAGAACTGACCTTGAGGTTCCCAGTACTACATGTCAGCCCATGTGAATTTACTGGGTGCTTTGGCAGCAGAGCACAGCACTGGTGTTCCCTGTTCCCTCTGCAAAACAGCAACAGCTAAAGGAGAACAGAATTCTGACACCCTTGAACAAGAGACGGCGTAAAAGCTGGTCAGAAGAAAACCAGGGCCAGAGCTGGGGGCCGGCCCTGTTAACTCTCATGAGGTAAAACACACATTCCTGCTAGCAAATGACAGAGGAAAACAAAAACTCTTCTCAGCAACAGCAGTAGTAATACCTGTCCAAAAACTTTGAGTCCTGTGATGTGGTCTTGTTGGATCTATCATACCAATACAAACCAGGACGTAAAATGACTTGAAGCAACTGCAAAGCCTGGGCCCTGGTTCATGACTCAAATACCAAATAATTATATGGACATATATCTGAGGAATTTCATCCTGTCCCAGGTTATTCCTAGCCACTGCCTAACAGGAAGGTTGTTTCAAGTTTGACCCACTCTGCACTTGGTCACCAGCATTTGTGATGTGGAAGAAACAAACACGATTTTAACCTCTGGCACAGAGCACAGGAAGCAGAAATATAGTGGCCAGCACCGTCTCCTGGGCACTGATGTCTGTCATTTGAAGCAATCCCTGGTTTTAAATGATGAAGCCTTTTAGATACTTACTCCCTCACCATTGTCTTCAGCAGCACAGTCCATGGTCATTCACATCAAATGTCTCTGACTGAAATTAAAATCTGGAAAGCTCACAGATTCCTGACAAAAAAACTAAAAAAGCCTTTATAAACTGTGTTTTTCAGTGAGGAAATCTGTGTTTAGCACATAGAACTAGATGCTGATACACCAGGTTTATGCAGAACACAGTATACATTGAGGTCATGTAGGGAAATGTGGGGGTACTACTACAGCATCTCCCAAAAGAGATGAAAGTAAAGCTGTAGTGCCACAGTGTGAGTAAGAACCAGAAGCCAAGATAAATACTCTGCTTAGCCCTAATGTGGTTCAGGCACCATTGTAATAGGTATAATTGCACCAAAATTGAACAGGATCAAAATTAATTCTGCTGGCTCATAAACACTTCCAGCATGATCAAACCCCTTGGAAAGGAAAGCTCATGGCCACAAAGACATGACACACTTGATGGGAAAGCTAGATTAGTGAGTTAAGTTCACAGAAGTTATTGTGAAAGGCATGAGATCACTACAAGATGACAGAGGAGGCAAAAAAAGGGGGAAAGACATTGTATACTAAGACAGCAAACAACAATATCTGGAAATCCCAGGAAGTCAGAGAAAGTGCCTACCATCACCAGAGCATTTAACATAACTTTAAAAAAAAAGTAAGAAACTGAAATTTCAGTCCTGGTCTGACGTGGCCTCCCATCACAGGAAGGTGACATTTAAAAAGACTGTTTAGAGAAAGCTGGATGATGTCTGTGCCCAATGCCAATCTGTAGCCACACAATGCCACTGAAGCTACAGTCATTAGTCCTTCCTGGGGCTGTGTGATCACTACCAGACACCAGGTGAAACAAGGAAACAATCAGCAGTGCATGGGACCAACTTTTCCCACTTTGTCAAACACAGTTGTTAAACTTAACAATGTTCTGTGACACACACAGCTCCAGAGGGAATTGTAATTCTTTCTTAGCTGCAGAGATATCTTATCTTCACTAGGAACTAGAATTCTATCAAGTGCATTTATTCAGAAATATTGCTAAAGTCCCAACAGCCGCCTTCACAGTCATATATGCAAAACAGTAGGCTGGAATTGCCCATTAATCTAACAAGAGAGAATTAGGTTGATGTCAGGTAGTTTGAATAGTAATTGTAGCATGAACTAGACACAGTTCACAGAAATAAAAATTGTTATAAACAGTTCTAGAGCCACAGAGTATGATGGATGACTTGTTATGACACTGAATAATGTTTTAAATATTGCACTGCTTAAATTCCAGTACAAAGCACCATATTCAAATTTAGGGTGACTCAAATTCGTTTCACACCAAAGGTTTGCCTGACCTATAGTATCTTAATTTAGAAATATGGGTACAGCCAGTTGTCCATAAATGGTTTTGCCAAGAAAGTGAACATGATGTTTTATTTGCATTCTGCATGATTAAAAAACAACTTACTCAAACTACTGGGAGCTTTTGGTCCTGTAAACATAGTGAAAATCTCAGTCTTGAAATGAATCTTGGAAGCATCACCAAAGCTGGAAGAAAAAGCTACCACTGCCCAAACCAAACTAGGTTATGGCAATGGATGCAGCAGCTTGAACATCTGCCTTCAACACCAACACTCTTCATAATGGCACCTTCTGGAAGCAAAAATATTCTAGCTACCCAACCAAATACCACTTTCAATGGATATTTTCAAACTTTGATCTGCCCTTGGCAACCCACTATTTTTTATGATATACCCTACTATTTTTCCTGGAGTAAAAATGATGGGAATATTTTGGTTTATTTTTCTTACTGCTTGACAGCTAATCAAATTTGATATTTATATTGTACTGGGATAATGAAATGTCAAGATGGATATTATAACAACATTTCTGAAGATAGTAATTTAACCTTCAGCAGTTCAATTTGATTTGATGGTGTCTACAGGCTTGCAAATTATTGTATTTTAGAGCCCTGATGGCAGAAACAAACCCTTCCTCTCTTATATTGCTGGGTCTGGAGTGCCACTCGGTGGCCAAATACAAACACTCTTCTGTCAGCAGACACCTCCCTAACACCAGTCAAGTCATGTGGTAGAGTCTAAGTTTGAGATACACTGGATTTGGAAACAGTCATTCTGCCTTCATTTACCTGACAGCCTAACACAATGAGGAACGTTTTTATTCCTCATATAAACTGGGGTCATGAAACCCTGGTGACAGTCAACACATCCTCAGTGTGGCAGAGAGCCTCCAGCTCAACAAGCTGAACCTCACCTCTCATTTCAGAAAAAATCCAGCTGCAACAAACATGTCCCCTGTGCACAACACACAGAGAGGGACCTGCAGCCCATCCTTACCAGTGGATATCTTTGAATCCTTAGCACTGTGAAACTTATTTAATTTTAAACCTAAATAATCAAGTTTCTCTACATAAACAAATGTGCCTATTCTAAATTAAGAAGGAATCAGAAACTAGGGTGGAGCAGGCAAACAGAACTTTATAAAAGTGGGAGTATCTTTACCACTTGTACACTACCATCACAGGAGAATGAATTACTATTTATTTATTTATTCACAATATGACATAACTCCAGGCCAGTGCTGAATTTGCATCACTCTGACCTGGCCGGTTTCAAGGGCAAAGCACTTCCTGTACCATCAGAAAACATCCACTTCCTCTTACTCAGCTGCCTCCCAGACACTGAGGTGCAATGGGGATTTTTGTGTTCCTACTTGTTTTTATTTATTACAACTGCAACAGCAGCCAGCAACAGCACTCACATTCAGCATAAACACCACCCAGGCAGCAGGTGGTTAAAAGATGGAGAAAATTAGTTTATGCATGACTAATATCTTTCATCATTCAGAGAATAAGAAAAAAATCACTCCTAAATTTAAAAAGTTCCTCACAATCGAGTTAGTTGCACTGTTCCTTTTCCTGCTGGATAGTACAGTATATAGGAATGGAGAGCAGAAGTGATTATCTTGCATGAAGAACTGTAACTATTGAAATGAGATTTCATTACATCAAAAAAATATCAAACATCCTTTATTATTAATACCTTTACTGTAAGCTTTCCAAATTGCTAGCCAGCTCTTCCCAGAACTTTTTTTTTTGCCTCTTGTTTTCTTTCAAGGGTAAAAAATGGCTCACACTGCATTTAAGAACTTTAATCACTTTTACATGGCTATCTGAATAAACTCCAAATAGGTCAAATTAGTATTCAGTGTTCTTCAATTACCCATCTACACTGGTTTAAAGAGAGGAAAAGTACTATCTGATTATAAGTCGATATCACACCAGAAACAACTGTCAAATATAACACAAGGCAGGAAAAGACAATGCATTCTTAATTCAACAAGACATTAACTCATCCTGCATCAATCCACACCACTGGGCAAGGCTTCTGCTGGGACATGACTCATACATGGGCATCAGTCTATGGGAACAAGAAACTGCCTGTAAAACCAAAAGTTGCTGCACAGGAGACTTGTACCCATGTGGGCAAACCTCAGAGGCTCCGGGCCTGCTGGAATGTGTGTTTGCATTGCTCACTTCAGCAGAGCCTGGGATGCTGGAAATATTCACAGGGATACAAAGTAAGGTCACCACAACTGTGCCTGTACTGTGGTACCAAAAACATTGCTTTCAAAAGAGGAAAAAAAAAAAAGGAACAATGTGAAGTCATCACAAAAAAAAAAAAAAAAAGAAAAATCCTACCTGATTTTTGTAAAAAATCTGTGAGCTCACTGTTCCCTATGATTTCATCAGAAGAAGTAGCATGAGAAGCAGCTCTGACATGCAGAAGGTTCTTTGTAGCATCGTTTTCTTAAACCAGAAAGTGGCAAACTAACAGTGACAGTGTGCTGAAACCACATCATCCTTACACAGAGGAGGTGCTAGCAGGGTCCTAAAGGATGCCAGCATTTCCATCAAATCAGCTACAAAGCCATCATCTGGTTTTGCCCTCAAAGTTATCAAAACCAGTATATTCCAAATACCTTTAAATCCCTGTGTTCTAATAAAAAATGTGGTCCAACCAGTGAACAACTGCAGGCAGATGCATTCTGTGTTATTCAGCACTTGAAAATTAAAAAAAGGGATATGATTTGCTTAGAGTAGGTGAGCTACACACCTGAGATATGAATTGCACACCTGAGATGGTAACTGCACACCTGAGATACCTGCCACAACCAAATTTCAGGGAGACTGACATCTAACCTTTTCAAGCTGGAGGAGGCCAGTGGTGGGCTGGGACGACCCCACAGAGCTCCCTGCCATGGGAACAGAAAGCTGAGCCAAAGCGGTCAAGAGCCCAGTGAGGAGCACCAAGCTGAGCTCACCAACTCCTTGCACTTTTCATGTGACTTCAGTGAAGTGCTTAAGCACAGGAACCTACCTCACACTCTCTGTATAATAGGAAACATTGACTTTTGTGCTTATAAACAGAAGGCTCTTGAAAGAGCTTTAATCCCCAGCAGAACCCCTTAAATATTAACATTCTGAGGGCTGATGTACAGTAAGGACTGTTCACTGCCAAGGCAGCTCAGAGAGCTGCCACATGCATGCCCCATGCCCACAGCTGTGCCACATCTGCCCCAGCAGCAGCAGCTCAGCTTGGCAAAACAGGATGCCATGGTCAAACTGCTGCTTAATCTGCCCCTCAAGTTCATTTGCAAATAGACCACCTATATTCTTCCCTTCCAGGACACAGCTCAGCCATCCTCTCAAATGTCTCTGAGTAGCCCCCCACAGAGGATTCAACTCTGCCCTCTACGCTGCAGCCTTCTGGAAGAACAGAAATAATTCACTGCAACAGACAGATCTTAAGTGGGATTTTGCACTCTTTTTTTTTTCCTAGGAGCTAAAGATGGTAGTCAAAATAAGCTGCTAATACAGCCCTTACACCCCTCCAAAATGCAATTCATATCTTGGTAAGCAATAAACCTAAGACAAATGAAATGAAAATATGGAAGGAATAAGATAGGGACATTTAAGTCACTTCTGTGACATGACCAAAGCTTTTACTAATTGCGAAACTGTGCTTTGTCCATTCAGCAGCCCATTTTTCAGCTTTTCATTTAGATAGAGAGGCCAACATTTAGCATAAGCAAACAAAAATCCTGAAAATTCACAATAGGTGGTTCCTGTTCTGAGACAGCTCTAGTTTATCACTATTTTTTTCTTTATTGCTATTTAATGACTCATATCATGCAACTCTTTCCTTATTCCTAATGTCTGCTGATGAAATCTCCTCTAGAAAGATAATACTAGAATGCCTGAGGGAAAGTCAGAGAGAAAGATAACTGCAAAAAAATCACAGGAGTCATCATTTCCTAAGTCTGCATTGAAACAGATAAAGCTTCCATTGCCAAGATTAGTTCATATGGTACAATATATGGGGAGATGGACAGATCTCTTTACATGGGATGACAGGATGGATCATTCCATCAGATATATATGCAGACATATATGAAATAGCTGCTTTGAAATCAGCTGAGTAACTTTTGATTCACAGCCAGAAATATAAGGGCTAAAATGAGTTTGCTCTGTGACTTGGCAGCTGGAAAATCCAACTGACTGTCATAGAGAAGGTGCATCTTCTTTTGCAATACAGCCAAGAACACTAAGCAGAAAAACATAAACCAGATGTTATCTTAGCATATCATTGCATACAGACTCATTAGTTACTAACTAATTTCATGCACAATAACCTGCTAAACTAAAGCTGTAACTGTCACAAATGGTGCTGCTCCTATTTCATCATTACAGGTGATTTGATTCACCTTGGCTAAATATGAACCATACTGCAATTACTGAACAAAGTCATTAACCCAGGTCTTCACTTCTATACATACCCTAAAGAATGCACAGCAGTCCTAAACATTTTTATATGGGGTGTTTTATATCATAGCAATTAATATAGTCACCTCCTGCTCTCAAATTTTAAGTAATAAGTCTGTTTCCACAAGTGTGTATTATCTCATTGCTGGCCAACGTCCCTGACAGCACAGGTAAGTGAAGATGTTTTATACTGCACATAATGGGAAATCAGAGATCTATCCTGTGAAAATCAATAAACCCCACATAATTTCACAACTAGGCTTGCAGAGATTCCTCAGGGATTTCCCTGGAGAATCATAGCTAAGAAAACTGAAGATATTGTAAAACCAATACTAGAGTGTTTTCCAAGTGGGCAGATGACTTAATTTCGACCATAAAATTGCTATGACTTAGTAAAACATACAGTGAAGTCAGGCAAAAATAGAAAGACTTTTCCAAATGAGCCTGCACCAGCTCTGCACAGCTTTTGACACCAGCCATGAAGCCTGCTATGACCAGGTGACATCCTCCCCTCATGCCCCCAGTCCTACTGTGCTCCCACACATGCTGTGCTGGCTGCACAGCCATGAGTCTGGCTGCAAGGCACCCACTGGTGCATCACAGTGGGGACACATCCTCGATCCTCTAACCCTGTGCCACACAGCAGAGTGGGATTGCCCAGACAGCAACCTGCAGGATAACTGGAAAGCAATTGCACAATGAAAGAAACTCTGCAGAAAGTAGAAAATATTTTCCACGTTTTCTATCCTCTGGAGATTGCAGAAGTCACGCACAAAACCCTACTGAGAGAAACTAACTGTGTTCAGTAGATCATGCCTTTAGAAAGACTTGCAGGGAAATAGGAAAACATTCTGCCAGAGGCTGTGGCTGCAGCAGCTCATTCTGAGGCTCAAGGAGCTGCCATAGGAAATGCATTGCAGAGGTGAGTGCCAGGCTTCCCCCCTCTTCTTGCTGGGAAGCATGCAAGGACCGCAGACCACACGCTCTGCACTCCTGATGCTCCCTTCACAACCTGCTCCCTATGCAGTACAGAAGGCAGCACAGAAACCTGCCAGGATCAAGAGTTTTCCTACAGCCTATGACCCCACATTTTAAAATCCAGCTTGGTTTGATTGTAGGTACCTCCTTCCCCACCACCTGCTGTGACTCCCTATGCAGAGCAGTGCCTGCCTAGATGTGGACAGAGAAGAAAGAGCATCCCTCCCTCCTCCAAGCATCAGCTGATGCTGTCTGTCCTGAGCAGCCAACTGAAGCTACACCCATGCGAATCCTCCAACAGCATAATTAAAGGATTCCTCAGCTAAGCAGGAAAGCGATTTATCCTTACAATTATCAGAATGCCTCACAAATCTTCCAAGGGCCCTTCCAACGGCGCTGGATTTGCACTGACGGAAAGAGCAATTGATTCCACGCTGGCAAAGGTGGATAATTCAGGGACACGTTACACTGCAGTTAATATAGCACAGACAGAGTGCTCTCAGGAACACCCGTGGTCCTCTCTAGCTCCAGGGATAAAACCATCAAGGCTTCCAAGCTAAGCTGCTGCAGATGAGCTCCTTGAAGTGCAGGTCTTTCATCACGGATGCCTATTTGATAACTGCCAGCCCCTAAGGTAAATAATGGATTTCCATTTCAATTGATAAGCATCATTTACGGTGCATCAAAAGTACCTCTGTCATGGAAGGGATTAGAAAACCAGGAGGTGCCTCAAGAAGGCCTTAAAGCTTTTGGGAGAAGATGAATTTCTTCTCCCAGATCTCCATCTTTTCTCATTTCCATCTCCATAAACCGTATTATTTTTCCACCCGGTTCTGCAAATCCAGGTAACTGGTAGCAATTTTTCTTAGGTGGGGGAGCACTGGTCCAGGGTTAAATAATGTTTTGCCAGTTTTGTAATGTCATTAAAAACCAAGGAAAACATTTGTGTTTGCTATGACTTTGATGTGAAATGCATTTAAATGAAGTCATTTAGGCTGAGCTTGGGGCAAAATTAAAACCCCCACATGGCACACAACCACATAGGAAAGCAAATTCACCGAGCTTTGCAGAAATCATTATAGAGATCCAAGCAGAAAACCCATTGTTAACTTACTGTAAGAATGACTAAACTACAAGGACAACACTGAAACATTATAGTCAAAACACGTAATCTTGAAAGAATTTAGGATTTTTCCTTGAGGCCACTGCTGCCCAAGCCCCCAGTGGGTCTGTGCACAGAATTTCTATTGTCTTCAGCAGGAGACTTTTGTATGGAAGAATCACTAACCAAAAGATTATTTCATGCCATTGAAATAGGTGTTAAATGTTTATATTATATACAGACATATACAGAAATGCACATCTTTTCAAAAAATCTTAAAAATCAGGCATTACAACACATTTTCTCAATCATGAAAATTAGAAAGGGTTCCCTGAATTGTTATCAAAAGAGAAAGTAATTTTCAAGAAATATAAAATACGTAAATATATTTGTTTGATTACTTAAAGACTTCTTCCAGAATTCAGCTCATCTTTTAAATACTCCTACTTTTCTTTTTTCTATATCTTTTGAAAGAAAGATAGCCTACCTCATTTCTAACCCAGTGATCCAGCAAACCATCTGTGGCATATGTGGCAATACCTATCCTGATATCAGAAACCATATACCTCTTCGTCTTGAAATACAACAATAAAAATATAAGTTGCCACACACTTACTATTTACTGCAGGACACCTCCTCGAACTAACAGGCCCCCCCTCCAGCAGCGCTGGCAGCCGCAGCCAGTGGGCTGAGCATGGTTACTTGTCACCTTAGCAAAAGAGTGACTCAAAGAAGGGACCTACCTGGGACCTACCTCCCCACCACTGCAAAGACCCCAGGAAGTAGGGCTCATCTCAGCCTGCACTAAGAGTGAAGAGATCTCTGTCATTCTAGTTATGGTAGTTTTATAGCTGTGGAGGGGTTTTAATACTTTCTGAGACTATGATAATGTTAAAATTAGATACTAATTACTCTCAGTATTTTGTTTAGGAACTGCTCCTTAAATAAGGCAAAATTACAGTCAAGCCAACCAGAGTTTGTTCTGTTGGATAACCCAATAGCATCATCCCAGTGATTTGGGATGAAGCAATTACACCACTGTGATCCATGGCAATGCTTAAACCACAACGTGGGGAAATAAGACAAGACAAAAGGAAAGAAAAGGGAAAAAAATACAAAAAGGAGAGTTCTAAATGTGGTTGTAATTGGTTAGTCACCATGATCCAAAACTGAATGCCAAAGACCTGACAGCTCACATTTGCAACCTGCATCTTCTAGCAGCCAGAACTTGTTTAAATAGAAATAGTACAAGGTACTCTAAAAAAAGATACTCTGCAGGTTTGCATCACCACAGACTCATGCAGCCTGCAAACACTACCTCTTCTGGGTATACGATGGCCACTTATCCTGCAAAGCAAAAATCCAGAGCAAGACAAAGTGGAAGAAAATGCCCAAGAATAGGTAGAGATGCTCTGTCTGTGGGCAGCTCTCACCATGGGCATGGTGCCATGTCCATACTCCTGTGCTTGGCTATATGCAGGTGTAACATGGAGAAAATACCACACATGTAACACGGACCCAGATGTGAAAATAGTTAGTCAAAGCCACAATTTTTCTTAAAATACTAATGATAAAAACAATTCTGTTTTATTCTGAGCATTGTTAAAACATAATACAGTGCAAGATAAAGCAAATTAGAACAGAATCATGAAAAGTATCTAGAAATAGCAGTGTAATTCCATTTCAGATTTTGATTCAGTTACTGTGCTGGAACAACTCCAGGTTTCTACCATCCTGTCAGACTATAATTTGCTACCACATATATGAAATCTTCCTCTGAGTCAGTGCGAAGGAACTCTACAAAAACCTGAAGAAGTCCAAGAATCTCAGTACAACACAAGAAGTTCAAAGGGGAGTCCAAGAATCCCAAGTAAAAATATTTTGCTTTTTACAAGTATGCACATGTGGAAAAAGTGCCTCTGAAACAATGGCAGTTTGCAAAACATCAGCACACAGAAGTGCTGAAATTACCTCTCCACCCGACAGCAAAGTGTTTGCAGCTGCCATACCATGCTCTGATCAGTTAGAAACCTGTGTGCTGCATTCCCTTCTCCTCTCCTGAACCTGGAGAGGAGGGAGAAGACAGTTATGACACTTCTTTTGGTTTTTCAGAGCACAGTACACCAGTTTTTCTTAAAAAAAAAAAAACTGCATGTTAAGAACCAAAACCTCTTAATCTTGCCAAACAATTGCTTCCACTGAGCGACACAAAGACTCCCTCCTCCTTACTAAGATAGCTCCATAAGGCAAGCTGTATTTTAATCAGCATTTCTTGCCCAGACAGTACTTTTCACTGAGCACTTCTCTCCCCTAAAAGACTGCCCAGAAAGAACCACCAAAAATTTAGTGTTTTAAAAAGAAGTTTTCAGGACCATGAGATATGATCTTTAAAACCTCCTGCTTCTGCCTCTGCAGTCTGTTTGGGTGCCAGCCTTGGCAAATACAGTATTCAGCAGGGACAAGCATGGAGACAAATAGCTCAGCCCTCCTGGCTGAGAAAGAAAGAAAGCCAGAAAGAAATACCATAAAGTTCTCTGTAAAGCCCACACCAACAGCTGCCCTCAGCTATGGACTGGGCAGGCAGCCCCAGCTCTCCAAGCTGTGTCACTGCAAGATGCTCTCACCCCTGGTACCACAGGACTGCAATTCTGCGCTAAATGAGTAGCCTTTAAAACAAATTTAGGAGGTCGTGATGTTTTTCTTTCTTCTGGTATCCATGTCCAGAAGCAGTAAAGGGCACTTTTCATATCTCTGCTCTCAATCTGAAAGCAAAATAGACAATCTTTAAAGGAGAGGTAGAAGGAATGGCCTAGAAGCCATTTTAATCAAGCAAGAGTTTGTTAAAATACAGGAGCCAACCAAAACTCAGGAGGCATGTCAGATATGAAGAGCATATTCTGCTCACCTCCAGGCCTTACCCAGCCCAATACCGTGAAAGCCCACTCAGGAAAGAAAATGAAACAATGTGACAGCTTGGGTGCCCTTGCTGTCCATCCCTTGTTATTCCATTCATGAAAGCCATCTATAATTCAACATGCCCAGATGACAACAAATCAAGAAACAAAGCACAAGAGAAAAGCAAAGGACATTTTCTCAAATGAGACAGATGTGTATAATAATAGAAGTAACAAGAAGAGACTGTGTATATGTGGTCCAGGTTAACAGACTTTTCTGTGAACTTCCTGACACTATTTATATTCTGTAGGACAGGAATATGAAATTATCCTGAAGGCAACAGTCATCTCAAAATGAGGATGTGCTGTCAGTCGTCACATAGCTGCAGAGCCCCTTCCCTCCATGTGGGCACTCAATAGGTACACTCCTGTTCTGCACTGTATCTAAAGCCCTTGCACAACAGGTTCACACTTATGTAGAAAAGATTGGGGTTTGCTTCTATAAATCCTACATGTTTTACAGTTTCTGTTGTTCTTTCAATATAAGTTGAAAAATCAAGCTTCATCATCAGCTTGATTCATTCCTGTGCTACTTCAGCTAAGAGGCAGGGAAGAGAGTAGAGAAGGGTCTGGGTTTGGCTCCAATTCACCATTTTCAGGGAAAAGAGACTGAAAATGCTTTGGGTCCTGCTACAATAGGTGCTGTGGAGCTGATGTTACAGGACTCCTAGGAAAACAAGTTCTTACCAGATCAGCCTGGCAACTAAGCAGCAACACCCATCATTAAAATCCCCACAGCTTTCCACTTAGTAGAGATGTGTGTACCTGCAAGATGGCCCTCTGGGATCTCTTGTTACAAAGTGTATTACTGTACGAGTGACTGGGAGCAAAAACATGCTCTCATCTGGACTACTTAGTTAAAACTCCTGTACTTATTCCTGCTGCAACCCACTCAGAAAACATACAGCACTGACTTCAAAAGTGAATTAATTACACAGTGGTGTCCCTCATTCACAAGAGTTACATCCATGAAGGATCTTCTTCCCTTGCCCGATTCTCACAGACCTCCTGAAACTGCATTACTGAGCTCATACACCAGACAAAAATGCTATGCCTGCATGTGCATGTGCAAAATAAAATCTTATTAAATCATTAGTCATACAGAGCCTTAAGACAGGGCAGAAAAACACAACTTATTTGTAGCTGTTTCATAATTCGACCCTGCCTGTGATCCAAAGATGATACTTTGGGTCAGTGCTAGATTGGCCAATCTCTTCCATGCACAGCACAGGGGCCACCACAATGCTGAATGCAGCCCACGGCAGAGCAGAAGAACCACCCCTCCATATTCCCTTCGAGGGGCTGAGACAGCACTCCCTAACACACTTGCCCATGTGACAGTGACTGGGGTGAAAGCTACAAGGACTGGTTTTAAATGTACTTGTTATTCATGGTCAGAGTATCTTTACTTCTCCCATCTGCACGGAATTATTGCCCCTTTCAAAATTGAAACTTGGTACAGTTTATTTCAAGATGACTTTACAAGGCCTTCTATGTGATATTCATTTCAACAGCTCTCAAATATTGCACAACAGTCATATGATCCAGTGTGTGTGTTTTATGAGACAGACATGACACATGAAAATTAAAAACAGGTTCCTTGTCTGGAATACAGAGAGGGACTGGAGGGGAAAAACAAAAAAAAAAAAAAACAATGCAAGTGTACGCCCAGAGATCAGGGTGGAGGGAAAAGGGGAGGAAAAAACAGGATGAGACGTCAGAGTCATGTCATCCTGCCCAGAGTGAAAACAGCTTTCCTCAGTATGAAAGACAATTAATTTGCATAAATTTACAGCACAATACAATTGAACTGTGCTGCTGTATTTCAGGACTGGCAGTAAGGATTGCTGTGTCTATAGCCTATATGCCTACAGTCATTTATCAATAATTTACAATATTCCCTTCTGCAAGCAAGACTTTGTAATTGCCCTTGCATTTCACATGACATTTTCTGTAGGTATTACATTCAAGGAGAAACACAGAGAATCAAGTTTTATATGCACAGGATTTAAAGTTTATTTTGTAACCCATAATCTAAGCCCTCAGTAAGAACAAGGAGGTATTTCCTATGGTCAAGAGTATCCTTCTACATGTTCTGCTAATCACAGAGGATTCAGAGGTATTTCAAATATCTCAGTGCTGATTTGAGTGCATCTCTCATTCACACTCACCCTCCAGACTGCACAACTAAGCAATTTACAAGATCACCAGAAGCTGCAGTCATTTTGGTCTCTTTAACTTTGAATGTATTTTTATTGCCATGTATGCATCATATACTATACTGGGAACAGCACAGGCAGAGCAGAACACCTCTGCCTAAGGAAGAGTGCATAGCAGATGTCTCTGAGCTTTTGCAGAGGTCACAGCAGGAAAAATCACTTTTACTTTGTCTGGCTTGATGTTATGGGCTGAGACAAAGAGGCTCCCTGTTTTAGCCAAGTGTACTTCCTTGGTCGAAGGGTTATAAAATAGGTAATTTTACAAAGTTAGGTAACACAGCAGGTGTTATATTTACAGCTATGTGAGCATGAACAGAAAGACCTGAGGTAATCAAATCTCATGCTTGAAGGATAAGAGGATTCATAAGATGATCACCAGCTGAGATCAGGACTTATCCCACACCCCTTAGGCACCAAGCAATCAGCCAGGTGCAAATTTCTTTTTGTCTACTTTTCAGTTTCTCCTTTTTCAAGGCATCTGCTGCTGGAGGTCAAATAGAGAAAAAGATGATGATCAAGGTCCATTTGTTTTACCCCATGTAAGCCAAGTGCAGATGAGAGACAAATAGTTCAGCACACACAAGTAAAGGGGAGGCAAGCCTGGACTAACCAAAATGCTTGTACTACTCCATGTATCTCAAACACAAACCACAGGCTTACAAAAAACCCAAAGCACTCCTCCAAACGTGTGAATGATTCACTTTTGCTGCCTCTCTCATTGGTAATATCCCCAGAGTTAGCAACATTCTTGAAGTAAACATATGTTCCATTGTATGGAGATAGACTATTTCTCAAACAAGTTCACCTCTGTGGGATCTTTTGGAACATGTAATTTTAAATTAATACCATCACAACCATATGCATTTTATGACAACCTCTCGAAAAAAATATTTTTAAACATAGATGTTTATTTTATGGGGAACTGAGTGCCAAGAAGCAAATAAGTATAAAAATATATAACAAAAGAACAAAAAACATTTCCTTTGAGTGAGAAAAGCCATTGGAAAGGAACACCTAAGAGCATTTTTATAACTTCTGTTCCACAGCCTACTCAGGACATGCAATACACAAACATCAATTGGCTCTGCCTGTATAAGCAGTTACCCCAGCTGTGATTGCAAGGGAGTATTTCCACCAGTAAACAACCACTACAGTGCCTATTGAGCCTCTCTGCACACACAAATATCAAAAAATAAACAAGTACCACAAGACGTATTCAATCATAGTGAATTTTAAACTGCCATTCTCTGTTCTGCAGCTTCTTCTTTTAACAGGTTTAATGAACTATTTATGTTTGTTTCTTTTAGTATTAAAAAATGCAGAGGTCAGCAATCTGCTTGTCAAAGGCACGCTATTTAAAGGATAAAAAAAGGAAAAAGGCAAACAAGAGTCATAATATGCAATAGTACCCTTCAGCCAAATCCAACTGCTATCAATATCAAAGGAATTGTCATCATGAACTTCAAATAGGACTAAAAATCTTATCTAAAATTATGGTTAAAAAAAAGCAGCTTTCAGACAATGAGAGAGCAGGGGAACCGACTGTATGATCAGGAAAAAATATAAATAAATTGACTTAATTTAATCTACATTCATTGACAACCAAGACCAGGACTAAACTGCTTGCTTCATACTCTCCACTACTGCTAGTGCAGATTATCATAGAGGAGCAATCAATCTCTGTTCAATCTAAAGTAATTGACAGCAAAATAAAGGCAATAATGGATTTTCTTCATGGTACTCTGTGAAGAGGAACATAAGGGCCCCAAGATAATATTAATTCTGTGGGCTTAAAAAAATCCTTATAAGGTTTGGAATTTATTTGGGTTTTTTTTTAAATAAAATAATCTGGAAAATTGTTCGTTTGAGCCAATCTTTTAAAGAACTTGTTAAAGAACTTGCAAGTAACATTTCCAGCCAATGCTACTTGCATTTCATATTGCTCACATCCCTGCAAAAACACTTTGATTTGCTTTGAGACAGGATCCTGTTTTAGTTGTCTTGAAGGATGCTAAAAATATCACCTAGTAAATTTGACTTGTTCTTGTGTGCATACAAACTTTCACGTTTATATCTGACCCCCATAAAAAACATGAAACCTGATTAAACTTTGTGCTTAAATGTAGGCAAGGGTAAATATAATGTTGTCTGTCTTACAAAAAAAAAAAAAAAAGGGGGGGTGGGAGGGACGGACAGTGTCCACTTCTGTCACTCCTACATGTTACCAGGTAAATCCACTCTGATTCACCAAAACTTTGGTTAAATGAATTAATTTCATTTCTCACCACAAGGAAACCATGAGAATTTACTTGTGGTATCAATGCCAGCATGTTCTGCTATCTATCCAGTAGAGCCAAGCATAATCACTCTCCTAGTTTTTTCGTACAGTCTCTACAAAATAATTCAGAGATGGCCAGGGTCTGTGTCCTCAATCCAAATCTAAACATTAAGAGGCACAGAAGATTTTCAGAGACACACTTTCAACACTGAAACCTCATACCCATCTCCTGCCCGAACTACTGATGGGTGTGCAATGTAACTGGACTCAAGGGAAAGCCAAAGATACAGGCATTATTCACCATTATTCATCTTTATAAGAAGATCAGAACAACAGTGGCCAATGCTATCTTACCTTTCTTTTATGTTTAGAAGGGAGAGAATGAAACACCGGATAAAGCTAATATATATTAACTGTGAGGAATGCATGCTGGTTTGGGGGGTTTCATTTTCTACTAAGATCTCTGAATTTTACAGCTGGGAATAGCAGCCTGAGCCATAGTTTTTTTTATATGCTGAACAAGTATCTTAAATATCTTATATACATTTTGATTATGTCAAACTGTTCCAGACATGAAAAGACCATGGGTTGCTTTTTGCTATACAGCAAAGGCCACAATCATTTATATGATCTGGACCCTGAGCAAAAGAAATCCAAAACAGATTTCACTCAGTAGAATATGAACAATATGTTTCCTATATTACACAAAATGTAGTTGGCTTTATATGCAACACTCCTCTCATCTTGGAGGAACTTACAACTGTGCTTTATATTGCAGTGGGGGGATATCAGAGCAATCCTGTATGTTTAGAGCAGTTGCTGTGCCGTTATACTGCCCTAAAATGAATAGGGAATTTGCCTATGAATATACAGCACTCTATTAAAAATATCTTTTCATATCTGTATGATCAGGCAGCACGTTCACCATCACCTGGCACATGCCCCCTAATACATTTCATGTTATTCAGCTCATCAGCTCTGGAAGAATTAATTGAAAAGATAGCCCTGAGATGTGAACCAACACACCAGCTTAACCAAATGCAGGGCTAAACCACAGGGCATCTCCGGCTCATTCACAATGATGATCCTCATTTATACCTTCTGTCAGCTGGAAATAAAGAAACACTTCATATCTTGAGGCTACAGTCAGGCATGACTACAGGATAATTTGTCTATTTACTGTCTGATTTCCACAGCAGCATGAGATACTAGGGAACTAGGCAGCTTTTTTATCTATTTATACCCTGCTTCCCTTTTAACAACCATCCTGGGGTAGGGGGAAGAAAAAAAATGTAAACTCCTCATCACCTTGCAATCTCAGAAAAAGACCCAGTGCTTTAGGGATGACATTTGTGAGACCTTCCTCTCAACTACAGCCTGGAGTCTCACACTTCCTTCCCACCCCACTTGTGCCAGGGACCAACAATCCATGCACAATAATCATAAAGAATGGTACCAAGCTCTCATCCAAGGCTCCTGTCATGCCACCAAGAACTATTGGGTTAACCACATATTTGCATGTTTTAATTGCACTTTCTTGGCCTTTAAAGACTACAGTGGAAAACTGGCAGCAGCTTGTTTTAAGTGGATGCAAACTTCAGAGAAAGTAGTGAAGGACATTTGCTCATTTCACACCCTGGGTCAAATTCAGCACACTTGCATTTTTGCACAGTCATGCTCTTAGAAGAAGAAAGCATTTATTAAAAAAAAAAAAAAAAACAAAACTAGCCCTTGTTTCTTGAAAAGACAGCAAGGCTTTCTCTCATGTACTGGGAAATCTCATTCTTTGTCTATGCAGTTTTACAAAAACATAAACAATAAACAATGAACTTGAAGCAGAGAAGTCAATTATTGTAGAAATTACTTAATCCTTTGTAGTTGTCCTTCATGTAATAAACAAATTGTATTTCTGTCCTATACACTGTTTAAAGGCAGTGCCTTATAAAGGATATTCTAGAACACACCACATAACCATTGCTGTAACTTGTATGCTGTTTTTTGGATTCTCTTCTGAGAAAAGGTAGTGCTGCTTTGCAAAGGCAGATAAAATGAGACAGAACTCGTTCACTCTGCAGCTACAGATTAGTCACTTAAACCTCCCCAATTTCCAGTCTGCCCATGTGTATAATGGGGCAGCTCTGGCCAGGATTGTTAGGAGGATTAACTAAGTGGCACTGAAAGGCCTTGAAATCTGCTCAGTAAAAATTATTTCTATAAAAGTGCATGTGCATAAAGTGCTAATTGATGCCAGCTGGCCTTTCATCCTGGGCAGCAAAAACAGCTCTTACCACACACATTTCCTTTAGTGGGCACCAGCAGCAGATTTTTTTTATTTCTAAATTCCTGGGGTTTGCCTTAAAACATACAAACCATTTGATTTTCAGGAATTTTCCATTAGGAGATTGATTCAGCAATGTATTTCAAAAATTACCTTGATTAACCTTGCACATGCAATAACTGTAAACATTTTAACACCTTTCAAACTGAGAAATGAGCCCTATTTGCAGTGCTCAATTATAGATTCAGCAATTTGCATCTTAGAGTCTGCAGCACCCTATTCATTTCCTAGAAAAACATGACAATTTACAATGGCTCTTGAAATGAAGCAGAAAGCTGCTGTTCCTGAACTGGCCTTATCTGACAAGGCAGCATCAAATGAAGATACATAAGTAATTATTTTTAATTTCATTTCCCCTCTATGCTGCAAACAACCATCTTTTCTGGAGCCCCTCCTTCAGCTGCAGAAATTTGGAAATGCTTCACCTGCTTATGTTTGCTGATAGACGCCAGAGGAATTTTCACTTCATCTGTTTCACAGATGCTCAGACTCTTTTCTCAAGACACATCATACAAAAATGTCTCCAAAATAATTAGCAGAATTTTAGTCGGCATGACTGTGTGGCTGCACGTAAAGTAAAGCTCAGACAGCTCTTAAGAAATCGAAGCTCTGGAATGATGTCTGGGACCTTAACAGCACTTATTTAAATCTTGCTGCTTGACACATTTATAGTTTTTCATGTAGTCGAAAGGGCAAAGGGGATGGTATGCAGAAAGCTGCTACAATGTGAGAAACATCATGAACTTCTATAACCTCTTGTACTTATACTGACATGAAAGTAATAGCCAGCAGAGAACAAACATGCAATCTAATTCAAAGAGAGGGAAAAATTATGCAAAGACCTCTGTAATCATTGTCTCTGTCTCACTTCAAAATAAAATTCACTACCTTACTGAGAAGCTACCTGAACAAAAATAATCCTATGAAATATGTTGCAATAATATCATATTTAATTGAAAGATGCCCCTCGTTTGGCCATTTGCCTGGCAGTGCAGTCATCAAGCAGGGCTCTTGACCATCCCAAGCCTGCTCCTCCCTCCCTGCTCTTCACCATGCCCCATCAGGCAGCTGAGCCACAGGCAGCACAAGAGGACTCACTGCAAAATGAGGGCACGCTAACAAATCCAAAGAGACAGCAAGAGTGCCTCTTGATAGTTCACAAGGCTCATGCTACCAAGTCCAGGGGATAAATTACCTGAACATCTCTGGTTGCACACTAGTCTCCCTGAGAGTCTTCTAGTGCCACAGTGAAGGACTCAAATTGCAACCCTTTTCTCCAAAACGATAGGAATTTAATTCCCACTGGATAAACTCTTGTTGAGAATATTTCAAAGGGCCACAAGTCACCGATGTCTGATTTCAGACCGATTGCCACATGCAAGTGTCCTTAAAAAGGACAGGAAGGGGGATCTAAGGAATGGGATGGCCAGGATGGCCAACCCTCCACCCAAAGCCACACCAGAGAGCTTTTGCTTTCTTTTGTTTCTCTTTGGATGTAGGAAGGGCTTATTCCTGTTGGCTTAGGTTATCAACATGACAAATGCTCAAAAAGCTGCAGGTGTTCACCCCATTGCCTGCAGGCACAGGCAGCTGCCCATGTCAGGGACAGTGAGGCGCCTGGGAGCACACACAGGATCCTTGGGACTCCTCCCATAGTGGCCCTGGCCCCTGGCTGGGGGCACTGCCAGGGTCAGAACCCTGAGTCACAGAGCAGTGGCCAGGAAGGGCCTTCGAGGCCCAGGACAAAGCCAGACATGTCCTCACTCTCCTCTGCACCCAGATGGCAGCAGGAGCCACCTGGCCCTAAAGGATGGAGTCACCTGAAGGTAGAAGACACACAAAAACCACCCCTGCTCTGAAAATGGCCAGCAGCCACCAAGGAACAGCAGATACCCTCACTACAGCCCCGAACCAGAGCCCAGGGAATGGCTCTGGGAGGTGACAGCCATGCTGGGCCTGGGGCAGCCCTGGGACCAACAGGTGTAGTCAGCATCCCAGGGAGGTACACGGATATCCCAAATCTGTGGCCTGATCAATTCCAATTTATTTATTTACTTACCTATTTAACCCAGGCTCACTTGCTGATGACAGTACCACACACAGAACCTGAAAATTTGACACAACTGCAGCTGCTGAGCAGAACCAGGACACAGAAAACTCACCATGTGTCCTCCTGTCCATCTTTGATTTAGTGACCCACAAACAAAACAATTTTTTAAAAGGCCACATTTGCACCTTAGGTAAACGTGCCCACGAGCATTCAGTGGAGCACCACAGCAGCAAGAGGCAGCAGCAGCCATGCCCAGGGAGTCAGGCAGGCAGGCCAGCAAGTTCCTTGAGGGCTGCAACCATCCAAAGCAGCTCCACGAGAGGCATCACCCTGCCAAATAACGCTCAGTGGCTGCTGGGGTGCCACTCAGGGCCCTGGAGACCACTGGTGGCAGGGCTGGGAGCGGGGATGCACAGACATGCACAGGCACCACAGCATGGAGCTGCATCCAGAGATGTGCCCTGCTCCAGCCAACAGCCCACGTTAAACCCCTTCAGGGCACTGCTACAGCAACAGCCAAGCTCGTCCCTTGCTTTGGGATACGTGCTGTCTGCATAAAACTGATAACAGTGAATAAAACCTTATGTACAGATAAGGAAAGTCATGCAGAACAAAAACCTTACAGCAGTCCATCAGTAAGTCACTGGTAATTAAAGTCATTCAGTTTATCCTGACTATAAGAAAATGCTATAAATGGTTCCAAACTTAAATTACATATAAAATATATTTCTTAGATGTATATAATTTCTTCCATTTGGGAATGCAGAGTGACACAATTTATTTGGCCTTGTATGAAGGCCTGCAAATGCAACTCAAGGCAAAGCTCTGGGGTGAAAACACCTTTCTTTAAATCACTATTACGCTGTTTCATAAAAATCATTTCAAGAATTACTTAATATTTTTAACGTTTCTGCCTAATAACAAATGACAAACAGCACTGCTTCCCATAGGCTGTATTCAATTACTTTGATTTTATTAACAGACTGCTTTCAATCAACAGGAACTCCAAGCCACATGTCAAACTAGAACACCAGATTCTTAAATAATATAACTTAGCATGGCAGTTCACTCAAAGGAAGTATGCCAATTTATACTATAGCAAATCCAATCCAAAAACTGCATCCCATTAATGATAATTCCCATGGGGATTCTGGCCACTGTGGTTACAAACAGCTGACAAAGCTGAAGTGTATTATTGAACTATTTGTAAGAATGAGTCAGACATCAGCACAGGGGAATTACTTTCAGCCTACAGATAATGCAGTCAAAAAAGCAGCTTTCAGAAAGAACTAAAACCAGTTTGTTTTCTGTTCATCCTGTTCCAGAGAACACTCAGAATCCACTACAATGATAGTCTCAAAATAATCATAACACACATATATTATCTTATTTTTTTCTATTTTCCTGATCTCTCCCAGTTTACTACTCAACTGTCTTTAGGAAGATCATTCTCTAATTTTGGAGATATTAATTTAAATCTCTTTCTGAATTGAAGCTTGCTTTCCACCCATTTGAAAAATACATTGAGGGATTGGGAGACAACAAATACTGAAATAAAACAAGTCCCCAAGGATGAAAAAAATTCTATCAAATAACTACTCATTGACAAATCTTTCTCAGCAAACCGTTCAATGAATCTTCAGTGAACTTTAGAAAGTACACTTATACTCTTCCACCTTGTTCGTCTTCCAAAATTTGCTCATTTAAATTAGTTTCCTTCTACTTTAAATGTTTGTGTATCTATTAAATATAAGGTTATCTACATCTCAAGTTTGGGATTATAAAGTGCAGGTCACTGCCATGCCATTTAAACCTTGAGAGCACTTTAATCAAAATATCATGTCATCATGACCTAGCTGATTAATTCAGTAACTCTTTTTCCTCAGTGTGCTATACTCAAGCACTCAGAAAGAAACATCAGCTTCCAAAAGGGATGGACCACAACCTCAGTGGGTATTTTGTTTCATTCAAGTTAACAGGGTACTACCAATTCAACATTAGTTTTTCATTCACTGATAAAACATGATAAACTCAATTCCAAATTCACATTGCTGTGAAATTCAGTATTTTACTTCTATGGCAATCTGTATCATTTAATAGGATCTTGCTGTGAAATGACTATAGGTGAATATCAGAGATTCCTGGGTTAGTTACTTTCAAGGGAAGTTCTTAACTTAGAAGTACTTACTCATTTTCCGAAATTTTAAACTTGATCTGTCTCCTTTCTTAGAGAAAAAAATAAACAAAGCACCCTCATACTTCTGTTGCACCTGTTATGCCTGTACAACCTAGAGTCCCAGAGAAGAAAGCCTACTGAATTACCACCAGCATCAAGTCAAATATTCACCATAGTTTACAATAAAGGTAATTGATCAGCAATAGATAGCAGGCATCAGGTCTTCAACTTGCCCAGAAGCATTGTAATGGTTATTGTTATGAACTTCTAATTAACTATGCAAAGAAAATAATCTTTTAATGAAATAAATACAAGAAGTTATTAGTCTCAGACACTGACATCCAAATCCTGGAATGGAAAAAATTCTTTCTCTTCTGAGCTAATATATTTATGCATCACATTGCATTGCAGAAGATATTGCAATAGTACATGGAGAACAGGATCTCTTCTGGAACTAACAGAAACAGAGGTGGCACAAAGGACCCTCCTTTCTCTTATGACATAAAGCATTTTGGATTGCAACATTAATTTACATTCCTGCAGCCCGTGCACTACAGCCATGGCCACTGGTACCCCATCTGCAGGAGAATGGATCTGTAATCCAATTTCAGCTGCTTGCTTGCCAGTGTCATTTGCTCCAGTGAGAAGCTTTCAGCACACAGGACTGGCCCCAAAATAAGACTGCTGGGTTTGGCACAGTAAAGCTGTAACCAGAGATTACAAATTCCCAAGAAGGCTCATGTTGGCTCAAACTAGGCTGAGCAGTGGGTACCCAGTGCCAAATGCAAATTTTGCAGTATTCTAATGGAAATCAAAGAAACAATATCTATGGCTTCAGGGGAAGAGCCACACAGAATACCTTCACAGAATAAGCACACATGGCTTTGTTGTGAAAAAGCACATCTGAAAAGATCTGCCAACACCTCTCCCAGCACATTTCATGCTGGTGAGTGGGGGGCTGGGGGGGGCATTGCAACAATGTGAGGGAGCAGCAACCGCAGAACCAGAAGTTTTTTTGATTCTGTTGAAGAGTAACTTCATCTGCTATGAAGGAAGGGTGCCTACTCCTCCTTCTCCTGAAAGCCAGCTCACAGCAGAGTTCCTAATGCCCCGAGGCCACGGAGAAGCAGCACCTTCCTGTATTCTCCAGCAGCACAACCCACAGCTCCATCCTTACCTTGCAACAGCCACACAACGACAGAAACATTTCTCAAGGACACACTAGAACAAAACAATTGACAGTGACTGCAGCATCTGCTCAGCCTAGCCAACATAATAAATTTCAATCTCATTTTAATTTTTGTATGTCTAAAGCTATTAGGTCTTAGATACTTGAACTTTAATTATTATGGAAGCAATTAGCTCCTATGACCAGAAGGCTTTATCTGAACAATTGCAATGAGCACAATATTTTCATAAAAAATAAATACCCTGACACATCTGTAGCTATCTAGGACCTTGCAACTGCCACTGTGCTTCACACTGGTGTCCTGGCTTCGTGCCAGATTGCAAAAGCTGGAAATTACTGGCATAAGCTGTATGACATTGTATATATGTATAATTGAAGATTATCTTCTAAGGTGTTCTGTAAATTTATAATTTCAAAATTTAAATATTTCCCGCTGTAGAGAGATTGAATTGGTTTTGAAATTTAAATATTCTTTCAGAGAAAACTATTTTGGTACGTTATCTCCTACAAAGACAGCTATAATTCAACAACAGCTCCAAGTACCCTGAAAAGTGGTATTTCTAAAACTCACAAAACAACTTACATTTGTGTTTCAAGATACAGAAGTATTCTGTGGAGCTTTGTGCATCAAAAGAATTCCATTAGTATATATTGCTTTTTAGTACCTTCATTCAATGCATTACTACTTAATAGAAGTATGCATTTTAATTCTCATCATCTTTTCCAGTTTTCCCCTTGTGTATTTTATCCACAGTACAGTGTGCCCCCACAGCTTTCGCTCAAGCTCTGGTGAGCTGATCTGACCTCTGCAAAAAGGGCTGCTGGCAGAGAACAGCAGCTGAACAGCAGGGGACAACAAAGCTGCTTTAGAAGGGGCTTGGGGATCTTTCTGGTTCAGAAATACTACAGAAGTACGAATGACCCTCAGAGAAGAGTGACTGAGCATTCACCTGCGCACACTGTCTGGCCTCCTCAGTACCTCACAAGCTTCCCTTTGCTTTTACAAGCAAGGGTGGAAATTCAGGAATGGACAGTGCTTGTTCTTAACCAAGTCACAGAGAGCATTTTTAATTCCTGTATGTTGGCATTTTACACAGTGCTCTTTGAATGCCAATCACTATCTCTCCATAACTGAATGAAATATAAACTGTTTAGTGCCTTGTTTTATACTAAAAGGTTGGTTTAGATGACTTCTTCTTATAAATACTATTTGCTAACAAAATCAAAGACCTATGACTTCACATTCAAGCTTTTGTTGAATCAAAGGCAACTAATAATGTCAAAGCTCTGAAGCCAAAGGAAGTGCTAGATTCCAACCAAAGGGATTTCTGTTTAGGTTAAAAACATTTTCCCAGGCTCCATATCATGCATTGTCATCCACTTTCTTCACCGGAACCCAGTGCATCTACTACAAGGGCAGAACTACAGCAGTAAGAAGAAATGCAATGTACACAATTGTTGTGCAAATGATGAAATACATGCACCAAGGGGAGGAGCAAAGCACAAAATGCCAATGGATGCTGTGAGTTTTTATACCCTTGCATTTTCAAGGGGATTTTATTGTTTAGGGGTTATTTTCTACCACCTACTGACAAAGAAAATGGGCTCAAACACGCATGTATCTGAGCATAGTTGGGCTTACCCGGTGCAACCTTTCTGCTCTTATTTATTCATGCAAGACAAAGCAGTGCTGGGAACTGGTCTGTCCACAGACAAAGCCTGGGACCCTGAGCCTTGCTCTGAGGACCTGAAGAGACCTCCTCAACACAAACTGGCAGCACTGGGGCATGGGGACCTCTCTTCCCAGGTGCCCGGTCTGTCTGCAGGGTCCACAGCAACTGGAAGCCTTCCCATGCAGCCCAACGGGTAGGGACCTCAGTCCTCTAGTCCTCCTGGGAGTGTGCACACACACACAGCTATTTTCAGCATATTTTGACACATCTATATGAAACTCAACTCATGCCTGATCTTCCTGACAACATGCCCAGCCTTGAGCTCCCTCCCTTGGGAAGCAAACCCAAGGGGAACCACAGGAATAAGGCTCTGCACCCAGGGTATTTCCAGCCCTTTTCTGGCCAGAAACATGCAGGGCAGCTCCCAGAAATCCTCCCTGTCACCAGTTCTCTCCTCCCAAGGAGATGGTCTTTTTCTTTTCATGGAGCTCTTTAAAACTATTTGAGACACACTTTCTCAGTGAAAAAATCCAAAAGGAAACGTAAATAGGCAAAACCGATTTCCTTTAATTAGCATACATATATTCAGAGTAAGGTTGCTCCACCACACACAGAAAACAGACACATACTTTCTTCTATGAAGGTAGTTAAAGCAGACTGCAATATATAACCATTTTTAGATGGGATGTAAGAACTTCCTCAATAACAAGATGCCCTTTACTTGAATCATGGCTTGAAAAATGTCACCAGTGCAAATGCTAAGGAAAAAACAAATACCACCAACATATCTGACAGGACATAACTTCCACCACTCTCAGTATACATTGTTCTTACAATGCCACTTTAGCACTAAGCAAATAAAGTTATGCCAAAATACATCCAACACAGCAAAACTGAACACTGCAGAAGATACTATTTAAAGCAGGCTCAGTTAAAGATTAATTCAATTGCTTTACCCAATTTATATTCTCCACCTAAGACTCCTGGACATCAGGAAATGAAGCATTATGATGCTTTAACAACCTTCTGCACTTGCAACTACCCTTCATGTTTCTATTAGGTCCTCTGCACTCATTTAAAGTATAAATTCCCACTGACATAAATGGATTTTCCATGCATGTAATTAAAAAAATCATATGCAAGAGAGACTCTTTCCTAAGCTGAGAGCAGCCAGTGTCAAACACCCTGCAGTGAGTGCTGCCTGAGGGCTGCTGCCATCCTGCACAGCTCATCCCACCTTGCTCACAGCAAAACTCAGCAGCTTCGTAGGTCCAAGGCAGGACCTTGACATATAGGCATGTTTTGAAACACAAATGAGCACATGCAACTCTCCATTTTCAATGTTAGAACAAGATTCAGCCAATAAAGTCATGTTTCAAGATTTCTGCAAGCAGTTTACTCTTCCACAACTTCAGGATTCATCTTTTCTTTTTTCCCCTTTATTTCTATAGCACTAAAAAAAAAAAAAAAAAAAAAAAGTAAAAAATGTACTTTATATAGCATACTTGTTGGGTTATTAGTTTATTTGACACACTTCACCTTTGGAAAACACATCATTAGAGACCTGAATCTCTCACCAACCAGTACTGTATCTATATCTAAATACAGTGAAGCTACTAAGTTTTGCCCTATACAAGAAGTCATGTGTGTCCTTTTAGTTCATTTTATGAAGGGAGAAAGAAGCAGAAAAACAATCTCTCAGTTCACAATGCAAAATAAGTAATGCTTAAAGATAACAGTAGAAGGCCTTTAATAAAGCAAGGAAAAAAAACCCTCTGTGCTTCTGACTCAGATGAAAGATGACGGAAAACAGCAGGCTGGGGAGTGATGGTACAATTAGCTTTTCTCACTTGTTTAATTTGTTCCTTTATTAAAGTTAATGGTTATCTTAATATTATAGGCCTACAAAATGGTAATGAAGACCAGGCTAGTGGGACTTAAACTTACAGCTGCACTCAAAACAATCATCCT
Organism: Anomalospiza imberbis; assembly: GCF_031753505.1. Lineage (NCBI taxonomy): Eukaryota > Metazoa > Chordata > Aves > Passeriformes > Viduidae > Anomalospiza > Anomalospiza imberbis. Next base: position 15,596,790 of record NC_089690.1, on the reverse strand, counting down.
TGACCATTCTACAGATGCAAAGAGAGCACTTTCATTAAGTTTTATAAGTATAAAGTGAGGTGGTTTCAAGAATATGTGCAGCTTCCAAAAATCTATGGTTTCAGTAGCCAAAAGAGCAATAAACGTTCAACAGGAGTAGGCTTTTTAAATTATTTGTGAAAATTTATGTAAAACACAAGATTTTTAACTACCCATTTATGTCATCTGGATTTTACCATCCCAGAGAGACTGTGCATGCATTTTCAGCCAATTTGAGTCAACAGGACATAAAACCAGTTAAGGGTACCTTGGTCTCTGGGTACTGACACGAAGGACAGTTTTGTCTATTTCAGCAGGAAGACACAAAACCAACCCATAACAGTAACACAATTACAGGGCAGCAGAGGGAAGCCATTCGCCCATGCTTCAGCGACCCAGAGCTACAACTCAGGCACTGGGGACCAATGAAGGGGAAGAGGAATGAGGCTGAAATTGCTACCACCAAAACCATGCTGTATAGGCTATTTGAAACTGGGAGGATGGCTCACCAACTTAAACATTTTCTGGATGCTGAAGGGCCTCCAGGCCCAGCAGATGCTGTACCCCTGAATGCTCAAGGGGTAACAGATTTGGCCACCACAGGCTGAGCTGATTAGGATGGCACACCAGTGGAAGAGCTTGCATAGGCCAGAAATGCTTGGGAAAGAAAACATCTTGGGAAAGTCTGGTCGACAGGGAAAAAAGTAACAACATTATAAGCTTTTAAAATGTGATTCCAATAAAAGCAACAACACAGCATTACTAAATTTGCTATAGAGGCATGTAGGGTAGAGTAGAAATGGGATATTTTGCAAGTATGTGGTAAGAGACAGTCCTGCTGCAAGGCCTTTGCAATCAAAATTAACAAGGCAGAAAACCAAAAATAGGCAGTAATATCTCAGAAGACATTATTCCTAAATGACTGCCTTACACAAGGAATTAGAATCAGACTGAGGAGGGCAATTTTAATACAATGTTTCAGGTTTTTTAAATATGTATCCCAATGAGAAACACTGTAATTCTAAAGATGATAATTAAATCACAATCAACCTTGCTCTGCATTCATCTTAGAAGCCTATTATGAGCTTTTTCCTATGTCCTAGGGTGACTTTATGATGCTGAATTGTATCCCCATTTGTCCATTTAGCCCTTGCAGACCAAATTTCCAGTCTCTGCTGCACTGCTGTACATCCTGTTGCTCAAAGCACGAGACAATTTCATGTGCATGGAGATTCATTAGTAGGGCCCACAGGTGATGGAATTGTCTCTAATGGTGAAAGCTACTTTTGAGAAAAGAAGAAAAATGGGAGAAAGACAAGGAGACAAAGGGAAAATTAAAACTGTGGCAGCAGCCAGCAAATCCAGGAGAAGAGCAGGAACAAGGGCAACGGGCTGTGGCTTTGCTGAAGGGGCCAGAGCTGCTGCTAGAGGGCAGGCACAGGTCAGGGTGCCTCAGGCACTGCCCAGCTGTCCCAGAAACCCCCCAAATCCAGTTCATAGGTTGACAAACATGTAGCAGCATCAGGTGTGCCCCAGAGTTACACCAGTCAAGCTTGGTGTCCAGCTACACTGGTGCCACAGAAGCGCAGCTGTGGCCTTGGCCCCACTGTCATCACCAGCCTGCAGCCAGCTTAGTACAAGAAACATTTCCTTTTTGCTTTGGGAGTGAAGCTATTAAGCTATTCTGAAAGACCAAACTCTATTTATTAATGTTACTTCTTGTCTACTTTTAAATCTCTACCAGTATGTGCAAGACTTGATTTTAAAACACTGTTACCCCACAAATGCCATTTATAGAAATTGTTAAACAAGATTTTCATCCATCATCAATTAAGATACACTATCACAGAGATTTCCACATCATACCTTCCACAAAGACTGAATTAATAAGCTCCCCAAATCAATCCATTAAGACAGGGAAGCAACAAGTATCATTCCTGTAAGTACCATATCACTAAAATATATTTTCCCTTTTTCATTAAAGCATACTCTTAAGAATACAACTATTTGCACTGTTTATACTCCTTTCAGCCTCTGAGGCTGCTGAGAAAAGCTTGTCCATTGGTGAGAACTGGAGGAATAAGATTGCCTGACCCAGTGCTGATTATTCAGCACTGACTTCACTTTGAAGAGTCTTCCAATAAAAAGGAAAAAAAAATTAAACCTACTACAGCACTTTAAAAATTGCAGACAGCATTTTTAACCTCTGTCCTTTTGCATTACTGCACCAGTGCCTGGAAAAGCTACAGCAGGAGAGAGAAAGTCATTTAGGCAGTTCCCTTCATGCCACCACCATGGCTCAAAGGGACAGAAATCAAGAAACATTAGAATCAATATAAGCCGATTAGGACATTAAGAAAGAACAAACCATGCAGAACTTACACAAAATCTGTTAAAAGGCATGGAGAAAGCAGGCATTTCTGAGTAGAGAGTAACTTATTTTCTGGAGATACTCCAGATTTTGCATTTCCATCTGGTGGTACTTAGTGCTGGGATAAGCGACAAGCAGGTTTCCAGCTGAAACACAGGAGTGCCCATTTGACATGAAATACCAACAAGCAGGACAGGCACAGTCTAATTGAAATCCTTAGGATCTGAAGAAGAATGGATGCTTTTTTCTATACACACATCTAAATCACACTCATACCCGAACGGAAAACATGCTCTACTAAAATAAAATCAAATCAAAACCTGGGACTGAAAGTGTGGTCCAGTTACTAACAAAAGATTTATTCTCACTCTCTTTTGTCATTCTTCAGGAAAGAGTGGTTTAGCTTAAGCTGAGACTTGCCATTTACAGGTATACAATAAGCCAGGTGGGTTTTTTCACTCTTTGGAGCAGCCTTTGGTGATCCAGCATTCATAAATGCCACACCCATTGCAGGGAAGAGGCAGGGTGCATACAGGTCCCCAGTTGTGTGCCCCACCCAATGGCAGAGAAATGGCAGATCTCTGGGCACTGCATCCCAGTGCCCTACCCTAGCATCCTCAGCTGAAGGAGGACAAGAAGCTGCAGCTCCTTGGGCCAGAGACCTGCCTCCAGTGACTGTACACCATGGTTCAAATAAAGCAAGTGATACCCCAGGAGAAAGCACAGAGGCTGAGTACTTTATTGTACCCAGAAATCCTGCTCTGGTTTAGGCTGTCTGCTGCTTGGGGCTGCACCACTCTGATCCCAGGGCTGTCACTCCCCACTTGCAAACAGAGCTGGTGGGCAAAGTAGGGAAAGAAGGTGCCCTTTGGGAGCTACAGCCCCCAAGTCAACCCACCTGACTGAGCAACCAGCACCAAAAGCTCCCAAATGTGTGCACCTAAAGCCCTGTGCTGCAAATCAGTGCTAACACTATCCATTTCTCCTTCTTGGGGCAACCATGTCCACGAGTCTAGAAGGGTGGGAAGGACAACAAGCACATCAGACCCAAGCAGGCAGTTGTAGACATGCAGTTACAGAAGGAATGAGACTTAAGCCTTCTGTTATAAGTAAAAAATTATATTTGAGAAACCACGATGGCAACAAAGTTGCATTAGATGTGGAACCAGACAAGAAAGGAAAGCTCTCTGAATTTGTTCAACTGTTTCAACTTTCCAGATTTGATGGGTGTTCCCCTAGATTACTTCAAACTAGACATTTCCCTGCTATTCTTAAAATCATCCCACTGAATTACTAAATGAGATTAGATCTCAGAAAAAAAGGTTTTTTCTTCAAGATTGAGCAGCTAACTGCAAATAAAAGCAAAAAGAAAAGACTGCCTTGTGATGAAAGGACAAGTACAAGAGCAATCACATCAGAAAACCAATGCCCAGACCTCTAAACAGCAAAGCAATTGCATGTGTCAAATTCCCATAACAAGATGGTGCCAGCTGAGGCTTATTTTAAAACTGTGCAATACAATTAGATGTCTGGAGCCTCTGTCAGACAAATGATGCTATCTCATTAATGGGATTACATAGAAAAATTGGAGGGATTTCAGTCAAGAGGAATACAATGATTGAGGCTCAAAAAAGCGTGACTCATGAAAGCAAGTAGAAACTGGATGCTGTGCTCTTGCCTGAAAAGCCCAAGTCTCAGAATGAGACAGGTGTGGTGGTACCAGCAACAACACAGCATCTCCTGCCTTACACCCAGAATAACAGGAATTAATCAGACCCGCCAGAGCAAAAAATCATATTATAAAATTCTAGCTTTTTTATGGCAATGCTACTGTTGTATCAATCAGCAAAAACTAATAATCTGAGGGGAAAGAGGACAGGGAAGTTAATTACCTATTAACAGCTGGCAGGAAGAACACATTTAGTCAGGAAAAAAGAGGGAGAAAAGAAAGAGGTTGTGACTACAGAGCCTGTGTGAAATTGAAGCCTTTCAGTTATTAACAAGAGAGGATTTCTTTGCCACAGGAACAACATACACATGGCAGGTACTGAAAATCACAACAGCTGAATCACCTGAAGAAAGCGTGGCCACTACCTCAAAACCACCATCATAAAACTCCAACACTAACAGGAGGTAAACTAGCTATAGGGGAAGGGGAGAAGGAGAAACAATGCAAGAAGGAAAATGGGAGTGTTGTGGTAGATGTTCGCTAGTCAGTGCTACTGCGCTATACTGCAGGAAAAATAAATCAATAAATAAAAGAGATCTAAATATAGAATAAGATTCTCTTCATTGAGGGGTTCAACATCTCTCTGCAATTCTTTTCCAATTGAAGGACTCTTAGCTGAATAAAAGGCTTCATTTAAATTCTATACACATTCACAAAGATAAACTGATTTCAGAAAGCATTATTATGCCTGACCTCTCTCACTGGGGGTGAAAGCCAGATACTTTGTGAACCATTTTGATGATACTAATATTCCCTAAAAATTCATTAGATGTCAACATAAGGGACAAAAGCACCACCATGGAAGAGCAGATGCTGTGAGCTACCATACAAAGCATATTAGGTTTACTTCCCCTGTATTCCTCTGCATCAGCACAGGACAGCTTTGTTTCAACACCCAGCAGCAGAGTCCTGTTCCTGGCTATTGTGGCAGACAAAGAGTCAAACACCTGGGAAGTGACACTTCCCAAGAAGAAACTTTGCTAAGGAAGTGCCAGGCCTGGGGTGCCCAAGTACAGTATGCCAAGAGAAGCAGGGGAAAGCAATTTCTTCCAACCCCACCTCATTCACATCTGATCCCCTAGCAAGGAAGAGTGTGTGTGCACATGTTTGTGTACACACTGTGGCAGGGAACACTTAATTGCACTTTGGATTTTATCCAGCGCAAACAGCATCCAGCAACAGCTCTCCTGGAATTAACACTTTACAGAGCAGGGAAGTCTGAAGCCCAGTTCTCTCCATTTTCACTAAGACCCTCGAGGGCAGGTGGATACTCCCTACAGATGGCAGCCAGGCTGGGTGAAGGGGAATCAGTTGCCAAGCCCCAAGTGGCAGCACAGGCCAGACTGGTACCCAGCTCAGTCTGCTAGGCTGCCTATGGCTCTGCAAGGCCAGGCGAGCTCTGTGATCAAGGAAAATGACTCCAAGAAAAGATGCAAACAGAGCAGATTTGTTTCCTATTTTTATATGGTTTCTTACCACAGAAGAACACACTTGAGGCTCTTAAGCCATTAAACTTTTTAAAAGAGGAATAGCCTTTGCAGAAGCTCTGCTTTGATGTAACAGGGCAGATTGATCTTGTTGCTTAACAAAATCAAGAAGTAAGTCTCCTGCCCTCCTTTTTCCTTTTTTTAATCTTGAAAACCCCAAACCAAGTCTCCTGCCCTCCTTTTTCCTTTTTTTAATCTTGAAAACCCCAAACCAACAAAGAAAAAAAACCCAACCAAACTAACCTCGAGTTAAGGCTGCAGCACTAGCCCTTACAGAAATGTCAGTGTTTACAACCAGCAGTTCATCACAGGCCATTAGAAATCCTCCACAATTTGCATCATGACATGTAACCCAAATATTTTCCCCCTGAAACCCAAAATTTCTGGTCAGAAATGCTCAATTACTTTTTTGATTCAGAAACTTTATCATAATAGCAGCAGTTAATGGAATTTCCAGAACGGTGTTGGTTACTTTGGGCTCTTTAGAGTTCTCACAATTACATGGGACACCTCCACATTGGCCTCACTCCCTCAGTTTATACTTCTGAGTACCTTGCATCCAGTGTGAGTCCGGGTCTTCATGAGGGGAGTTGTGGTGCACAGCTCAATGGCTTCTGGTTCATGGAAGATCACTGTCGGGAGAGGCTCTTTACGAAGAGTTAGGACATTCAACTTAGTCTTTAACATGGTCTGAAAGTGCTAAACAGAAAAAGAAGAGAAATTACCTCCAGTTCTAGTGCAGAAAAATGAGTTAATAATTGGATGTGTCTGCATGTTTCACTTGCTGTTCAATGCCTCCCAAGCTTTCCTGGGGAGAGTCAACTAGTTCTATGACTTAAGAGCATTCATTACTATCAGCAATGTGGAGACTATTTTTAATTAAAAAAAGACACACACACAGAAAGTGAAAGAATTCATTAAAATTCACATTTGTTCCACAAAGGGTCTAAATTCAACCTCTGATCATTTGCAAGTATATAATAAAGCTGGTCATGGACCCAGTTCCTCTACTAATGTCCACAGGGAGGAAGAACAGGGGATCAAAGACCATTAAAAGAATTTGTTCTCCTTCCTCTGTACTTAAATCTCATCCCACTGACCTTTGTAGATGTTACCATTCCCACTGAGTTGAATCCCTCATTGGTTTGCCTTTGTCATGTGAATTTTATATTCTCTTTCTTTGTAAGCAATAGTTCCTGTAGCCCCCAGTGTAAATGTCACTCTTGGAACCAATGAATAGATGTCACTCAAAATTTGTCACTTTCTTAAACAGACTCCCCAGGCTTAGGTGAAGAACTATCCAAGTGGGCAGTAAAATCATCAAATTAAAAGTTTCTCAGCACTTGCTTAGAGTGAGTAAAGTCAATCCTTGAAAGACTTCCAAATCAATTTTGTGGAATCAAGGGAGTCAAGAAAAAATTTTTTAACATTTCAATGTTTCTTTGAACTGATCATCATTTGAAAAACATTTTCACATGCTACTACTTATCTAAGGGAGAAAAAAATGCAGATGTGAACCAAATCAAGGTAGTAACATGCCACAGCACTGTCTAGTGAAATACGACTTTATCAAAACTTCCTAAGTTGGCTCTTATCAAGCAGCAGTTATTAGATGCACCTAGTTATTAGGTGCAATGACTCCAGATTACTTTCATCAAAACTAAACCATTTGTTCTGACTTTTGATAGAAGATTCTTGCTTTGCAGCCACCCCTTTTCTCAGTCTCCACTTTACCTCTGCAAAGCAGACAAGTATTACAGGGTCTGGATTGCAGAAAAAGAGATGGCAAGTGATTTCCCAGAACCATGCAAGAAGTCTCCATCGGAGCTAGAAATCAAAACAAGTCCTTGTTGTTCAGTCCTGTACTTTAAATGAAGAGAGTGTCTATTCAGCATTTTATTTATACATAGGGGATGAATCAACTATTTAGATACTATCCTGGTTTTCTATGGATTTTTGTCGATGTGAATATTCCTTTGAAAATAAACTTGCTCCCTGATCATAAATAGTTTATCATGTGCCAACTGAAAGCCTGTTGATACCCTTTTGTAACAGTTCAGTCCTTAATTTGTCAGTGCTTAGGTCTAATAATTGTTATGCTACTGGAAGTACAGCACTTCAAACACTTTTAGTGATATGTTCAAGGCATATACACTAACAGTCTGTGAAAACAGTACTTGCTTACCTATTTCACACATGAAGTTACAGCCTATTAACAGCAATACTTTAGGACCTCTGTGGTGTCTGTGCAAGCATTCAAGTTTTCATCCCAGTGAAGCGCTCTACTCATACTATTTTTCATCTGCTCATATTACACGTTACCCCATTCACTCCCCCAAACATAGCTCCAGCAAAAAAGTACTCCATTTAAGATGATTATACATTAAAGAATATTCTCTGACATACTTCTGAAGATAACAGACCTCTTTGACAGCCAGGATTACTAAACTGACTGAGAAAACCTACTTCATTTTACCTTTAGGCTGCAATTAGCAGCCTTTTGTTTGGAGTTTCCTAGGCCTCTCCAGTGGAGCTGTTAGCAAAGGCTGAAGAGCAGGTAAAAAGCCATGGGGAGTACAAAGCAAGTGGCGGGTTTGAGATGCTGTGTTTGAAGGAGCTGGTCATTGATTACCAGCTGCAGTGCTGGGCTTGCTGGTCCCACTGACTAACTACTGTCTACTACAGCTTGACTTGCTTCTACCTATAGGCTCTGTGTCTGCTAACCTGCTGCTGAGGTTGTATTTCTGGAAGAGAAAAAATGCAGAAGGCAAAGGCTGCTGGAGCTCAGGCCCAGCCACGCACAGGTCACAGCAACTTCCCCTGCAAACAATCCCTTTTCAAGCCTGGGGAAATGCTACCTCCAGGGCTTTCTGCTGCTGTCTTGTGCATGCAGCAGATGGGAGAGGAAGGAAGAGATGTAAAAAATGGAAAGATGGAAAAAGATGGAAAATTAAGGTTAAGTTGTACTGTTTTCCAAGTGAGCCAATTTTGGATCAACAGAGATAATGGCTGTGAAATAATCGGGTTGAAGAGTCTGTCCTAGCATTTAACTTTTCCCTCCCTTGAGTCCTGAAAGAGCTCTATTTCCATAAATGATCTGCTTACAGGGCTTCTCCAGTAAAGGATGGTGCTTCCATTAGACAACAGATGTAAAAAATTCCATTTAGCTCATCTGAGCAGTGAGCTTGGACCTGCAAAATGGTTGTTCTACTCTGCTGCCATCTCTATAAACTTAAATGGGACTACTGACAGAAAGGGCACAATTTGACCAAAATGAAGAAAACTACAGCAATGATCTATCTTTTTTTTTCATGTTGTAACAACCACATATACAATCTTAAACAAGGAAGAGCCTACTCTGTGCCTTACAAAGGCAATTCGATACTTGCATGAGCAGCAAGTTGGAGCGGTTGGGTGCCAAAAACACAAGAGCACAATTGGCAGCAAACAGCTGATCAGCTGCCAGAGAAGTGCAGAAAGGATTGGGGGCGGATGCAGAAATAGCCTTTGCTTTGGCCCACAGGGCTAATGCAGACCACGCTGTGCTCCCTGCACAGGTCATGTGATGGCTGCCATAAGAAAATCAAATCTCTGCCAGCAGACACCATGCAGGGAGCCCCCAAATAAGCACATTATTTAAACACGTGCCTAACTTTCACTATGTGAGCAGTCGCAGTAAAGCACACGTGGGTAGTCAATGGGATTATTCACGTGCTTTAAGCCAAGAACAGGATGAAGCGCTTTGCTGAACCCATTTCTTGAATTTCCACTCCAAACTGGCATCTCCTGCAGAAACTCTTGGCAAAAGCTGATCTATAACAGTAGCCAATGTATTTTTTTGAGAAGAGTCATTCACTCTCCACTGCTGTGAACTCGAAATATTTCTTTAAAGTGCTTTAAATTCACAAAGTTCTTGAAAAGCATGAATTTGGCAATCCAGTGAATAACGTTTCAGGGAACATTATACCATTCACATTTCATGTGCCAGAACCACTAGGTCCATTTGGTGGCTTTTATACTGAAATTCATCATCAGAAGATGTTCTTAGCTGGCATGATTATACCAACAGTTCAAAACTGCACATCGCTCATTCTTTATCCATTTAAATGGTGCTACTGATATGACTTTATATTTGAAAGAAATACAAGGAGTAACATAAAAACGAAAATACCTTAAATGCCAAAGAAAGCATCAGACCTGTAATTAGCATTGTATTTTACTAGTTGCTGAACATGGTATCATTCAGAGCAAAATTTAAGTAATGCTGACAATAACATTGGACAATTATCTTAATTCAAAACCATAGTTTTTTCAAGGATTCAAGTTCCATCATCATCAGATTATCTTGCTTAGTTTACTCATCTTACTGGTATCCTTTCCCCCTGCAGAAGAAAACCAAACAGTGCATAACTGGTAGCCCAAACCCATAACTGGCTAAGACTGTTACTACAGAGAATCTGCCTCTTGTCTCCTTGGTGACCCTCAAAGTGCTGCCTATTTCAATGAAAACCCTGCCATCACTAGCATGCTTAGTACCACTTCACTGAACATAAGAATCAAGAACTTCTTTGTTGTTTAACATATATTTTGCTATCAGCTCAACAGTCCCACATAAGTTCTAGACTAACTAGTTCAGAACATTCGACTTGCAAATTTTACATGCTGCATATTTAGTTCAGGCACAATTTCTTCTGCAGTTAAAACTAAAAATTAACAGCATTTGGGTTTTGGTTTAGTTTGTCAGCAAAAATACAGTCACTACCACAACTCAGGCCAAATATCTTGGAGAAAATAACTATGATTCCATGCAAGGAAACATGATTTGGAAGAGAAAATTATGCATTGAAATTTGTAATAATAATGCTCTTCATCTTCAGGTCTTGACAAAACAGTCACTGCTGTTCACAACATTGAGTATTCAGCAGCCAAGCCTAGTGGATATTTTAATTTTCCTAATGGAAATCAAGGAAATTTATTCCCAAATTCAAAATCTAAGAAAGGGTTATATATTAGATAGGAGTATAAAAATAAATTTCAAGAAAGAGGGGACTGTAACTCATTGTAATCTGTAATCCAACAACAGGAGTTAAGCAAAATAAATACATTTTACAGGTTGACTGGGTTGCAACATGGTGACTGAAAGAAAAGTCTTCAGCACCTTAGCCCTCATCCCCCATTCTATCTTAACATCAGCATTACAATCAACACATGACTGCATAAACTGGGATCATATTTCCAGATGACCCGTACTTGGCCAATTTTGCCAAAGATGCACATTGACTCCAAACCTAAAAATGGTAGGATGTTTACTTATGAAAAAGAGTTATTCTAAAAGTTCAGATTCTGAAAGAGGGATCTGCCAGAGCAAGAAGCAGTCCTCTGGGCAATTCAGCCTTCTACAGCACCTACAAAGGAATTCTCAGATGAAATCCATGTTAGTGCATCAGCAAAAGATGAAGGGAAATTCAAAAATAATATCTATAATTTACTATTTCAGCACAAGTATCTCTCTACCTCTGAAACCCATTTAGTCTTGAATGAGCCCAGAACTTTTCAATAGTATCCTACAGCAAGAAAAAGCAGCCTAGGAGAAGAAAGACACAACCAAGTGAATTGAACTGCAAGAGAATTTTAAAAAGTACAAAGGTTCCTTTTCTCCTGTTCCCAGTGGAATCTGACTACCAGCATGTCCAGTCTATAGGTACAGGAGATGACAGCACAACAGACCTTTAGCACTATGGTTACCCCAGGAGTTACACAAGCGCAGCTGTGAGCTGAGGACCACCCAACCCCAAGCCTCCAGCTTTTCAGCAAGGAAAGAAGAATTCTGATCTATATGAAAACTGATCCATTTCAAGGCTTTGTTTTGTTTAAAGCCAATCTGTCCAGTACAGATAAATGTCATCTCCGATCCATTTCTTGTTAAACAAATACTGCTAATACAATATAAACTATTTCCCTCCCCCATATTAAACTATATCGTGCTTTATTTATTTATTCTTTAGTAGCAGTTCATATAAACACTGTACTGAACACTGCAATAAAACTCACTACAGAAGGGATGGAAGCAATTTATCATGATAAAGTCAGAAATCATCCCATCAGAAGCCTGGTCTGTAACACAAAACTGTCGTACACAAACCCAAGACCATTACAACTATACTCAAGCTGATCCATCCCAAGCAACCTTCTTGAAACCAATCCAACTCCAGAAATCTGGTTATTAAAAGCTTATCTCATCTAGCATTTCAAGATCTATATTTTTCCAGCTTATCAAAACAAATCCATTCAACCTCTTTCAGGTAACAGATGCTATTTATGTGAAAAATCATATAATTATGTCTGAATTGTCACCTTTCAATCACAAAGAAGTGGCAACATGCAGAAGTGGTAAGATGGGCTTGCCTGCAGGCACCCTGTGATACATTTTGTAAGCAGAGGGGCTTGGAAAGGCCCATGGCACAACTTGTCACGACTCAGTGGGCTGAGGGCATCGCACCCGCAAGAATCTTGGGACAAAGTATCTGGGAAATGTTCCACAAAACAAAAACCAACCAAACTTTTGCCCCCTCTCCACACATCCCATGACCATGCATGGCTGCACATAAGAGACTCAACCAGTGCCTGCCACCACTTCCCCTCTCATGTCCCCTTGCTCCTTCCACACTACTCAGCAAACAGCATAGAAGAGAGATGGGGTGGCAGAGAGAGTTTGGGCACAGGAAGGAGTAATCTGCATTTGACAGGATAAGCTCTCATCCTTATGACAGAACAGCAAGGGGAAGATGGCATCGAAGCAAGCAGGGCACGAGACTCGGAAAGGAAAGCACCAGGAGAGGCAGCACTACAAGCAATGCTGCCAGGCAGGGCCCCTCATGGACTTCTCCTGCCATTACTGAGGGTAATAACAGAGTCAAGGATAAAGCTCTGATGGAAAAACCTGTGGTACACAGAAACAATAGATAATGAAAGGAAAGGGACACAAGACTGCAGACAGAAAAGCATGACAAACATAGGAAACCAAAATCAGCTGAGTGTCAAAAGGCTTTCCAGCAAAGATGCTACTGGATCTTTGCATGCAAGTACTGAGAATTATTCCATCTCACTCTGACACCAATTTCTTGGGAATCTTCTTTTTCCCATGGTAGCAAGACCTATCCCTTAAAAACACATAATCATCAAGTTTTCATAAATAGAACCGGCACTCCCTATCAATAGCTGTGATCACACAGCTGCCTGTGTGACGGTGCTCACATTGCCTTGTTTTCTTACAAGTTTAGAGAATTTCTGTTTCCTCACAATTTAATTCATGTGAAACGTTTTGTTCTCAGACCCTGTGTACTTCAAGTTTGCTCTGGCTGAATGCCCCCATTCTGTTGCCAAGCTTATGCGATTCCAATCAGCAGGATTGCTGCCCAAACAAAACAGTCCCAGATACAAACACCCTCCAAACTACAGAGAACTTCAGAGCCAGATGAGAATTTCATGACTGATCCTCTAACATCTCTCTATCATCAGTCAAACTAAATCCCAACCTAAACAAATCTAAGTACACAGGATATTCAGAGACCAAGTTCTCAGTTTAGTCACAACTGCTCAGAACATAAAGCCTCACTACAGAGATCCACACCAGAGTAGGAAGGAAGGAGTCAATATTTCAGGATACTCAAAATCATGAAAAAAAAAATCATGAAAAATCATAAAAATAAGACCTTCCTAAGACATGAGTCACAGTACCACAGTAAAATGTTCTTTCATCAGTCTCTACATTACACTGCTTAAATTCCCAGGTCAAAGGCATGTTGGATAGAAGACAAACATCTAAATATACCTGTTTGGGTTTGTGTTTTTACAGTCTTTTATCTACTGATGACTGTTAAATATATTTAGAAATAAGCTGTAGCTTCCAATGCCTGGTGTTCACGGCATATATATTTTATAACAGAACATTTTTTAGCATCAATAGAACTAAAGCATAAAAAGACCTTGACCAATATATCAACAGAGCTGTTCTCATAAGTAACTACTACCAAAATTTTGGCCCCAGAAATTACTGTTAACTCTCAAAATCGAATAACTTTGTCACAGCTGAACTAGTTCTGGAATTTTAAACTAGATTACAGTTTCAAAGACACCAGAATTTCTCAGTGGAAGCAGAAGAATTTATCAGCTCCAGCATTTTTCAGGACAAATGGCAGTCAAAATACAAGTTCAAGACAAGGCAATGGTTTAAAAAAAAAAAAAAGTAGAAATAAATTAAGGAATAGGAACTGACAAGAAAAGAAAGAACAAAATAGAACACGCAGCAGCATAGATACGTCAAGTTCATTCACTCTGATTTTGAGCTGACCCCTAAGCTGCTTTCCAACATATTTTTCTCCTAACATGAGTTTCCAATACATGTATTATTTGGTATAGTTGGCCCAATATTAAAACAATGGAATCCTGCAGCATGAAGGCAGCTGTTGCTTTTTTAATTTGCCCTTGGAGGCTTTCCAATAATGTCTGTGTTAGAGGATGCTTTAAAAAGTTTTTCTCCTCACTCTGTGCCTGGCACAACAAGCCCATCTCAGACAATACCTGCCAGACAGCCACTGCATTCTGCAATGCAGCCCTTTCAAAACCAGTGTTTCACTCTGCCACTCTTCTCCTTCATTTTTTGCAATAAAGCAATAACTTGGTAAGCAGTTATGTAGTTCAATGACACCTCTCTTGCCTTGCTAAGACACTTCTTCTGAGACAGGGATACAGACTGGGTGACAAAGGCACATGCTACAAAAAAGGAATCTGCCCTGATTATATGCTACAAGTAACACTGTTTAATACTGTGGACAAACAAAGTGTACAAATTCTTGACAAAAAAGGTTACCTATTGCTAAATGTAAATCAAATTCATTTCTGGTCTAATGAGTTATTGTATTTACAGCTGCAAAATAACAAGCATCCATTCCTTCCTCTAAAACTATTTTATCACTGAGTGCTTTGATGCTAATGTACAGCACTGCCTTTTCCAGGTCAGAACCACCCCCAAGATTTAAACCTGGCACTCCTGAGGGTCTCTGAGAAGGGGTCCTCCTATTTCCCATGGACACAAGCCACTTCTGAGGGAATGGACCTGCATCTTCAGCAGCTCAGCCTTTTTGGGAAGCCATCATCAGAGTATACCTCCTCAGTCCCTGCAAAGGATGAAGAAGCCTGGTGGCTTTAGCCTTCCCTCCTGCCACACATCCCCATGAGCACCATCAGTACCTGCCCCAGAGCATCCCCAGGGAGCTGTGTCTGGCCAGCACGACTGTCCCATCTCAAGGATCCTCCCCAGCCCTGACTATACTCACAGGCATTTCATCTTCTGCAACACCTCCAACAGCAAATGATTCATCATGGGGGAACTCTGCCAGGATTATAGCTATACAAACCTTTGAGCAGACAATGCAAAATATAGAGGAAAATTGGGTCCACTGCAGTGCAGATACATAACCACTACCCCAGGGCAACTTCACACAGTAGGTCTTTCCACTTCTTTAAGCCATGAATAAAAGTAGTACACTAGAGAGTCAGAAATAAGGGATTCTACAGAAAGTGATCAAAAATACCTTTCTACAAAGTGTCTCATTAATTCAGCAAAACTTTGGAGTTGGATAATTGACAGGATTTGCACCAAGAAACCTTTACAAAAGAAAAATCAGACCAACTCATTTACATTCCTGTTTCTCCTGCAACTAACTTACTTGTTAAGCTGAGCCAAAACAGCCACATGCTGAATTACTCTGCTTTGTACAGTTCAGAATAAGTCAAGTAAAATGGCTGAGGATGGTGCTCCCCTTTGTAAAGGCCAACAGGGCCTATGGGTAGGACAGCCTTCCAATATCCACATCCTCCAGATATAAAGCTTAAATCTGCATAGTGTTTTCAAGGTTTTTCCAGAAGTAATTAATCTTTTCTGATGCTTCCATTTTTCTGGTTTTCAAAGAACCATTCATTAGCTCTTGACAAGACGGATATTAAGCTTCTGACTTCTTGCAATTTTGTCATTCAAACTCAGAGATACTTACTCAGAAACTCCAGCTTCTCTATAAAACCTCAGTTTCTTCTTCTTTACTTGTCAGCAAAGTTCAGATAATTTTGCAGAAGCTTAACTAATCCCTCAGTTGAGTATTCAGTTTCAAAACGCTAGTGGTTATACATATATATACATATCTACAGTTCTAAGAACAAAGAGGGAAAAAAAAAACATGGGAAAAAAAGGCAAATCCCTCCAGAAAAGAAATAAAATATGCACCATGAGATTCAACCAGATGCCCTTATCCCCTCAAGGCATGGTTAATATACTATCTGCCAGTACATATGGGACCAATTAAAAAGAGCTAACTCCTCACACAGGCACTGCAGCATCACTCTGGAGGAACCCACAATCCATTAAATAAACTCATTCCAAGTAATTCCATTCTGGAAACACGTGGTCATTCATAACCAAATCCCAGTCTTTAGGAATCTCATATGCCATGAAAAAGAAAACAACCCTGCTTCTACAGAAATCTCTGGCAAAACAATCTGAATTTCAACAGCAACAGAACTACCCTCATCTTTACTGCTGCTTTACATGTGCTACCTACATGAAGAATTACTACCACATCTTAGAGATGTAACTGTCTTGGTCTTACACTTCAACATTGCCAATGAAATTAAGTGCACTGAATGATGGAAGTAATGAATTGTTTAACTAAAGGAAACAGAAAAGTTTGAAACTATCCAAATGTTCCCTTCCAGCAAGACCAGCAGAATTGGAAGACTTCAGGCATGTACAAGGATCATCATTCAACCTCTACATTGTGAAAGCTACTTCCTCTGTTTCCAGTAATTATGCTCTCACTTTTGTCCAATCTGCTCCAAACTTTGTTCAACACAGCAATGACTTACAAGTTTCTACACACAAAAAACCTACAGAATAAATAATTCCATTCAGCAACAAAGAGGAACATCCTTATTCTCAGTACAGTCTCAACTTTCCTCCCCCCATCCATTGATTGCTCACCACCTCAAACTCGATCCATTCTCAGCCACTTTAAAACCTAAATTGTTTTGCATTGAAAAAAAACCTGTGTTTTCAAGTTTGGGCTCAACTTTGAGAAATGAAGCTGCAAAAGAAACAAGAATGTAGATGAGAGGGTTGTTTGCAGGGGGAGGAGAGGGGTTATTATTATCAAGTGTTTGTTCATGCAAACTCTGCCAATTATTGCAAGCAGTGTTTTAACATGTTTTAAGCTTAGAACAAATGAAGTTATATAGAACAACAAGATCCATGGAAAGGGACCTGGGATGTTAAGGCCCTGAGCTTCTCTAGATAGAGATATAAAATACAACCCTATAATACAAGATGGAAATACTTTGAATACCCACTACATTTACAGACCCCTGTCTGTCTGTGTCAGGCAACTAGTTAAACAGATGTGAAAGAACCAACAAAATTAAAATAAATTAAGTGCCTGCCCAGCATTTCCCAACTGTCTTCCTCCTCTGCCCCATTCAACTTAACTTTGAAGCATTAGTGATACAGTTATTCCAACAACCCTCAAAGAGCACAGAGTTGTAGTTCTGCAGATGTTAACAAGGTGGCTTTTATCAAACTTGATGCAGCTGAAATCTAAATGATTTACCCTGAAAGAGAAGGGAATAAAAGAATTTAGGGGCCTCTGATAAAATATTAAAGTATTGAATCCTGTGAATACCTATTAGTCATTCTTCTGAGGAAAATAGTATCAAGACATATGACTTTTCTTTATTAAAAGAAATATATATTTGGCTGAAAGAAAATACTCAACTCTGATGCAAAATGTTTGAGCAGCTTTACAAATTCAGTCCTCTATAATTATAGCAAAACTGCTAAAAATTCCACTTTCATAACCACCATCACCACAAATAAACAAATGTCAAAATAAATCCAGTAGATTATCATGCAAAAATGTGTCCTCTACAGCTTAATCTTGAGATAATGCTTTTTATAGCATGTCTTTCTGCCCAGATTTGCAGCTCTTGTTACTTGCATTCTGACCACTAAGCACAAGGGTCATCAATCTTATAATTCATTTTTTTCATTAAATTCTTCATGCTGCAGCCCTGCTGATGGCTTTTCACCTCTGCTTATCTAAGGTATTTGCATATAGAATGGCCGTACAGTTCTTTGAAAGATCTCCAAGCCATACTCACTGATGTCAAGGACAGTAATTTAGCCAAAAGAAAAGAAAAAAAATAACCATTTAGGGGGAAACTGTAAATACGAGGCAGATGGATGAATGTACACAGGGATTCAGTATGAATCTCCAGTGACACTTCTCTATTGGTCAGCCCCAATTTTGCAATGAAAAATCCACAGAAGACTTTTCAAGGGAATCTTTGAAGTTTCCTTCTTCCACAAATACTTTTAGGAAAAGTAACTCTCTAGCCCCAAGTGTTTAATGCAGCTTCTTATGTTTGGAAAGCAAGGGTCATTTAGAAAGCAATTACAGTGAATACCAGTCGATGGATGGGAGGATCAAGACCAACCAGTCTGACGGAACACCGTCCTCAGAAGGGAAGCACTGTGGAGAGCATTTATCAGCAGAGCTACCCATCAGCCAGAGCACAACGTGACAACTCCACAAGACTTGTGCCTCGCCACCACACACTTTCCTCAGAGCTTCATTACAGCTGCTGAGATCCCAAACACTGCCCACTGCAAAGCTGCTCTGCCTACATCCTAATCAGGAATGTTCAGCACAAAACATTCCACGTGGGCACAAAATAAGGCTTTGCCTCTAGGTCTCCACTTGGGAAGTCAAAAGGTAGTCAGAGCTGAACACTCAAAATGAACATTTCTCTTGCTGAGAGGTAATTCTGAGCTCGATGACAGATGGCTGTTTTCCTGCCTTCAAAGCATTACTATTATTTAGAGGAAAGTCTGTAAAAATGTTTGTACTGTTGGTAAGTTACTTGGGAGACCACCACAAGTAAAATATTTTCATTTTTAAAGAAAGTATGTCATTTCAGTCCAGAAGCAAAGCTTGAAACAGATAACCTCAAAAGTGGGAAGTCTTGGGCAAGTTGTTAAATGAAGTCACAGATTTTTCAGAGAGGACTTTAACTCCACATCAATTAATCACCACTAGTTCCCCTCCTACAGACCAACCTTTAATCCAGCTACACTATTTTTAGTGTCAGATGGTTTGAGGAACAGAAGGTATCCTTGTTTGATTTTTTTTCAATTTTGGATCCCAGGTTGTCTGACTGGAACAGATTTTCAGATGACATTAGAAAAGCCTTTGAAATAACATCAGTCAAGTTTTGCATGCACAGCTATTTGCACAAGCCAATTCTACAGTTTTACAAGACAATCGGCTACATAAACATCTGGCTGCCCCATTCCCAGCAGCTGATGAGCGAAGGGGACCTTTGATCATTCAACAAAGCCAGTTCCTTCCTGGGTGCAATCCAGCAACCACCACAATTCAAGGGTTCCAAGTTTTGCTTTTTCCCTGTCCTGAAGCACACATAGGCTATCATTGCATCTCGGTGTCATCCTCAGCACAACAGAGAAAATCAGAGGTTGAAGCCACAGCAACTCCCTGCAGAAACAGGAACCCCAACTACCACCACTGTCTGTTGTTCAGGCCAGGGGAGTGTATGCTGCAGTTATCCACACAGGGTGACTGTGGGTTTTGACTGACACACAATGAAAAAATGTACGACAAGGGCATCTGCTAAAACACAGGTTTTTTAAAAAATAATTTGTTTTAAATACAGGTTGGAAATCCTTTGAAAACCATGATATTATACAAGGTGCTCATTCCCTTCTATAAAGATTAAAAGAGGAACAGCTTCAACCAGCACACGAAACAGGGCTATGTGTTATGATCTATTTTCCCTGTAGTATCTGTAGAAAGCTGATTCATTCCAACTCATGCTCAACAACATGAGCACTTCCACTTTCATGTTTTATCACCATTATAGTCAGAAATTAAAAGACTCTGGTGGCTATCACCGATGTTTCCAACCTGGCAGAGTAAAGCCATTCCTGAAGGAGATTTGGGATTGCCTTTTCTGCATACACTGTAGAGAAATCATGAATGCAGTTTACAGTGAAGCTGCCAATATTTAATAGTGCTTAATGGTGTGGTATCTGAGTGGAAAAAGGGCACAAATGTCTATCTAGAGAACAAATCAGTTCATCATTTTCCACCGACCTTCCCTCTTTGCCTTCATCCCTGAATGTGTGCTGCTGGGTTGGAGTTGGGGGGCAATTTATTTGCTGAAACACCATCTCAGAGATGATTCTAGGGAAGAAACAGGAGGTAATTCTGAAAACAGAGGCAGCAACATGCACAGCATTGCACATGAAATGAAGAAATAACACAGGCAGGACACGGGTAAATCTCAGTGATAACTTGGAAGAGCTACCTATGGCAAGGCCTCTGACCTGCCTCAGGTTGCACAAAACACCCGGGGTGCTGCTGCCCTGTAGCAGGTTAGGCTGCAGCCAGCCCGACCGACCCCCACAGCTGCTTCCTCATCAGTTCTCACAGAGGACGGCTACCTTTCCAGTTCTTTAGCTCTAAGTGTGCATGCACAGCAGAAAGAATGAGGAATGCAAGGTTCATTTTGGCCCAGCCCATTTGGTTTGGAAGACATTCTTCTCCAGTTCTGCACATGAAGTGCTCTGCCTTTAGCCTCCTTTCTGTTTGGCACATGATCAAACCATATTTAGAGGAAATTCAATTTATCTATAAAAGTTTCATCTCAATATATTGTGACTTACCTCTTTTCCCTATGCCCATTCAAAGGGAGAGAGCACTGCACAGCTTTCAAAGCCATTCCCATTTAAACATTACTTTCCATCTGCACATTTTTCAACTTCCAGAACTGTACTTGGTATGAAAAAAGAACAGCAAAGAAGGAAGGCTGTCTTACTGTATTATATTCACTTAATAATCATAAGCAATTTCTCAGAAAAGTCCTCCAGGCACAGTTTTAATGTTAAAGCAATTCTTGTTTCATTTTAACTATCCACTGATGCAGAGCTGATAGCCCAGCTCATTAAAAAGTACAGGGCACTACTTCAAGAAATGTCATAATTTATCAGGCTGAATTAAGTCACCCTGCACACGGCAGCTTGGATACACAACACCAACTGCCTCTGACACTTTCTGAATCCAGCCTTGAAGTCCCTCTGCTTTGGGCTCAGCTGCCCATGTTGCATGAAGTCACACAGCAAAGCTTCCTGCTACAGTGTCATCACCTTTTTCAAGAGGCTTAGCAACATTTGAAAATGCATGAATCTCACTTGAGTGACAACCCATTTAACCAGCTATAAAACTCTTTAGAGGAAGGATAATTGGAGAGAAGATAAATATTGCAATCATTTTTTTTTAACTTTAGCATGGAAAGTCCCACATTAGGTTGACTAAGGAGTCCAAAACAGTGACAGAGCTCTCACTTTGTCCTGTTGGACATCAGTTGTAGGTCAGATTTGTCATATCAGTGATAAGATCCAACACCTTGACTATGCAAATTGTAACAGGCAATGCAAGGAATCATTGCCTGGGATGAGATTCAATTTAGCCCCCAAATTATTATTTTGAGTGTCTGTGTTTTTATTCTCTCAAGTACTCCCCAACACACAGGAGATAATTATTGATCTTTGGGCTCATGTAAGATGGTAATGAACCACCTCCTCTGCCAATCAGAAAGTATGCTTCCAAGAAAATGGGCATTAGAAGAAAGCAGTAAATCCATCCCAAGCCCCTGTCAGGAAGGTGTGTATTTGGGTGTGTAGCCAGTACAACATACTGGAAACCAAGTGGTGACTTTATCAGTAAATTCAAGTGGCTCAGTTAAACTAGGTGCTACATCCAAGTGAGACAATGCAAAACCAGGGTACCTTGCTGATCCACTCTGACTCTGCAAACATCACACTGCTCTGCTTAAGGATTTGTGTTACTTTCTGGAAGAAAACCTTATTTTTAAACTAAAGCCCACTAAAAGAAGATTTAACTGCTCTTAAAAAGTACTTAACCACCTCTTTGCTTGTTATCAAGTGGCCCACACATATCTGTCAGATGAGCACCATTGATGATAATACATTAAATAAACACTTCTGCTTAAAATACATACGTTTACTTATGAGTAGTTTGAGACACACAAATATCTACAGTTTATTCACTTGAAGAAACCTCTGCTCTCAAAATGTCCATTCAGCAGCCTTGCCAGATAATGTTTCACAATACTACAGGCTCACTTATTCATAAACAAATCATTAACATTCTTGACATAAATTCATAGCGTACAACAAATCCCAGCTATGATAGTGTTTTACTACATTTGCTGTGCCCATCATGAATGGGAGTTCTGTTTTCACTAAAAAAACCATTCTCAACAAATAAAAGGCAAATTATTCTCTGCAAGAAAGCCACCAGGATGAAATGCCTATACACGGATTACAAACTAATTATCAAGTTCATACAGCAATAAACCTGGTATTCAGTTAGTGAAAAGGGCTGCCAAAATGTATGCAAGAAATTTTCTTCCTAGAACTCTAGTAACTAAAAAAATCTGAAGGTAAAACACACCATTACAGGCTTTTATATTTTCCTCAGCTACTCAAGAAACCTTTCATACATCTACATTTCTTCACACATGGGCACAAGAATCATCTGAGAAGACCCTTCAAAAGCCCTTTGACTTTCACTCACTGCCAGGGGTTTATTTATAGCCTTGAATCAGAGGGTTTCAGCCAAGCCCAAAATGATCAAGGCCATTTTTACATACCTACACCACAATTTAAATTAGACCAATTAACATGAACAGAATAGTTTAATGAATGTATCAGGACCAGGTTTCTTGTTCTCTCTAAATATACTCCACATAGATGAAAGCACAGGGCAGTATTTCCCCAAAAAGGTTCACATGTGAATCCTCTGCAGGCACCCCAAAATGGCTCTATAATGCAGGTGGCATCCCACTGTGCTGAGGGGCATGGAGAGCATGGCAAGATGGGATTCCCTGCTCGGAGCTAGTCCACACAAGGCAGGATGCTCCCACAGCACCTCCCAGAACAAATCACACAGCATCCAGCCATCAGCAATGGCCAACTGTCAGCAAAATTTTGGATATCACAAGGTTAAAACCTCTACCCTCAATTCACTAATATCTTCCTCGACATATTTAAAAAATTAAATGCTTCCCTAAATGGCCATATTGAAGTAATTAAGAAAAAAAAGAAAAGAAAAAAAAAAAAGAGGGTGGAAGATAGTTAAGTTACTATTGGTGTTCTTGGCAGATGAGATATACACTCACAAGAACTGGACTTCTCCCCGGACTGATAAACATAAAGCAGACTGCCTTCTGTGCCGGCTGCCAGCTCAGCCCAGGGAATAAAAGATGTTTTCAGTTCTGGAAAAGATCCATGTGCATTGAAACACTGAACACTCTGCAAGGCCTCAGTCCCTTACTCACCACAGGCCTGTGGGCGCCGGGGGCTGCTCAGAGTACGTAAAAATACGCATATGGCAAAGTTTTGCAGAAATGAGACCTTTGTTATTGTAAATACATGCAGATTTTCATAGCAATTACATTGCAGCATTTTTAGGGGCATGACTCCTCTTTTTATTATTTCCATTGGCATGGCTTTTCCATTTCAGCTTGCTTTAGTTCCAGTTCTGTGATAATTTCACGGCAGTACAC
Organism: Anomalospiza imberbis; assembly: GCF_031753505.1. Lineage (NCBI taxonomy): Eukaryota > Metazoa > Chordata > Aves > Passeriformes > Viduidae > Anomalospiza > Anomalospiza imberbis. Next base: position 15,573,473 of record NC_089690.1, on the reverse strand, counting down.
TCATGTGTGAGTATATGCAGCATGAATGGCTCACCGTTTTCAGATGCGACTACTGAGGATTGTTCTGCATTTCAGGAGAGCAGGTTTACAGGATCTATTTATGGGTCTCATCCTGTACCCAGCCTTTGAAAACATTTCAGATCTATTTTTGCCAAAGAACACAGCTACTGAAAAAACACTGGGGCTGTCTAATCTGGCTATTGTTATCACAGAGCTCACCTTCCTTAAAGTTCTTGCTTTCACCCCTGATCACCTAAAGTGGTAACAGATCTGTTAGTATGGAAACCATCATAGCTGAAGGATTTCAAGGGGTGAATAAATTTAGGAATCTTCTCATTTGCCTCCAAGTTTTCTGAGCACCTCAATCACAGTTTTAGATGTTGTCTGCAACAGGAACAGATAAAACCTAACTCTTAAAAAAGCAATAATTTAAGACAGAAAATCACATGTAATCACACATCTATAGTAAATGAGGCACTACAGAAATGCCAGACTATGGAGGAGGTCAGACTAAAGTGATACATGATTTGAAAGAAGGCAAACAGCTCTGCCAGGAATCAGCAAGGAAACCAGACAAGTTAATCACTCACTTGAAGTATGATACAGCAGCCAAATGACACTGAAACCTCAGTGTCAAGTCACCCAAGGAAACCACCATGCTGCAGAGCAGCCCAGGAAGCCCATGCTTAGGAAACACATACAACACGACCTTGCTGAGCAGTGCTGGAAACAGCAGGACTGGAAACAACTAAGTGGTACTGGAAAACTCAGAAGATACTCATGATCTGAAATAATTTCATCCTCATGAGTTACAGGTAGATCAGACAGCTTGCAGGGCAGCTTGCTAAGAGGGAGTGATGCCAGTGAAATGCCACCTGCAGAGTGTCAAAAGCCCCTGTGCTGGCCCGTAGAGAACTGCAACAGGCTAAGCCAGGAGCCAACAGCAAAAAAAAAAACTGAATTAACAGGGAGGCTGAGCAGAAATACTGAGGACATAAGTGTTTGCCAGCCTTGATTGCCCATTTTCTGTAAATATCAGTATCTTCAACCCCACCTGTCCTTTGCTTACCAGTAACAGCATAAAAAACATTAAGCTCCGCAAACAAACAGCTGCACAGCACCTGGTACTGCTAACATCTCTTCACTAACCTGGTTTAGAAGCTGAAATAAACGCTACACTTTTGTTTCTAAAGGCAAAATCTGGTCAGCAAAACCCATCTGTCACTGGCTGTGCTCCGAAACACATCTCATGCTAAACCCCAGCTTGCAATTGCACAAAGCACATCCCACTCACAGAGCTCCAACAGGCACACTGACCAACCACTTGTCTCCTTCAATACACTAGAGCTGTATTTTGCCCACTGATCTAGTTCCTGGAAAAGGGGAAAAAGGCATGACCCCCTTGCCCTTATCCAGCAGCAAAAGTTTCAATATTTTAACAGTGATTTCAAACAGGAGCAAAGCCAAGCCTGAATCCTCAGATTATCCTTTGCAAAACCCCAGCATCAGCATTAGCAAATGAAAAGATCAAGTCAGTTGGCTCAGACAGACTGTAATTTCTGTACCTATATTTATTAACAGTAGATACATAAAATTGAGGAAAAAAAGTGCTAGAAAAACACACACTGATGTTAACCAGCATGGCAAACTGAATGCACTAATCCTTTCCTACAGACAGGAAAGATTTTCAAGCTGTTTCTTTTAAGCTAGTCACTGGGTAGGAAATGCTTTTTAGACAGAAAAATATTTTCTTTTCCAGAAGACACCAAAAAACCCAGGCAGAGAGCACAGTATATGTTTAGATGAGAATTAATTACTTGTTTACTGTGGTAGTTCGTTACACAGCTAATCCCCACACATTGTCTAAACAACTTATTTCCTCTGGTGAGTGAGGAAAGGTCAACATAAACAAAACAATTTGATTTTTTCTAAAGAAGAAGATGCAGACCACTGGCAATACATCTGCAGGGTGTAAAAAGCTGAAGAGCAACATCAGAGGATGTTCTTTGAGCACCTTCCAGGTTTTTTAAGTGAAGGTATTCCAGAATGAAATGTTACCAAATATAATGGAATTGAGATGTTCCAGCATACAAAAATATTGTTCTAAACCAAGACCTATTAATTCTTCAAAGCTGTGGCCTGTAGTTTATCATTAGCATCTAGAAGTGAAGGATGGTTATAACAGTCAATTCCATCTCTCCCCTGTGGCTAAATCATGTACTAGCTAAATCATTTATGAATGTCAAAGGGTGACAAGTTTCAGTTAAGATAATGAGATTCTAGAGGCTCTGGCCATCTGAACCCTGTTTGTGGATTCTCTTGCCAATTAAAAAAAAACACCCAAAACAAAACAACAAAACACAAAAGGAAGCAATCTGACAAACTGATTTTACTTAAACTGGGTACTAACAATTTAGCATTAATGCTACCACATATCTGCTAGCTACATACCAAGAATAAATATTTATACTAGTCACCACATGCCGTTAGGCATTAACACAGGGTTAAGAAGATGTTAATTGAATCATATATGTTGGAAACTGAAATAATTTTGCTCCCTTTGTAACTCTTCAGCTCCTCAGGCAAGGACCAAGGCTTTGTACATACAGCATCTCAGCAAATGGACACACAGCATCCAAGGCCTGGCTGCTGCAGGAGAAGAGGGCAAAACAGTCAAGGGAGAAAATCAAGAAACTGCTCACTCGCACAGCAGGAGTGGGCAGCCTCCCCAACAGCCAAAGTGCCCTGCTGATCCTGGGTCAGGTCTAAATGAGAACACATCCCTCCAGTAGCAAACACTGCCTGGGTGTGGAGATATATATTCCAGATCTTTGTAAATATGACCCCTGTAAGTGAGCATCCTACCCTTTACTGTTAATTTCCACAGAGTATCTATAATATAAGTGCTGGTAGCTACAACCATTATTCTTTTTAGCCATCTCACACCCACTGTTCAAAGTAATTCTTTATATTGACACACTAGTTTTCAGGGGAAAAAAAAATCAAAAGAAACCCTAAAGAACAACAACTACACAGTGAAAGTGAAGATAAGCTTATTAGGGTAAAACTTCAAACTCCCACAGAAGTTCAATAAAGTCAAGTCAGAAAAGTAACACCACGTTAGACTTGTTGGTTCAGACGTTACTAAGTGCTGGCCAGACTCCATGCTTTCCCTTTTTATTTTACTTACAATTAGCTGGCAAGAGAGATGATTAGCTAGAAAAACCACATTCCCTTTTGACCTCCAGGTGTACAAAGCAGAACAGCATTATTATTTCCTAAAGCAAACCCAGGATCTTCAGGCAGTGTGCAGTAAGGCTTCAAGCAGCCACGGCAGCAAGTCACCACACAGTGTTTATGGCACAAACTCTCACTATGGAGCCATCAGCTCCTGGTCACATCTATCAAGGCAGGCTCTGAGTGTCATGGCACTGTCAGGCAGGCACCTGCTTCCAGACTCTTTTTCCAAAGCCTTGTTCCAAGGCTGGACCTGTACAAACCACTGCATACATAAGAACTTAAAGAGGACAAGATTACAGCATATTTCTGTACAATGATGTGCACTGCCAGCTCAACTCCCTGTTCCACTGCAGATCTGGACTTTACCATCTCTGTTCCTAGTTCATACCCATACTCAGGATGAATTAGAAGGGCCAAAGAGTGCAACAACAATGCCAAGTATTGTGAATCATCCAGGCAAAGCAAGGGGAGTTACTCTGGTGCAGGCAGCTCTGTTCACCAGGGGAATGTCACCATACAGCACACAGGATCCACTCACCTTAGCACTGCTGGCACTGAAACCATCTTCTTCCCAGTGGAAAAACTGATTACATTTAGGAGGTGCTCATATGCTTTAAAGTCATTCCTCCCCACCTCCAATAGATGGACAAATTGTGCTGTGTCAGTTTGTTCCTGTTACAAAGTAGTCCCCAATTCCCCTGGAGAGCTCCCAACAGCTCTGTTCCCTCCCTGGCCAGTCCACCCCACTGGCATCGCAAAGGGAGCCTTTATCGGCTCCTCTAGCCCGAGAGCTCCAACCCAAGGGCCTTAATAAAACTACTGCTGCCTGATCGGACCTACTAACTGGGATACTGGAAAGACTAACTTTTCTGGAAACTGTGTTGCACAGCCAAAACCACTCTGGACTGAGGACTCTGCAGCACAGCTGTGATTGTTAGCAGCGACTAACATTGTTATCTAGAGCACATGTAAGGATTTGAGAGTAAGAACATGTTGGAAACAATGTTTTCTTTTCTCAGGATAAGGCAGACTGTTCTTTAACTTCATTTTTGTAATGATGGCTGCTGGATAAGAATCATTTGTTTGTTCCTGATAAACACTGAAAAAAAAATAAAAGTGGGCATTTTTCACCCTTTGAAAAAACAAATCCAAGACGTTTTCACAAGAAAATTTGGAAGTAAGAAAAGATCTCAGAAGCAAACTGGATCAACAAATAAGCTATATGGGTTTGGGCTGAAAATAGAAAATATTTCCTGAGGCTCTTGAGGTGTGTCAGGCTCCCAGCTGTGCCGGGCAGCAGCTGCAGCCACCATGGAGCACCAGGGCTGGTGATGCTCTGAGCCCACTGCCAGGCAGCTGCCATGGCCCTGCTCCCACCCTTCTGTGACACACTCCCCTTTCCCCCCCGCCAGAGGGGAGCAACTGGGTGACTGTGAGGCATATTAACACTTCCATAAGTATTCTGTAAAGCAGATTCCCCCCAGCCCCAGGCGAGCGGGCGGTGCACTCGCTGCGTGACAGACGTTCCTCTGGCAGATACAGAGCAGCCCCTTATCCAAACAGCATTAGGGCCTGGTCCAGGATGACCTCAACAGCACACATTTTCCAAAAAGAGTCGTACAGAAACATTTAATTCAGCTCTCTTAGACATTAAGTCTTGTCTCATAAAGCTACTCTAAAAAAAAAAAATCAAGTAACATTTGGACTTTTAAAAAAACACATGAAATTTCTTCTCAGTCATAATAAAAGAAACATAGCAGAACTCCACTGGCATTAGTATTGGCACTTAGATTTATACCAACACTCTCAAAATCTGAATTTGGACCAAAATCAAAACCCACATATAGACAGGGGCAAAGTTTATCCCCATGCGAACAAAATAACATCTCTTGTAGACATTAATGGCTTCTGAAACTCTCTAGCTTGATAGACATTAGTGATTTAAATGCCAAACCACATTCACTCTGTTTATCTTGGGAAGCTCAACATCCATGTAAGAACACCCTCAGACCATAACAGAGGAATGAAAGGTCAGGCTGTTACTTTCAGAACCAGTGCAGTAAACTTAAACAAGGTATGGGCACTTCCCTGGTCAGTGCCACGCACTGCAGCTGGCTATTTTTCAAATATCACGTAAGCAGCATGAACAACTTCTGATACAGAGAAATAAAAAGCTCAACTTGAAAAAAAGCAATAAAAATATACTCTGAAAGTAATTTAAACCAACCAGAAGTGAGCTATTTCAGTGCTAGGTATCTGCAGGTGTGGCTCCTGGGCCATGCCAGGCTGCTCATGGACCTCTAAAGTGCCCAGCTGAGGATGACCTGCTCCTCCCACAGTCAGAAGATCTACATCACTATATAGCACTTAACTTCATCCAAAGCCTCCTTAGAGTCTGTCTTTCTGACAAACACATGTAGCTATCTTAAGCTATACAGATCTCACTGCCCCAAACAGCTGGACCCTGCTCTGCCCTGCTGGAGCACAGTCCCAGGCTCAGAAAACCTCTCGAGATTATTCAGTCACAGGGGTGAAAACCCTAAGCTTCAGCTCTGAATGTCTCTTTCCAGCTGAAGATCTGTCCATGACTCATTTCAGCTCACACTTGCAGCTCAGCATCTCTTCAAAGGTGACTTTTCCTTAGGGGAGATGTGTTGCAGTTCTTTAAGGGGATTGCATCAGAGATGAGCTCCACCACTTCTGCAGCCTGAGACGTGTCAGCATTTTAAATGCGAGCAGGATGGGGGAGAACAGCTTCAGGAAAGGAATTATTAAGCACTAACTAGAATAAGTGAATATTTTTCACTGTCTTGAAGTGCCAGGGCTTTTCACTACCCTTGACTACAAAAGGCAGTCACCTCATTCATTTAGAGATGAGTCTCAGGCTGGCTATAATGCCCAGACAGGCTGCCTGTGCCTTGGCAGACCCTACAGCAAGACTGGTATTTCTGACAGGGCTATTTCCCAGACCAGGCAGCCCCACTTCCCACTGAACACCCCCAAGGAAATGATCTGAACTCGGTGTGTGATGGCCATTGAGGAAAACAAAATCCCAAGTCTTCACAACACGTTAAATCCCGGAAACTCTGGGTCCTGTTCCCAAGCCAGAAGGTGCAGGACTCTGAAGGGCAGGTACAAGGAGTCACACATGACCTCAACAGCTACAAGAAAAAGACTGACTATTGCAGCAGCCATCTGTGGGAAAAGGCAACAGCAGATCCTACCTGTGCTTCTGCAACCTTTCAAATTGTTCAGCTCCCCCTTCCATAGCAACTCTGTATTTTAGAAGTACAAGATTAAAACATTGCCCTTTGAAAATGTTACCTGTCCCAGCACCAAGCTTCAGGCTCTTTAATGAAAAAACAGCCTCTACGCACCAGATCAAAGCAAAAGTCAGTCACAAACAAATGCTTCCTAACATTCTTTATAAACCACGGAACAGTTACATTGCCATCTCAAATAGCAAGATAAAAGTTAATGGATTCAAAAGGCTATCCCAACGCACCAAGCTAAGGCTGCATGCCTAAATCTGAGTGATTTAACACTCCTATATCAAAGTGAACTGTCCAATCTCAGAAAGTAACATCCCTTCTGCAGCCTTCAGCACCGATGCTTCATCATCAAGGATGTCAGAGAGAGGGTTCCACCTGTCCCATCATCCCAACAGGTAGCACTGCTGCTGGCAGTGCAGCACAGCCTGAGGGGAGCCAGGGCCACAAACCCACAGTTCCCAGGGCAGCCCAGCTCAGTAAGGGTGAACCTGAACCCAGCTCCAGACCTAGCCAGTCCCTATGCCTCATCCTTGGCTGGAGGATCTCAGGGCTTTGGGTGTCTCAGAAATCACTGATGGGTTTTGTCTTTGTTACTTGCCAGAAAAAGCAAGCACCCAGCACTCCTCAGCAGCACTGCACATCCCTCCAGCACTTCGTTCTAGCAGTAGGCACCAAAGCTGTCTTTACTATCAGGATTTTCTCAAACACACAGTACCAAGCTCAATAGGCCCTTTCAGCCACACTATCAAGAGGCCAACATAAAATTTTCAAAATATCCTTCCTTCTAATTCTAATCCAAACAACAGAGCACAGCTGTGAAAACTGAAGCCTGTACAGATCTGCGCTGTATGGGCTCCTTCTTAAAAGCACTGGGACAGGATTCAAGCTTCTACATTTTCTGATTCAAATTTATAGTCAGGCACAGAAAATTCCCATGGACTAGGGAAAAAAGAAAAATGCTTAGGCTGACAATTTTCCGAAAGATGAAAAAAATTCACTGCTGTCTTCTGCTGACACACTGTGCAGCGAGCTGGGACAGAAGTCCAAACTGTGCCCTGACAACCAGGCAGCTGAGGGAGCTGCCAACTGGTGTTTGCTTAAGTTCCAAAAGGTACTTTTCTGGTCAAAAACCAGAAAAAATATAATAAATGCCACACGTAAAAGCTAAAATTGGGCAGAAGGTTTGGTTAAATAAATAGCCTCAAATGAGAGGGAAAGGGATTAAAACACTGTTTTTGAAGTCTGATGTACTCTTTTCCTAGCAATTTTGCTGCTTGTCTTTTCACTCTCCAGCTCAGAGCCAAAGCCAGAATAACCAGCACACCATAACAAAATTCCCAGTGCTCCTCTCCCCAGCAGAAGGCAATACTAGAAAACCAAGGACAAAATTCCTTAACACAACACTGGAAATCCAATTCAGCATACTAATTTGGATGGGATAGTTTTGATGAATAATAACAGAAATTTGGTTTGCCTGTTTTTCTTAAGCAGAATGACAGGGAAGAAGGGAAGGGTGATTTCTCTCCCCAAGAAACTACCATTTTCAGGTCAGTGTCACCATGATCCGTTCAGAAAGCACAGATTAATCCTGACAGCAGGAAAGCTGGTCTCCAGCTAGAGGAAAGCCGCAGAGTGGCTGAGACTCACTCTGGAGAGCCTCTCCCTGTAGCCATTCAGAGAAGGAATGTTGCATCCAACCCTCCCTCCTGTCCCTCAACACCCAGACTCAGGGAGGGGAAGGAGAACTAGAAACTTGCAGGTTCAGATGATGCATTTGATGTTGCCACCATCACAATGCCTTGGCCCCTCACAGACCCCAAACTCCTCTTATCCTGCCTTCCAGACAGCAGAATTACTCAGGAAGCTCCATAGCAGAGAGAATTGTTCATTTTAAATGAGACCATACAAACCCTCTGGATCTCCTGTAACAGTCCAATGGATGGGTTTCCAGCCCAGCTCTTGAGGTTCAAGGTTGGTACTGACCCCATTGAAGCTTGGATCACATCCCACTGCAAGAGCTTCGAAGCAGTTACTTCACCAGTGGGACCAGACTGAACATCAGTTCTCCTCTCCAGACACTCAGTGAGTGGGTAAGATTTCACAAGAGCACAGTCCACCAGGTAAAACACTCTCTGGAAAAGCCTGGCCTTGCAAAAAGCTCAATACAACCAGCTGGAGACTTGTAAACTTACTCCGGGGTCATTCTGCAAGCTTCACGTGAGATGTATGGAACAACCATCCCTCAAACCCAGAGCGAGCTTGGCATAGGAAGAAAGAGGTGGCCACAAATCTGGGCTTCAGGACACTTAATTACATTTCTATCTGCTCTCAGTGTTCTTGGCAGCTCCCATCAAATATATCTGGAGAAAGTGTTTTCATGTGAGAAGACATTTGAAAATTGTCTGGCATAGCACAGACCCAAGGCCACAAAGGGTGATGGTGCAAGGACTCCAACTGCCCCGCTGCTGTCCCAAACCCAGCAGCACTGTGCTCCAAGCATAGCTCCATCAGCAAAACTCACCAGCAGCAACTCAAGTTAGAAATGCTCCTGCTCTCATTGCCTGGAACCAAAACCAGCCATTAGTCTGTGAAAGGGACATTTATTTAAATGGTCCTAATGAAAACACTTACAAAAGTTTTTCAAAGACCAACACTCCTGAAGTCGTCACCAAACTGCCAAGGGGTCAGTTCTATGAGACCAGCTTAGCCATTCTGAGGCTATGTGTAATTTTGTAGCAGCAATATCATTAAAAGAATATTAAATACTGGCAATACACAAATTTTCGTTTTTCCTTCGGATTCTACGCACAGATTTATATTTGCCACTCCATATTTTCAGGATGTCAGCAGGAAAAACAAATCATGAAATGTTATATTAGGTCTTCTCAGGACACTTGTACAATCATCCACATTTAACATCTTTGGTCAAAGAGTTTGGATACAGTTATTCAGAAACAGCTGAGAAGACTTAACACTGTCACCTGTAACTGTTCCTGCTATTACATGAAGTGCAAATAAGTTCAATTCCTATACATGAAAGCCCTATGGGGGAAAAAAATATTGTAAGTACTAAATATTGCTTAAAGGGACTTTTCAGCTACACATTTACCTGTCTCTGGGCAATCAGACTCTCCTCTTGCCTGCACAGAGCCACATCAAATACACAGTAGTACTGTAAGGGTGAGGACTCCTAGCCCAAAACCTCAGCACCAATCTGAGGCATGTCTGTGGAGAACACAGCCATGCCTGGAAGGAAACGTCTGGGACACCACTGCTGACTGTCCTGTCCTGCTAGATGACACCAGGGACACACAAAATCTGAAACAGGCACTTAAAATTCTGAACTAGACTGAATGCTTTATCTTGCCTTTCTTCAAGGAAATCACTGCTTAAATTTTTTGTCTTGGTCATCAAACAGGCTGGCAGTTTCATAAACAGAAACTAGTAGTACACTGTAAATGAACCCTGAAGATTATTCCCACAGGGGGTTTTCCACAAGGCACTAACTGATCTTGATTTTCTTTTGGTCACAGAATGCTTCCCAAAATTAACATTTTTCCAGAGACATTCATTTTCTACAAAGAATAAATAATGTAGAAAAAAAGGAACTGCCTGAGCTAAGTGGTGCCAGATGAGCCTCCTGGAATCACTGGGCTTTGTTTTAAAGATTCCTGACTGCTGTAAAGTCATAGCAGCAAATGAGTGCAAAAACACTGATGCCTTGAAAGATAGCCCGAAGCCATATAGTGCCAAAACACCGGGCTGCAAGACTTCAGACATTTGCAGCCACATGACTTAGGCTTAAATTTCAAATACTTACCATTTTTTCCTTCTGACATAATATTTAATGAAACCAGAGTTCAGTAGTAGTATCAGTCCTGCTATACATGTCTTGCAGCAGTTTCTGCCTAGACAGCTGTTTGTGTGCTTACAACTAGCCTGTATTTGGTTTAGAAAGGCTTTCCGTATGCTATAAAAATTGGAAAACTATTGTTTCAACTGACTGGATGCTGTATTTTTAACACACATATGCATGTGAACACTGAAAAGGATTAGAAGCTTATTTTAAAAGCACCAATAGCACCTAAAACCACATTACAGCTGAACACATGCAAACACGTCACCAAACCACAGTGGCTGTGATCACCTAGAAGTCATCACACATGTGTAGATCTACCCAGAGCTCACTTCTCTTTAATGAAAGATCTTTTCAATGCTCCTTGTACAGGAAAGGCAATTGATGTGTATACTAGAGGTAGTAGACGCATGTAATATACATGAAATTAGCAATAGTCTACAACCACAAAATTTAAAAGTAGATCGAAGATGCAAGGCTACAAGTACATTAATAAATCCCTGTAAAAAAAGCAATATGTTTATGAGGCCTTGGAAAACAGTGCTCACAGCCCAAAGGTGAGCAGCAACACCCCAATACTGCTGCTTTCACTTTTTTCACTTCCATTAATAGCTACACTGTTGTTTTACTGCTGTATCGTAATGATGTGGAAGTACATTACACCAGCCACTCAAAGACTTCGGTAAAGCAACCCTACACAATCTTATTTCTCAAGGACTTCAGAGGACCTGCACAAGTTACATGATGGCAGAGTAAAGCCCTGGGGTTCAGGAAATCCAACTTGCCCCAGTAAAGGACTTGAAACTTCCTGCCCTTCATCACTCGCTTCACTTCATCTCATCTTGCCCACCCGCAGCTCTCCTGCACAGTATTTCACAGCACATTAGGAGAGATGTGCAACTTTATGAAAGAAATAAATTCTAACAATACACTACCGCCATCCATTATTAAATCCTTGCCCAAAACTGGCCCCAAACTGTGGGTTTCAATCAGGATACTGAAGTTCCAGATGAGCAGACAGAGAATCACTGAAGTCCTACTGTGAATTGCATGCCTGTATGAAGCCAAGCAGTGTCCAGCCCAAAGCTCCATGACACAGCACCCCTGTCTGTTCCCCTCTTCCTCTCCCCACTCATCTGAGCCCACCCCCTGTACCACCCACAGAAGCAGAGTGAGACCTTCTCTGAAAAGAGGGCTCATGAGCATGGCTCAGTTCAGGGACACCCGGCAGCACAGCACGGGGATGGGCAGCACCAGCACTGCTGCACCGCTGCTCCGGGGGAAAAGCTGTTTGAACATGGTGATCCCTGTTACACACGTGTGTCAAGAGAAGCAGGGAAACTTATAAGCAGGGCTTATAAACAGCACAACCTCAGAAACTATGCACACTGGGATTTATTATCTAGAAACAATATCTGGCATCAAGCTTCCAGGAAAAATTAGGTTACAAAGCAAATAGCAGCCACCTCTCAGGCTATGAGAACACCTTGCTTGTCTTCAAACACCACTTCAGAGTCCTCACAGGAGCATCACTGAGACCACCAGCTCCAAAATCCCAGCTGTGCTGCCAAGGGCTGCTGAGCCAGGCACAGAGGGTCAATGTGGAAATAGTTTTAAAGAAAGATTTCACAATATTTTTGGCATCATTTCAACAAGTGCCACTGCCACAAACATCAAGCCATAAATCAGTACTCACTGCTTATAACCATTTATATGATCTGCTGCAAACACGGCAAGGCAAATCAGATCAGGCAGCTACAGTGAGCTCCAGACTGCAGTCTCCACATTCCCAGCAGGGGGAACGACCTTTAAATACCTGAAGCAATCTTGGTTGCTGCTCCAGAGAAGGCTGGGAGGTACACACATGTTCCATATGCTCACCTGCACTTTACCAAACACAAGTCAGGAATGCCACCACAAAAATTAGAAGCGAAAACAGATACAGTCCCAGATCATCTCTCTTAAATTAAGTGTGAATAAAGCTAATCCTGTATTACCTGCAAAATCATGATCTTCTTACCACATCAGAGACTTGCTGATCCCTGTGGTACATTCCTGAAACATCCCAGATGTATGATTTCACATCTAACTACCTGTCCCACTAACTTTGGAGAAAACAGACGTAACTTCAATGTTGCTATAGGTGAAAGAACCATAAAAAGTGAAAGGAAAGAAAAGCAAAAGAAAAAGCAGGCTTTGCTGTATTATATTTTCAAGAAGAAACGTCAATATCTACAATTTCCTAGGTTATTCTTCTAATCCGTTTAATTCAATTCTACATATCTTCCAGAAACAGAGAGGCTTCTTCATTAAACAGCAGTATAACAGGAAAAGCTTCCATCAGAGGGAAGCAGAGAACAGGCTGACAAAACCAAAATAAAATGAAACAAAAAAAACAAACATAAATCAAAAAAATAATCACAGCTTATTCCAGCAAAGCCAGAAACCAAGGCTCTGGGAAGGGGGGCACATTTCAGCAGCAGATGAAGTTTTCAGCAGCAAATGGCCACAACAGCAGTGGGGACAAGTCCAGTTCATGCCCCAGCTCACTGTGTTCTGTAACCGGTTGCTGATGACACTTCATTCCTATTGCATATGCGTGAGCTTTGCTGCTGACCTCACTACTGGAATTGTACCCATCCAGTCAATGCCAAAAACTTCAGCACAAACTATGAGACTTGACAGGACTGAGCACATTTGGAACAGAAGGAGATTTTGCATGAACGGCAGCAGACCAGGAATGTGCAGTCTTGTCATCCTTTGAGTGGGACTGGGAAAGGAGGCCCGTGAGCAATTGAGGACAGTGGCACAGTTTGTCAGAACGTGACAGGAGCCTTCACACTGCGATGGCCACTGCCATTTCAGTTAAACACACACAGCTTGCCTTAGCTCCTAGGGCAGGACTGACCCGTACCAACAGGCATCTACTTCCAAAGGCACTTCATACTTTCCCTTACTGAACCAGGCCAAAAGAAATATTCAGAGAGATGAAAATATTTTCTTTGCCGTTTTACTTAGTACAGAGCTACACCACGGACTAACAACAGACCTGCACTTCCCCACAGCTGGGTATTGACACAACATACATCTGGATCAAAACTAAGTCACATACCATGCACACATTAGAACATCAAGGAAGCTGGGCCAGCCCCACACTTCCTGCCCCCATACATCAGCCTGCTGTAAAAGACAGGGCTGTATCTGCCATTATACGTCCCCTAAATAGCCTACAGTAGTGACCTGCCATAACTGTAATCCCAGAATACTTTAACAGAGACCATAAGCCATCATCTACTCTACCCAGTGACCACATACCACCCTGCTACAACCAAAATCCCACACCCAGATCCTCACAACAATTGCTTGTCAGCCAGAGAGAGCTTGTGATACCAGGGACACGCAGAGGGCCCCCCTTCAACACCCCCATTTGTTTCACAGCAGTTACGTGTCAGGACGGAGGGAGCCTGGGACAAAGACAGCAGCATAGGACACCTGAAACTAAATTAAGATGTTGAGGGGGAGGAAGGAGGGAAAAAAGATGCATTTATAAGCGTGCACAAGCTCTCCTCAGGGGACCAGGCAGCACTGCCAGCAGTTCTGGCCAGGCTGATGATTCACAACATGTAAAGGGGAGATCAGACTATTTGAAAGAACCAGGCTTCAAGGGTTTTTTGGAGAAAAAAAAATTCAGAGGGGTTGGGGTTATTAGATAGCTTATTGCCCATGCAACTCTAGCTCATATATACATACGGATTACGATTAAGCTTTCGAGTACAGGATCTCATCCTAGTTACCCCAGCATACTTCCCCTCACTGCACTCATTTTGTCCACAATTCACTACATTGTTATTTAACCCCTTGTGTAAACACAGAATTATTATGGGCTTTCTGTGACTTTTCCAAGGCTTTTCAGAAGCTGGCACAAGTCCAAAGCATCCTTTAATTCTGCAATTTTGAGTCTCCCTGATTTTTTTTATTTTTTAGAGCACCTACAGTTATTCATGTACTTCCCCAGAAACTCCCATTGATGAAAAGTGCATTTAGTGGCACTCAGCATTTTGATCAGCTCAGGATGCCTGGAGACTCCAGCCAGAGGCAACTAAAGTAGATTTGCACAAAGTTAGTGGCCACTGCTGAGAACTTTGGTGCTCGTGGCTCCCTTTCAAGAACAGGGAGGGTCACAGGCTCCCCTTGCTACAAGCTTGGGTTCTGCTGCAACAGGTAAGTGAGAAGCCCAGATACCAATATCCCCTCTCCTTACAGCCCTGGTTCCCCACAGCACATAGCCATTCCCACCTGCCCCCTAAGGCCAGCCCCTAACACTGCACAGGATACAGCTAAACAAGGTTACACTCAGAAGCTTATTCGGTGAAACACAAGCATTTGGTTCTCTTTAGCCTTGCATGCTCTTGTAGGCAGTATCAGATATTTGACATAATAGCACCTTGTTATTTTAACACCTCCATAATTCCACAAAGGGGACACAAAGCCATTCTGTACAATCCAGATCAGCACAACACTACTAACCTAGGCTTTCCCTTTCTCCTTCCCTTGCCTCACCTTCTCCTTTGTCACCAGCCACTGGGTGAAGCCTCACCTGAGGTCTGTCCCCTGCATCAGCACTTCCCCGGGGAACACCCCTGCCTCCACCACGCCCAAGACCATTAACTCCTTCACTCAGGGCATCCTGCCACTTGTGTCTAGCAGAGAGGTTTCTGACTAACACAGGAAAGAAATAACTAATAATACACTCACATACTTTTACCCTGGAATCCATCAACTATGTATGTGGTACCTCATTCCTATCCACTAAAAATCAAGCTTTTCATTGTAAAGTACGGCTTTTTCAGACCAGGAATTATTCCCAGGAAGATTAAAGCTCACGGATCTCTCAGCTTGGCTCTACTATCAACTCAAATCAAACTGCTGAATTTTTTGCTTGATAATATCAAAGCAAATTCTCATTTTGAATTGCAAAAGTAATAATAACCTTTTCTTGTCATCTGCTGTGCCCATTGGTTCTTATCTAAGATAGCCAATTCTCTCTCACTTGACACTTGTCCTGGAAAACTACACGAAACCGACGCAGCGGAACTACAAAGTGAGTTTTATTTCATCTCGCTCTCTGCCTGTCTCGGATTTCCCCGGACTATGCAACACGCACACAAGCCACACGAACAACGGCAGAGCCGGCACCGTACACCCGACCGCCGCCGGAGGGTGCGGCAAGGGGGTGCCCCGGTGACCCTGACACATCCCCACCTCTGGGCGTGGGGGCGGCAAAGGACTCCCACGAGACTCCGCGTCCCCCGCGCGCCGCTCCGAGGGACCCTGCCGCAGCCGCGGGTCAGGCAGGGCCGGCCCGGGCCGGGGGTGCCCCTCACCCGAGGAGGCGGCGGAGAAGCCCCTGAGCGGCGCGTCCCCCGCCGAGCCGCGCCGCCGCCCGCGGCCGGCGCTCAACTCCGCCGGGAGCGCCGGAGCCGCCGGGCAGCGACACCCGGGATGCCGCCGGGGCAGCGGCCCCCGCACTGCGCGTCCCGTATCCCCGCACACCCACCCTCCGCGCCGGCGGGGGGAGAAGTTGCCACGAACTCCCGGTACGGGAGTGATGCTCCGCCGGTCCCGCTGCCACCCCAGAGCCGCGCGGCCCCGCCGCCCCCTGAGGCTCGGAGCCCGGCCGGCCCCCCTACCTGCAGCCGCTCCGTGGCCGGCTGCCACATGGTGCCGCGGCGGCGGGAGGCGCTGCCGAGCGGGGCCGCGCGCGGCTCTCTGCGGGCGCGCGCCCCGCCCCGCCCCGCCCCGCCCACGCGTGGGGGCCACGCGCGGACCCGCCCGGCAGCGCCGGTCCTCGGCACGGCGCCCCCGGGCTCGGCAACCATCCCCCGGGCACGGCATCCGTCCCACCTGGGCACGGCATTCATCCCCCGGGCACGGCATTCATCCCCCGGGCACGGCATCCGTCCCACCTGGGCACGGCATTCATCCCCCGGGCACGGCATCCGTCCCACCTGGGCACGGCATTCATTCCCCGGGCACGACATCCATCCCTCGGGCACAGCATCCGTCCCACCTGGGCACGGCATTCATTCCCTGGGCACGGTAGCCATTCCCCGGACACAGCATCGATCCCGCCTGGGCATGGCAAACATCCCACCTGGGCGCCTAAGGTAACCGGGACAGCGCCTCCCGCCAGCTGCTGCTACAGCCCGGCGTGTCCCGGCCCCGCATGGCCTCTCGGGCAGCGGTGCCGGTCTCCCCACTGGCGCTCGCTGTGCGCTGTCTGGGAGGGTGTGGGCCCTCCCCAGAGGAGCCTTTCCCAAGGGACGCTTGCCTCACCGCAGCTGAAACTTTTTCCTCCGGTTCTGCAGGTGGCTCAAGCTGCTGCCAAGCGCGTAGGACGTGTCAGGGCTCTGTAAGGCCGCTGCTGCTGGCAGTGCGGGCTCACGGAGCACAGGGAGCCACCAGCTGGGGGCAGGATCCCCCCTGCCCGGCCAGTGCCGGCGTGGTCCCCCGAAGGGCCAGCGACAAACCAGCATCAAGGCCACGTTCGGCTGTTTCACGGTGTCGGGCATCCCAGCTGTGCCCCGGCGCCCACAAGGACAGACACACACTCTAGAGGTCTGCAGGCACTGCTTTTCCCTGTGGAGGCCAGAAGTGCCACAGAAAAGCAAAGTCTCTGCAGGTTCCAAAGCTGCACCAAGGAACATTTTTTCCAGACACAAAAGCTGCCCCTGGCCCTCCCTGGTCCCCTGAGGCTGCCTAATGCCTCATACTTGGATGCAGGAGGATTTGTTAAAAACACAGAGGAGCCCGTGTCATACTTGTCCCGAGCATTGACCACCACATCCTTCAGGCTGCAAGCCAGGCTCCAAAACATTGTGGGTGTGTGACCCCGGGGACACAGGGTATCCTTTCTGTGTCAGTGTTTTAAACAGCAAGGAAAAGCAATACTGAAGGGAATCTTCTCAAAAAAACAGGCATCAGGCTCACCTGCGGACAAACCATGACCTTTGGCAGGGTAGCTCTGCCACAGGATCCATGTTGAGGACCAACACCTTGAGACACATTGCAGGATCTGGGTGAGACTGGATGTTATCAGAGCAAGACTCAGTGAACATGAACTTTTAGATTGTTTCCGGAAAGATTCCACCAGGACGTCCCTGGGCAGTGATGGCCTAATTAAAGCAATTCAAGCCTTGCAGCTCCATTTACTGATGCATCACCCCCTTCCTTCCCCTCCAGGAGGGGAAGCACTAATTCTGCACCAACTCTTGGCCAAGATGCCCACTAGAGCTCTTTCCAAACACCATGTCCCTGTCACACCATTGTTTCTTTCAACTGGTGCCTACACTCCTGCACGAGGGCCTTTTCTAAAAGCCTCACTCTTCCTCAAGTGAACTCTGGAGCAGTTTCATCGACCCTTCCCATATGGATAAATCCACCCGCCACCATTTCCTGAACCAACAAGGAGCTAGCACAACCCAGGCTGTCAGCAGCAGGGCACACTTAAGGAAGTTCAGGATCTGCAATTAGCAGGAGACCAACCCTGGGGCTGGAGGCTGCCTCTCTCTTAGTTTACATGACTTTTATACAAACTGAAACAATTGTGGAGGGAAATCTGCATTTGCTACAAAATGGGTGGCACATTATGAGAAAAAATGAATTATTTAATTTCAAAAAAGGATATGAAAACAAGAGAAAATTAATGCTGTAGGCTTCAGTTGTATGAAAAGAAGGTAGGAATATGCTCACACATGGGGAGGAGCAGCTCAGCTGCAAATTTTTGAAATCCTGCTGGTTGATTAGAAAGCAATCTCTGAACCCCTGAGCCCCACCAGCATCCTCCCGAAGCCTTACCCCTCACCAAGGCAGCAAAGTGGCACTGTGGGGATGAGAGAGCTACTGAGCCCTTCTGCTCATGTTGGTTTAGTCTCCAGGTGTGCTCTGCACCACGGGCTGTCTCAGGAAATTCAGCTGTTTTGCCTTTTTGGTCATGCCCCACAACACCTCTGCAGGAAACTCAGTTTTCAGCTGAGCCAGGTGCTGCTGGGGTGGTCAGACATCAACCAGAGCCCAGCTCAGGGAATGATTCATTAGACTTGGGTGAATTCATGTCACAATCTCACTAAGGTTAGGTCATTTCTACCTAGACTTTCTAAAATTTTAATCCAAGCATCATTTTTTATTTGGTATTTAAGCTGTTCTGCATTAGGTAAGGTCCTGCTCCAACCCAGTCAGAGACCTTTTACTTAAATAAATAGTGTGAATTCCTATTTCCAGGATCTACTGTGTTCCAGAATGTGCCTGTAAGAAGATACAGGGTTCTTTTCTATTAATTTTCCTTTTACTGTGCCAAATCATGGAGTTTCTTTTCTCAGAATGAGTTAAGACAATTCTTTCCAAAGACTGCAATACATTACACAGGTTGGTCCCACTTCTCTCAGTCTCCTTCATTTCAGTGCTCACAGGACAGAAATACTGGAGCCAAGGGAAATCTTGCATTTCAAAAGGGAGCATTGGATGCATTAGGACCAATTTCACTTTTATTCAGATAATAAATCTGAAGCATTTCCTGTGACTCCAGGATATTTTGTGTCTTTTAACAACTTCTAGTTATTGGGTTTGTCTTCCTTTTGCACCATCTCATCCCCTAATAAGGATTATTTTATTTAAGGTCTTTATAGCAACATAGCTCCTCTGCATTTGAAAAGAAAAATAAATTCTTTTGGTTTTAACTATAGTATTGCCTTTTTAATTAATTAAACTCATCCAGTTGCTGATCTCATTGAATTATTTGACTTCAAAAGCTCAATTTAGCTTCAGGAGCACTATTACTTCTCACTGAAACATGACTAGAAGAGTCATTCAGTTATTTAAATGCTGCTTCCCCAAATATTTTGCAGACTTTGCAAGTCCTGTTTCCAAGATCCTCTTTTTGATTATGCAAGTTTACAAAGCATACAGAACTCATTAAACACATCTCTTTTTTATTATTAATTCAGTTTACCTTGTATTTGCTTTTGTAGAGTAAGTTTGCTTAATTAACAAATTTAATGTTCTGTAAAGTGCTGTAATTAATAGCATACTTCCAAAATCTAAATACATTTGTTACTCTTAAACACTTTGTCAAATCATTTGAAGCAAATGCACTACCCTGCATAGATGGCACCAAACACATAATCTGAGCTTTCCAATATTTCTGTGAAAAATTGTCTAGTGCCTAAGCAACCCAAAATACACTATCCAAGTAATCCAAACTGTTTTCTTTGACAACTGTTACATTTTAACATTCATGGTAGCAATAAATGTATTTTTATGTAGAACTTCATCTCCTGCAGATGACAAAGCTGGATGGCATGGCATGGCCTCAACTTTATGTCATATAAATACGGCAGAGGTAACACCCAAGTTAGAGATTTCCAGTTCCCATGACAGGGTGCACACTTTGGAGTCTGGGCGTGGGGGAGCTGCAGTGAGGGCATTACCTGGGGAGGACACAGTCAGGCTGGGCTCCAGCACCACAGCCAGCCATGGGATGCAGGCAAGGGCGGCCGGGGGCAGCATCTGAGCACTGGCAGCAGAAACCTGGGTTTTGAGGGGTTTCAATCATTTGCAGAGGCTATTGAGAAGCAACTTCAATGTACATGTGCAGACAGATACACTCCCTTTGCTGGGAGCAGCAGCATCTAAAGGTCTGGCTCTGATTCCTTGCCAGGAATCTCCTCAGGCATGGTCACTGTTAAACTAGCAGCAATTCAAGAGTAAGAATGTTTCATTAAAATAATGGCAAAGTACAGACCACATTATCTTCAAAGGCCCTTGATTTCCTTTCAGTACTGTGTTTTGGTTTTTTGAAAGGGAAATTTATTTACATCCCTGCTTACTGTGTAATTCCTAATGTTATTTAGTAATCATTTTCATTCTGATGGTGTAGGTGCATAGAGATGATTATGCAGACAAGGGAGTGCAGTTCCACCAAAGGTGGTTCAGCCAAGGGCACTTCTGCTCCCAATGCCTCTGCCTCGTATCCCCTTAACAGGTATTTTAAAATGGCATCAGGAGACGCTATAAGCTGAAGCAGTGTGGTGTTAATGATTTGTGAAATTGAGGCAGCAGTAAGTATCCCAGTCAGGGGAGATAATTCAGCTTTGGATATACCATATTCTCCCACCCATCCATGTTGTGCTTGCCAGGGATAATGAGGTCCTGATTTCCAATTTGTTGGGGAAGCTCTTGCTGGTGTTCCCATAGCGACCAGGTGTCTTTAATTACCTGTGTTGCTGCCAGAAGAGCTTGTGTTTCTGATTCCCTCTTCAGCTTTAACTACCCCACCACCATCCCCAAGTACCAGGACAGCTACTTCTCTTCCTCTTCCAAAAGTTCAGTTTTGGAGGTGGGTGGACTAAATGAAAGCGTGAAATGCATAGGTAGTGATGTATTTGGCCATGTTTATGTGATATCCCTTTTTTCTTCTCTCCTGTAGAGGTCTTATCTTTAGAAAGGTAGATAGATATTTGGTCTTACTTTTCCTTCATGTTGGCACTGTACTGGTCCTGTTCACAGCAGCAGAGAAAATAAAGCACCAAAGCCATGGCAGGTCAACACGTGCAGAGGGAAGGTTGCAGCAAAGGTCTTGCATACATTTAAAAGGGCACAACACTTCTGTGAAGGCAAAACACACGATACTGAAAGGGGGAGCAAGTTTTATTCTGCCTCTGCCAGGCAGCCCCTCCATCGTCCCCGCAGCAGCCCGAGTGAGCGAGGGAAGGGGTGCTGCCAGCCTCCCAGCAAACACAGAGCTGATCTTTTGGAGATGCCAAGTCCCTCGGGCCAGTACCACCAAGCCTGTTGTTCCCTAGCCAGCCTCGGGGACCAAAGGCCGAGTCTGTGGGGGCTGCGGCCTCTGGGCTCCGTGCCTGGCGGCCCCGCGCCAGCGGGCAGCGACAGCCGGCCCGGGGCAATTCAGGCCATGGAATCTGGGCCGCGAGAAAAGCGTCTGGAGAGAGCAGCAGAGGCGGATGCGATCAGCAGCCCCAGGCGAGGCACTGCAGCCACCCGGGCGCGGGCCTGGGGAGAGCAGGGGAGAGGCCCGGGCAGTGCCGGTGTCCGGCTGTGGGGCCTGGGGAGGGGCGCAGCCCGGGCACGGCGCCCAAGGGCAGCGCCCCCGGAGAGGAAGGGGGACTCCCAGCAGAGAGGCAGCACAGGGGGGAAATCCCGAGAATTTCCTGCTTCCTGCAGAAGCCAGGTAGCCAGGGGCGTGGGGGCAGTGATGACATGCAGGGCAGAGGAGAGGACAGGAACATGGGACTGGAGGATTAGTCGTCACCTCCCCAGGGAATGCTCTCCCCGCGTCACCGCTGGCACAGCTGCTGGCCAGACACCTCCTTGCAGGAACAGTGATATTTCCCAGGCAGCATCCAACTGCAAATCTTGCATTAACAATCTAAAGAAGCTCAAGTCCAGCTCTTAATGCACCCAGAAAATCTTTTGGTTGACACATGCCAGATGCTTACACATTTTTTCTCTCTTAGTCCAGAAAAACTTGAAACAAGACCTGTTAAGACCCCTGTCCACCTTGTGCACCTTTGACTGTATTGTCTTTATTTGTTAATTACCCCTAATGATTATTAAGCACTTATTTGTCTGCAACAAAAAAGAAATATGTATCTCCACATATCTGTACAGAGATCCTGATGACCCTTACACCAGTTTTGCAGTAAGTTAAATCCATGGCATCTGCGTAGCTCCTGATCATGACACTTTTCCGAGTTGCACAGATGTGATTCAGTGAATTGAATTCAAATTACTTCTGATTTTTAACAACATAAGAGAAGAATCATGTCTATATAGATGAGCTGTTTTTAGAGCGAGCACTGAAGAGACTGAAATTATAAAAAATCATGAAGAATGATAAATGATAAATAATACTGTGGGCAATTTTACATGCACTGGATATTCCCTCAGAATAAGAAAACTTACCAAGAAAATAGACTTTTGACAGTCTCAAATTGCAGCTTTGGTTTGCAGAGCATCATTATAGCAAGAAGAAGATTTGGCAATCTGTGATCTAGATTTCACCATTCCAGCTACCCAATTTTATCTGTTAAAATAGGAAGTTAATAGAAGCCACACTTCCTATTTCAGTGACACATCCCCAGCAGTTATGCATAGGCTTAGGGAGACTGTGTGGCAATCCAGGAGATGTTTCTCCTTCCCCCATGTGAGCACAGGAACGTAGAGTGCTGCTGCAACAATCCAAATTCCCCTGGAAATGACTGTGTGCACAAGCATTGTTTAAAAGCTAAACCCAGGTAATTTTCAAATTACACTGCTGAGCTGTTCATGGCAGAGTGTGCAGCAGCACTGGTGTCATTTGTTTAGTGCACTCACTGTCCCCCACAGCCAACAACTGGTACCAGTAATACCCTAATGGCTGAGAATGGCCAAGCACAGAAAGGTGCAGGAACCCAAGACCACTGGAGGACAAGGGACACGTATTCCCTGTTCTGCAGTGATCATAGACTATAAAATGGGTGAGACAGGAAACAGCAGAGTTCAAGGATGAAACTATACTTCAATTCACCCCAGACCCAACTAAGAAAAGGCAGACAGATAAGCTGGAAATGGCTGCCCTCTTTGTCCCTAAGCTGGGCACTGCACTCATTATTGGGAAGAATTTCAACATGTGTCACTGGGTGGATGTGAACTGATTTTCTGGCAAATACCCATAAAGATTGTAAATAGAGATTTACAAATCATCCAGAAAAGCACAAGAATCACCCTGTTGTGTACAATAATTTAGTGAACCTGAGTCCTCTCTAAATTTCTGGGAATCAGAGTGAATGTAGAGCCCTCACGGAAAGTATAAGGCTGATGCCATCAACATTTCACATAAGACTTTACCAAGTCTTGCAACTCAAAGAGCTCTATAAATGCAAAAATACCTCAACCCTAGAACAGGCAAAAATGCATAACAGAAAGTTAACAAACCCCCAAAGTCCTTCATTAAGTTTTTGCTTAAATTTCATCACAAACAGTGCTTAGCACAGCAATGCAGCTGGTCTCCCAGGCTTTGCTCAGCACCATGCAGAGCTTGTTTCAAGCAAAGAGCAAGAGATTGGTTACAGAGCTGGACCTGAGACAGTCAGAGGGACACCCAGTGGATCCATCACATGAAAATGCCAATTCCACATGGCCAGAGCAGTTTTTGTACATGTAACATATCTATAAGTAATAATGAGTTATTATGAGATGGGATTTGCATTTGTCCTTTCAAAAAGAATTGTCTTTTTAAAGAAATTCAAGCGTTGTGTGCCTCTCTGGTGTCTGACAAAGAAGAATACATCCCCTTGCTGAGGGAAGGGATTTGCCAACTATTGCTACATAATACTACACAGAAAATTGCACTCATAAATCACCCTTGACACTAGAGTTTGAAGGAGAGGGATGTAAGAGACAACACATAAACAAAAAAGAGAGAGACAATGAATTCTCAGAAATCTCAAGGCTGAGTTGCTTTTGAATGAAGACCACATTTAACTGTTAATTTGAAGTCTGATAATTCTCTGTCCACAATTTCTGCCCTCTTTGAGAGGTACTGCCTTATGGAGAAAGAGAATATGACTTTACTGCTTATGCAAAATCAGAGCTTCTTGAAAAATGATTGGAAAAACATGGATAGTGTCAGGCCAAATGCCAGGGTAGGGTAATAGTTTTGTTGTGAATTTTGGTTTTCTCTGCAGATGGCAGTCCCCTAAAGTGAGGGAAAATTAGATAGTATTAACCAGTTTTTACAGAAATTTTGTAGTTTATTGCATGAAACTCCAAAATGCTATCAAAGCATCACTGCATTTACCATTCAATAATCTAAACCACTGAATAATGTATTCCAAAGGAAATCTTCCAAAATTCAGCAACATATATCACTGAGTAAATCACAGCTGTGAGACATTTTGATTTAAATCTGACATGTCTGTCAATACTGCTAGCTTACTACCTGAAATCTCGCATGTATTAAAGAAAAATAACCCTTCAAAGCTCTCAGGGATTAAGGCATCTCCATGGAATTGTAAAATATTCTCTCCATGGAAATGAAATTAACAAAAGACAGAGGAAAACTGATAAACTCCACACCTAATTCAGCCCTCTAAAAATCTCATCCTGTCTTTTGTCCTTATTGCACACAGGCAAGACAGGGCACTGGGAAAGAGGGGAGCAACGTGATGAGTACTGGAGATAAAAATAACTGGTCATCATCTTTCATATGTAGAACAATCTCAAGTCCAAATTCATGGCAAGATGAAAGTGAAATGGCATAATAGGCACATGCGAAAGCAGATCTGTCCTTAGTTCCTGACATTCTGTCAGCTTTGTTTTGACAGACCTTTCTAGCAAATGCCATACAAAGGCATAACAACTGAAATAAATGTTCAAATTAAATTAATAGGAGGAACTGGTATCATGTACAGACCACAAATAAGACATTGTGGACTGCACATTTTAGGTACAAAATCCTTGAAATAAATTATTCTGCATCATGGCATGTTACTGGCTGGATGCCTTATTCACATGACAGATGCAACATAGCAAATCAAACCACAGACTGATCTGTAGAATAAATATCAAGGCCATACACTGGGATCTACAAACACCCTTTTCAGCAAGCTCATGCTGCTTTCTGCTGTCTGTAACCTACCCATATATTTCTCTGTCCTCAGTGAGAAAGAACCATAACTGGAACGTGTTGTTTGTGCTCTCTCTGTCCCAATACGATATAGAAAATAAGCTTCTAGGAGACCAAATTGCACCAACAGTGATCACATATCCAACAATTACAAATGGGGGCAAGAACAAAGTATTCTGCTGACAAACTGATTGCTAATGCAGCTCCTACATGCCAAAATAACCTCCATTGCATTAGGCTGTTTGCCTTTCCACAGAAGCTACATGCATTTTTGTTACCTTGTGCATCTTGTATCTGGCTTATAAGCTAAGATTCCAGGCAGATTTACTTCAGATTACTTCAAATCCATAAGTCAATAAACCATGGTAAAAACTGGAACAGTCACGCTCATTTCCTTGAGTGGTGTTGGACTGAGATCCATGAAGAGTCACATGCGAACTTTCTCATATGGAAACATGAATGGAGTCCAAAGTTTAAGACCCTGCAGATCCAGACTGTTGTCCATGTGTGTTCTACTCCCAGGAGATGGAAGAGAAGCCACAGCTGACCTCATAAGAGATCTCTGTTCTATTGCGAGGAGCTACCTCTGACAGGAAGTAGACCAGTCCACAGGAAAATAAATAAATCAAAAATTCAGGCCAAAAGACATCTCCTTGACAAGACAGCACTGCTGCCAGAGTGATAAACAGGATCTCTCATGGTCTGTGGGATGCTAGCAAAAAGTCCAGGCTCAGCGATATAGAGCAGATTGTTTCCCTTAGACTGGTCTATTATTGAAGAAAGCCCAGCAGTCCAGCTTATTTTCCTAAATTATTAACTTTGCTGCCTTTTCTGCTCAGCACATCAGATAAAGGAGTTTATTCAGTTAGCTTATGTATTTACATTCCTTTGCCAAAGATCTCACCAAACAAAGGCTATTTGATGATTTATTCTTTGCTAAAGGGGAAGCATATTTACAATAATCATCTTATCATAAACGTCTTAAAAGGAGGATTTGAAACTGGAATTCATAATAACAGGGTAATCTGACTTTTCCAGAGAGGTCATATTTGTTATCCATTTTGCACTGCAGAAGAAAAGAAGCCAGCTGAGCCTAGATGAAGCTGGATGTGGCATAACTGCTTTGAAGTTTTGTTTGTTTTCACTGGTTGACCCACGTCCTGTGGAAGGAAATCACCTTCACCTACTTGGAGCTGTTCCAAAACATGACAGGGGGAAAGGATATAAAGGGTTCAGATACTGGGTCCTACAGAGGGGATTCTGCAGCACAGAAGTTGCACTGGAGGGACCAGCTCAAGTGAAGACAGCAGAGAGTTAAGAAGTGCTACAATGATTTCTGAGGGTCACCTCTCCAATGACCAGCACATGACACTCCGCCTGTCTTGGCACCAATCTCCAGCATTCTCAGGTAGCAGCAGCATCCGATTGCTCAGATGCCAGACTCTGGCTGCTCTCATCTCCCTGACGAGATGTTTAAGATGGACATAAAAGTGTCTAAAATCTGCCTTATGCCACCCCTCCTGACCTCACACAACTACAGGTTTTGGCAGACGCTCAGCCAAAGTCTCAAGGGACAGAAGACAAACTTGCAGGGAGGAGACAGAGCAGATCAGCTCCATGTCTCTCATTTGGCACCAGCTCTGTGCTTTGCCCTTCTCTAACTGCTTCCCTGCTCATGCAGAGCATTTCCTAAGGGTAATGGATGCTGAGAGAGAAAACAAATTTTTAACAAGCATTTTGTTCATATTTTGTTTTAAAATAAAGGGTGCCTCAAAGCTGTAAGCCAGTGCACATCTCTCACAGCAGGTTTGAAGAGAAGGTTTAAGCACACACTGGACTGCCCTGACTCCCATTTTTTATTTTGGGAACATGTCTGAACTCATTAGCTCTTGATAATACACTCATTATTTTAACTATTCATAGCAAAGCACAGCATGAGAGATTAAACTCTTCCCTGAATTAATCTGGCATTCAGCTGCCCTCCATGATCCATGGGAGGACTGTACTTCTGCACCCCCTATGAGGTCAGGAATACAAGAGCAGGGTACCATACAAACAGCAATTTCAGCCCAGTTGCCCTGAGCAGCACATGAACCTCAAAAACATGGCAGCAGTGACAAAAAAAAGGCTTCCCAAAGCTGGTAACACAGCAAATACCTCCCACAGAAACCAGGCTGGAGGCACCCAAAGGGAGGATGGGCTGGATTTGCATCTGTCTGATGCAATGTGCCTGTCTGGTCTGCAGAAGCTGGGTGGTTGCAACATGAGAAGGGAATCTCAGAGAAATTTTGGACACAGGATTTAGCCACATGAAGGGGAAAAGAAGTTCCCTCTGGCAACACAAGTGAGGAATGGCTCTTCAATTCCTCTCAGCCATACACACAGAATAATTTTCAGAGGTGTTGAGTTTATTCCTCATCAGGTGTCTATTGCTATAAAAGAAGAAACTACACATCTTCAGGAATGTCATAACTGCTGAGGCATTTCTCAGCAAAGCCCTGCTGGAGAAAAGCCATGCTGTTTCCAGAAATGAGGCTGAGACAAGATGAAAACATCAGTTCTGTGACAGAAGTGTCACAACACAAGACTTCACTAAAACGAGCAGTGTTTACTCCTATGGTCAGATCTTTTATATTTTTAGATGCCCAGGGACACCAAGCCACTTTCCCCCAAAATATCACACACATATTTTTTAAAATTCCATTGTTTTCAAAGGGATTAACCACACAGAGACTTTCACTGTTTGAGCATGCACTTACTGAGCTGAAGTCTCTTTTCAGCTCTCATTCCCCTCACCCCTGTAGCATTTGGCCACAGCTGAAGTGGAGGGAGAGCAGCAAAATCAGGTTGATGGGTTTGGAACAGGGTATTACCCAGCCCTGACAATGCACAGGGCTGTTCAGGGCAGGGGGAGCCTCAGGTCTCCTTGCAACCTCTCACCTCATATGTGCCTTCCCCACATCCCATCCCCAGCCATGAGTGTCCCTTCAAGCCCATTGTTTAATATACTAACAGGAACAGGGTTAGAGAGCTGAAAATAGAGTCCTGCAGGCTCAGCTGAGTCAGGACTGCTTCTCCAGGCCTTTTATCCACTGCCTGCTTGCCCACATGAGGGATGGGGCTGGCAGTGCCCCATTGCAACTCATGGCAGAGCCACTGCTGATCCTGCCTGTCACAGGGACACAGCAGGGACCCCAACGGGGAGAGATGGCCTTCACTCAGCTGCAGAAAGGCCAGGCCCCTCACCCCAGAGAGCACCCCATGGCACAGCCCCTGCAGTGAGTGCGTGCTGGGGACACAGCAGGCCTGGCTGGTGTGGAGACCCCATCTCCTGCTCAAGCTACCTGCACCTCCCAACAACTTCATTTCTCATCATGTCTTTGGAAGATGAAATGTGTTGGAGTTAGGAAGGATTGAGAGCCAGCTTCTTCCAAGTGCAAGAGCTGTTACCAAACACTGGCTCTAACATGAGACTGAGGCTTCTCACCTGAGGGTTTGGCAGGGTGTCACCTCTGGAGCCCACACAGGAGAAATGCAGATTCCCAAAGCACCTCCCAGCGACAAGATGAGGTCTCTTCCAAAGAGAGGAAGAATCTGTGGCAATGGTCTAATTTTTCTCAGCTAAAGTGAAGTTTACACCTGCAGGTTTTAAAGGGGATAATTTTTATTGTTTTAGCCAACATGTGTTTTCTAGCTGTTGTCCTCAACTGTTGCCTCAGGCCTTGTATCTATGCCATACTGCAATTAGCCCAACCACATGGATAGGGTCACTGTCTTCATCATTTTGGACTGGCTCTATCCAGAACCCATGTAAATGATGACATTTTCCTGTTAGCACATGTATGACAACTCTGAGCTGCAAAGACAAGTTTCACAACATCCCAAGAAACAAATAAGAAGACATGTGCATGCTTCTGGGGAAAAAACACTCAAGGATGTTTTCCTATTTCCAGATGGAAGAGCATGAAAAAATAACCAAAGTTGGAGAGTGCACAAGTGTTGCAGCACATGTCACAGTTGAGGCAGCCACGATACAAAGTATCACCATACAATTTCAGAAAGCTTCAACCCATACAGAGTAACACCATGCCACCTCAGAAGGCTCCAGGCGTCTGTCCCTACAGAGTAACATCAGATCATTTCAGAAGGCTGCAGTGCAGGCATCCGCCTTGTTGTTCTTCAGCCCAGCCTTTTATCCCCTCATGTTGATGCACGGCACCTGTGTGCCCTCTGTTCCCTTGGAGGTTGGTCAGTGCACCTGGGCACTCTGTGGCTCATTGCTGTCAGTGCTGCTCACCTGCTCCTCACAGCTGTGCCCACTGGGGATGAGGCTCCCACAGCCTCACTCCCAATTACCATAAACTGTGTGCCTACACACAAGTACTAGAGGTTAATGACAAGCCCAGAGACTTGTCTCTGTCTTATCCAGGAGGAGCTGGAGGCTGTTAGCCCATTGCTAGGGGAAGACTACATACATTCAAGCCCTTTCTGCAACTGGATTATTTACAAGGAAAAAAAAAAAAAGAAAAAAAAAAAAAAAAAAAAAAAAAAGAAAAAGTGTAGTAAATTAACAAGAAGTGGTATCTGTATTTGCTCCCTGTACAGAGCAAACCTCATATGGCTGGGGAAAAGGATATGAAATAACCAGTGTCCCTTGCCCACATTCATGTATATTCTCAGGACACTGGTGTACAAAGACAGTAACCAACTTGTTCTTGCCGATTCAGAGCTGGGATACAAACACAAGATGGGTCTGTTCCCTCCAGGTCTTAGGGCAGCTCCATCTGGCAGTCAGTGCAGTGCCTCACAAATATCTCACAAGTGCATGCCTAACATGCCATCAGAGTTCAATAAAATAAACTGGAAGGAGACAAAGTAATTTTCAGAATACAATTCATAGGATGCACAGGATGATTTACAGAAGCTAGAGGTTTCAAGCTGACAGGAAAATAGCTCCTCACAAATTACTTATCGTTCAGGTCAGTCAATTGAGAGAAATATAGGTTGGTCAAGAATCGCTGCCAAAGTGTGATTTGTATGCAGAAAGGCTGCTGCTCACTGCAACATCTCTCTTGTAAAATATGGACCATGAATATGTATGTTCCCTAGAAGAACAGAGTTGCTTGTTTCCCTACTTTATATACATTTGCAAGCCAATATTTTACTGACTAAAAAGGCCAAAAATTCTGAAGAATGAGTATTTCCCTTCCTTTGATTAACAAATCAATTACAACAGTGCCCCTTTTCTGCTCAAGTTACCAAAAATAGTACAGAGTATAGCTTGCTCTTGATTTTTCTTTCTTAAGGGTTCTCAAAACACTCTTAGAAGTCACAGTAAACAAAAGTTTCAATATATTGGTACAACAGAAAACTGTACCAATTAAAAAAAATAATCAACCACCAGATGCAAATTTACAACTCCTGTGATAGAAAACCATGCCTGAAGAACTAATCTAGTTTAAACTTGGATCTGAGCTCCTCAGTCCTCTTTTTAATAATTACTGTCTCAGACCACCATTGTTGAAAGTTCATGGTAGCAGATACAGGACGTCAGGAAAGGTACTCTGGATTTCTGAGGAGCATTTGGCATTTCTGTAATTCAGACACAGAAGAGTGTTACTAACCTGCACATCCACCATTCAGGACTGTGCCTTTATTCTGGAGCTGCATTTATCTCACTTTTGAGAGATTACCTTGATAATACAAACCATTTTTCCCTTTTCAGATTTACAGCTGGAATATCATCTTTTAGCATTATTTATAGTGCATCATATGCTCATGTCCTTTCAAATTTATAGACAACACTTCAGTTTGAAATGAAGAAAAACAAAGAAACAGCTGCAATCTTCACTGGTTAACTTTTATTCAGTATTTTCTGAAATAAGCAAGAATTTAAGACGCCCATAAGCGATCAAATACAGCCACAAAAACCCCATACTGATCCTAAATAAGAAGCACTATGAGAAATACACAATATTTCATGAAACAATACTGTACATCAACAACCTTTAGGAAACAAACAATTCAAACCATATGCTTAGTTTACTCACAATATAAAAAAACTTCAACCTTTAAAGAAAAATATAGATTCAGTCCAATTGTAGGATCCAATCCCATATCCAGTGAAGTCAATGGAAGTTCTCTCATTGATTTCAGTGTTTAAAGGATCATGCCCTTAACTTTGCCTCAAGAGGCACTTTAATTATTATACAAGGCCTAGCCTGAATAACTATTACAAAAATGTCAAACATCAACTCAAGAGTATGTTTTAGCAACTTTCAGGAAATAATGGAGGAATAGGTTATCTATCCATGCATGGAATAAGGCAAAAGCTAATTCATTCAGATTAGGAATAATAATTTTTACTAGTTTCTTTTTCACAACACGAACATTTTAGACTTTCTTAATTAATGGATATATTATATATCATATTATGCTTCACATTTTTCCTACCGCTACTGAGAAAGCTGGCACTGACATTTCATAAAGAATTCCTCATTAATTATTGTTTTCTGTTCTGTAACAACCACAAGAAACTCCTCTGGGTTTAGTAATAGTGTCTACCAAGAAAAAAGCACACACTATCATAAGCTTATAATTTATAGAGCTCAAGGTACATTAAAATGTAAATCATGAAGTTCACAAATTCTGTTTTAAAATATTTTTCCAAACTAAAAGCTGCAGAAAATTGGTTCTTAAATATTCTACAGAAAATTCTGAAGCATCTAATGGTTTAAATTACTTATGCTTTCTTCTTAAAAATATTTAAATTAGGTTAGTAGCCCATCCTTTTGAAAAATAATCCAAAAAAGATACACTAGATTACAAATCTTTTGTCTTAATCAGTGTAACCAAAGGTTTGTCATCTGGGCTGTAATCTTCATAAGCAATAGGGGTTGCATCATACATTGCAGGTCGGGATTTCTTGCCAAACCTGGAAATAAAAGAAAACTTTTGGTGACAAACAGGAACATGAATGAGTTCAAAGCAACAATGCAGTGAGTTATGGCCTATGATCAGAAACAAAGTCAGACAGCTTAGATAAACTCTATATAACAAAATAAATCACAGGAAAATGATGCAAAAATAGACAAGTATTTTTTTCTTATTGACCTAATACAGAGAAAACAGTACAGAAAACACAAAAACAGAATTATTTATTTAGTCATCCACACTAAGGATTTTTATGCACTTATGAACTATATTAAGCATATTTTAATTTACATTGTGCACATTGGAAAGTAAAATCCAGAAAATTCAGATTTTGAGGATAATATTTAGCCCAAACCAAAATTAACTTGATTTTCTTTCCAAGACCTTTATGCAGGTTCATGATTTCCAATTTCAATCTTGCCTGTTTTCAGTGATTTAGAATTGCAGACAAAACTGAAATGGCTGAAAGCATCATCATATATATGGTGAAAATTTCATTTTTCAAAGTGCTTCAGCTGTCCATAAGGCTACAGTAGATTCATTCCCACATATGAATGTCTGCCTTTTTCTATAGGTTGTTTTAATAAATACAGACAGGTCACATTTGCTCATCCCCATCATGATTGATAAAAGTGATTTTCTACAAATGAGATAAAATTTCAAGAACTGAATGAAGGACTCAAGTCATGTCATCTTACTAAATCAGAGGCAGCACTGAATTCTGAATCACCCATTTTCACCATCACCCTCAAGGTTTTAAAGGAAATAGAGCTTTGCAGAGATACAAATGATGGTGAGCGTTCTCCAGAGATTTCAGTGAAAGTCTACCTGCCCTTTCTGACACTAGAGAGCACATGGCTTGTTGCACACAGGGAAGCAGAACAAAATCTGTTTTCTCCTTTAGGTCAGGGTTGACATGTGCCCCTAATTAGAAAAGGCTGAGAAAAGAGCACAGCACATGTGCAAGTTGTTTATGGTCTGGTTGAGCCATGGAGCTGCTCAACCACATTGCTTTGATCAGGTGGTTCAGAAGTCAGCCCCTGCCCAAAGCAGCAAACAAACAGAGTTATCACCAACCTCGGAGGTTTGTGTTAAAGACAGAAGTGTTAAATGGGAACTCTGTTCAATGGGTGTGTATCTGCTAGGACTGCACAGCAGGGCTATGCTATCTAATTGATGGCATAAAGGAACACACAAAGCAATTATCAATACAATCTGCAAGAGGCAATGACTCGAGGACTAATCAATACTGAAAAGATGCAGGTTCTCACTACAGAGTGTGCTGGATCAATTAACTGCCTGCTTACAACAAAAGCATATACAAACAAGTGAATAAAGATTTTTTTCCAGGGCAATCAAACACAAGATTATTAATGTAACAAAGAGTATACACTATGTGGGGAAATCTCGATCCTGGGAAGTACTGAGTGTGGAAAAAGACTGGAGGGACACGATGGACAATAATTTTAACATTAGCTTCAATGCCAGACTGTGAACAATTATGTGCTTGGGGTGGTTAACAGCGTAGCAGTAGCACTGAGAAAGTTCTTCAGGGTCAACATTTAGCTTTGGCATGTCCATTCATGGGTGATGATGGTGATGTTCCAATGTGTACATCCGACATGCTTACCAGTGTATAACAGTATTACACAAAGATAATCACAAAGTAAAGTATATGAAATAACAATCAGAAAATATATTTTGCAGTGAAGCATTGAACAAGAGAGACCTGTGTAGCTTGAGAGAAACTGAGGGTTCCATGGTAATTCTAAGGACAGTACACATTCATTGTAGCAATTCTTGGCAAAGGCAGCTCCGTGTTTATGTGTGACAGACACTGCAAATCATCTTCACCTTTGGAAAGGTCCTGCTCCTCCACTTCCTTAGAACAACATTTATAGAGATGACTAACTACAGAGAGTTATTAACCTCAACAACTCCAATGAAATAGATTTTTGAGAACATTGGACAGCTGAATCCTGAGGAAATGGTATCTTCCAAATTCTGTGGGACAGGCAGAAGTTTAGAGTTTACCCAGCAACAGAATTAAGAAAACAACCACATGGTGCTACTCTGCTCAAAACCAGCAACTGGCAGAGTCTACAAATAAAATTTAAACAAGAGAAGTAAAAAAGAAAGACCAGAAGTTAAAAAAGGGATAAAGTATATTGAGAGGAGGAACGGATTCTTTTGGATTCAACAGGAGAAGAATGAGAAAATATATTTCCTCTGCATTATTCAGAGAAATGGTCAGGTGTGCAAGTGGCATTGTACCTTGCTTAGAAAAATTGAGCTATAATCCTAGAGTTCCCAGAAAATTAACTTTGACAGAGGATGTATATTAAGCAATTGGTAGGTGATGTGGAGACCAGAAAACACGAGCACATGATCACACTTCTACAAAAAGGCAGCTGACAGAGACCTATGCCAGGAAATTGTAAGAAATGCGTGTGTGCAGATGCTCATCCAATTCAGAAAGCTCAGGACACCACAGTCTGACACAGGCAACTCCACAGGAATGGGGAGAACATGCAGTGGAGAGAAGCTGACCCTGCTGTGACAAGAGAACTTAATCAGAGACTGATGAACCAGACTCTTCAACTGACACAGAACAGATCAGCACGTGAAAATAAAAATTAAATAAACTACACTGTAAGTGGTGCATGAAGGCTACTGATATCTGGGCACACGCAGAACTAACTGCAGCATAATCTGTCACCAGATAATTCATGAACTCAGTGTGAATGCTTTTCTAAAGTGAACACTTCTGTTTCAATAACAGATCTTGGTTCTATTTCGATGACATCTTATGGCTGCCATAGCCAGTGGCCTATTAGCCAACTATTTCATTACACTGCTCCCCTCCAGCTTTAAAATGTATCAATTTTAACATAAAAGGAATATTTCTTTACTGTCTGTATAATGGATGCTAAAGACAACTATGCTTTATCTGCTTGGAGAACTACCTAGTTCTGATCTGCTTATCTTAGGAACATTCCCTAGAAGTAGACATTTATTAGTAATGATCCTCGAGCACGTTGGTTTTGTCTTACAGCAAATACCTTGACTAGTAAAGATCAAATTATTAAAAAAGTTATCTAGGAAAAAAAATGCTGAGAAACATGAACAAGTAATTTTAAAATAATTTACTGAATATGCAACAGGCATCCACATCCCCAGACACCTGCTGACTTTACCAGAAATCTTCCCTTTAAAGAAAATAATCTACTAACTTTTCCATTGGCCTCCATTTTCCAAAATGACTGGCAAGTTCTGGTATCTAACTGTGAAAGGGAATTATTTTCAGAAAATGCTGAAGTTTCTGTTATTTAAAAGTAGATTTATCAGATTCAGCAATTCTGAAAATTCAGACCTTTAAATATGTAGATTTAAGAATTTATGCAAAAATAACTATAAAAGTTTTGCTCCTTTTCCTGATTGAAATGACAAAAAAAGTGTCTTACATCTTTCTGAACCCAAAATATACACAATAATCTCCACATTAAACCTCCATGAATTACCTGACTTGGCAGCTCTACCTTGGATTTTTACAAGGCATCACATTCTGGGAGGCACTGAAAATTATTTGGAATGAAAACATTTCATTTGCATTAAGTAGAAATACCTTTTCCAAGATAGGGAAACCCTCAATGGACAATAATGTAATTTCTAACTACATAATATGGATTTGAAAAATCATCATTAATCTATCCCAGTTTAAGAATTTTTTGAAGTTGGAACACTTTGAAGAGCTACTACTCAAAGCTGTGATGTGACTAACTGAGCCTGGGGGAACGGCTCACCCACTTCCGATAATTTTGATGACTTCAGCAGTGGTACAATTTAACCTATTTCACCTTCACTGAAACAGAAGTGGAGCATTCAGAAAGTTAATTACTAGCAATCACCAACCAATATGCACACATTTCTCCATGTTAGGAAGGGCACAGGAACATGTCTCACTCAGTTGTTTTAAGAGCATTTTAATGGTAACACACATGAATACTCTGTTGGAATTTGAAGTGATCTTGAAAAATTGAAGAAATTGGAAAAAAGAAACACCAAAAATGAAAGTTCCAGCCTGTTAAGAAAGATGTCAAACACAGAAGAAACCTGGCTAGGAAGACAGAAATACTGGCTAGGAAGCAAAATGGCACAGAGGATCTTGGGATGAGGAAAAGGTCTAACAGGTCACAAAAGTATGTCATTTGTCACTAGAAAGGAAAAAAAAAAGAAAAAACCAAGCAAGTTTCTTTTTCAGATGTATGAATAAAAATGCCCTAAATAAGATGCAAGAGGTGATTACTCAGTTTATTTGGTGCACATAAATCTTCAGACACAGAACTAGTTCCAGCTTTAGGGACCCCCTGCCTCTTCAAAAAAGAAAAAGAGGAGAAATATAATCTGGAGTGTGTCCCAGGAAGGCGATAAGAAAGCTGACATGATCTGGGAGGGGATACTGAAAGAATGGTTTAATTAAACCTAGGAAAGAAAAAAGTTGCTCTGCTTTGTTTTTATCATACAAGAGAAGAGGGGAGGCCTCAGCACCTGATATACAAGTGATGTGAACAGCAATACATTATCCTTCTTGACAGCCTGAAGAGCAGTAAGAAAGAAGCAGCCAGGTTAACAGCAAAGAAAATCCAGGTTAGATTTTAGGAAAGCCCTTTCTAAATCTACTCAACTCCTTTGAAAGTTTTTAAGCACAATTGTCGGCAGGGAGCTAGGTATATTTAATGCCATATTAGTGCCATGGCTTACACTTGAGCTCTCAAATCCCTTCCACTTCTACTTTTGGATTATTCTGACACTCAGTGCCCTGCCTTGCAAGTGCTCCATTAAATTTCAAAGTTAAAAAATTACTGTCTCTAGGAAAGCAAGTAAGAAAGGCAAATTGAAGCACAAAAATGAGTGATGTGAAGAGATTCTCACTGAATAATCTGGTAAATTAGTCACAAAAATCAATGTGCCTTTCCTATCTGATCATATTACTTGTGTGTAGCAGTTAAAGAATCTTTACATCCCTAACAGAAGATCTGACAGGCTAAGAACTTTG
Organism: Anomalospiza imberbis; assembly: GCF_031753505.1. Taxonomy (NCBI): domain Eukaryota; kingdom Metazoa; phylum Chordata; class Aves; order Passeriformes; family Viduidae; genus Anomalospiza; species Anomalospiza imberbis. The sequence continues at coordinate 15,536,433 of NC_089690.1, read as the reverse complement.
CATCTGTCCCACTTCCCCAGTTACACCAAATAAAGTCAGAATAACTCCATTGTTTTCAAGGAGTTTTGCTGTATTGTCACACCTCAGGTGAGAACAGGGAGCAGTGCTGGTGTTTTCCCAGCAGAACAGCCCACTGGCTCTGCCAACAGCACTTGGGTGCACTGTGCATGAACTGAAATGACAATCAGAACAGGTTCCTAGGACATCAGCATCCCCAGCACAAACCTGGCATGTCGGATGGAAGCGATTGCACTACTGAATTCACTGTCAATGCTCCTGCAGTTGTAAAACTCTTCATAGGCTGGCCTGGAAGAGCCCTGGTACTCGATGCGGCTGATGCGGCAGATCCCCACGATCAGGATGATCAGCATCAGGACAAAGGCCACACACAGCGCCCCGATGATGATGTAGAGGGAGTGACGAGGCATATTTGTCAGACTCTCTGCCATATGCCCAGACTTCCACTGCAGATCTGCCAATAAGAAATAAAAGGTTAGCATTAATTAATAATTTATATCCGTCCT